>NC_035109.1:306542911-307188119 GCF_002204515.2 Aedes aegypti
ACTCAAGTTGGTAGAGCAGCAAAAGGGTAAAATATGAGAAGGATTTTCAAGATCTTCGTGGGCATTGGGCAGGCCTGGCCTGCTTTGAGATTTTCTAGGTGAAATTTCTGGTTTGTTGTAAATTATGTATCAATTCCAGAAGAGAAATAAAATTTCTGTATTCTATTCTTAAAGAGTCCTTGAAAAATTTCTCAGAGTTTTCGCTGAACAAGCTTTTGGATTAGCCACAGGTTGCCATTTCATGCTGAGAAAAAAATGGATTTTTAAAGAGGAAATTTGATGGATTTTATAAAGTCGTTATAGGCAAAATCCCAAGGGTCATCAGGAAGATAGCAATAATCAAGGATCAATTTCAAAAAACACATTATAATGGATTACCCAAAACATCTAAAAAAAATAATGTACAAATTAAAAAAAGAAGAATCATTTTATTATTCTATTTTAAAAGTGATTCTCAAAATAAAAGACAGTGCGAAAATTGTTCGAATGTGAATTTCACAGCGTTACGGCTATTGATATTCACATCCAGCATCATTGTTTTCGTGAGTGAATTAAATTTCTGACTATAACAATATATTCTGCCATATCCTATGTACTAAAGAAAAAAAGTTAGTAATAAAAAGCGTTTGATCGTAAGGGTATGCGATATGAGTATTTTTCATGGCGATACGAAACAAAACGATATGCGGAATTTTTAAAACGATTCTTAGCGAAACGAAACGAATAATTGAAATATTCCGTAAAACCGATACGAAATTTAAATCATCGGATTGCTTGGCGGTCTTGGGCAATATTGTTCGTCATAGAAATAACTATCGAAATCCGTGTACAGAATTTTTATAGAGGATAATGGGCGACCTCTGGTGATTTTTCTTTGCAAAAGTAAGATTTCCCATAGTAAATCCTAAACAAACTTTGAACGGCTGGCGCTCAAATATAGTTCCTCCGATCGAGCTGAAATTTTGGACCTAAAAGCAATCCAAAAAGTGGACTAGAGCGAGTATCTACATTTTTCATATAACCGTGTCCCAGGCAAGTGCACATTGACAATGATAAGCTAATCCCAAGCCCCATTCATTAAATCTCTGTGCACCTTCGATTGTTCTGGTCAATCACGGAATAGCAACTACGAATTGTACAGATGACCACTCATGATCAAACTCAACATTGAGGACTCTTGCCCCGCAATTATTGTGAAGAGGCTTTTTTACATATGTGTGGGCAATATACTACAATTTGTTTATCATAGTTTGAAGAATAAGTTTTTACTATGGAATGATAAGTTTGTGTTTACATTAAAGTGTTAACGTATTTGGAACATTTTTCAAAGTTTCTCCATAGTAATTTACATATAAACCTACTTTTTCTTTGGGCCACCTTCAAATCACTACCGGAAAAGCTGAAAATTTCACATAACACTATTTTTATGATATGGATGGTAAGGAAGATATGGGAGATCGGAATTTCAAACATTTTTAAATTTTGAACCGCATTTGTTCGAAATTAAACACGAAATTTCGCGAAATTTCGCGAAATTCCGTATTATTTCGTTTGTTTTCAATTTTCCGTGTGGGGACGGACCTGGTGTAGTGGTTAGAACACTCGCCTCTCACGCCGAGGACCTGGGATCGAATCCCATCCCCGACATAGTCACTTATGACGTAAAAAGTTATAGTGACGACTTCCTTCGGAAGGGAAGTAAAGCCGTTGGTCCCGAGATGAACTAGCCCAGGGCTAAAAATCTCGTTAATAAAGTCAAACCAACTTCAATTTTCCGCGGAGATATTTTTAAAATTTAGCGAAACGAAACGAAATCGTAAAATAAAAATTCCGCTTGTATGAGTTCCGTGGAATTCCGCGGAATTTCGTTTCGAAGCGTGTTTGACGGAATCATTCGGTATTTCGCATACCCTTATTTGATCGTCACCTTCTCTGTTGATAAACTTTGCACATTCGGAAATCACATTTAATTGTTGAAAATATTAGTTTCTTTGATATCAGAAGATTGACGAAGTCTTAGAGAACTTGTTTTTCATGTTCACAATAAAATATTTTCCCAGGGTCATGGTATTAGGGACATTTGCGTCTAATGGGCCTGATGCGTTTTTTGTTAAAGTTTAATAAAAATAAATAAATATAGAAATCTATTGAAGATTTTTGAGGAAGAAATGTATTCCTTTGATAAGAAAAAATCAGATTGATAATTGCTCATCGGTTTTCAGGAAAACAGTGCCACTTATGATGCGTATATGCTAAGTTTGAACCACGGTTCTCAAGAATTAATAGTTTATTGCAAAATATGTTTGAGTCTTCTGCATTCCAGGTATAAATCAATTTTATCATTTGATATAGGTGAATTTTCGAAACAAGATCTGTGAAGAATCTCACCCCATTGTTGACGTTTTGAAAGTTTTCTCCGCAAAGGTATTTAACTCGATGACTGCATGATAAAATTTGAGGGTATGCTTCCAAATCCTCTGTAATAAGGAGAAAATAACAGATACAAAATTAAGTCCAAAGCGCAAAGTTGAGTCTAAACAGACGAAGCAATACAAATAATGAATAACATTTTTTATTTATTTTCATTTTCCCTATAAAAACTACCATAAAACTTTTTTTTACCATACTGTAAATCTCATTGTACTAAAGAAATTATTTTGGACCAAGTACGAAAGAGGAGGCATGAAGAAATTTTTTAACTGGTGTTTAATGAAATATGAGATTTTTTTCAGTTATAACAATAAAAAATCAACAAATTCAGTTTTTATTTATTAAAAACATAATGTTATCATAAAACGTCAATAAATATTATAGAAGGGGCTCTGATGAACCGTACGACACAACTTATTCGCGATGGACGATAATAACGTGTATTTTCCGTATACACTTCCGGATTCTCGTGGTCAACTGCTTCATATTCTTTGCCCGCAAATTATTTTGTGCACTAGGGCACTGAGTGAGCCAAAAAAATCCTCAATGGGACGGCATTTGGGCAAGTTGGTCGGGTTCCTTTCGTTCAGCTCGTACGGCACGGTTTCGTAAAACCGTACAAAACGCTCGCGTAGTGTTTGCTATTTCGGCGCCTTCTTCGTTTGAACTGATAGCAACCGAGAGAAAAGAAACATGCCACCCATTTTGAGCGAGTCCAGAGAGAAATCCTCTAGGAGAGAAAAAAAATACGGTCTTTTCTTTGATAACAGAAAGAAGTTGAAATCATTCTAGTTTTTGCTAAACACCTGTTGATATTTTAGCAACGTTTAATTCCTTTTGTAATTATAATAGCATTCTCGTTATCGTTATAAAGTATTGATTGAACCATACGGAAGTCACGCTATTTTCGAATTTATTACTTGTGCTTCACTTAGTTTCAGTGGACTTTTTTCTACAATAACGATCAAGCCGGGCACCGTGTTCTGACAATGAGGACGAGGACGTGGACTACGACAACTACGACGCGACGGTGGTTGCAGCAGCTACCATGAAGTTGGCATATTTTACCGCTTCCAATACCACATCCGGTTTTGGCACCACACGAGCTCATCGCGTGCGCTTTGCAGCGAAAGGGTTCTCTGCACCGAGCCTTCGTCCTAACTACAATGTGTCAACGGACCAGTAGGTCACATGCTGCTTGGCCGGTGCGGTGGTTGCTGGAAACGATCGAAGGGAGGAGACTTCCGCTTGATTGCCACCCTTGTTTATTTGCACGGTGTTGTCGTAGGTAGTCGTTTTCGATGTCGACGCGCACATTAACTCGTCAAAAATTTGCGGTGCGGATTTTTTTTACCTTATGGGATATTTAACCGTTATAAGCGGTGACTAGGACAATGTGGTATGAATTGGAGGAAACTTTGGTGGTCGTAAGCTGACAGGGTAGAAAAAAAAATGTTTCTGCGAACCTGGAGCGTCTGTTCTACACAATGGATAGTGTTTAAAACTGTATGAAGGTTCCAGTCTCCAGTCCATTTGAATCTTGTTGGGAACTATGACAGGGTGATGGATTTCAGTATTATACTTGAAAAGCCGAGCTACGATTTTCATAAAAAAAATCCCTGGCGACCCTCGAAAGTTACGTCCTAAGCGAGACGGAAGCTGCTTCTTATCTAAGAGTTAGAAGCGCATGCATAATTTCATCTGACAACCTTCTTTACCAAATGACTATATTTGTTCAAAACTCTTGAACGTCGATAACATGTATGAAGCTTTTGGTGGTCTCTGCATATAAAATGTCACATGTACGAATACAAAACATTGACGTTGGCAGAAAAATCATCCAATATATTGTGAAACATTAGAGACACATTATGTCCTAGATATATTCTTGAGAGGTAACGAATTCTATCAAATCAACTGACAATAATGTTTTCTCATACCGTTTTAAGGTCAGTAAGCAAACCATTCCAGGCCATTTATTAATATTTGATAATTCCATTTGCCAACAAAATAAAAAAAAGAAAAAAGTGGCATTAATTTTCATTCAAACATCCAGGCTGGAAACCACAAAAACCTAATCCCATAAAGCTCCTAATTGCTCAAAACTTTCAATTACATACCGACCGCCATTAACGTTCTTTTTCCAGCTAAATCCGGTGGATAATTAGAGACTTCAGCTGGTTTTTTCCCACACATACCCTGGCAGTGCAGTGTAGTCACCGCTTTTTTGGTGTAATTTTCGAGTGCGAAAATAGCAAACCCAACAACCCCGCAAAGCTGTTGAAACCGTTCACAAAATCATCAACCTACTGGAGAAAAAAAATCAAATGAAAAGTTTCCACCACCTCCGGGTCCTCTACAAGGGGTGGGTTGTTGAAGCACCCAGTCATTAGTGATTGCATTCACTGCCCAAACGAGATAGAGCAGTGGGAGTGGGAAAAAGTAACGCAAGTCCTTTTCGGATCCACGTGCGCAGGATATGCAGCAGAAGGTGGGTTGATGGCTACCCTATACACAGCGAAAAATTAATTTATATCGATTTCAAAGATTAAATTATATATCTTCAGTTGATTTCGAATTACTCTATCCGTTGCCGCTCTGAGAAATGATACAGTACTTCTTAACTTTTTCGCTTCAGGTCATCGAAGTTGTATAAAAAACTGATCATATTAATGCGCAAATAAAACAAACTATCACGTAGGATTTTTTGATTATTCAATATAACGAGCGTGTAATAACAAACTTTCATTTTGTATGAAAAACAATCAGGTTGTAATTTATCAATGCATTCTTCATACAAAATTCTTCAGAGATGCAATACTTTTCCTTAACATAATAAGTTACTTTTGAGAAACGATTGTGTTACAAACTTTGGTGACTCGTATTATTCAGCTCGTGAAAACTGATTTATGTAGTAAAGTAATCTTCATCTAGCCAACTTTCTTTACATATGCTTTAAAATGCACATATATTCTTTTTTCTTGATGGATTGTGTTGTAATTTGAGAACTTGAAGAAATTTTTTTCTTGTTTTTGGTCTGAGCTTGGAAATATGGTGATTATTTATAACGCTTATGTGAGCTAAATTCAAGTTCGTACGATTTTCATATCTTGTTATAGCCACACCGGAATTGCAAAGAAACTGATGTGCATCTAAAATCAGTTGTTATTAAAGTTATTTTTTGCTGTGGTATTTCCTACCTACCTAGGAGCGAACCGAGTAATCGGTGGAAAGTTTTAAAATGCATAACAAAACGGGTAACATCTGGTGGGGTTGTGCAACCGCAAAGTTGACACATATTCACTTTTGCTTTTCATTGTCGATGCTGAGACGACGGGCCAGAGGAAGGGTTGCAATATGTGGGTTGTTACCGAGTGGTGCATTTCCGGGAAGCATTGTGTTCATTCACGTGGTTGTTTCCGGTTGCAGGGCGTTATTGCTGGTCGTTACTTGTGGAGTCGATTCATTTAACGCATCGTCAATGTTTGTCCACCAATTTTGATCATTAATGTGGAAGACTTGTATATTCAGCAACAATATTTGATATATTGTATGTATATACATATTTGGAACCAATAAGAAGGATGGTAATCATTATTTCTTCAAATTACCGTTTTGATTCATATTACGGACACTTAAGGCCTCAGTGAAGTATAACCCAGCTTGGACCATACGAAATAAATCATTCTGTATGATTTTTTAACGTTATCGAGCGTCGGAAGCCCTTAACTTTCGGATGGTTGGTAAAGAATACGTATCCGCAACTTGAATAATTTTAAATAAATCAAAACGTGTGGCCTTTTCATGATTCTTATTCCGGGCGCTCCCTCACTTTCGCCTCATATTCCGGACGCTTTGATTCGAATTACGGACAGCTCATGATAATCTTTAATGGAACAGTCAAATCATCAATTGAAATCGTTCAACCACTTAAGAGACGTCTAAGGTAGTTGGGCATTATAAATTGGCAATGATATTTATGGTAAAAACCTAATAAAACGAGTCTCGAAAATGAGAACTTTTGGACGGCGAAAATTGAAACATTTCGTTTGAAATGTTTCCCATACAAACGAGAGTGTCCGGAATTTGAAGCTGTCCGTAATATGAATCAAAACGGTACAATGTTTGAATTTTATGAACTAAATTTTCACTTGAAGTTTTGGCATTTTTTCAAAAGTCACACTGAAAATCAATACTTAATTTCCTCAGCATTGGATCGACCAAAATTTTAAATCAAAGTGTCATTATAATCGTAATCTCATATTTTTTGAAGACCACTCACGAAATTTTGGTGTAAAAATCTGAAAAATATTTAAAATCAATAAAACAGTCATTCGAGTCATCGTGCAAAAGTTTTGGTTCACCTGAACATACTTAAAATACCAAAAACTCTGTGAAATCTCAAACCAATCATGTACGTGCTATTATTGGCGTTCGAAAAAGCTTCTTCTTCCTCTTCTTCTTCTTCTTATTGGCATTAACGTCCTCACTGGGACAGAGCCTGCTTCTCAGCTTAGTGTTCAATGAGCACTTCCACAGTTATTAACTGAGAGCTTTCTTTGCCAAAGTTGCCATTTTCGCATTCGTATATCGTGTGGCAGGTACGATGATAATCTATGCCCAGGGAAATCAAGGAAATTTCCATTACGAAAAGATCCTGGACCGACCGGAAATTGAACCCAGACACCTTCAGCATGGCTTTGCGTTGTAGTCGCGGACTCTAACCGCTCGGCTAAGAAAGGACCGAAAAAGCTGTTGACAAAAATGATTCTCGTGCGACTCAGGTGATCACAAGCAGGGGTGAACACAAACTTTTGCACGATGACTTGAATGACTGTTTTATTGATTTTGTATAGTTTTCAAATTTTTCCGCAAAAACTTCGTGAATGCATTTAAAAGAATATAAGATAACGATTCTAATGACACCTTGTTTTAAAAGTTTGGTCGATCCAATGCTGAGGAATTCAGCCAAGTTTTTTCATTGTGTTTTTTTTTTGGAAAATGTCACAATTTTAAGTAAAAATTTAGTGAACAAAATTAAAAAAAATGTTTTTGGAAAAATACATACGAAGTAGAATATCTCATTGCCTTTCGAATGCATAGAGAGTTTCAATTAGACTTGTTATCACAGGGATATGAACAAAACACTTTTGTATGTTTAAGGGGGTGAACATAAACTTTTGCACGGGAGTGTTTAAGAATACTATCAATGATCTCTGGAGATATAAGTTTGACCGATGGTGAAAAATTGCTACGGAAATAAATGAAATTGTATTATCCAAACATTTTCTGCAGCATTCATTTTTACAAAATGATTTCGTCATGATAGATTGAACAATTTTCGAACGTCATCAAACAATAAGACTTTTGCTAAAAATCTTAACAGAAATTGTTCGAATCCAATTAGCACACGAAACATCTTCCAAAGAGATGCTTTTCAAAAATGGTTTCAAGAAGTATCTATAACTTACCTGGTTACAGTTTGGTTGCATATCAATACCAAGGCTCATAAATTTTCGTTGCCGTTCCAATGAACACACATTTCACTCCTTGTTTGACGTTCAACATTTTTGAAACGACTAGATTTGTTGTAAACGTCTTTTGCAAACAGCAATAAAGTCAAGTTTATCAAGATGTTTTCAGAAACTTTTCAAACAAACTCTTGAAACTTCTGCCAAAATGCCGATTTTAATAATATGTTTCAAATTACTTTCATTTAAAGCAGTGCTTCCCAAATAGAGTTTCCAATTTTCCCGGGAATTGACTTCCCGGGAAACGGGAAATAAAATTGTCATTTCCCGGGAATTCCCGGGATCCCGGGAAATTCTTAAAACGTATAAACTGCTTATTTGATGGATTTTTTCAAATAATTTATATTTTATGTATATTATATTGTAGCCTATTGCATTTGTACGATTGTTTTTTTCTTTTTTTGTGAGTAATTTATTTAAAGTATTGAAAAAAACATTTGCTTTTTCGATTTTCCATACAAAATGGTCAATTTCAGAGTATTGGATCTGAGTCATTTATGGACCGATTTGAATGAAATTTTTACAGTGCTTCAGAAATAACTTGAATTTTAACATACATTTTTGGGTGATTTTTCCAACCACGGGTTTAAAAGCAATAATGGTTTATCTGAAGTGATATTTTTAACGATTTTTTATAATTGACATAACTAAGCAAATTGAAGATATACCTTTATCTTCAGCAAAGTTGTAGATTTTGACGAGACGAACATTTTTTTCTGAAAACAGTTTTTTGTAGGGCCATTGGATTTTCAGATAAACAGTTTCGAATTTTTCCATGAAAATTACGCTTTAGTAAAATCTTTATTACTTTTAAACTCGTGATTGGAAAAATCATTGAAATATATGTTTCGAAATTTAAGTTATGCCTAATGTATTGTGAAAATTTGAAAAAAATCGGTCCATGAATAACTGGGATCTAACATACCAAAGTTGACCATTTTGTATGGAAAATCGAAAAAGTTGCAAATGTTTTGTCCAATACTGTATGTTTCTCCTAAAGAATGTTGGCATTGTTTTTTGCTGGGCTTTATTAACAAAAAATAATAAAATTAAGTAAAATTATATGTGGAGGTCATTTTAACCCAATCGTATGAAGTTATAATATTTGCAAACATTTAATACATCTTTTCAACACTAGAATAAAAATAAAACAAATGGAAACCTTGAAAGCTTTATAACCCTACTCAAATCATGAAAAAGATTCCTCAAAAGTTTCTTTATATTGTATTGCAAACTTGTACTGCCAAGCAGTAGGCTGTGAAATAAGCCATGCAAAAATCACCTACAAAATGTCAGTAAAATGCATCCCGATTTGTTCCCTTTCTTCGGTTGATTTTACCCAAAATTTTAATTCACAAACACGTCGCATCTCTAGTGAGGACATTGTTTGATATGATATGAAAAGTAAATTGTGCGATGGTTTTATTTGAAAATAAATGGTCAATTCTGTATTTAAATAGAGCATCCCGGGAACTACAGAAATTCCGGGAAATACGGGAATCCCGGGAAACAGAATATCATTTCCCGGGAAACGGGAATCCCGGGAAATCTCATTTCCCGGGCAATGTTCCCGGGTTTGGAAACTTTTTCAACTTTCGTCCCCTTGAAGCCAACATTTATCTGAAATCGCCCCCCTGATATGTGATTTCAATATTTTATGTAATTAAGTGCTGTACGTCAAAAAAATATCTAAAGAATCATGATACATGTACACTATCGGACATATAAAATGCACCAAAGCCGTTTTCCCATACAAAATGGTCAACTTCCGAGAGCTACATCTCCACCGTTTCTCAATAGATTTTTCTCATTTTTTTCTGTAATGAACTACAAATTACCTCAATTTTTAATAACTATTGAAAAAAATTGTGTGAAAACTATTGGTTCAAAGTTACAGATAGGTTGAATTTTGACATAAAAAATGCACCAAGAGGAAAAGTATCCATTCGGTATCTTCAGCGCATTTGGTCCTTATTACGCAATGAACAAATGCGCTGAAGACACCAAGATGCTAAGACGCGTAGTTTTTCTGCTACATCACTTTGTGTCTTGGTGCATTTTTTATGTCAAAATTCAATCTATCTGTAGCTTTTTAATCAATAGTTTTCACAAAACTTTCACAATAGTTTTCGAAAATTGAGAAAATTTGTAGTAAATGTATGAGAATGATTTACTAGATTGCAGTTTATAATAGCAATTTTAACAATATTTTGCGTGCATTACAGGCTACTGAATCAGTTTTTGATACAGGTTCAGCCCAGTTTGAACTATTTGAATATAATATATGCATAGTCGCCTACTTGTGACGTAGTTGGGAGATGATTCGTAAATGGTGATTACATGCGGATTTATCTTTTATTTTACTGCAATAATTTTAAGAAATTGTAAATATTAAATGTTTGACGTTTCTGGGAACGATTTTTTATCATTCAATCCAAAAACACAGAACAAATGTATGAAAATCGAGAATGTTTTTCATCTCATATTTCAATGCAATACATAAAAAAAGTATTTTTTCTAACACCAAGAAAAATAAGTCTCTAAAATGATTTGTAACATGATAGGGGAATTCGGGGCATAATGGACACATCAAGCAAATGCTTGTTTTGAGACCACACCATGACATTTTTTTTCAAAACACTCCCGGCTAGTTTCCAAGTTTTATGTCAGTACGACGTGCTACATTCATTCATGGTAATAAAAATCATATCATATGCCAGAAAAGTGAAATAGAAAATTAGGTTTAACAAGGCTAGTAAAAAGGTATCGGGGCAAAATGAACACTTGCATGAAATTTAATGATTCCTTAATATTTGATGTCTGTCAGTCGTTCCGATGTGTAAAAGGGCTCTCCCTCTATCATAAGAGCTGAGAATAACCTTTCTGGATTCAGTATTTTGCTCAAAAATTAGATTCTCCCACCGCCTTGCTTGATTTAGTTTTAAGTTTTTCTCCGCTATAAATTGCCAAATTAAAGCGGAGAAAAACTTAAAATCAAATTTCAAAGGACAGTTGAAGTACAACATAAACTTTTTTACCGTCAAACATTTCAAATGCAATACAGATTTCATGCAGTGTATGAACTTTTGATGAAGTATGCATATTCTCAAAGATTGAGGGGGTGTCCATTTCGCCCCAGGTGTTCATTATGCCCCTAATCCCCCTAAATGATAAGAAAGAGTGTAAGCGAATCTTCATTTTTTTCTGTAAAAAATCTGGATGCCAATGAAAGAAATATTAGCTTCCTAACCTCAAAGTTCCCACATGAAAAAATCCTTCTATAAAATATCGGGCATTTGCAAAAAGTTCTAAAAATTCTCAGATACATGTTTTGTACATCCAAAATATGTTGCGTTTTAAATGTTATATGTGACTAATCATCCGACCTTGTGAAAATCTGAAATACCGACCATCTTAAAGCTCACATAAAATTAAAAAACCTGAATGCATTTGTTTGACAATTATCAAGTGTAGTCTATCGCAATTTTGAAATGACCCTGATTGAAGATATATCGATCCAAGGTAAAATGTTCCTGGAATTAGTTAAGTTTGGAATTGATCAACCTTCAGATGTGTGTCCTAAATTAATTATAAGTAACTAGTGGTCCCGGCAAACTTCGTCTTGCCATCAAGTAGGCTGTTGAAAACCGCTATGAACTGTTCCATACAAAATGACAGTTCCGTTCAGTCCCGTTTTTCCTACTTTCCCGGTGAACTTCCTGGACCTTTTATACACACAAACACGTCGGAACCGTTGACGAACAAAATGGAGGAAGAATCATTTAAATCCGTTGCCCCGTTCGTGAGCCATTTCGTGACATACAAACACCATTTCATTTTTATTAATATAGATTATTTTCAAATGCTCCCGTGTTAGCCTTTTCGCCCCCTTTCTGAATTTTTCGCCCCCCAAATTCTATTTTACAAATTTTCGCCCCATTGAGTCTGAAAATCGCCCCCAGAGGGGCGAATTCGCCCACTTTGGGAATCACTGATTTAAAGCATCCGCAACTTGCATTCAATTTTCGTTCCCATACCCACAACTCATGAAGATTCATCCCAGTTGCGAGTAAGTTGCTCTAAACTACGTGTATGACAGCTAGAAGTTTGTTTGTTTCAATTCATTTGCAATATGGTTGAGTTGCACCTTACGTATCATCTAACAACGAAAACATGGTCTAGCAACAGTTTGTTTGTTTAAAAAGTGTTTCTCAAGTGTTGCGGAAGATTAATTCTCCATCATATTTTTGTTTTCATTTTTTTTTCTTTTAAGTATTTTGCAACAAAAAGGGGATCAAAGTATTTTGGACAGACCGTTATGCGTATATAATTTGACCATTTACGGCAAAATCAAATAGAAATAGCCAAGTTAAGTTGGGAAGGATTAATCAACAGTCTGCTATGTGTTTTGCGAGGAATCTGTAAAAAAAAATCGAGAAATTGGAGACTAAGCATCAATAGACCGAGTTTGTTGACGTAACATTGTGGCGCAGGTCATGTCCTGAAAGACGTAGCGCCATCAAAAGTAAAGTAAGTATGATGGTTTCTCGAAATAGATTTCCAAAGGATTTCTGTTACATGACTCTATATTTATATGAGTCGAGGGTTCCTTCATTATCAACTCATGAAGGTTTGACTTTATAATCCTAAAAGATTTTGTCAGAATCCTAGACTAATTTGTAATAGAACTATCAGCAAGTTTCTTTTTAAATCCTAGAGAGCATTCTCAAAGATTTTAAGAAAAGATTCTCAAATGACTTTGCAAACTTTATCGAAGAATTCAGAATATGATTCTAATGAAATTCTAGGTATCTGACAGGGTTATAAAGTTCAATATAGATTCTTTCAAATTTCCTGGGAAAGATTATTACATGCTTTGTAACAAATGTCTGTTTTTCGATTCATCATATTATTGAAAAATATTGATTATATTAATAGAAAATTCTAGAAAATTTTCATGCAAATATTTGTGCATTGATAATGTAACCTACCACAAATATTGCATTTGCGATTTGGTCAGCGGGGGTTTAAATAGGTTCGATGGATATGATGTAAAGCCATATCTAATGGAATATTCAATAATTAATCTTGCTAGCGCGTCTATTATATCCAACATTGTTAACAAAATCATAAATACTGAATGTAACATGTTTCCTTTTAAACAAAACGATTCCGTTTACAAGATTTAATACTGTCTTAATAATGCATATAAACGCCGATGCATTCATGTGCATCATTTCTGACCAAATTTTCAGTATTTCTTCTTCTTCTTTCTGGCGTTACGTCCCACACTGGGACAAAGCCTGCTTCTCAGATTAGTGTTCTTATGAGCACTTCCACAGTTATTAACTGAGAGCTTACTATGCCAATGACCATTTTTGCATGTGTATATCGTGTGGCAGGTACGAAGATACTCTATGCCATGGGAAGTCAAGAATCCGAAAAGATGCTCGACCAGTGGGATTCGAACCCACGACCCTCAGCTTGGTCTTGCTATAATAGTTGCGCGTTTACCGCTACGGCTATCTGGCCCCAGTATTTAATCGTGTAAATAGAGCATTGCAAGAAGCTGTGCAATATTATCGAAAGTTGGAAGCAAAATCATGAAATGTTTTAGAGTCACTCAAGATTGCAAGCATTGATGAAATTCGTCTCCTGATGAATTATCATGCAAAGTGAGTTCTGTAATGAGTATATAATGTGAGTACAAAGGGAATGTAGTTCATAAACCTAGGATTCAGCTCATTTTAGCACATTACAACTTTTCTAATATATCATTGCTGTTATTGATGTATCCCTAAGCTTAATGTTTTTGTTATATGTCACAAATTAAAGCCGTTTACATCACAACTGACATAATGTTTGTTTTTCTCAGTTCAATGTTGAGTGTTGCATACATCCAGGCAATTATATGAACACATATCGTAGAATACATTAAAGAGTTTGACGAAATCTCGCTAATAGCGTCATGAGATTACGTTTTTTTGCCATAAAGTTGTCATATTTCAACTTAAGTATAAAGTTTTTACATGTTTTCGGGCTAAAATTTTACAAGGAATCCGATTATGTGCGTTTATCAAACATATAAAGTGATTTAAAAAAGTTTATATGTATATTTTAAAAAGTTTACATAATTTATGTAAAATTTTGAGGTTCGATAAAAACCGCGGTTAGATCCGAAAGGTATATCGTTGGTACACGCAAGTTTCGAAAAAATCGGAACGGTTTGCCTAGATTTTCGAAAAATCGACCATCTATAGAGCTGGATCACCATTTTTGAAAAAAAAAAACGTGAGGTACGTTCAAAACCCCGCGAGGTACGAAAAATGTTGGAAAAGCAGAACTGATAATGCACTTACATTTTTGACCCATCCGACAATATTATTCTGATGTTGGTAGGCTTATCCTGGATACGTACTGAAGCGGCTATCGCGAAATTCAAAACTATTTAATGCATTTGAAGGAGATTTGAAACTCATGAATCTTAATAAAATTTTCATATTTTGATTTGTAGCATTGATTATTTGATTAATTATTAATTATTATTTGAATTGTCCATTAGGGTTAATTCACAAATTTCATAACGCCATAAATGGCCATTTTCGATAACGACCCACCCCCTCGTAACGCTCTTTGTATGAATATTTTTTCAAGTTTTTATGAGCCGTAACATCAAGAGGACACCCACCCACCCCCTCTAGCGTTATGAAATTTGTGAATGGGTTCTTAATTTACTAAATTTCATCCATCATTGTTGGCCAAATAAATTTGAACTGAATTGCTGAGTGGGCTACTGACGAGTGACATCTTTAACTAAAATCATTTACTTTATTCGTTTTAATCTTAATTCACTTTAGTTCGTAGTTAATAATAATATCATATATGAGGCACTTATTTTAACCTAAAATAGACAGAAAAAAACATTAGAAAAATTGGAAAATATAGCTATTTTGGTTTACAGAAAACATGAGTGAAAAGACTCTGGCATCACATTGTCAACATTACAAAATTTAATTTTTGCGAAGCTTGCAAAGATCGAGCTATAGTGTAACCTTACAAGTATGATATCATTGAATACACAGATTAGACAAAGTTCTTCTACAGTATTTGTATTGAAATCTTACATTAACTGTATATGTAACAACATTAATTATTTTTTAAGATCTTGTTTTGGATGTTCATACTTTTCAATTGACTTCTATACATTGATTAAGTTTTGTGTAGATAATTTACACAGAAATATTGACGTTGCAACTAGAACAATTATCAATTTAAAACATAGTCAAGCGAATATGAACATCCAATACTTTCAATTTGGTCAACCAGTGACTAGGTGGCGGTGCTGCGTAAACGTCAAACTCAAACAAAACCTATTCTTTTCAATGTTTAACTAATATTAAAACTTTTATTAGAGACTCAAATGATTGTTTATTACCTGAGGATCAAAGCAAAATCAATCAAGCATGAATAAACGATTATTTATTTTTTTAAATACCTATCTTGAAAATAAATTCCTCCAGACAAAACAAGTTACATTTATTTTAAAATTTACTTAAAATTTCGAAAATTTTATTTATTTAGTGTGGGCCACAAATGGTGAGCAAAATTGTGTGACGGTTTCAGGCGATCATACCAGTTCGTTTGGATCCCGCCGGGGACTACGGCAAGATGATGGGCTTTCGTGCCTGTTGTTCAATATTGCACTAGAAGGTGTTATGCGGAGAGCCGGGCTCAACAGTTGGGGTACGATTTTTACGAGATCCAGCCAATTTGTTTGCTTCGCGGATGATATGGACATTGTCGGCCGAACATTTTAAAAGGTGGCAGACCTATACACTAGCCTGAAACGCGAGGCAGCAAAAGTTGTACTGGTGGTGAATGCGAGCAAGACAAAGTACATGCGGGTGGGTGGGCCGAGCGCGACAGGGCTCGCCTAGGTAGCAGTTACGATAGACGGGGATACGTTCGAGGTGGTCGACGAGTTCGTCTACCTTGGATCCTTGCTGACGGCCGATAATAACGTTAGCCGTGAAGTACGGAGGCGCATCATCAGTGGAAGTCGGGTCTACTATGGCCTCCACAAGAAGCTGCGGTCAAAAAAGATTCACACCCGCAACAAATGTATCATGTAAAAAACGCTTATAAGGCCGGTAGAAGTCTACGGGCATGAAACGTGGACGATGCTTGAGGAGGACCTGCAAGCACTTGGAGTCTTCGAACGTCGGGTGCTTAGGACGATCTTTGGCGGTGTGTGGCGGCGATGGATGAACCACGAGCTCGCCCAACTCTACGGCGAACCCAATATCCAGAAGGTGGGCGAAGCTGGAAGGATACCGGATACGATGGGCAGGGCATGTTGCAAGATTGCCGAACATCAACCGTGAAAAGCATTAAACTGATTGATTTTTGCATTTTTTTCGAGTCAATTTCAGAGTCCGATAGGAGTGTATGTTAGTTCTATGGTGTATGTATGGAATGTGCTAGAAACCACTTATTGGACCAGTATATTTTGGTCGGTACTCAAGATTTTCATTTGGTCCACTCTGACTGAATGCATATTTGAATATTTCTAGCCTTCAATACCCTGACCCTGCAAAACCTTAATTTTCAAGCTTTCATAATGCCACTGATTTCGGCATTGACGATATGAATTATTGAAGAATTTACTAAACTGTTGTCGAAGGGTATTCATAATCTGCTTATCTTTGAGATATGCACCAGTTTGACCATGCAAGCATTGAATGATTGTTATTTTCATAGAAATTGTTCAGTCAGACTGGACCAAGTACACATAGTCCATCAGAAATCGTTCTATCATAGGTTTGGATTATGATTTTTCATGATTATCACTTCTCATTATATTGTTTGAAAGTAATACAAAGATGTGTAGAAATATTGAACCAAAATTTAAACGAGATCAAAAATTACAGAGCTTTAGACTTTAAACCCATTTTTTCTCAAAATATGAAAAATATCACTTGGTCCACTCTGACTTAATGCCGACCATATAGTCTTTCTTTTTTTTCTAAAATATTTCTTTGAAAACTCTGTGTGAAATGCAATTGCTTATGTTACAGTTTGTTGAAAACTTTTTCAAGAACTTTATCAGAGACTCTTTAATTTCACAAATTTTCCTTTTGTATATTTTACAGATCTTACATCACACTAGGATTTCCACTAAGAACATCTCCATATTATCGTTGCAATTTCTACAGAACTACATATTGGGCCCTTTCAAGGAATGTCCGGACACCTGTACAATTACAGTCCCCAACACATAATCTTCATCATGGTTTTAATCATCAGACTAACCTCGGGAAAAACCTTCTTTTTTTAACCGACTGATGTTCAGAGACAAATAAGTTTAATCAGAAGCGGTTTTCACTATGATCGAACTTATTCTTCCTTCTAGAGGGTTTTCCAAACCATAAGTTCAGGTCTGTTTTTCAATCGGAAATAAGTTTTCTCTAGTCACACTACATCTTTAGCAACAGAACCAATATTTAGCGATAATATTCAGCCATTTTTAGACGTAGTAGACTATAGTAAATCAAATGCAATATATTATTTGGGTTATTTTCTTGCATGGGACAAAAGCCGGAACCTGGTCTCGGAAGTACAGCCACGACCAAGGAACAAATGCAAGTTTTTATTCTTGCTCATGCTTTTCGTCTAGATGAAACCAAAAAGAGTGGAAAATTTCATTATACGGCTCGTGTGTGTGTTTTGAGGAGGGAAAGTTTTATCAGGGCACCTAATTTCCAAAACTATTGTTGATGCAAAAGAAACTCTCAACTCAAACTATAATCATAAGCAACTGCAAAAATCCAAACAAAATTCTTGAACCCTCAAATTATGCGTACGAAGCCTCTAACGTTCGTTACTCGCGTTGACCACCATCCAAAATTACCGAATCCATACATTCTCCGGTAACCATCAGCGTGGTTGTCCAATCTACACACAGAACCACGTACGCAACCGGTCAAGCAACACCATTATTAGGCACGCTTATTTTCCACCAAGTGAAACCGGGAGTGTACTTTTAGTCCTCCCTGCCAAAAACCAATCGACGAAGCGAAAAAATATGGGATGCACAATTTATTAAAAAGCGAAACCACATTTTTTTTATGATGACCCATCATCAGACGGGGTCCCAAAACTGGTTCGTCCGCACCGAATTTGCTCGCGAAAAGGGCACACACACGTGGTCGTTTGGCGAGCTGCGGTAATTCGCGGATAATTGATCAATTGATGCGTTTTTCGGGGCTCATGTGCACTGGGCACTATGGGTTGGGAATCAAAATTTTGCTACAAAAATCCAAAGCTTTTTATATGAGTAACTTTGACAGTACCTACAATAATACCACTTTACTTGGAATTCATGATCTTAACAAATATTTGCAATGTAATTCAAAATCTTCATCATCTTAATCGCTCCAAACACTACTTTTTTATGCATATTTGAGTTTCCATTACTCTCAGGATGATTTTTGTTAAATTAGTAAACTCATTACACGTGGTAAAGATGGATAAATTATGGGTGAAACTATGAAAAAAAATCCACGTACCCGGTTGGGATTTGAACCCAGAACTCTTGTATGCTAAATAAGCGCTTTACCAACTAAGCTACCGAGCCACTTGGTGACCCAATAACTCAGTTGCTTACAAGTATCGAATTCAAATCCCCACAGATCACGCGGACCCTTTTTTGTTCATAATGAAGGTGCTGATTTTTGTTCATAATGAAAGTGCTTAGAATTTTGTTGCGAAATTTGGATTGTTTACCCATTGTTCTGGATGACGAGGACCTTCCATTACGCAGCACCAGTGGGTACCGTGTCTGACGGCCGTCCTCGCGAGGCCTCAGTCGCAGGATGCATTAATGAAAGTGAGGCATCCCGCAAATGCTTCGCGCCACGGAAGCCCGTGTAGCGCAAAATTATTGTCCCTTTCGATACGATCGGTTCTTTCGACGGTCTAAATTTGTGGGTACGGAAGGACGTCCAGCCGCAGCCTCTGTTGTTTGCAATTTTGGGTATTTTTTGCAGGCACTTGCTGTCGATGTTCGGTAAGGCATTATTTTTTTATGATGTCCAAGAGTAACTGATGTGGCTAACAAATTTTACGGTGAAGAATGAGGAAATTTAAAAGTGAGAGCCTCATCCGGCAGGGTAGACGCGTGTGGTAGTCTCTGTAGATTCAGGTTGTGTTTTCTGGGTAGACGAGCTGCAATTATGTTTTCATTTTCCTTCCAAGTGAAATTAATAAGTGTATGTAAAATGCATACGAGTTTCGTCATTCAATATTGACCATTAAAGCGTCGGAAGAGCTGTATGGACGGATTGATTCTGAAAAATTGATCTTAGGTATTTGAAAGTGAGTATGACTTTCAAACTCAAACTTCATTAAACTTCCGATAAAAGATACGACAAAAATTAGGTTATTAATCAAGACATTTATGATTTTTTGGTATCTTCAAAGCTCGATGGTCCCTTCAATATCGAGTTAGGGAGTGTTGACTGTATTGATAATTATAAGCAAAAATTGTTTGTAGGTCACGTTAAATGCTTTTTATATTAAGTTTAAGTTAGGGGAAAATAATGCTTAACGGTAGGGGTAGGAATCTGTGCTAATATTCAGACTTTTATACAAAGTAGGCCAAAATCGTATGAATGGGTCGAAAACTAGTGCTAGGTCGAAAATTGGTTCTTATCTCCTTCTCAAAAAGGAATGAGAAAAGAATTGCAATGCTTTTCTAAACAAATCTTCCTCAATCACCAGCTGAGTATGAAAACTTTTTCAGTCCAAGCATAAATATTTGTCCCTTTCGAACATCGCCGGGAAAATTCCACCTGAACAATTATTCAATTCACTTGTGCAGCCGGCCAATGCTGACTGCGCATATCATTCAAATCTATCGAACCTTACCTCATTGGAACGAACGCAGACGTGAGGTAAGGCAGCAAAACGCAAATCATGAAACCGCCACGCGGCCAACCTTCGCACAGAACCACACCACACTATGGGCATTTTCGATCAAGATTGGCGGCCAAAAGTATGTTTGCCCTCTCGTGTCATAATCGTGAGTTTTGTTATGCATGTTTGATGTTTTATTTTCAAAAATAAAACAAATTTTGAGAAAAAAAAATTGAATTTAGGGTAAGGTTATATATAGAGTTTGTTACTATTCATGCATATAAGTTACTTGTGCGATTATCTTTGCAAATACTATTATAAATATAAAAGCTTACAAAGTTTCAGTGATATAAATCATTTTGCGATATTCAATGAACACCTGGAGTAAAATCCAGGCTGTTCTTCTAATTCTTTATGGCGTGACGTCCTACCGGGACAAAGCCTGCATCACAGCTTGGTGTTCTTATCAGCACTTCCATAGTTGTTAACTGAAAGCATTCTTCGCAAATTTTATATTTTACTTTGAAAATCGTTTGGCAAGCACGAAAATACTCTGAACTGAAGTACGAATTTTATTTCATTCAATTTTTCTATGATACAGTTAACTCTCCCTTACTCGATATTCCGTATCTCGATATCGAGTTTGAGAACCATAGTAAAAGTTGGTTTTTATCGCTTACTCGATGATCCCTTGGATCGCAGTTTCACTGGTTTTGTGTTTTGTAACTCGATACTCCCTAACTCGATGATCCCTTCAATATCGAGTAAGGGAGCGATGACTGTATATTATTTCATGAGCATTCGGATAGTATACAAGATATGTAAAAATATGATGATGAATGCATCGTTTACCTTGTACTTACTTTGAATTCTTTGTTTTTTCATAAAAACTCTAACATTTTCATACCGTATTTATCAAATTACAAAATTGCAAAAGATCTTGCTTCGATTTCATCAATATCTTAATAGAAGTGTTAACTATGAATTCCATAGTATAGAATGATGAACAAGAAATCAGAACGTGTCATTGTCCCGAATATTGGCCACCCGATCGCCCATAGTGCACCATGTCCACCGGTCGGTATTTGGACAAAATCAGAAACCCTCAAAGCGTGCATAACTCCAGTGGGGCCATCGGCAGCCAACCACCAGAAACTTGTTTTTGGTTTTCGACCGAAACCGAAATGAGTCGGGAAAAAAATTGCACCTGGCCACAGATCCGCCGCAAAGCACATCCATATCCGTCCGCCGGGCGAATGCATTTTCCACTCATCCGTTGTCGCTCTCGTTCTACTTCCAATCATTCGTTCGTCGTTCGAGTGTTTCGTTTGTTGGCATCGGAGCTTATCTCTATGTTCGATAGATGACGACGCCGACCACTGCTGAGCTGCGTAAAAAACGTAAAAACCGTGCATTTATTTGTGTTTATCTTCCACACAACACAACATCATTCAAGCCCTTAAGAGATACACTACCCGTCATAAGTTCGGAATCGCTTAACAAGTATTGTAAAACACAGTTGAACTGTGAATCACCCTCAAAATTGTTAAGCATCACTTCAAAACAGATAAAATAAAAAAGCAAGTGGAAAGAAATAAGGTCTTTACTCAGGCAAACACATTATTATTGATGGAGAATCGCGAATAATTAATGAAAATTACCTATTTTATATTTAAATCATATTTTTTGCATTAAACTTGATATAATTCGAAAATGGTTTCTTCTAGAGAAATTATTCATGTGATCATTATGGTTCAAAATCATTTCAAGATTCTTATTGTATCATCAGAACCTATTTATTTTGACAAAAAAAAAAACAAAATATTGAAAATCGACCAAAAGTTGTTATTAGATAAACTTTTTTATTAATAGTTTCTCCATCATGAAACTTTATCCCAAATATCTGTATAATATCAAGATTCTATGGTGAAAATTTAAAAAATATTAAAAATTGGGTTTTTGAGTAATTTAAAATTTAAGTTTTATTTTCCAATTTTTCATGAAAAACATAAAATACTTTTTCAGTGTATTTTTTTTTCTTGTAGGCCAAACGGTTCACCACAACTTCTTCATAGAATTTTTTTTTTTTTTTTTAAATCTTTATTAGAGTGTATTTTAACACACGAGGGCTAGTTCTACACTTTTCTTCATAGAACATTTTACTCCAAAATCAACAGTTTCAGAGTTAGAATTTTTCAAATAAGTTGCATGCCAAAATGTATAGGCCATTTTCATAAGTTATTCTCGAGACAAAATGATTGATTTTTCTATGGAAACACTGATTGTATCATACCAAAAACATGTGCAAAATTTACTGCAAATCGAAGTTTATCGAGTTCTGTGACTGACCGATTTGACATGGAATTCGTCTCCTACATCTTTAGGTAAAGAACTAGCCACATGTCAATGCACTAAAATTTCTCCTTAATAAAGGAATAGAAAAAGTACTCCATCTTTTTCTTCTTCTTTTTAAATCATCTTCCTCATTCGGTCGTCCGATCGATTTTGCTCACGATTTCGCGCGTTTTCGTCGCCGGAGAATTTTTTTTCCCTGTTTGGAGCGTCTTGCTGGGTAGGTATTTGGGAAGGCCCAAGCAAGACGGGTTGTTTTCGGAACGCCAAGAAGTTTTGCTGTCAGTGTCAGTTTTGTGTTCAGTCGAGAATGGATTACCAACTGGTGAGTTTGTTTCATGCTTATGATAACACATTTTTTCTTGAAAGCGTAACTTTTATGTAATATTAACACAAACTTTGTATGGTTCGTCACTATAAGGGTAGCATAATGATTTTCTTATACAATTTCAATATACATATATTTTTCTCTTTTTGACATTATTAAAAATTATCTTTTGAATTGTTCGACATTGTGAATGTTGACGTATTTTTTAAAACTTCTACCATATCGAGACAAAATGCACAGTAATACTCATATGTCATTTTCAAACAAACTATGTATGGTTCGTCACTACAAGTGTCGGCATTATTCCTGTTTCATATAATTTAAAATATATACATGTTTTAAGTGTAGAACTAGCCCTCGTGCGTTAAAATACACTCAAATAAAGATTTAAAAAAAAAAAATATATATATACATGTAATTTTCAGTTTTCGTCAAAACGTCTTTTGAATTGTTCGACATTTAAGATGTTGACGTATTTTTTAAAGCTTCTACCAAAAACTTCTCGAGACAAAAATACAAAACGAGCTTTAAATATAAGTCGTATATTTCCCCCTTGTCCATGGATCGCATCACCGACCAGAGGTGACTCCCAGATCTTTTCCTCCCTCACTAATAAACACCCTTCCCGTGGTGATTGTGGAGATGCAGAGGTATTCTCGTTCTCTAGAAGCAACAATCATTACACCCTAACATTCCTTCCTATCCCAACTGACTGTAAGGACTTGGCCGGCGCCGTTATTGATCAATAATATTAGATCTGCTAAAATTGCACTTCGAGAGTAAGCGGAAACTCCCATCCCTTATTCATTTGGATCGTAGTGCAATTCTTACCAGTTCCGATCAATCACGGAGTAGCAACCATTGACATGTACAGTCAGTCTATGCTATGCTGTGCTTCTTTTTAAATCATCTTCCTCATTTATTTATTTAGTTAACATCTAAACAGAAAACACTGAATCATCTGTCCATCTTCGGTTCTGCCCCACGCTCGCCAAATCGATACGCACTTGACCCGCCCACCTAACTCGTTGCGCTCCACGCCTTCTTGTACCAACCGGATCCGAAGCGAACACCATCTTTGCAGGGTTGCTGTCCGGCGTTCTTGCAACATGCCCTGCCAATCGTATCCTTCCAGCATTGGCCACCTTTAGGAAACTGGGTTCGCCTTAGAGTTGAGCTAGTTCTTGGTTCATCCTTCGCCGCCACACATCGTTTTACTGCACTCCGCCAAAGATCATCCTGAGCACCCGAAAACTCCAAGTGATTGCAAGTCCTCCTCGAGCATCATCCACGTTTCATGACCGTAGAGGACTATCGGCCTTATGAGCGTTTTGTACATGATACATTTGGTGCGGGTGTGAATCTTTTTTGACCGCAGCTTCTTGTGGAGACCATAGTGGGCCCGACTTCCACTGATGATACGCCTCCGTATTTCACGGCTAACGCTTGTCAGCCGTCAGCAAAGATCGAGATAGACCAACTTGTCGACTACCTCGAACGCATCCCCGTCTATCGTAATACTACTACCTGGCGAGCCCTGTCGCGCTCGGCCCCACCCGCTAGCATGAACTTTGTCTTGTCCGCATTCCCCACCAGTCCAACTTTTGCTGCCTCGCGTTTCGGACGGGTGTACAGGTTTGCCACCTTTTCAAATGTTCGGCCGACAATGACCATATCATCTGCGAAGCAAACAAATTGACTGGATCTCGTAAAAGTCGTACCCCGGCTCTCCGCATAACACCTTCTAGCGCAATATTGAACAACACGCACGAAAGTCCATCACCTTGTCGTAGTCCCCGGCGGAATTCAAACGAATTGGAATGTTCGCCTGAAACCTTCACACAATTTTGCACACCTTCCATCGTCGCTCTTATCAGTCTCATGAGCTTCCTGAGGAAGCTGTTCTCGTCCATAATTTTCCATAGCTCTACGCGGTCGATACTATCGTATGCCGCCTTGAAATCGATGAAAAGGTGATGCAATGGGACCTGGTATTCACGACATTTTTTGAGGAATTGCCGTACAGTAAAAATCTGGTCCGCTGTTGATCGGCCGTCAACGAAGCCGGCTTGATAACTTCCCACGAACTCGTTTACTACAGGTGACAAACGACGGAAGATGATCTGGGATAATGCTTTGTAGGCCGCATTTAGAATGGAGATCGCTCGGTAGTCCTCACAATCTTACTTGTCGCCTTTCTTGTAGATAGGGCATATTACTCTTCCTTCCACTCCTCCGGTAGCTGTTCTGTTTCCCAGATTGTGCCTATCAGTCGGTGCAGACAAATGGCCAGCCTCTCCGGACCCGTCTTTATGAGTTCAGTTCCGATACCATCCTTACCAGCAGCTATATTGTTCTTGAGCTGGTGAATGGCATCCTTAACCTCCCTCAAAGTGGGGGCTGGTTGGTTTCCATCTTCCGCAGTACTGACGAAGGCATTTCCTCCGTTGTCCCGTCCTTCATTGCCTGTGCTCTGAGCGCCATTCAGGTGCTCGTCGAAGTGCTGCTTCCACCTTTCGATCACCTCACGCTCGTCCGTCAGAATGCTCCCATCCTTATCCCTGCACATTTCGGCTCGCGGCACGAAGCCGTTGCGGGATGCGTAGAGCTTCTGATAGAACTTACGCGTTTCTTGAGACCGGCTCAGCTGTACCATCTCCTCGCACTCCGTCTCCTCCAGGCGGCGTTTTTTCTCCCGAAAGAGGCGGGTCTGCTGTTGCCGTTTCCGTTTATAGCGTTTTTAGCATGACCGCCCGCGCTGCATTCTTCTCCTCCAAAACCTCCTGGCACTCCTCGTCGAACCAATCGTTCCGTCGACTCCGTCCCACGTACCCGACGTTGCTCTCAGCTGCATCGTTGATGGCTGCTTTTACTGTTCTCCAGCAGTCCTCAAGAGGGGCTTCGTCCAGATCACCCTTTTCCGGTAATGCAGCTTCGAGGTGCTGCGCGTATGCCGCTACGACATCCGATTGCTTGAGCCGCTCTAGGTCATACCGGGGCGGCCGTCGGTACCGTACGTTGTTAACGACGGAGAGTTTGGGGCGCCAGTTTGACCATCACCAGATAGTGGTCAGAGTCGATGTTAGCGCCACGATAGGTCCTGACGTCGATAATGTCGGAGAAGTGCCGACCATCAATCAGAACGTGCTCGATTTGCGATTCTGTCTGCTGTGGTGATCTCCAGGTGTATCGGTATGGGAGGCTGTGCTGGAAGTAGGTGCTACGAATGGCCATATTCTTGGAGGCGGCAAAATCAATTAGTCGCAGACCGTTTTCGTTCGTCAGCCGGTGGGCGCAGAACTTTCCAATCGTCGGTCTGAACTCCTTCTCCTGGCCAACCTGAGCGTTTAGATCTCCTGTGATGATTTTGACGTCGTGGCTTGGGCAGCTGTCGTACTCGCGCTCGAGCTGCGCGTAAAAAGCGTCTTTATCATCATCAGTGCTTCCGGAGTAAAGGCTGTGCACGTTTATTATGCTGAAATTGAAGAACCGGCCTTTGATCCTCAACTTGCACATTCTCTCATTGATCGGCCACCACCCGATCACGCGCCTCTGCATATCACCCATCACTATAAAAGAAGCTGTTCCCAGCTCATGTGTGCTGCCGCAGCTCTGGTAGATGGTATGGTTACCTCTAAACGTTCGCACCATTGATCCCTTCCAACACACTTCCTGCAACGCTACGATGCCGAATCCGCGGTCCTTCAGCACGTCGGCGAGTATGCGTGTGCTCCCGATGAAGTTGAGAGATTTACAGTTCCACGTACCGAGTTTCCAATCGCTAGTCCCTTTACGTCGCTGTGGTCTTCGCCGATTGTTCCGGTTCGTATTCTCTCGTTGATTATTCGTTGCTTGATTTTTTTACGGCTGGCTTGCTTGCATCTTCCCTAAGGTTACTCGTACCCCGGCCAGTACCGCTAGGAGGTAGGGATAGGATTTGCTAGGCAAGAGGCTGAGGACCGCACAGAGGGGTCTATTTTATTCCTTCAGGTACGCGAGGTACCAATGGTACGCCATGCCCAGCCATTTACCGACCTCTCGAATGTGAAACAATGTAATACAAACACAATATTGAAGAAAAGTGATTTTTAACTAACTAATTCGAAATTTGTCATTCAGTTTTTAGCCGTTGTATGGCACGCGCAATAAATCGTCGTAGTTCGAAAACCGAAATCCAAAGAGTTTCTCTCACCGAAAGCAGCCAAACTAGTAGTCCTTTTCAGGACTGTTGTTGAGAAATCATATACACAGTCTGAGCTATCGACATCCCAGGCATTCCTTCTGCAGAAGGAATTGGCCGATCATCCCTGGTATACCGAAGAGGAATTGGTCACCGAAGTAGGGATCCTTTATTCCGGAAGGATTGCCTTATCAACTACTGTCCGTGATCGGACAATATCCCGTTACCGTTTTGATTCATATTACAATCACTAAAGGAGTGAGTGAAGTACAAGTTATCGAAAAACATATGAATGTAATAATTCTGTATAAAACCTCAGTGTAATCAAGCATTGCAAACATTTAAATTTCGAATGGTGGTTGAAGATTTTGATTCCACATGTTGAATTGACTTTAATAAAAAGAAATGTTCATGTCATTGTCATTTTTCAAATAGGAAACTTGTCAACGGCAAATGTTTAAACATTTCCAATGAAATCTTTCCCATACAAATTACAGTGTACGGAATTTGAGGTTGTCCAGGGTTCAAATCAAAACAGTATATAACTTTGAACCACAGTTGCACTGACTTTGTGTTCTATAAGTCAATTTAGATAACTCGGAGACAATGTATGCCTGTAGCCATTACAATGTAAAGCCTCTGTTCGCGTGCGAATAATTCTACTCGTTTTAGTCAGTATTTATGTGCAATAAATAGTGTTCGATATCTAGACCGCGAAAGTATTAACCGGTGGTGACGCATCATATCGGGTTCCGCGGAAAAACGCGTTTTTGAGGGAATAAAGTGATTTTCTTTTATTTACACCGCGTGTGTCCAGATGGTGGTCCCTGTACGTGACATACCCTGGCATGTGTTAGTGGTGGTGGTTACGGTGTCACATAACGGCAAGAGAAGATCAATGAGTTACAGAACAGGTGGCGCAGTTCCGTATAATAGTGTGTGTGACAACTGTATAAAGTTGAAAATGACACCTAACACCAATATATCGCTGATTTTGCCTACTGTAAATTCGGGTGAAATTGATCACCGTGTCACTCGATTTTATTTCTTCCTTATGGGGCACGAATATCGATGTAATCTGTAGTGAATGAACGTTGTTTGTCGTAAATATTGCCAAATTGTGTGTTGTGAAGTTTTTTGCGTTAAAGAATGTGTATTTCTATGCAATTAATGAAAAATTCCAAAATCATGTATGGTGCAGTCTTGACTAAGATCTCTCAACTTCTAGTTCTAGATAAGGATTTGAACATGGTATAATCCTGTAAGTTTGTGAGGATAATCACCCGATTTTTTATTTTAGAGATATTATTAGCACTAAAATTACTTTTGTTAGAAAATTTCGATACTTGAGCCAATGAGGCTCACCTTCGTACTTGTTTTTCTGCATTCAGTTGTTTGGCATTGCCAACATTATAGAAATCAGACAAGAAAAACCCTGAAAAATGATCAATTTTACCCAAAATTACGGTACGTCACTATTTGTGTTTACAATTTAAAATCCCTTGTCGCGAAAGCAAAAAGTGCGCGAGTTCAGAAATTTTTCCACTTTATTTCGTACAGTTTCAACAATTTTTGGTAAATTTTGATAGAATGCCGCAGTGTGCAGTCAATGTGTGCAAGATAACGACACAGGAAGCGATTGCATAAGTTTTCCCACTTTCCCCAACGTACCTAGCAAGCGATCGAAATGGGTGAAATTGTGTGGGCTCATCAAAGATCCGGGTACATCGCTTTATGTATGCTCCCAGCATTTCACATCTGACGATTTTGTGTTCAATGCTTCAATCCGAAAATCGTTGACAGGTGCAGATCGAAATAGTCTGGTCCGAGGCGGTAAGATTTCTTTGTCCAGTACTAAGAAACGTAATGCCAATTACAGCTTTTCCCACCATTCGTACTCCGGAATCGTCATGCGTTGAGAGTAGAGGTCGTTCCCAACGTTATCAACGGAACGAGCGGAAGGAACTTGTGGCTAACCTTGTGCAAAATCACTGTTCACTGGAGGCGGAGGAATCGAAAAACGTTAATAGTTGAAAATGGATATTCTTGCGATGTTTCACCGTTCCAAAAGGAACAGAACATACGTGATTCCGACTCAAACATGGATGTTTTGTTAGAGGCGATTGAGCTGGCCAATCCCTCTACCGCTACGAAGTTCAGATGTTGATAGCCTGAACGATTCCGGTTGGTCAGAGTTCGTCAGTCATGATGGGCTCAATTCTACTCGTGTCATGTTAGAAAAAGCGGTACAATCGGTAATGCTGAACACACTACGAACGCTGATTAAACGCAAGCAAGATATATAATCCAGCCAATGACAACAAAGTATGTACCTTATTGTTTCTGAGCATTGTGGTGAATTAATAACGTGTTTATCTATTCATCTGCTCAGAAACAACAAGCTACACACTTGGTTACTAATAGATTTACGGCGTCATCAAAAAGTATACATTAGTTATTTATACAGATGGAATACCCTATTTCGTGCTAGGCAAACCTCAATTAAATATATGATTATTTTGAATACTTTTATGTGTATTGTGTTGAAATAGTCCAACGATAAATACAATAATCAAAAATCATCTCGTTCGAATTAAATTTCATGGTGTGCACCACAATTTTTTATGTTACATTCAATTTGTTTCAAATATCCCATATCTACTCGTGCTTGCAACCAAATAGTGACGTCACCACTTTTTTAATTACCAATACATATGCAAATCATGGTCTTCTTCACCTGTACTGTAGCTCATTGCACTCATATCTCACATCCAAGTGAAGCGTGGTGGTGGTGGTCATATACATAATCGTCTCAGATGCGGTTATGATGATATGGAAATAAAGAGAAGTGTGAAGTGAGAGGGTGGGATAAAGTGTGGATCGGTGTAAAAAGTGTTTATTTTGTTCAACGATGAGCTTATCAACCTCCCGGTGTTTGATCATTCGACCTTGACGCTTGCTCCTGCGAGGGCGGGTGATGAGGGGCAGGATCAAACATGTCGCGCATCGGTAGTTAGAAGTGAAAAAGTGCCGCGTTCGATTAGTACTTTTTGATCCTTCGACCTTGACGCTTGCTCCTGGGCAGAGCGTCAAGAATGCCCGAGAAGTCGTCAGTTGTCGTCCTTCTCGGGTCACGCGCCTATTTTCTCTGAGTGCTTTTATATAGCCGAGCAAACGAGTGAAGCTGAAAGTGGATTGTTTCTGCTCAGTCAAGGGTGACGGATCATTTGGTGAGCTCGTTTCATGCTACTATTTCTAATCTATAAAAAATGTATGACTGCACATTTAATCGTTACAACGGTGGGACGTAAATATGATTTTTCAACAAACTATGAATGGTTCGTCACTGTGAGTGTCGACATTAACTCTGATTCATGAATTATTTATGTTTAACATTTTTTTTCAAAACACCTCTTTCATTTTACCTTTATTTTTGTAATTGAAAAAACTTTGAATGGTTCGACACTACAAGTGTAGACTTGCGAAAGGTTCACTTTATTCAACAAATTTTTGAAGGTTCGCCACTGTAAGTGTCGGCATAAGAATAAGAATGTTAGGAATGTTACATTAAGGAATTTGTTCAACAAACTTTGAATGGTTCGCCACCTCAAGTGTCGGCATAATTTTCCTCTACATAGAAATTGTTCATATCAAATGAAAATATTGTACTTACACATAAACATGTTTATATCTCACAAATAATTATTTATCAAGGTCTAATCTCTTATCAAAGTGAATCCTGTGACCCAACGATCCTTCCCATTAACAAACATCCCTCCCAGTAACCTTTGTGGAGATGCAGAGGCAAACACGGTCTCGAAATAGCAAAGGTTACACACTAACATTCCTTCCCTCAATCCTATCTGACAGCAAGGACGTGGCCTTTATTGACCCTGTATGAATAGAGGCACTGAATTATGCACACTGAAGAAGATTATGGCTAATCCCAGCCGAACTTCTAGTTGATTCTTTGTGCATTTTCACTGACTTCGGTCAATCACGGAATAGCAACCATTGATATGTGTAGTCAGTCTAAGCTAAGCTAAGCTATATGTCAATTTAGATAACTCGATGATATCGATTTGCGAAAAATTTTTTGTGTAGTGAAAAACGCTCAATTTAACAAGCTCTCTAGCACCACCTAGTGGGAGAATTTCGAACCGAATTGTCAGCTCTCCGAATGTCGTTGAACTTCTGAATAACTTTGTCAAAAATTCGAACTTGTTCTAATCTGTATCACATGCCTACCAGAGTCACCTGGTGGCAAAATAACAAACCTAACTGATAATCTTCCGGAATCATTTTATTCAGCTGAATGTTGCATTAATTCTTCAAGCGTATCCGTACGTATGACCGGTAGTGTATACCCACCATATACCTCTGCATGCAATGCGTGCACGCTGATGATGATGATGTCTCCTCTTCGAAGATCGTACCGACGGCCGACGATGGAAAAATTCCTCACTCCTGTCGTTGCTGTTGCTGTTTTCATGAAACACTGCCACCTTCTTCTTGTCTTGTCGACACGAAACCGAAAAACCCTTCGAGACATTTCAGAAACACGCCGCTGCACCGGTCCAAGAGAGCTCGGCCACGAAAAGGCACTTTTATGACCACAGAGCCAGTGCAGTCCTTCGAAAGCGACGAAACCGTACGGAGAACTTGGAAGCGAAAGACAAAAACGCACCACTCGAAAATTAAATTCAATCAAAATCTTAAAAAAATATTGCACCTGCCTTGTGCCGTCTTTCGCTCCGAGAGACTTGAAAACGAAAAGGCACTCACCGACCGATGGAGACGACGTGGTCGGTTGCATTTTCGTTGTCGTGTGAGTTTTTGGTGGTTTCGTTGAAATTTGAATTATTGTCTGACTTCAAGAATACCTTGAACAATTTAAGCGAGCTTTTCGGAATCTGGAATATCAGGTCTCGAAAACATTTATTTTAATTTGAATAAAATCAAATCCATGATACTGGCCGATTGAAAACGTTTTCACTTCACTTAAAATTCTATGGTTTTGAATTTATCTTGACCTACCTTCTGTGATGTAGCTTAAGATGGTTGAAAAGTGCTTGAAAACAAATTCCATCCTGCCATTCTATGAACTTTATTTGCAATTATCATGGTATTTATTTCAATTCCTCAAAATAATAACAAGTTAAGTTCATAAGTGAATCCTCTCTATTGGAGGCGGGCTAGAGGCTCATTATATTTGCAGCTCGGACTCCTCATTTCGAAAACATGCATTCCTGATAAACACATTGTTTCCATTTTACCAGGTTTAGGGACTTTTTTGGAAGGAAGATATGAATTCAAAGGCTCCCTTTCCTTTTATTTGCGGTAGTAATCATATTATTCACTTAATATGAAAAAGAGACATGGGGCCCAGATAGCCGTAGTGGTAAACGCGCAGCTTTTCAGCATGACCATGCTGAGGGTCGTGTATTCGAATCCCACTGGTCGAGGATCTTTTCGTAAAGGAAATTTTCTCGATTCCCAGGGCATACAAGTATCTTCGTACCTGCCACACGATATACACATGCAAAAATGGTCAATCGGCAAAAAAAGCTCTCAGTTAATAACTGTGGAAGTGCTCATTAGAATACTAATCTGAGAAGCAGGCTTTGTCCCAGTTGGGACGTAACGCCAGAAAAGAAGGAAGAAGAATGAAGAAGAGACCTCAGGAGGGTTTATTTTCAAGACGTTGTCCAGAAAAAAAATTAGACATAAGCTTTCGTCGTTGGTTCATCAAAAAATTTAAGGCATTGAACTAAACAAGAATCAATAGGTATAGAACGAAGCTTATAAAAAGTACTGTTTATGCACTGAGAAGTACAATGCGCACTGATTGAATTTAAATGATTTTATCCCTAGTACAAGAATGTTTACGAGATTAAGTTTTGTTACGGATGATTGATAATTAAATTTAAATCAAAAGATGGCATATTAAGTTACTGTTCGAAAACATCACTGATCACCATATCATTTTGCATAGAAAACCAAACAGCTGGAGTTTATACACATTTGCAAACGTATGTTTTCCAGCATTGCCACTTATGCATAAGAGCTCTGTAATCGGTATTACAATCGGAGTAAAAATTCCGATACACTCGAGGCTCTCAGACGAATTAACCAAGAACAAAGAATCAATGGAGCAAAAGGATTACATTGTTCCAGCAGAGAACAAAAATAGCTCCAGCTTCGATTCTGTTTTAATTAAAATCCATGCCTTCGTAATAAATCAATTTGCTCTACCTCCCCCTACCGCTTTGCAATCCGGATAGCTGCAAACCGATAGCTGCTTGGCTTTGATCGAGTTCATCGATGAAAAATTCCTCCAGCTCCAGTCAGTTGAGTTGAAGTAAAATGCTTCCACCCACTTGCTGCCCCCGCATGGGCTAATATTTTCCAGCCCACTAATGTGCCCCAGTGAGCCGAAGAAAGCGTCCGAGAAAAAAAGAATATCAGATTCCATCCTGGGCTAATGCTTTCCATGCAACCTTTTTCGCTTCGGGTGTGTTATGGCAAAGCTGTTTCACTTAGTCCTCGGAAGGAATGGCTGAGGACATGACTTTAAGTGTAATCAATTCTAAAATTTGCAGGACCTTATCGACTGTAAGTGGACACAGTGTGAGAAAATTCAATGTTTTGAAAATTTCAATTCTATTGTCAGTATTTGATTCCTGAAAGCCACTATTGCTAACAATGCTCAATGTTCACAAACTCGTTAATAAGTTAATTAAGTTAATATTAAGTGATATCAGTAAGGTCTATCGAGTTGTATTTGATCCTTCAACCTTGACGCTTGCTCCTGTGGGGACAGACGATGGGGGCAGGATCAAACATGTCGCGCGTCGTTCGCGTTGCACGGTGGAATAGTATGGGATTGCGTTAGTAGTGTTTGATCCTTTGATCTTGTTGCTTGCTCCTGTAGGGCGAGTGACGAACACCTGTTCGGCCTTCAATGGTTTTATCGAGTAATATCGCGTTTCCGGTTAGGTGCCTTCATTTGAAATTACAGTGAAACCTCCATGAGTCGATATTGAAGGGATCATCGACTCATGGAAATATCGAGTCATGGAACAGCAATCCCTTGGAAAGCTGTTTCAAGGGACCATCATAGTAACCATGAAATTTTGATTCTAGTATGGTTCCATGAGTCGATATCGATTTCCCATATCCAAACTCCCAGTGTCTACTTGTGGAAGTGCAGAGGCTCCTCGGCTTCCATAAAGCAAGTAACACGTCAACATTTCCCTCCCATCCCTAAATTGACCTGCATTCGGACTTAGCCGGCGCCGTTATTGTTTGTTATAATAATGAGAGCACCAGTACTTACACATTGAGGATGCTACTAATCCCGAGTAGTGTCTGTTGGTTTCCTGTGTAAGTACAGCTGTTCTTGCAATAACGGAGTAGCATCTGCGGGTGGTCAATCAGGCGAGGGATGGATAGAAACTTTAAGGATGCCACACGAGTTTTCGACCCGACCGGCGCGCACTCCACTATTTCTTTTTCTTCGAACCTGAGATAGGCTACAGCAGCTATTCTGTTCTTGCTAGCATCGCAGAAGATATGTAATTCTACGTTGTTCATCGGTACAGCGGACGTTTCGTATCGATAGCAGCGTGATATTCTGACTTGGTGAACGTTCGGTAGCGCTTCAATCCATGTCCACCATCTATCTTACCACTAATCTCGTCGTCCTAGCCGTAGCCAGAGCGCCAGATTTCCAGCAACAGAATCTTGAGGTAGATCAGGAAATTGGCGATAAGTCCCATTGGGTCGTATATTGCTATCAACGTCCTCAGGACATCGCGATTTGTGGGCATCCTAGTACCAGAGAGCAGATCCTGATCGAGCTTCGGCGATAACCTGATCGTGAATGTGTCTGTCGTGGTATCCCACCACATTCCAAGCACCTTTTCCTTCGACATCTCCGTACTGAAACTCATATTATTTTCTGTGGTGCTGTTCTCATGCAAACTCATGACAACGTTGCGAGAGTTCGAGAACCAATTTCGTATCTCGAAGCTTCCTTCAGAATGGATGGTTCGTACTTCAGTGGCTAGCTTCATCGCTTCTTCTTCGGTTTCAACACTCGCCAACGTAGTGCTCGTACTTGATACACTCGACTACTCTCGGATATTCGTTCTAAAACCTGTCAGCATTCCGGTTTTTCACGTAGTGTGCACTGCTCGGAGAACACGCCGCTCCAAAGGTCATGACTGCCACCATGGAATCTATGACATTTGGTCGAAAGACATTTGGTCGAATGACATTTAGTCGAATGACGATTGGTCGAAAGTACATTTGGTCGAACAGACATTTCGTCGAATGGACATTTGGTCGAAAAGGTTTAGTTCAATCAGATAGAAAATGATATTTGGTCAAACCGACATGTCGTGGTAAAAATAGTGCTCGAGTCTAAATAATATATAGCATTTTGTCGCTAATGCAAGAGTGATTGAATAATTGAAAAAGTATCAGTCATGTTACCAACAATCTTTATGCGATTAGCAAAACTTTGATATTCAATTTGTTGGACGCTCTTCTAAGGTATAAATCTACCTCTTGCGTGTTTTATGTTTCATGCTGATTTTTTGTTCAGGCATAATATTCGAGATAAACTGATCTCAAATGGAAACAAGACAACTTTTTTCACCTCAGTCAACTCGTCTTCATTTACCCGATAAATAGGATTAGCACAGTTTTCATTTTTAATAATCAAAAGCTTCTACTGCAAACTCTGTTGTTCACCAACACTGTCGGCAAAGCCATATATTTGCTTGAGGAATGTTATGAAGCTGGAAGTCACAATAAGCCAATTGGCCATAAGAAGAGTTCTGATTTCCGCATTCAAAATTCTTACCCACGTCCGTGAGCTGCAAGACCCGGAATTCAAAAAAAGATACCGAGCACTCTCTACGAATGCTTCCATCAGATAAGCTGATCTTCATTACGAAGATTGATGATATTTCAAAAGAATAATAAATAAATAAAACATTATGTTCACATCGTTTTGTAATAACATACCTTGTTGAGTAGTTTTTCAAAGAATGATGATATTTTAAAAGAATAATAAATTCACTAGAGCTAAATATTTCAGTCAATGTACAAAAAAAACTAATGAAAAGTACATTTGAATAATCATTTAAATCCTAGATTTTGGCATAACTTAAAATTACAAATAAAAAGGTGTATTAAATTTAAAAATAAGACTACATAAAATGTCCCATTATTAATTCAACAACAGTTTATGATTCAGGTAATTCAAAAGAATACGTTATATTATCAACTTTGCAAAACTTAGGAAACAATAATCACTTTTACCAAATGATTCCGTTCAACTAAACATCATTCGACCAAAATACATTTTTCAAAGCCATTCGATCAAATGTCCATTCGACCAAATGTCCTTTCGACCAAATTTACTTTCGACTAAATGTCATTCGACCAAACGTCATTCGACCAAATGTCATTCGACGAAATGTCCTAAAGCCGCCACCACGTACGCATCCGGCTCATCTTCGGTCTTTCCATTGTTCTACAGAATCATCTGGCTTCGATGATCTTGTTTCTTCATCCGAACTTGAAAGAACATTTCTCTGATGTCTCCTACGACGGCAACTCGAAACCCGCCGGATGTAACCCTTCCCCTCGTATTCGGCCATTTTCACATGCATCGCAACGGCTAATTCAGGTTCCCGTCTCAATCGCTTTTGCAAACAGCCCAAACGTTTCAAAGCCGTTCCCTTGCTGTCTGGCAACTGGACTTGATCAAAGGCTAGTCTCATCCCAGACAACCAGAATGTACATATAATGGAATCACATTTTGTAACACGCCAGCCTGCGCGTTTCGGGTTTTAAAGTAAGGTGGCTTACGCGCCACTCCTTTCGGAGACCACCTACCAGTTTAGGGCTTGCCCGGCCGTAGAGACCCCCAGGGATTGGGTCTAATTACTCCCGATCAGAGATATTTACGAGTCGGCTGACGTCCAACTTTGGGAAGAACAATTAAAGGGGAAAGGGACAGGATTTCAAATTACGTGAAACATACGAACGAAACAACAACGCAAAACTAACTCGCTAGGTTCTCATCACTGGCCGACCTGACCAATCATCGATCTAACCAGAGGAAAAATAGGGAGCATCAATGGTTGTATCGGGGAACCGCCCCAGTAAAGTAAAATAAATTAAATACAAAAACTACGACCGAATTAACATGCAAAATCTTTACGCAAACATTTATTGACGACTCTTCACTATTCGACACTAAACAACATAAATTTTACTATAATTTTCGCCTACATTTATTCTTCCCACATGACTCTACAACATATATATAGCATAACATAAATTCATTTGCTCATTTTATTCTCCCTCTCTTTGCATCTTCATTTTACTCTAGCCTAGGCCTAATCTTTGATTTCCCTTCTATCTACCTTTCTCTTGTCATCATGGGGTGTTCATGTGCAGATGTTCATTCGAATGGTGTGCGTGTGTGCGTGCTCGTAGTGACTACCAGCGCAAGCGCGGGAGCTAAGGGTAGCCACGTGAAAAAATCGAATAGCCACGCTACCGACTCATAGGATACGGTAGCGGGTTAAACAGAGCCATGCGCATGGACTTATTCTATATCATGCATGATTTCTACTCACGGTTTGATCAACTCTCGGAAGGTCTTACGCGTACCGCAGACGGCCGTTCATTCGTCAGTGAACGCGCCGCTGGGCGAAACTAGCGTCGATGGGTGCTGGTGATGACGCTCTCCGACTCTCTTTCTACGGTTGTGGATTTATGCGACGGGGACGGCCGACGCGACGCCGGCGGTGAACTCCTCTTCACGTTTGGCGCAATTCGTTGGTGAATGCTGGGTGCCTGCTACCTATCGCCTGGGGCGCGAATAACGTGCGCAAGCCCCCTTCCGGTTTCCGTACCTCCGGGATAAACCTCGTAGCTGACGGTGGGGTCAGAAGTGATCTGGACGGAATTGTGTGACGTGTATGGCACACAGGACGGCCACAACCTAACTGGGAACACGTGGTGTCGTTCAACAAACGGATTAGCACACACATTTAGCACACATATTTTACACCTTATTACCTGCACAAATTGCCTCGCACACAAATCTCCTTCTCTGCACTAACTTTGCCCTAACTGCCAATTGATAGCAACTAACTAGAGGGAAAGACTTATTAATATCACCTAAAGACAAAGCATGTTAACAATCACCTTCAAATACACGTCACGGCGTAACAACTCAAATAGATTACTCCTGCCTCTTCCACTAGCCAGAACGAAGTGATCGGTCAAAATCAGATAATCCTCAGATATGTCGCGAGATGCATATTATCTTCTAATCTGAAATATTTCCCGAGAGAAATATCTGAGATTTCCTCGTTCCTATGCTCGCGAAACATTCAAGGTCAGGGGGAGGGGGTTGTTCTTCACCGAAAGGCTTTCGTCAAAACGACTCGTCTCTATCTCCGACCTAAAGAGAGGCGAAACATTCGGGAAAGTTCAATATCCCTTGAATGCATTTCTTGGGGGTCAATGCTCAGAAGCACGCGCGCAAATTTGGCTAGAGCGCTATCGCTGTTGCTTTTTGGGCGGCACATAACATGTGCGAATTGGCTTCGGACGGAACTCATTTAACTTGTGGTTTGGAGGATGCTACTCGTGAACTCGAATGAATGTTCATGCAGAGGGAAGATGTGTTTATCTTAGACTGGTTCAATATATTTAACTTAACTATATGGACAAATGTTTTGAAGCATACGAAAGACATTGAACTAAACATAAATTAACCCTATGGTCGTTACAATTTTGCGTTATGCGATGCTTATATGTGGAAAGTTTCACGTATAAGATGGTGCGAAAAGGCCTAATACGTACAAATGTGGAGGCGATATACGTGCATTTTTATATGATGAAAAATAGCATGCAATGCGAGTGTATCGATTTTATTGCGAATCAATCTGTACTCATATACGACTTAATTTATGATAACAAAGTTTATTTAACAGCTGCTACGGATTGATCCGAATAACTTTGTACGAGTATACGGAACGAACGAACTCATAAAATAACGTTTTATGCGAGAAAACCCATCAATCAAACGATTTCATCCACCATGTAGTGCGGGTGTGATGCAATTTGTATAAATAAACAACTTCGTTCGTAAGCTGTTATGCGACTTCTGGTTGTCTGGGATAACGTACTGGCACGTACCGAAAGAGTATTTACCTCGCCGTTTTCGAGTGCGTGTTGCAGCTTTCCGATAAGTTTTCTGCAGGCGTTTTCGCTACTTCCGTAGTAGTAGGTTTGCTGTATCGCTTGTCATCGTGCAGCAGACTATTATGCATGAACGTATATCCATGCCTTCCGCATGACGCTTTAATGTGACAGGATCCGAAGTGCTTCCGCAGGCACTTTCTGCACAATTTTTGCTCGGGAATCTCGGGCTCGTTTCTAAGCCACTGAATTCGTTCTGACATACGAGACAATCTTTCGGCGTAGAAGGACGCTCCTTCGCAGCAGCTTCGACAATTGAACTGCTTTCGGAATGAACGTCAACTTTCCGTCAACTCTTGAAGGAGAGCCACATTACACATGTACTCGTCCAGGCCTGAAGCAGCAATAGTGGCACAAACCTTTTGAACCGCCTTTATTTTTTAGGTCAATCAGCGATTGCAATTTCTCCGCCTCCGGTGGTGGCATTCCAAGAATTTTGTTCACCAGCGAATGAACGATTGTTTCCGGTCTTCCAAAAAGGGTCTTCAGCATCGCTAGCACTCCGGGAAGAACAACAAAATGCACTAAAACTGCGTGCGACTGTCCGAATTAAGGCACGACGCAATTAGGTTCGAAGGACCAGGAATATGTTGGAATACGAGGTTCGCCAAAGATCCGAAATAACCGGTAGCGCTCGAACACAGAGCTCTTTCATTCCCAACAGAACATCGCGTGGTGCCCGGAACGATAGAAGGGGGTAAGGTTTTCACTCTCCTGTGGTAAAGCGACGACAACGTGCAAAAGGTGTGTTCTATATCAAAGCGCTATGTTTGAACTGATGCTGTTTGGTCTGCGCAGAGATCTTCTATACTACAATACAAACACAGGCCGTCATTGAAATTTGTACGCGTCGTTGATGATTGTTGCCTAGGACAGGACGTGGCAGCTCAACTAAGGCTGCCCCGTTGTTTTTCAGTCGATAGCCTTGACGATTCTAAATCCAGTGTTACCAGTATCCTTTTTAAGCAAATCTTGTGCACAAATTTAAATATCAAGGCTCATAATTTGATTGTTTTTTGCACGGTTCATTAATTTAGTACAATAGTGGATGCTGTATTTTTGAAAAATCAGGTAAAATTAAAATCTGGCAATATTTTAAGAGAGAATTGACATAATTTCCATTGTATTGGTTGCAATTAGGTATTTTGTTTATTCATTATCGCATTGTAGGAGCACATGCTTTGAACTTAGTATGCGAATATAAATAGATTTGAAACAAAAAGATTTCATGAAAGTTTTCAAAACCTTTGATAAAAATTCTTATCTATGAACTTGCAACACGGCCGGGCTACCAACAAAGTGCCCTGTTGCAATCCAACTCAACGATGTGAAAGTAGGCCTTTGCCAAAACGACCAATGAGAAGCGGTCTTTTTTGACAGGCAATTGGTTTCGTTTTTGTACTTTGACCGTCTTGTCTTAGATTGTTGCTAATTCATCTCACGAATTCGAATCAAAGAAAATCAGTTGGTTTTGCACTGACACAGCTGAAAAAGTATCAGCATTCTTTATGCATGTTTGCGGGTACAGTGATACTTTCTCAAGTCAATATGAACTATCAAGACTGAATTTTATCACTTTGAAATTGCAAGCTGCTTAGTCATCTTATGCTCCCAAAATGAATGAATGGGCTACTTAGCCAAGGCGAAGTAGGCCGTCATTGAAATTTGTACTGGGCATCGATGATTGTGGCTCATTCGTCTAACAATTGCGAATTAAAGAAAATCACTTGATTTTGTACTGACATTGCTGAAAAAGTATCAGCATGCTTTCTGCATGTAAGCGCAAGTAGTGATACTTTTCTGAATCAATACTACTTATGACGGCTGAGTTTTATCACATTGAAATTGCAAGCTGCAAAATCAACATGGTTGTCAAAACGAATGACGGGCTTCTTAGCCTTAATACACATTTAATAATTTGAATAATTCGATTATGTCCTAACAAATACAAATAAGCAAAAATCACCTTAGCTCCACAGTACACAAATATTATTCCTTTCTGTCAGTATGGATTTGCACTGTTCTACAAATTCTCTCCAAGCCCAAGGAATTAATCGCACAACAAAAGCATGTTTTGACAGACCACCCGGTAGGAGGCCCTATTCTTGCCTTCTCTCCTTTGCTGACACTTTTGACCTCTCATTCCAGGCTCACCCACCAAGATTTCTCACTTGATTTATCGATAATCTCTTTTCAATAGCGTCCAGCAGCTTAAGCTTCCTTGCTGCCATATGCAACCATAAAGAAACCATAAATCCCTCTGCAGCCGAAACGGTTCATCGAAAGTGACCCCAGTTTCATCCATTATCGCAATACGCAGTTTTCATTTGTGACCCGACGAGAAAGGTCATTTGAAGAAAAGAAAATTTTGGTCATTCAGTCCTCTTGAGTCGCAAATGGATTGTCGCGGATGGCTTTCCAATTCGTGAAGTAAACATTCCTTGAAGGCTTTTGAAAAATCTATTGTTACATCGGGCAATAAGCTGAAGTGGGTAATCGAAGTCGAGTGGTCAAACCATCCTTCCAGTGAGTGGTGAAATGTATTGACCAACAAAGATGTCAACGTCTCAATTGTGTTCTTGTGGAAAAGTTCTCACTTGTGAGCCAGAAGGCTTTATTTATGGAAATAACAAAAGTGGCGCGTCCAAAAGAAAAGCTTAGCCAGCAAACTATGAAGAGGAAAAAAAATGCGAAGCGATTTCCGAGCGAAAATCGCTTTAATTTATTAAGGTCTCAAATTTATTACTTCAATTTTCTATTCAATCTTCCTTTATGGGTTTATAGGATTTTCCCCTTTTCGCCTGGTTTGGAAATGGAGCTATGAAGTGACTGAGTGCCAAGGATCTGGGAGCGATGTGGTTACACTGCACTTTTTCTTTCTTCGCCGAAGTTGTCTTGGACTAGCGAATGCATAATAATGGCAGTCTTTGGCCGCAGGACACTAGAGAATATGAAATGGGAAAAGAGAGATTATGGTGTTGAGAATTTTTCTTTCTTTCACTTCAAGTACAGTTTTTTCTCCGGTGTTAGTGAAGCTTTCGCGATCTTACTGGTGGTTCGGAAATGATTACACTAATAATCCTGGAGCGAACACAGTTTTTGCAGGAGAAAATCTTCGCATTCCGCATTAGTATGCTGGCGTGGTCACATAACGGAGACGATGAATCATAGCATGAAGCCAATTGTTGCATCTTGCTTCAAATTCTTGCTGCTTGAAGTCATCGGATGCATAATTCAGAGACAACTTCAATTGTTGCTAAAAACAATCCTTTATGTTTCAATAAAGAACATTCTTTCTTTATAAATCTCTGTTTGATTCACTGAAAAGATTCCTTCAAGAATCCCTACGGGAGTTTCTTTAGCTTTTTCATGAGGAATATTTAGAAGAATTCTATAAGAAACTCCTGCAGCAAATCCTGGAGGAATTCCTAAAAGAACTCCAGGAGGAATTCCTGAAGGGACTACTGGAGGATTTCTTGAAGAAACTTTTGGAGGAATTCCTGAAGGATCTTCTGGAGAAATTCCTGCAAGAATTCCTCCAGGAACTTCTTCAGGTATTCCTACATATGTTTCTACAAAGATTCCTCCTGGAGGAATTTCTGAAGGATCTCCTGGAGATATTCCTGAAGAACCCCTGGAGGAATCACTTAAAAAACTCCTGCTGGAGTTCCTAAAAGATTCTAAAGGAACTCCTGGAGGAACTCCTGGAGGAATTCCAGAAGGAACTCTTGAAGAAATCCCTGAACGAGCTTATGAAGAAATTCATGAACAAACTCCTGAAGGAATTCTTGAAGGAACTTCTGGAGAAATTTCTGAAGAAACTCCGGATAGAATACCTAGAGGAACCCCTGGAGGAATTCCTGAAGAAACTTCTGGAGGAATTTCTGAAGGAAATCTTGGAAGAATTCCTGAAGGAACTCCAGGAGGAATTCTTTAAAAAACTGAGCAATTCCCCCACAAGTTCCTTCATAGATTCTTCCTGGAGGAATTTCTGAAGCATCTTCTGAAGAAATTCCTGCAGGAAGTCCTGGAGGAATTGCTGGAAGTATTCTTACACGAATCGCTTAAAGAACTTTTGGAAGAATTCTGGAAGCCATTCTAGGAAGATTTCCTGAAGGAACTCATAGAGGAATTCGTTAGGGAACTCCATTAGGAATTGTTGAAAGAACTCTTTTAGGAATTCTTAAGGAATTCCTGGAACAATTCCAAAAGGAACTCCTGGAGGAATTCTTGAAGTATCTCCTGGAGGAATTCCTGAAGAAGCTGCTGGAGAAATTCCTGAAGGCATTCACGGAAGAATCCCTGAGGGGACTCCCTGAGAAATTACTGAAGAAACTCCTGGCGGAATTCCTGAGGGATCTCCTACAGAAATTCCTGAAAGAATTCCTCCACGTGTTCTTTAAGAAATTCTTCCTAGAGGAATTCTTGAAGGATCTTTTGAAGAAATTTCTTAAGAAACTCCTAGAGGAAGTGCTGAAAGAACTCCTGGAGAATATCCTGAAGGAACTCCAGGTGGAATTTTAAGAGGAATTCCTGGCGGAACTCCTGGAAGAATTCCTGAATGAACCTGAAGAATTCTCGACGAATCTCTTGGAGACGTTTCTGAAGAAACTCCAAGAGGAATTAATAAAAGAACTCCTGGTGAAGTTCTTAAAGTAGCTACTGGAGGATATCCTAAAGGAGCTCCTGAGAGAATTGTTAAAGGAGCTGCTGGAGGAATTCCTAAAGGATTTGCTAGAGAAATTTCTGAAGGATTTTTCAGAGGAATTGCTGAAAGATCTTTTGGAGGAATTTTTAAGGAACTCCTGGAAGAATTCCAAAAGGTGTTCCTGGAGGATTTGCTGAACGAACTCCCAGAGGAGTTCTTGACTTGAATTCCAGGAGGAATTCCTAAAGAAACACCTGGAGGAATACCTGAAGGATGTTCTGCAGGAATTCCTGAAGGATCTCTTGGAAGAATTCCTGAATAAACTCCTGGAAGAATTTCTGAACTCCTGGACTTCTGGAGGAATTGCTGAAAAAACTCCTGGAGGAATTCCTAAAGGAAGTCCTGGAGGAATTTTAAGAGTACCTCCTGGAGGATTTCCTGAAGGAACTCTTGAAGGAATTTGTGAAGAACCTCCTGGAGTAATACATGAAGTAACTTCTGGATGAATTCCTGAAAAAAATCCTAGAGGAATTCCTTTTTCTTCAGGAAATCCTGCAGGAGTTCCTTCAAGAATTCCTCCAGGATCCTCTAGGAATTCCTCCAGGAGTAACTTCATGAATTATCCAGGAGTTCCTTCAGGGATTTTTCCTGGAGATCATTCAGAATAAATTCCTCCATAAGCTCCTTCAGCGATATCTCGATAAGTTCTTTCAGGGATTACTACAGAAATTCAAAAAGTAATTCCTCCAGGATTCCTTCATAGATTCTTCTAGGAGGTCCTCCAGGAAATCCTCCAGAAGTTCCTCTACGAGTTCCTCCAGGGATTCCTCCAGTAGTTCCTCGAATTCCCGACGAAATACCAGGAAGAATTCCTTAGGAATCTCTAGAGCAACGTTTCTCAATAGGGGGTCCACGGACCCCCGACCATGTGAATAGCTCGCTGAAATGAGTACCTTCCAACGAGCATTTTTTTCGTGGTGTCATGGTGGTGCAGCTCTTGCAGGAATTCCTGGGGGAATATTTAGGGATTCCTCCAGGAGCTTTTTCAGGAGTTCTTCCAGAATTTTTCCAGGAATTTCTTTGAAGAATTCATCCAAGAATTCCGTCCAAGAATTTCTTCAGGAATTCCTCCAGGATTTCCTCCAGCAATAACTTCAGGAGTCCCTTCAGCAATTCCTTCAAAAGTTTCTATAGTAATTCCTCATAGAATTTCTACAGGAAGTTTCTTGAGGTAATTTACCAGTAGTTCCTTCAGGAATTCCTCCAAGAGTTCTTTCAGGAATTTCTTCACATGTTCCTTCAAGAAGTCTTCCAGATATTCCTTCAGGAATTCCTCCAGGGATTCCTTCAAAAGATCATTTAGTACTTCCCCATGAAATTCCTACAGGAGTTCCTTCAGGAATTCCTACAGTAGTTCCTTCAGAAATTCCTTTAGGAGTTCTTTCGGGAATTCCTCCAGGAGTTGCATCAGAAATTCCTCCAGGAGTTAATCTAGGAATTTCTCCAGTGATTTCTTCAGGGATTCGCATATTGATTCCTTCAAGTATGCTTTCAAAATTTCTCTTGAAATTTCAGGATTTCCTATAGATTCGTCATTGATGTCCATCTGAGATTTTTGCTGTCCATGGCACTGGAAGACATTTGCTCCAAGGATTTTTCCAATGGTTCCTCCAGAATTACCCAAAGAGATTTTCTCAGTATTTTTTCCAGTATCTTCTAGGGATATCTACTGAAAAGTCTTCCGGAATTATTCTAGCAGTAACCTCCAAATAATCTTGTTGGAATTCCTTCAATGATTCCCTCAGGATATTCTCAAGAGATTATCTGTTCCAAAAACTCCTACAGGATATTATTCAGGAATTTATCCCGGAATTCTTTCAGAGATTCTTTCAGGATATTTTAAGATCAAGGGATTCCTCCAAGCGCTCATCCACGAATTCATTTACGGAAATTATTCCAAAGGTTACTCCAGAGATTTTTCTAGTAATATGTCTAAGAGTATTTTTCCGAATCCCTTTAAGGGGTTCATTAATTATTAAAAAAGATTTCTTCAAGAGTTCCTACAAGAGTTCTTCTTGGGGTTTTCAGTAATTTGTTTGGACATTTTTCCCCTTATAACCTTCAAAGATTCCTCCAATTATTCCTCCAGGGGTTCTTCTGGATATTCCTCCAGTAATTTTCACCCGAGAATACAAGAGTTTACTTTAAGGTGTTCTTCAGTTTTTCTTTTAAGGATTCCATCAGAAAATCCTCCAGGATACCTTAGAGAAATTGCTAAAGAAACATCTGGAGGGTTTCTTGGAAGACTATATGGAGGAATTCCTTGCGCAATGTCTGGATGCATCCCTTTCGAGTCGCGAAAATGATTCCTCCAAGACTTCAAGGATTCCTACACGAATTCTTAAAGAGGTTCCCGATGGAATACCTAGTCTAACTCTTACGGCATATTCTCCAGAGAATGACTCCTTAAGGCATTTCTCCAGGATATTTCCGGATTGCTCTAGGGATTCCTCAAAACATTCATCCAAAGATTATTAGATAAATTCTTCCAGTGGTAACTTCAGGTATTTTTCCAGACTTTTTTCAAGATTTTTGCAAGTGATTTCTTTATGAATTCTTTCAAGGAATCTTTAATTATGTTCTCCAAGCATTCTTCTATGGATTTTTCAGTAATTTGTCTGGAGATTTTTTTCATATTTTCCAAGGACTCCTTCCTCCACACATACCATCAGGAGGTACTCCAGTATATCATACATGAATACCTGGAGGAACATCTGAAAAATTTTTCAGAGAACTACACTGTGGAATTCCTGGGGGAGTTCCGTAAGGAATATCTGGTGAATTTTCTAGATGGATTCCTGTTTAAGTCGCTGGATGGATTCTTTCAAGAATTTCTACGGAAGTTTTTTCATGGATTCCTCCAAGATTTTCCGGAAGAATTCTTAAAAGAATTTATTTAGAGGTTCCTGAAGGAATTCCTGGTGAAACTTTTGATAAAATCCATGAAGGAACTCCTGAAACCATCCCTGAAAAGACTCATGAAGAAATTGTTCGAGGAATCCCTGAAATAAATATCTTATGAAACTCTGAAGAACGCTTAGAGAAATTTCTGAAAAAAACTGTTGGAGGTTTTGAATCTCATGGAATAATCCCTGAAGAAACTCCTAGAAGAAATTTTGGAGGAATTCTTAGTGGAAAATCTCTGGAGGAACTCCTAATGGAATCTATTAAGGGATACCAGGAGGAATTCCTGGAAGAACTCCATAGGGATCTGTAGCGGAACTTTTTAAAGAACTCTGGAAAAAACTCCTGAAGGAACTCCTGGAGGAATTCCTGAAAAAAAAAACTTCTGAAAGAACTCCTGGAAGAACTTCTGGAAGAACTCCTAGAAGAATTCCTGAAGATTCACCTGCACGAACTCCTGAGGAAACTCGTGGAGGAATACCTGAACGAACTTCTGGAGCAATTTGCGAAGGAAGTCCTGGAGAAATTCTTGAAGGAACCCTTGGAGGAATTCTTGAAGAAATTACTGAAGGAAATAATGTAGGAATCCCTGTTGTAGAACTGTTGGAAAAATTCATGGAGGAACTCCTGGAGGAACTCCTAACTGAAATATTGGAATAATTCAAAAAAATAAAAATACTCGAAGATTTCCTGAAAGATTTTCTGAAGTAATTCCTGAAGAAACTTCTGGAATAATTCTTGATGGAATTCATGGAGGAATTCCTGAAGGGACTTCTGGAGGAATTCTTGAAGGAAACTCTGGAGGAATTATTTAAAGATCTCCTGGAGGAATTTCTGAAGAAAATCTTGGAAGAATTTCTGAAGATACTCATGGAGGATTTTCCTAAAGGAACTTGTGGAGAAACTCCTGAAGAAATTCCTTAAAAAACTTCTGGAGAAATTCTTGAACGAACTTCTGGATGAATTCGCACTGAAAATTTGAGCAACTAATCCATGGAATTTTCAATTAAGACCATTGTTTTATTCCCTAGATGGGATCTTTTAAACTAAGCGATGATTTCAAGTACCGTAAAATCAGGTGTAATTGATCAGAAGGGTGAAATTGATAATCGTATCACACGATTTTATTTATTCGTAATAGAGCACAAATATCAATATGAGCTGCAGTAAATAAACGTTGTTTGTCGTAATTACTGTCGAATTGTGTGTTGTGAAGTTTTTTGCGTTTTTGCGAATGTTTATTACTATGAAAATAAAGTAAAATTTCAAAATCATGCACGTTGCAGTATTGACAAACACCTATAAACTTCTATTTCTAACTAGGATTTGATCATGGTATGCTTGAGATATATCCCCAAACCAGATTTCATCACCAAAACTCGTACCAATTAACTCTTATGGTTGAAATAATTGAATTTCTGTTAGATATCATTATATACCTTAGAAAATTGCTTAGCTTAGCTTAGCTTAGCTTAGACTGACTACACATATCAATGGTTGCTATTCCGTGATTGACCGGAGTCAGTGAAAATGTACAAAGAATCAACTAGAAGATCGGCTGGGATTGGCCATAATCTTCTTCAGTGTGCATAATTCAGTGCCTCTATTTATACATGGTCAATAACGGCGCCGGCCACGTCCTTGCAGTCAGGTGGGATCGGGGGAAGGAATGTTAGTGTGTAACCTTTGCTATTTGGAGACCGTGTTTGCCTCTGCATCTCCACAAAGGTTACTGGGAGGGATGTTTGTTAATGGGGAGGATCGTTGGGTCACAGGATTCACTTTGATAAGCGATTAGACCATGATAAATAATTATTGGTGAGATTTAAACATGCTTATATGTAAATATTATTTTTTCATTTGATATGAACAATATCTATGTAGAGAAAAATTATGCCGACACTTGACGTGACGAACCTTTCAAAGTTTGTTGAATAAAGTGAACCTTTCGCAAGTCTACACTCGTAGTGTCGAACCATTCAAAGTTTTTTTTTAGTTACAAAAATAAAGGTAAAAGGAAAAAGGTGTTTTGAAAAAAAAAAATTAGACATTAATAATTTATGAATCAGAGTTTATGTCGACACTCACAGTGACGAACCTTTCATAGTTTGTTGAAAAATCATATTTACGTCTCACCGTTGTAACGATTAAAGGTGCAGTCATACATATTTTATAGATTAGAAATAGTAGCATGAAACGAGCTCACCAATTGATCCGTCATCCTTGAGCAGCAACAATCCACTTTCAGCTTCACTCATTTGATCGGCTATATAAAAGCACTCAGAGAAAATAGGCGCGTCACCCGAGACGGAAAACAACTGACGACTGCTCGGGCTTTCTTGCTGCACTGCCCAGGAGCAAGTGTCAACTTCGAAAGATCAAAAAAAACTAATCGAACGCGCCACTTTTTCACTTTACCCGACCGATCGCGCGACATGTTTGATCCTGCCCTCATCGCCGGCTCCCGTAGGAGCAAGCGTCAAGGTTGAAGGATCAAACATAACTCCATTATATACCTTAGAAAATTGCATACATTAAGGCGTTTTCCGCAAAATTCTTGAAATTTAACTATTCGTTATTTACATAAGTATTGCATTATTGAGAATTTGACAAGCATATTCGGTTTCAGGGAGCTCAAATTTACCATGTAGAGTTGTTTTGAAAACTAACAATATTGGCATTGACAAGTGATCAATTTCACCCCGAAATGAGATCCCCTGATTTTTTATTTTAGAGATATTTGTTAGCACTAAAATGACATTTGTTAGAAAATTTCGTTACATGAGTCGATGAGGCTCACCTTCGTACTTGTTTTCCTGCATTTAATTGTTTGACATTGTTAACATTTAAAAAAAAAACAGACTAGAAATACCGTGAAAAATGATCAATTTCACCCGAAATTACGGTAATCTTCACCTTAAAATGTTTTCCCGATTATGGTGGATGACGAGACATAGTTCTAACGAGTTTTACCAATCAATGTCTTCACTAGATCACTAGTTACATTTCAATGTTTTACCAACAAGTTTTTTCAAGTTTCCTGTTTCCTAGGAAGTCAAATCCATCAAAATGTCTTCGAGATACATGTGCACCATCAAAGGCTTTTAGTAAGTTAATGAGAATATAAACTTCAAATCTATTATTTCATCTAAACAACATTAAAGCTGAACGAAATATTTTCCATTCCAGAAAATTTTCTTAAACATCTCAGTTTGTCACCACTTGAAGAGCAAATACAAATCAAGAACCATCAAGATGTTGCTTCTCTGAAACCCTGCTCTTCGGTCACGTGTATTTTTCCATTGTTCCGTAACGCAAAAAACAAACACAACATTCCCATAAAACCATCACAAGACAAGACAAACAGTTCTTCAAACCAACTGAACCACTCTCATCAGCAAACGTGTGTGGATGTGGAGGCAAGGACAATCAGCTCAAAGCTGCCTCTTCTCGGTTGTGAGCAATCAAACTTTCCTCTTGTGTAGTAGCTGATGAATCCAAGCTCTTTCCACACACACACACACACATTCTTTAAAAACCCACCCACTCACTATTGTCACTGTTTTGTCTGGAAGCTCGTCCTCGGCGACGTTGTGCAATGACTTAATGGCACACACCGAAGCATAAGTTCTTTCATCCATACATACCTCCAACCTCCAATGACACGGTGGTGGCGCAGAAGGAGGATGTTCCTACAATACAAAACATGGGGATGATACCTCAACAGGTGTATAATGGAAGCACTTGATACGGTTGAAAGAGCTTGCTTATGGAAGCCAGCCAGACAGCAGCGTTAGAGGAGAAAAGCGCTCTGCCATACTATTCATTCCACCAATCAACGTCAGTTTACTACTTGAGTGGAGAACATCTTTTCAGTCGTGCTTTTTTAGTCTTACCTCCCGGCATGGGCGTAGTCAAAGGGGGGTATTGCACAACCCCTCCCCTAGTTGAAAGACAATAAATTTCAAAAAAAAATTGGATAATAACGAAGATACATATATTGTTTGAATTTTGCAAAGATTGTTAATTGTACTGCATTGTTTTTTTTTTTTTTACAAGAGAAATCTGCAAACAGACACCCGAGAAGGTGATTCCGGTAGTGTGGGGATGTCACACCAACGATGACCCACTAAAACCAGCACGCACTGTAATTCAGTAATTCTTGTTGAATTGCTCAAGTGATGTATAGAGTACACAGGCACCCTTGGCTTTTTTTTACTAGTTACAAGCTTCTGTTACCTACCTTGATACCTTGACGTAGCGTTAAGCCATTGCTGGGCGTATTGTAGAGCTCCATCTTCGTCGGTCTTGGGTGAAACTTCTCCAGTTTCCCCGAACGTTTAGGGTAGCCAGGTCCTCTTCCACTGCGTACAGCCAGCGTATTCGTGATCTTCCCCGAAGCCATCGACCTCTACCTGTTTCCCTGCTGAATATTATTTTTGCAATTCTTTCTTCCAACATTCGCACAAAAGTGACCATTCCACTGAAGTCTGCCGTATTTTACACGCTTGATAATAAACGTCACGTAAAAGTTTGACACTTCGTCTGCGATCCGAACACTTGATTGATCTAATAATCCAGCGTAGCACGTATCAGCCTAATTAGATTCGGCGGAAAACCATGTTCAGACATTATCGTACGCCGCTTCCGGAATTAATCTAAGATCATTCGCAATGTAAACATCTGGTCCATTGTTGAGCGGCCCTCACGAAAACCAGCCTGGTATTCGCCGACGTAAAGCTCCTCGAGTGGTCTTAGTCTGTTAAACAGGATGCGCGACAGTATGTTGTACGCTAAATTCAGCAGGGTAATTCCTCTATAATCAGCACACTCTAGCCTGTGCCCTTTCTTGTTGATTGGGAGTATAATGTCGTCCAACCAGACTGTGGGCATTTCTTCGTCCTCTCATACCTTCAGTAGTGCTAGCTGGATCGACTGGTAAAGCTGTTCACTTCCGTGCTTAGGAAGCTCGACCGGGATCTCGTCCTTCCCAGCAGCCTTACAGTTCTTCAGCTCGCTGATAGCCTTTTTACAGCCTGTCACACGATATACACATGGAAAGATGGTCATTCGGCATAGAAAGCTCTCAGTTAATAACTGTGGAAGTGCTCATAAGAACACTTATCTGAGAAGCAGGCTTTGTCCCAGTCGGGACGTAACGCCAAAAAGAAGAAGATCGTTCCGGTTCATGCCATCTTGAGCTTCAGCTGCACTTTCTTCGAGCTGCCTTTTCCTGCTGCGGGCTGCGGTGGATTCACTTTTCTTCGGCTCTTGCTGCCCTGAACCGTTCTCTTTTGTGTCGGATACCAGCCATAAGCATACTAGGCTTCTGGCGACATTCTTCATATCTGTCACGCTTTGGCACTCTTCATCAAACCAGTCGTTTCGCCTTCGTCGTTGACCAGGGCCAATCACATCCAGAGCCGTTGTTGTCACAGCTTCATTCATGGATAGGGTCCCTCAAACTGTTAACATCTCCAGATACGTTGATTCTTCACAACTTCTTGTCTAGCTGCTGTCGGTACTGTGCAAATTCCGCATCAGCCGACAAGCGTCGGATATTGAAACGTTGCGTTCTGTTAGTTATTGAACTCATGGATAACCACGCCCGAATATTTGCTACAACGAGATAATGATACGAGTCTATATTTCGGCCGCGGAAGATCTCTGCATCCATGACATCTGAGAAATGTCGCTCTACAATTCTTGCGTGCAAAATAGGTACTGCTGATTGCCATTCTTTTAGTAGCAGCGAAGGTTACTAGCCGCAAGCCATTAGCATTGGCAATGGAAATCAGGCTTTCCGTGCCTATAACGGGTCGGAAAAAGTCTTCTTTCCCGATCTGCGCATTTGCGTCGCCGATGACTATCTTGACATCGGGTTTTGGGCATTCTTCGTAGGCCTTATCTAGGCTCTCATAGAACTCATCGTTCATATCGTCCGGCTTATCGTTCGTGGGTGCATACATACCGATCAGGCTGCAGTTCATTCTAAACACACAGATTCGGTTGTTTACCAGTTTCGAACAAATAACTCGCTCCATCTGCTTCACAATCACTATGAAGCTAACTCAACATTCTGCTCTATCGCCGCCGTTGTAGTAGATGTGGTACTTGAATGGAGTGTTGGCGATGGGATCCATCGCCCGGAACTGACGTTCTCCGGTTCTAGGCCAGCGTATTTTCTGGATAGCTGCCATGTTTATGCCTACATTTCGTGAATATAATTTTCATCTCCCACGATTTTGGTTTGAACTCTTGAATAAGGTCCTAAAACCCTGTCCCTATTTTAGTACCAAACGCTTAAGTTTAGGCCAAAAACACATATTTACTCAATTTTTTAATAGTTTTCACATTTTTTATGTTTTTTTTCACACCTTTTGGCTTGAACTCAAATTTTGGATGTATTTTGCATTCCGTGTTTCTTCTGAAATGTCTGATAAGAACAACCCCAGTGTCAAAACTAAAACCGCTGTGGTGTTTTTGTCAACTAAGCGACCCAATTTTTTAATTGAAGTTTATATATCAGCCATTCCATGAAAAACCGATCTAGTGGGTCTCCGAATTCCGTGCAAATTTTCTATTTTGTTCCTTATCCGAAATAAGGATACACGTATTTTTGGATTTTTTGATAAGAGTGACCATTTCTGAAACAGGGTGACCAGAAAAATCGCGATTTTGCAAAAAATTTATTTTTAAAAATATTATAACTTTTGAACCGTTTGACCGATTTTCAATCTTTTTGAACGAAAGGAAGGCTAAAAGTTTTGACTTTTCGGGAAAAATATAAAATTTCACAAAAATTGTGTTTTTTACATGAAAAAACTTAATAGTTTTCGTTTTTTCGTGTTTTGAAGGCCTCGTACCCAAAGGGGCTATTGCTGCTCTCATTTTTTCTTAAAAGTTCAGAAAATTTTACGTAAACTATCAAATTTTCAGCGATGTATGTTTTTAAGTTTTGAGATATATTTTTTTGAAAATAAAACATCAGTCATTTTTCATCGGTACACACTGTAGATCTCAGCGCATTAGATTTGTAATGTTTAAAAAAATCATAACTTTTGAACAGCTCAACCGATTTCCAATCTTTTTTATGGAATGAAAGCTTAAGGTCTCAACTTTTCAGAAAAAATAGAAAAATTTGAAGAAAAAAATTTCACATTAAAATATATGAAAATTTCTAAAAAAGCTACAAATTTTTATATTTTTTCACGTTTAAACATATTTTTATCAGATTTTTCAATTTTGTCTGAATAGTTGAAATTTTAAGTTTTCATCCTATACAAATAGATTGGAAATCGGTTAAGTTGTTCAAAAGTTATAATTTTTTTAAACATTACAAATCTAATGCGCTGAGATCTACAGTGTGTGCCGATGAAAAATTACTGATTTTTTATTTTCAAAAAAATATATCTCAAAATTTAAAAAAAACATACATCGCTGAAAACTTGACAGTATACGTAAAATTTTCTGAACTTTTAAGAAAAAATGAGAGCAGCAATAGCCCCTTTGGGTACGAGGCATTCAAAACACGAAAAAACGGAAACTATTGAGTTATTTCATGTAAAAAACACAATTTGTGTGAAATTTTATATTTTTCCTGAAAAGTCAAAATCTTTAGCCTTCATTTCGTTCAAAAAGATTGAAAATCGGTCAAACGGTTCAAAAGTTATAATTTTTTAACAACAAAAATTTTAAAACTACAAATGAACTTTAACACTTTACTTTTTGCAAATCTTTTGCAATCTCTTTTATGGAATGAAAGCTTAAGGTCTCAACTTTTCAGAATAAATAGAAAATAATAGAAAATTTGAAGAAAAAAATTTCACATTAAAATATATGAAAATTTCTGAAAATAACTACAAATTTTTATATTTTTTCACGTTTAAACATATTTTTATCAGATTTTTCAATTTTGTCTGAATAGTTGAAATTTTAAGTTTTCATCCTATACAAATAGATTGGAAATCGGTTAAGTTGTACAAAAGTTATAATTTTTTTTAAACATTACAAATCTAATGCGCTGAGATCTACAGTGTGTGCCGATGAAAAATTACTGATTCTTTATTTTCAAAAAAATATATCTCAAAATTAAAAAAAAACATACATCGCTGAAAACTTGACAGTATACGTAAAATTTTCTGAACTTTTAAGAAAAAATGAGAGCAGCAATAGCCCCTTTGGGTACGAGGCATTCAAAACACGAAAAAACGGAAACTATTGAGTTATTTCATGTAAAAAACACAATTTGTGTGAAATTTTATATTTTTCCTGAAAAGTCAAAATCTTTAGCCTTCATTTCGTTCAAAAAGATTGAAAATCGGTCAAACGGTTCAAAAGTTATTTTTTTTTAACAACAAAAATTTTAAAACTACAAATGAACTTTAACACTTTACTTTTTGCAAATCTTTTGCAATCTCTTTTATGGAATGAAAGCTTAAGGTCTCTACTTTTCAGAAAAAATAGAAAATAATAGAAAATTTGAAGAAAAAAATTTCACATTAAAATATATGAAAATTTCTGAAAATAACTACAATTTTTTATATTTTTTCACGTTTAAACATATTTTTATCAGATTTTTCAATTTTGTCTGAATAGTTGAAATTTTAAGTTTTCATTCTATACAAAAAGATTAGAAATCGGTTAAGCTGTTCAAAAGTTATAATTTTTTTTAAACATTACAAATCTAATGCGCTGAGATCTACAGTGTGTGCCGATGAAAAACGACTGATTTTTTATTTTCAAAAAAATATATCTCAAAATTTAAAAAACATACATCGCTGAAAACTTGACAGTATACGTAAAATTTTCAGCAGCAATAGCCCCTTTGGGTACGAGGCCTTCAAAACACGAAAAAACAGAAACTATTGAGTTATTTCATGTAAAAAACACAATTTGTGTGAAATTTTATATTTTTCCTGAAAAGTCAAAATCTTTAGCCTTCATTTCGTTCAAAAAGATTGAAAATCGGTCAAACGGTTCAAAAGTTATAATTTTTTTAACAATAAAAATTTTAAAACTACAAATGAACTTTAACACTTCACTTTTTGCAAAAAATAAAAAATAAATTACTAAAATCACTAAGGTGAGCAAATACCTTTAAACTCTAATATGTGTTGCTTATCTTGACAGATAGGCCTATTTCGTCTGCGACTTACAGACTTCTTCAGTGTTGAGTGCTCGACACTGTTAAAGTCTGTAAGTCGCAGACGAAATAGGCCTATCTGTCAAGATAAGCAACACATATTAGAGTTTAAAGGTATTTGCTCACCTTAATGATCTTTTTTTTTTTGCAAAAAGTGAAGTGTTAAAGTTCATTTGTAGTTTTAAACATACTCTAATAATCCCTCCCAAAGTTTAATATAAAAAAGTGTAATAAAAATTTTGCAAAATCACGATTTTTCTGGTCACCCTCTTTCGGAAATGGTCACCCTAATCAAAAAATCCAAAAATACAAAATAGCACATTTTCACGGTATTCGGAGACCCACTAGATCGGTTTTTTTATGGAATGGCTTATATAGTATAGCCATTATTTGAGCTGTCAAAGTTGCTTAAGTAGTTGCAGCAACATGCTTTTTCGTGTTATTGAATGAAAACAAGATTTCATTGAATATTTTAGGACCCTATTTTAGGACTCTTCCAAGCATCTTTCTGCAATTCTTCTGAAAATCTTTCTGAGAATTTATTTGGGATTAAAGAAAGATTTCCGAGAGAATTCTGGGATATATTGCGAAAGTATCACAGAGAGATTTCTGAATGAATTTTGGAGGGAGTTTTGGTAAAGAAATACTTGACGATTTCCGTACAAATCTGAGCGAGCCCCATGTAGATTTATTGAATAATAACAAAGGGGTTTTTTCATTACTTTATTTCGTAGATATCCAAAAGAATCCCAGAAGTTATTTCGAAAGAATTCATCAAGACACCCGGAAGAATTCCTGAACATTTTTCGGAATAATTCCAGAGCGATGTTCGAACTCTAGAAAGATTTACGGACGAACAAACGGGATTTACGGAACTATTTCAGTGTTACTTTTTTAAGAGCATTAAAAGATTTCCGTGAGAATCTCAGTGGTAGAGACCCAGAGGGCTTTCTGGAAGTTTTTTTAAGGGATTTCCATTTGAACTCAAGAGGGATTTTATGAAGATTCCACCAATAATTTTAGAAAATTTCCAAGGAAATTAACTGATCAATCACAAAAAAGAAATCGAGAACATTTCCCGAAGAATTACAGAGAGATTGTATCAGAAAATAAGAATTCCAAACAGATTTTCGAAATTTTCCCACAAAGATTTCTATAAAAACTAAAGCTTATTTCCATAAAATTGAAGAAGAAATTCTTAGAAAGGGCCTGGAGTATTTCCAAACAATTTTTGAGGAGTTTCGAAAGAAATTCTGAGAAAATTTTTGAAAAATTTCGGATGGGTTTCCGTAAAAAAAAATGATAAATAAATCTCCGAGAGATATCTGGAAGAATTTTTGGACAGGATTTCCGGAAGAATCCCAAGAATTTCAACAAAATAATCTGATAGTGAAGAATATATTTCTTACTTCTGGGATTCCCGGGAGACTCCCAAAAGAATCGGAATAATCCTGAGACAATCTAAGAGGGATATACAGAAAAGTTCCAGGGGTATTCACGAATGATTTTTTGACGGTTTTCTGGAAAACTTTCTAATGATTTTCTGAACGAATTTCAGATGGTTTTGTGTAATAATTTTGGATGGATTTCCGGAAGAAATCATGAGGGAGTTAGGGAAGTAAGGAATCCAGAAAAAGTTGTGGAAAATCCTAAAAAGAATCCCAGATTATCCCATTCCTCTGGAAAGCAATCCTAGAATTTTCGACAGAATTCCAGATACGGAAGATTTCTATACACAATCCAAGAGGAATTTGCCGAATAATGTAAGAGAAAGTTCCTGGAAGATTTTCGGAGGAATCACAGAGCAATCGGAGAGATAACTATAATAATTTCAGCAGGATTTCCGAAAGAAACTAAGAGGACTTTCCAAAAAAAATTTTGGAAGAATTCCAGAAGGGTTATTTGGAAGAATCTCAAGAATCCTTCTTGGCAGATTATCTGAAAGATTTTCTATAGTACCATAGTACTATACCATAGTACCATTTCTATAGTCGTGGGCTTCGTGGTCGTGCGGTTAGTGTTACCAAGCACTTAGCCGCATCGAGTCAAGGGGTGTGGGTTCGATTCCCGCTTCAGTGCGAAAAAACTTTTCGTCAGTAAGGTTTTTCATGATTATTGTTTTATGGCTATATCGGTCATGCGACTCAAAGGTAAAGGGATGATAGAGACAAATTCTCTGACTGCGTGTCAATTCCCAATATCAGTCATCGATCGATAGAACCGTTCGGTTGATTGCCGTCAGTATATGAGCACATTGAAGCCTCCTGTATTTTGCCTGTGTTGGTAGCAAAGCTCAAAGCTTTGAGCCAACCCTTTTCTAGTAGAGAAGCTAGGCAAAATACAGGACGCTTCGATGCTTACTGACTTTAAAATGGCTTGCTCAATTTTCACCACCTAATTAAATTTCAATCTTGTCGCTCCCTTGCGACGCCTATGCACCTATTCGTTTCCATCATTTACTTCTATAGACTCCCTTTACCTTTGAGTCGCATGACCGATATAGCCATAAAACAATAATCATTTAAAACAATCACGGTCGAAACCTTCTCCTAAGTAAGGTTTTTCGACTGTGCCACTGGGCGTTGCATGCTAGTCCGTTGTCTAGTGTGGTGCTTCCTTCAAAGGGCAAATCGTCCAATGGAAGCATTAACGTGTCGGTGTCTTTAAAAAAAAAAAAATAATAAAAGAAATTGCAAGAGGAATCCAGGAAGCATTTCCAGAATGAAGAACAGCTCGAGATAGGTTTATCAATGCGATTTACTGATTAATTTTAGAATGATTTCGTATAAAGGACTCTATGAGAATTACCGGAAGAACTTCAGAGAGATTATTTGATAATCTCAGAGAAATTCACGGAAGAATTGATGAGGGATTCCAGGAAGAATCTTAGTGAGATTTTCTGAAAAATCCTGCAAAATACAACCTTTGAATAATAAAGCTGATAAAAATTAAAATGAATAAATCAATATATTTTGCTGGAAAGTGTTATGCACATTCCAGAAATATAATTAAAAATTTTATCCGCAATTTTTGAAAACATTTGGAATATTCTTCTCCGAAAAAAAACAAGAGAGCTTATCTCCAAGTATCCTTCTTAAATTCATCCACATATTACAAGGGTGGACGTACCAATAGTGGAAGTATAAAGTACGATTCAATGTTCACATTATTCCTGTAACGGAAAGTGACAACCATTTACTAATGTAGGTAAAAACTCATCAGAGTTTTGCTGAAGACTCAAATACTTTTTGTGCTAGTTTCGCTTGAGATTTTTGTAGATGTTTGCAGAGCTACAATCCCATATGAAGCTAAATAATAGCAAATAAACACATAAATATTATTTTCTCCTATCCGTCGGATTGGATTGTACCCCGTTTGGCATAAGGTCGTTTGGCATAAAGCCGTTTGGTATAAAGTCGTTTGGCATAATGGTCATTTGGCATAATGGTCGTTTGGCATAATGATTGACTTAGAATGAATATCGGCATTTTTTAAGCTATTACAGAGATCAACACCATTGAGTCCATAGCAGACAAATTTGATAGGTTTTCAATAAGCATTGTGTTCGTTCAGAGATTTTCCAAGCTATGAATGTCAAAAATTGTTGTGATATTAGAGAGCATAAATAAATAAAACTCGTAATGGGTCTGGTGGAAGATCTTTTCGAAATGATATTTTTTTCTACATCTCAGAACATAGAGTATCTTTGAGCTTGTTGCGATATACATATTTGAAAATATAAAATTGGCAAAGAAAGTTCGCAGTAGAATATTTCGCTCATAGAATACTTCGCTGCAAATCAAGCTCTGTCCCAATTCGGACGTAACACTTGATGAAAATTACTTGATAAAAGAAAGGAAAATTTATTTGCAGAATATTTAAAACTCTAATCCAAACACCAGCATAATGCAAAAATAGCATATAATTTAACGTTCAAAATGTTTGAGGCTCTAACGCAAAAAAAAAAATGTTTCCGCGGCGTAACTTAAATGAACAACACATTTAAAAAAAATGTGTGGAAAACCTTCTGAATTATTCAATATAAATTATAATTTTTGAAGTGTACTTCAAAAACACCATCTATTAAGAGAAATGAGATCAAATATTCGCAAGGAAAAAAAGATGTTGAATATTGGCAGGTTCTAAAGTAATTATCATTCCTACAGCATGTCTATCAAGAATTGATGATACAGCAAAATATAAAAATGGTTTACATTTAACTTTACTAAATAATAAAAATTCAAAACAGCCTATTTTAAAAAGAGGGCAAAATTTATGATTGAACCAATAGAAGATTAGACACCAAAAACAATCGAGGCATAATATAACGAAAAGTCATCAACAATTGCGTTCAGAATCGTCGGTTCCCCGAATGCCAGTTCCCCAAATGATCGGTTTCCCCGAAAAGTGGTGCAATTTAAATGGAAGCTTTAATAATCTTTAGTGGCTGGATAGTGAACGAGAAAGAACGATAAGCAATCAAAAGAAGGAGGTATTCTGTCATTCTTGGCTATACACATGTTGGCAAAAATGCTGAGGACGGTAAAACTCGAAAGAACCGCCAATTAAATAAAGAAGGGTGCATATTAGATGGTTAGTTCGTTCACCACCTTGAAATGTATAAAGTTGCGACAATTATGAGTGTCATAAACTTTTCGGGGACGTGGGCTAATCGGGGAAACGGGATATTCAGGGAACTGGTATTAAGAGAAACGACATTCGAGGAAAAGTAACACAACCCATCGAAGTTACTGCAGTAATCGATTTCTCTTTTCGCCAATAACTTGAGTAGATCAATGTTATCGATTGCCGCACTTCTGTCAATTGGAAACAAAAAATATCTACAATATAGCTTCAAAGAACAGCCTATATATAAAAGAAGGTGAAATTTATTTAAATTTTAAACCAACACTCTGTAAACTTTGAATTATGGCTCTATCATGTTTAGAGAAAAAAATAGAATTTTGGAAAAAAGGCTAAATTTATGCTAAATATATCAAAATCTTCAGTGCAAGAAAATATTCCTATAGCGAAACTCAAAAGGAGCGTTAATATTTGAAAGAAGGGTAATTTCTGGATAAATAATAAAATACTATTGGCAATAACTTTCCTAATATGCCTTAGTTTATTCAAGAGCATACAATTGTTGAATAAAGTGTCATTTTGTTTCAATTGATTCCAAAACAAGCCTGATGCCATCAGAAAGATTCATTAGAAACAAAAAAAGAATGTCATCTTAAGAAATTCTTGGTTTAAGACTCATTATGCTGAACGACCATTATGCCAAACGACTTTATGCCAAACGGCTTTATGCCAAACAACTTTATGCCAAATGACCTACCACCGTCGGATTGTAATGCTCTCTTCAGCAAATTTCTTGATTAGGATTAGAAGAATGAGTTTTTGCTATGGGATGATAAGTTTGTACTTAAATTCCAGTACTAATGTTTTTGGAACATTTAACAAAAAATGTCCATAGTAATTTCCATATAAACCTACTTCATCTTTGGGCCACCTTTAAATCGCCACCTAGAAAGCTGAAAATTTCACAAAACATTTCGGCAGTAGCAGTGTCGGTTCTGCTACTACCGTAACTATAGGAACACCCACTACTATTGGATCGTATACCCTTCATGAATACTACCAGGAGTTTACTTATAGTTTCAAAGTGCGAATTTTTATTATCAATGATTTCTTGGATTTCTACCTAAAATTTGAAGGAGAATTTTTAAGTATCCAGACGTGATTTTTTTGGATTCTACCACTATTTACTCGTAGCATTACAACTAGGAGTTCTTTTAGCGGTTTTTGTAGGAATTTGTTCTAGGAATATACGATCATTCCACCGATTTTTGTTTTTTTGAAAGTCTATTTTAAGATTTGTTTGCTGAAATTCTCCTTAATTAAGATTTTAAGGAACTATACAAGTCCAAAGAGGGAAATTGTTTAAAATATGTGTTCTTGGACTCCATGAAATGTTTCTTCTTAGATTATTGTAATGAATTTTGGTGCAATACTATAGGTGATTTCTGAAGAATTTTTCCAGGGGTTCTGGAGAAGGTTTATGAAAAACGTCAGAATAAATTTTTGGTGGAATGTCTGATGGTTTGCTGAAAGGATATGTATTTTGAGAGAATTTCTTATCTTATCGAGTAGCGTTTGATCCTGTGATCTTGTCGCTTATTCCAATGGGGGCTAGCGATGAACACTTGTTCGGCGTTTAGTGAATAACATCGCGAACCCGGTTAGGCGTGAACTTATCATGAATCGCATAACCAGACATTGATGACTCCCAGATCCTTACCTTATCCCACTAACCCAAGACCCTTTCCATGACAACTAACTACTAACAACTAACTAACTAACATTCCTTCGTTTCCCCGATGACCGTAAACACGCGACCGGCGCCGAATATGGAGCTCTTGATTTATGCACATTGAGAATGATGAGCTAATCCCAAGCTCCATTCAATAAATCTCTGTGCAACTTCACTTATTGTGGTCAATCACGAAGTAGCAACTACGAACGGTCCGGTCATCTATACTCATGCTCATGTAAGAGTTTCTGAAGTTAAGTTTGTGTAGAACTTTGTTTGATCAGATAAATGATTTTTTAATAAAAGAATTCCTAGAAGGAAACTTAAAGAAACATTGAGAGGTGTTTTCAAAAATGTCTTGGCATTAACGTTGAGACGGATCTTAGGACACATTTTATTTAAAATCTCCAGAAAAAAATTCTCATGGAGCGATTAGAGCTATCAGAGAACATGACAAAAGAAAATATCCTAAAAATAAATTGAAACAAATTTTGAATGAATTTTATTATTTTCAAAAATGTGAAAAATTGGTGCATAATATACTTGTGGTCCTTTTCCCTCCCTAATAAAAATCCTGGCTACATCCATGCCTCTCGGTTGACTGTGGATGGAAAGCAGTTGTAGCAGCAGTCATCCTGACAAATGAGCCTATGGTAGTACTTACAAAACTGTGCTTCTTGCTAGCAAAGCGACCCGATTCGGAACTACAAGAGGTGTCATTTGAAAGAGCAGAGCGAGAGATGAATCTTTGCTCATTAAAAACTGCAGACAATAAGAAGTTGGATGCGCTCGGCCCGTTATGAAAATAGATGATGGACGTAACCGTTTCAATAGTGGCAGTGGGTTTACCGGGATTGTTAGGGCGCCTCAAGTGACAGAAGACTGCACCGAGATGGGGAGATAGATTTCAAGATGCTTTCGGAGATAACAGAAACTTTTTACCCCGTAATTTGAGCCAGCGTATCGATTTTCACTTCATAGCAGAAGCAACAATTTACCAAAAGTGTGAAAGGTCACTCTCGGTGGCTCCATCAAAATTCAAATGAACAAAGATGAAAAACCTCCAACACGTGGCAGCACTCAGCCCGTGGTCGTTGTCGTCGCTTACGTTGCTCGTTATGCCCATTCAAAGCTGCTGCCACCGTGAGAAGACAAAAACGGCACCGCCGCAGCTTATGGAAAGGCAGAAAAGCTCTTACTTTGACTCACAGTGATCCACGTATGAAAATCATAGAAAAAATTACGCCTTGTTCATATTTAGCTATTTTCAGTGTTTTGGAACATTTCTTTGGTTTCCATAGAACAGAATTCCGAAAAAAAAATGTTTTGCAAACAATTTGAGTCTATCAACTGTTTCAAGAACTCTTCTTAAGTCAAACTTAGGTAAGAGGGATCATCTCTTATCGATTCCTTACTCATCAAAATCTTCTCAGGATTCTCATCCGAATCTTCCCAAGATGCCCATTAGAATCTTCCCAGAACTAAAACCTCTTATATCAAAAGCCTCCCTTTCTAGATTTTCATAAAAATCTCTTCAAGATTCTTATCAGGTTACAATCAGGCGCAATAGGTCGTGCTACCTATTAGTATCCTTTTAGGATTCTCTTAAGTATGCCTCAATATTCTAATCAAAATCCTCTCAGGATTCTCACCAGAATACCTCCGGATTCGTACTCTCCGAATCCTCTATGGATTTTCATCAGATTTGGATGTGTTTGTTATTTGGTGCTGTAAATGAGTATTTGACCCTGTTTTTCAACTTAAAATATGTTTGGAAATTGGCTATTATCCAGATTCTTGTAAAACTGGACCACTTTGCCACACAACCTTTTTTTCCAGCGACATCAATGGAAGTGGAACAACCCATTTCAACCGGTAGTAGCGAGATGATGATCGTCATCTTCATAAGGCACTGGTGTAAAAAATGGAACCTCCTCGTCTCCCCTTCAAGCTGTGAATCGCGCTACTCAACCAAACCGCTTTCAATCCATCTGCTGTCTCATCTGTGGGGGGACAAAAAGGACTCCCGCCGCGATGAAGACTTGGCCGCCGAGTCAACCTTCTATGGGCGGGGGGTGGATCGCGAACCGGTTCGAACAAGGATCTACCGATGCTGGTGTTATGACGAAAATGACGGTTATAGGCTGAATGAGCAAGCTGTATTACAGAAAAGAACTGTTGATGGAGAAAACATAAGTAGTGACTTGTGAGGAAACATTTAGTGCGACAGTAAAGGAATGATTTGCGTTGATGATGCAATATACTATTATCTGTTGGTACATGGGAAATTTTTCTGAAATCTTGAGCTGTATGTATGTCAAACATGGTCAAGAATGCGGCTTTGACAACTTTGGCAAAGAAAGCACTCAGTTAATAACTGTGGATGTACTCATTGAACACTAATCTGAGAAGCAGGCTCTGTCTCAGTGAGGACGTAAGAAGAAGAAAAAGTCTGAAATCTGTTATTGGGGAAATATCAAGATAACACTTTTAGATTTCATAAAAACATTTTATACAAATTTTTAAAGGAATCTTCTAAACATTCATAGACGAAAAAGTCTACATTGAGTATTAGGACATTTAACTTATATGTCATATTATATCTCTGTAAAATCTTTAGCACTAACCAATAATTTAGACAATATATTTATACTTAAATGATTTAAAACTTTAAATTTTTAAAGTTATAGTAGGATTCGTGAAAAAGTCACAAAAAGAACGATTTCTAGATCTCTCTAGTGGATCACTAGAGTTGAAAACGTTCAAAAACGAAGGATCAAAAACCAAAACCATCATCATATAGGTTCAAATTTGATTTGCTCTAGCTGCTGCACTCTAAATAGTCAGATTCGTTGGCTCATCGGAGCATGTAATTCAAATCTACCTCTAAACTTGAACTCGCGCAACCCACCAACCCACTCGAAGCTCAATGTCACCAGAAATGCAGTGCATCGAGTGACAGTGAAATTGTCTATTTTTTCCCATCCACTTCAACCCACATTGTTGTTCCGTTGAGTGGGTAGTGGGTCGCCTAACTTTCGGTTCGCAACATTCAACAATAGCAACAACGACAACAACGGCCTCTGCAATATTGCTGCGAGGGTTTTCCGTGTCGAAGAGGACAAACCGAGTCAAGAGCTGTGTCCTTTCAAGCACTTACGTTGGTACCGTAAAATCGGGTGTAATTGATCAGAAGGGTGAAATTGATCATCGTATCACACGATTTTATTTATTCGTAATGGAGCACAAATGTCAATGTAAGCTGCAGTAAATGAACGTTGCTTGTCGTAACTATTGTCGAATTGTGTGTTGTGAAGTTTTTTGCGTTAAAGAATGTTTATTACTTTGAAAATAACGTAAAATTTCAAAATTATGCACGGTGCAGTATTGACAAACACCAATGAACTTCTATTTATAAGCAATGATTTGAACATGTTATAAACCTGAAAGTTTGTGAGGATGCTTGAGATATATCCCCAAACCAGATTTCATCATCAAAACACGTGCCAATTAGCTCATATGGTTGAAATAATTGAATTTCTCTTAGATATAATTGAATTCCTTAGGAAATTGCATAGATTTAGGCGATTTCGGCGCAATTCATTAAATTTAACAATTCGTTATTTATATAAATATTGAATTGTTAAAAATTTTACAAGCATATTCGGATTCAGGGAGCTCAAATTTATCATATAGAATTGTTTTGGAAACTAACAATAATGGCATTGACCAGTGATCAATTTCACCTCGAAATGAGATTCTCTGATTTTTTATTTAAGAGGAATTTGTTTACACTAAAATGACATTTGTTAGAAAATTTCGGAACATAAGTCGATGAGGCTCACCTTCGTACTTGTTTTCCTGCATTTAGTTGTTTGACATTGTTAACATTATAGAAAACAGACTAGAAAAACCGTGAAAAATGATCAATTTCACCCGAAATTACGGTACCTAGAGTATAGTGCCGTTATGACGATGATGATGATGATGCCGAGGATGATCCGTGCGGTTGGATATTTTTATTTCACGCTTCAATGGTGCACCGCCACTTGCGCACTCCCTAACCAGCTCATCAGTATTTGCACTTGCTGTTTTTCCACCGGGAGTCAGAGCCACGCGGTGCTACCCAGACCGTTATTATCTGTAAAAAAAAATGAAGCCGTGAGTGCTAGTCGTTTCTATGGCTAAGCTACATGTCCGAGCAAAATTTTAAAAATATCATGAAGCCCGTTTCCATGTTAGGCTCACAATATCGTAGGGAATCAGAGTAATTAAAACGATTTTCAATTCCCCGCGATTATCAGTTGGAATACAGGGGAGACTGGGTTTGTTTGATCCCCGGGACTGGTAGCTTGAAAATAGCTTGTGCAGTCGAAATATGAAGCCAGAAGGAAACGTACTTTGCACATTTATTACAAAGGGGGACAAGTGTCACTGAAGTTTTTAAATGTTTTTTAAGACATGCCTCTTAAACACGAAGTTTGGAATACATCAGCAACATTTAAATATTGTCTCATAATTACTGATATTAAAAACATGCTTACAGGAGAGCCTGCAGAAATCTCGCCATATTTGGATTTATTTGCAGAGTAACAGTTGCATTCAGTACAGGGGTTTAAGTCTCTGAGTCTTCTTATTTGGGGTTTAAGGTTTGTTTGTTCATCTGAAACGTCTAGACAGAAATCTGATTTTTTTTTTAAATTTCGCTCTTTGTTTAAGCGTAACTATCATAGGCATTAATTATATTCATTATTCAGGATGGACGATTGTGCACTTTTATAATCAAATTTCTCTTGCAAAGTCGCTCATGAATAAGTTGTACTTTTTCATGATGTGTGAACGTAACACATGGACTATGGAGATTTGAAGACGGAGAGTAAGTATTTGTTATTCTAGCCCTGAATAAGCCATTAAAAAACCTGTTCTTAAATGAACAAGGTGTCCACAAATTATCCGAACAGCAAAATATTGGAAAGATGATCTCGCATTGAAAACAATGAAAAAACAATGAACATGTACCTTTTATAATACATCTATATGTTAATACAAAATACAACTTTAAAAAGTTACGAAATAAATGCTTGTTACTGAGATAGGCAAATTTATTTTTTTTTCGGAGACGTTTTTCTTGAGGGCTGCTAGTCATACCGGAGATGTGTTATCCCTAAAACCTAAAAGAGATGAATCCAAATGTCCCTTTATTATTTGAAATAATCTACAAATTAGTGGCTTCAGGTAAGACGGGAAATAAAAAAATGTACGGTTCAAATCCAGTGAGTTCTATGGACATTTCACTTCCGTCATAAAGCTCGGAAAACAGCTCCCTTCGAGACACCTCAATTGATTTGTGTTGGTTTTGCAATTATTTGAAATCAGAAATGTGCCAAACTTATCCATCCTAATGCCCAGTTAAGCATTTTTAAATTGATATTTAGCGCTTACATTAGCATTTTGGAAAATGTGCAATCTGTTCACAGATCTAGAGAGTTACATGAGGCACGTCTCCTTCTTATTCAATACCAAAAGATAGAGATTTGGTACTAATCGCTCACTGCAAAATGAGTTTCACGCATCATCCTACAATCAAGCTATGTGGAATGACTGAACATTACAGTCGAGGTACTCGAAAGGATGATAAAATGAACGTCTAGGGAGCCAGATCCTATTCTTGGCACTTTTAATTTACTTCAGCAGTGAGATTTTTTGAAAGCTACCGAGCTCATATTTGGCTACAATATGCGTCCTATTAAAGTGCTTCTTATTGCACAAAAAGTAGCTCTGCACCCTATTTGTGAAATATGCAGAGATTTCCAGGTATTCTCATAGGTATCACAGCGAGTTCGAAGTTATATGAGGGATGTGCCAAGGATTGAACTCATGACCGCTGATAGAACAAATAACTTATCATCTTAGTTTTTGTTTTAGGTGCGATCTGAATCTGATTTTGGTCAATTAGTCATATTTCGTCAATAAGGTCGGTATTTTGTGAAATTCCGTTTTATTCCGAATCTATTAGACTAATTTTGACGATTTTTTTTTCCATGTAGCAAAATGAAACGATGTCGAATAAAAATAAATTTCATCTCATTGGATTCCGTGGAATTTTGCGGAATTTCGTTTCAAATGAAATATGACGAAATCATTCTAAATATCGCAAAGAATATTTTCGAAACATTACCTTACGATTGTGTGCTGCCATCCGTCCTTTTTGACTGAATCTTTCTTTTTTAAATTCGATCTTTTCGATCGAGTCCAACTCTGATTAGTAGAACAATGTAAATCAGGACTGTATAACGCACAATAGTCGGGCTCCATACAAAGAGGCGTCAAAACTACCAAAAACTATTATGATATTTTTATAGTTGTAATCATTTAAAAATATACCTTATGTATCGGACTTTGGGGCAAACGTGTCCCCCTTGCTTTTTATAAAATCTACAAAATATATTTTCTCTTTGAGCTTTACAATATTTTCCCTTATAGTTGAAAAGTAAACATCATCAACAAAATCATAATAATAAACCAAAATGAGGCACCAGTAGTAGTTTCTGAAGTATAGTAGGGAAGAGGTTGATAGTTTTGCTCCAACAGTGTTTTTTTTTTCAAACTATTCAATAATAACATGTTTCCCGGCGTGTTAAGTACCGTTTTACTTAGCTCCATCAAGATTTTACTGTTATTTAGTGCTGATGTAGTGTATTATTATACATATTCACCCTGATATAAGGGTAATACAAGTATCGTATTGAATGGAGAAAAATATAAGCATTTAAGTTATTTGAATTGACTTGTATCGAATCCGCGTATGATGAACCTTGTTATAAAGCATCCCCTTATGACGGTAAATTAAAAAATATTTTTCAAATTATACATAAGCATCTTCTTTGTAAGTAGTATTAATAGAAAATAATTCCATTACAAGTAAAATTACATGCGATGTTCACTCGGTGGCCGTCTTGCCCCATATGGGTGGCACACTTGCCCTATAGTGTTGAAAATCTATTATTTTGGAGGATATTTGAGAAGTTTGAAAACTAATACTTTTTGAAGTTCTTTTCTTTTTAAATGACACAGTGCTTATAAAAAGATGTGATACTAACCTCACGATTGGTGGGTTTTATAAGCTTTAGGCGAAGTTAGAGAACAATTTACACAAGGTGGCACATTTGCCCCATATTACGCTATTATATTGTTATGATTTTTGATTGGAATTGAATATATGTTCAAACTTCTTTGACCTTCACGTAGTCAAATTGGCTGAAATAAAAAAATGAGAAATGTAACAATAAAATAAAGTACAAATTTCATATTAAGTATGCAATATATCTTCAAAGTTACGCACTATCTGAAAGCTTATGACTCAACACTTTTATCGACCACAAGGATGGAAAAAATATTTGGTAGAAATTTCAATACTATTCAATATTACACTTAAGTAATTTTGATGATTTTAAACATGAAAAATAACTCTTGTCGCGTCATGTCACCGCTTTTGCAATTTTTTTTATTTGCAGAAATTTGCTGATTTTCAAGTTGGAGCTATTTGAATAATTCAATATTTTACATAAATTTTGACGAAATTTTCCACACAAAGTTCATTTGAAATATATTTATCCACTCTTCATTTACATTTTGATCAAACTCACCACAATCCGCATTTATGACATTGGTTTCATTTGCTACACTTACACGTCAAAATTAAAACACAAAATTGCTTTGAAGTGCAAAGTGTAGCAAATTTATTACTGGGATTACTCGGTACAGTCATGGCCGTACATCATAACGCACAGAAAGTTCTAAAGTATCAGAAGCAAAAAAATGGGTTTCTTCATCTTCTTTTTTTAGTTTCCCTTTTATTCTCTCCTGCTTGAAAAAAATATTTTTTCGAGCTGCCGTCGTCTCGGCGTTCATCAGAACTAAAATATTGTACCCATTTATTTTGTTTGCCTACGTTCAAATACGTGACTATGTTTGGTTGATATAACCTAATCATTGTTGTTTACAACTAAATGGATAAAACGGCCAGATGGAAACAAATGACGTAAATTGTAGTCCTAAATAATGGCATAGTTCACTTCAGCATAGCATAGCATAGCATAGACTGACTGTACATGTCAATGACCAAAATCCCTATCTCTATGGGCCCTACGATGTCGAGATGTGGAGAGTCGACTGTAAACAAAATCTCGCAAAACTTATGATGTCGCCCTAAAAACCATTGGTAACGGAGCGTGTAACTCATTGTTTTTGAGAGAATTGTGTTTTTACTTAACTCGTTCATTTGACAGGCTCGGGCACCATTGAACATAACAGAGCCGAAATCTCGAGAAAATGAATGAACTAAGATGAAATTATCACCAATGGGAGATAGAGCAGAATCTTCTCTTCTACGTAGCATCGTTAAATAAAGTGCAACCCATTCGCTTACGCATTTACCGTTACGGCCATTTAAGGTGAAACTCCTTTGAATCCACTAATAATTGTATAAAAGTAGTGGTACACAAAAAATATTCTCTTATTTATTGGTAATAGTGAAATTATAATTGATAAGACGTTGTTGCCAAAATATTTTGAGAAATATGTGGACTTCCAGATATGTGTTAGTATATGTGAGGAAGCCATCTTTTCTGCCATGACAGGGATTCCTTCCTATATGTCCTTAAGCCTCCGAAAACGACTATGTGGATTTTTTTTCTGATAATAACGATGTGAGTAGAGAAACTAGGTAGAATACAGGCCGCTTCAATGCTTACAGACTTTAAAATGGCTTGCTCAACTTTCATCATTTGTAAAAATCTTCTATAGAGCGGTTCCACAGAAAATAACTTTTTTCCCAAATTTAATTTTTATATATTTGGATTCGGATGAAATTTTGCACATGCTTTCTTTATGCCCAAAAATGATTATTTGCATCATCGGTTCTACATTTTGACTTTAGCCTTACTTTTGAGAAGGGCCTAAGAAAAAATTCCTTAATAATTTTCAAAAAATTATAACTTAGAAACGGTTTGTCCGATCAGTTTGGTGTCTTCCGCAAAGTTTTAGGTTATTGTTGGGACTATCTGGAAAAATAATATACACTGTAAAAAAAGTTGTAATTTTTTATACTTCGAAAATAAAATATTTTTTCATATGTTAAAGTAGACAAAAAATGAAGTTTTTTGCACAGTGGGTCAAGATGGAGAAATCATGGACAAAAAAGTTATGATTTTTTTTAAAAGGTGAATTTTTGAAAATGGTCATAATAAACTTTTTAAATGTTTTTCAACTCGATTTTATGAAAGTACGCAAAATTTACAACAAAAAAGGTATTTGAGAAAATTTTGCTTATTGCTACCGTTTCCGAGATACAGCGATTTTAAAATTAAATTTACTGAAAATTCACAACTTTTGGTTGTTTTCGGATGTTTTTCGAGTTGATAAAATGAAGAATAAATTGACGCATATATTGAGCTGTTCGGTAATCCAATCCGCATGGTTATTTAATTAATTAACTCATAACGCGTGGTAAAGATGGACAAACTATGGGTGAAATTATGAAAAAAATCCACGTGCTCAGCTGGGATTTGAACCCAGTACTCTTGTATGCTAGACGAGCGCTTTACCAACTAAGCTACCGAGCTACTTAGTGACCCAATAACTGAGTTGGTTACAAGTTTAGAATTCAAATCCCTACAGACCACGCGGACCACTTTCATAACCCATATCCATCCATCTCATGTTAACTACACACGCGAGAAGAGCGAGTGCGATTTATTTAGTGTTGAAACTGTTTGCCTATCGTAACTTCATCGCTTCCACAACAACTGTATCAATCGTTTTTAGTTTTATTTTTTATTTTTTTATATTTTAAAGTAGACAAAAAATGGAGTCTTTTGCACAGTGGGTTCCAGATAGTTCCAACAATAACCTAAAACTTTGCGGAACACACCAAACCGATCAGACAAATAGTTTCTGAGTTTTAATTTTTTGAAAATTGTTAAGGCTTTTTTTCTTAGGCCCTTCTCAAAAGTAACGCTAGGGTAAAAATGGCGAACCGATGATGCAAATAGGCATTTTTGGGTATAAAGAAAGCATATGTCAAATTTCAGCAAAATCAAAAAATACGAAAGTATACCGACAATCGAATTCAAATGGAACCGCTGGCTGCAAGAACCCTCCCAAGTGCTTGATTTGTTCCGGTAAGTCCGTGAACAACAATCATCCAACGGGAGGCTCAAGGTGCCCGACCTTCAAACGAGCCATTAACGGAAAGTCACAGTGCAGGTAACGCAGCTGAACCTGAACCACTGTGACGCAGCTCAGCAACTGCTGTACCAGGCAGTTGCTGAGTGGGGGACGGACATCGCCATCATATCGGACCCATACCGAGTACCCGCCGGCAACGGCAACTGGGTCGTGGATGGATCCGGAAAAATGGCGGCGATATGGACGACGGGTAAATACCCCGTCCAGGAGTTGGTGTCTACTACCTACGAGGGCTTCGTGATCGCCAAGGTAAACGGGGTCCTCTTTTGTAGCTGCTATGCGCCTCCGAGTTGGTCGACCGAGCGGTTCACGCAGATGCTGGACTGCATGACGACCGTGTTGACAGGGCGAAGGCCAGTAGTAAAAGCGGGTGACTTCAATGCCTGGGCCGTGGAATGGGGAAGCCGTATCACGAACCAGCGAGGTCAAATCCTGCTAGAGGCACTGGCCGTGCTAGATGTCGATCTGGCTAATGTTGGTACCAAAAGTACCTTCAGCCGAAACAGAGCGGAGTCGATTATCGACGTTACTTTTTGTAGTCCTGGCCTAACGAGTAGTTCGAACTGGAGGGTAGACAATGCCTACACTCACAGCGACCACCTGGCGGTTCGCTACAGTATCGACTACAACAACAGCAGGCAGCGCGTAGAGGAAGCGGCTAGATCACGGCCAAGCCCTCGTAGGTGGAAGACATCGTACTTCAATGACGAAGTACTTAGGGAGGCGCTCCGTCGTGAGCGTAACCTACTCGGCCTAAGCGGGGACGAACTGGTAGCGGTGCTTTCGCGTGCGTGCGATGCGACCATGCCTAGGAAAGTCCACCCTAGAAATGGGAGACCACCGACGTATTGGTGGACTCAAGCAATTGCGAACCTGCGCCGTGCCTGCCTACGGGCCAGGAGGCGGATGCAGCGAGCACGTACCGAGCAGGAGCGTGAAGAACGACGGGCGGTGTTCACCGCTGCCAAAGTCACGCTGAAGTCCGAGATAAGGGCAAGCAAAAAGGCCTGCTTTGAGAGACTCTGTCAGAGTGCCAACGTGAACCCGTGGGGTGATGCCTACAGGATCGTTATGGCGAAGACAAGAGGTGCAATTGCCCCTACGGAGCAATCTCCACAGATGCTGGAGGGGATCATCGAGGGGCTCTTTCCGCGCCACAACCCTAGCCCATGGCCTCCTTTTGTAGGACAGCCGGGGATTGGGGCTGGCGATGAGGATAGAGTAACCGATGAAGAACTTGTAGGGATTGCAAAATCCCTAAGCATGGGGAAGGCACCAGGTCCGGACGGAGTTCCAAACCTGGCCCTCAAAGTCGCAATCTTGGAGGCTCCCGGTATGTTCAGATCTGCTATGCAGATATGCCTGGACGAGGGAGTATTTCCAGATGCGTGGAAGAGGCAGAGCCTGGTACTATTGCCAAAGGCGGGGAAACCACCTGGTGACCCGTCGGCGTATAGACCAATATGCTTGATTGACACGGCGGGGAAGGTGCTCGAGAAGATCATCCTCAACAGACTGTTGAGGTACGCTGAGAGTGTAAATGGTCTCTCAAGCAACCAGTTCGGCTTCCGGAAAGGGAAGTCCACCGTAGACGCTATTCTGACGGTTAAGAAAACCGCTGAGATAGCACTCCAGCGTAAGAGGAGGGGGATTCGCTACTGCGCAGTAGTGACTCTGGATGTAAGGAACGCATTTAATAGTGCCAGTTGGACGGCTATTGCCGATGCGCTCCTGCGTCTGGGGATACCCGAGTACCTGTACAAGATTCTCGGAAGTTACTTCCAGAATCGGGTATTAGTCTATGACACAGAGGTGGGTCGGAAGTGCTTTCACATAACCTCAGGAGTCCCGCAAGGTTCCATCCTGGGTCCGGTGTTATGGAATGTCATGTACGACGAGGTGTTGAGATTAAAATTCCCGGCGGGTGTGGTCATCGTTGGCTTTGCCGACGATATTACGCTGGAGGTCTACGGTGAATCGATCGAAGAAGTGGAATTGACTGCAGCCCACTCGATCGCAATTGTGGAGGAGTGGATGAGCTCCTGGAAACTGGAATTGGCTCACCACAAAACTGAGGCGGTTGTTGTCAACAACCGAAAGTCGGTGCAGCAAGCGGTGATCAGTGTAGGCGACTGCACGATCACTTCGAAGCGCTCCGTCAAACACTTGGGGGTGATGATCGACGATAAGCTTACCTTCGGTAGCCACGTCGATTATGCCTGCAAGAGAGCCTCCACAGCTATTGTGGCACTGTCCCGGATGATGTCCAATAGCTCTGCGGTGTACGCCAGCAAGCGAAAGCTTCTGGCCAGTGTCGCCTCGTCCATACTGAGGTATGGTGGCCCGGCTTGGGGTACGGCCTTAAGTACCAAGAGCTACCGTAGCAAGCTAGAGAGTACTTATAGGCTAATGTGCCTGAGGGTTGCGAGCGCGTACCGTACCGTGTCACACGATGCACTCTGCGTCATCACCGGTATGGTGCCTATTGGTATCCTTATCATGGAAGACATAGAGTGCTTCGAAATGCGCGGCACAAGAGGCATACGCAGGACTGCCAGACTGGCCTCCATGGTCAAATGGCAGCGTGCGTGGGACAGTTCCACCAAGGGAGTGTGGACTCACAGGTTGATTCCGAGGTTAGATATCTGGGTCAATAGGTGCCATGGGGAACTAACATTCCACCTGACACAGGTCCTTTCGGGCCATGGTTGATTTAGACAGTATCTACACCGTTTCGGTCATGCGGGTTCTCCCGAATGTCCAGTTTGTGCAGGTTTAGAGGAAACGGCGGAACACGTTTTGTTCGTGTGCCCGCGTTTCCGCACAATGCGTGACCGCATGTTTGCCACATGCGGTCGGGACACGACTCCGGACAATTTGGTCCAGAGGATGTGTGCAGACGAGTTTGGCTGGAATGCCGTTTCATCGGCTATCACCCACATCGTCTCGGAACTGCAAAGGAGGTGGCGAATGGACTCGAGGAGTGGCTAGTGCAGACGCTAAACAACAGGTGGTCCAAGGGTTCGCAGTCGGCTACGTAAGTCATACCGGTGCCCTACGGTCGAAATCGACCCTTACAGCGATTAAGTGGCCGCGGGGAGAACATCCTGGTAGCGCTGCTATCGTAGCGCCGGCCTACTGGGTTGGTACGAGCCTCTGGTTGTTCGGGGCAGGTGGAGGCCCCTTCGTCAGCAATCCCAGCTGGTGCTAGCTGATAGGGCCTGAGCCTTCAGTAGGTCAAATTGCGAAGCCCGCAGTATCAGTTCTTGATACCTGCGGTGCAGCTGGGCGCGGGCGTAGTGGTCGACCCTGCCCGCTTTCAGCGGACAACGGGAGGTGAGGACCACCCGGGAAGCTGGAAATGCGCCAGCATGCTACCTTGGTGGACCCCCCTAAGCGTGTCATCGATGTTCGTTGCTGCATGGCTACGCAGCTAACCTGAAGGATGCGATGTGTTCTTCTCAAAAGTGGTCCGCTCCACGGAACATGAATCGTCGTCATCCTTTCATCCGACCACTACCGACTAAGACACCACACAAAGGCTTTGCTTGTTTAATTATGGTGAGGTTTTTTTTCTTTTACTTTCGTTGGCTCACCCTGAAAATGTGGAAAATTTTCCAAGCTTTTCATTCGAGCTGCACTCTGTGTCTGGCTGACTGGCTGCTAGATACATCCCCGGAATGGAGAGATAGATTTTCACCGAGTTCCTGAGTGTCGTAGTTAATGAAATGGGTTAATGAGGTGTTTATTGTTGCTGCACGCTGAGTTTGTGCGGCGCCATCACAGCAAGGTTCTGTTTCATATTCAATGGAGCTGCGTGGTGTCACAGCAGAGCTTGGTTGGGAAACAGAAGGAACTAACTTGAATGAAAGCGAGGCTTTTTGCCCGAGTTGATGGCGAACCGACTAAGGCGGGAAGTTTTCAATTGAGATAGAAACAGGCATTGAATGTTACCGAGTCCTTGAATCAGATTTTTGCGACGTTTGTGCATATGAGAGTGTGAAATGATTACGTCATCATCAAGTAGATAAGAGGCACTATAGAGTCGTTCCGCCCTTAGTGAATATTACCCTAGTATCGCACTAGTGTATTTTTACACCCACATTTTTTGACAAAACCAAGATAAAAAGCTTTAGACGTAAAAATACTGGCAATACAATTAGTTATCTAAGCTAAATGTAGCAGGCACGACCCTGTTCTAGATCATCAATAAAATTGTAAACTGAAAATATTTTCTATTGGACCACGCTTAAAATTGTACACGGTTATTGAAAACTGTCCTCATTGAACATCCGCGCGTTTACCGCTTCAGCCATTGGGCCATTTATTGGAATAATCAATAACAAATCAAAAACCTTTATATTTTGTTGTTGACCTTGATCTACCAAGGTCAAGCAAGACTTTTACTAATCATAACACATTTATACGAACCGTTCGGATGGATCAATTTCGTTTCCGAAGTTGTTGCACAATTCCAAGAACTGTTTTTATCATTCCGTGTAAACGTAATGCAATTAACCCTCCGCCCAAAAAAACTCATTCATTCATTTGATCATTCATTCAATTGAATACTATTGGCTGTTGTTTTTTATCTCCCGGTTGAGGATAACGAGCCCGCACAAAGTTTTTTTTTTATTATTATTATTTTACCGAGCCCTTCTTCATTACCGTCATCCAAAACAGGAGCCAGACCAGTCTCCTAGAGCGTATATCTTAATTGAATGTGTACCAACGCTTCCTTTGTAGCGTATAAACTAGGGAAGCAAACGCATTGCTTCCTTTCAATGCGCACACAGCTTTGAATTATTCCGAAACTTTTTTTTTCTGGTAATAAAAACGCATTCAACAGCAGTGCGGTAAAATTTCAACCCCATGCCGAAGAAACCGTCAATGGTCGACTTTCAGCGCCACAAAATTGAGAACGTCATAATCATTAGCGAGAATAGAAGAAAGTTGTGGCGGCGCATAAGGCACCATCAAAAAGGACCCGAGCGATGTGAAGGACTTGTACGCCAAAATAAGAAATCATATAGCCGAGCCGGCAGGAAAAAAGACTCCTTTGAAGAACCCGTTCAACGGAGCCAAAGAGGTGAGGGCGCCAAGACGCCGTACCTCTTTGTAGCCGTTAGTCGGCATTTTGACCGGGCACACTTTCAATGGCATTCATGCGAGTATGTTTCGATCGGATTCTTTGTTGGTTAACGACTTTAGAGTGTTTGTGTTTTTGCTTGGTACGAAGCATGCAATTATTCGTCCGGAAGTAGTTTGAACTAGGATAAAAAGGAGTAAAAGGCATAAGGATATGGAGAAGAATGAACGAATGAAATTATGAACTTCGCAAAAATAATCGTTTTCTATTCAAAAAGCTTTGTTTCTATCTACAGTACTGAGCACAATAAACCACACATTAAACCTTTGCGTTTCTGACCTATTTTTACAAAAAAATCTTAATCTTTTGGGTCTATATTCTTGATCTATGAGATGGAATCAACCACCCTGAAAAAATAGCGTGATTTATAACAATTTCACGTAGCTTTTCCTACAATTACATATTTCAGTGATAAATTCCGTACAAATTCAAGCTGAAAACGATTGATACGAAATAGAGCTCTTTTAACCCGTTTTTACAAATCAATAACACTTCCTGCAGAGTAAATATTTTCATCTTCATCACAGATAATATGATATACAAAGATGCTTGATTTACTAGTTTGATAGTGAAATAATAAGGGAGAGGAGATAAATCCTTCAGTCTGTTGAAAACTGTGTTTTTGATTTAGTATAATGGTTGACTGCCGTTCTACGCATATTTGTCCCGCGGTCTATAAGGTTTACATAGAACATGGTACAAGTAAGCGAAGAAGGGCAGTTGATGTGCTAGTTGATGGACGGGGCAAGTGAAATATATAAGTAATTCAGTTAATTATCGAATTAAATTTTCAATTCTAAATATATTTAATATCTAGTGGATCAGTCACCTTGTGATAGCATACAGGATGTGCCATCTTTATGTCGGTGTGTGAATATTGAATAACTTGAAAATTTATTAACCGTTTGATTTGGTTTGACATGCTCTGGAAACGTCAATTCAGTACACTTTTAACCATGAATAACTTTACACCGAAACAACGTGCCAAAATAGTGACTCTTTGAATTGAAAATAGTCTTGCAGTGGTGTTAACTCAACGGTTTTTTTTTTTAAATATCGTGGTAAACAGGAACAAGAATATAAATAAGCAAAATGCCACATTTTAGGAACAGAAAATCTATTCGAGATTCAAGAAACGCCATTCCATGACCAAGTTCTAACAGTTTGTACCAGCGTTCGCGCCAAAAGAATCATTGAGTCGTTTTTTTTTTTTCAAGCAGTACGGAACAGTCGATGCAATTCGACATCTTCGGAAGTTTGTTCATTATGTCTCTGTAACGGAAATTCCATGGACATCTATATAAATAAAAATGGAATGGTGTTTGTATGTCACGAAATGACTTACGAACGGGTCAACGCATTTGAATGATTCTTCCTCCGTTTTGTTCGTCAAAGGTTCCAACGTGTTTGTGTGTATAAAACTCCCAGGATAATTACCGGGAAAGCTGGAAAAACGAGAGTGCACGGAACTGTCATTTTGTATGGGACGATCCATAGCGTTATTCAACAGCCTACTTGATGGCAAGACGAAGTTTGCCGGGACCACTAGTTTGATATAAAAAAGGGACATATGATTTGATTTTGGAGACCCTGATTTGACTCCTCCAGTCTTAAGTTTATGGAGCAACTTGAAAAGCAAAGTGTATACAAGAAAATCTTGGACTATTGGCGAGCTCAAGGCGATTCTTGTGCCTAAACCATCGCAAAAACACCCTAAAACGCTCCAAAAGGTGATTAAAAAAACATGCTGCATAGAGCTCATTTTGCTACGACCAAAAATGCAGCCACTTGGTTGATGTTGTTTTCATGAAATAGCCCAAATAAATTGCAAAAATTTAAATTAAATAAAAATATCTTTAGAAATGGACCGACGAAAAAGTTGATGCTCCTTGTATTCGCTGACATGCGCACGAATGGGAAGGTATTTTTTCGAGATATTGAAACCCTTAGAAGAAAGTCTTAAAAATCTATTGTTAATTGCAGTTACTCAACTCTGCGGGGCAAGTGGTCACATGAAATTTAACTTGTTAATCTACCTCATCATACTTACCGTTGCTAATAATCACATAATTAACCATATTTCATATTGAAAACATATTTCATTTGAATATGGTACCAATTCAAAATGAGTATAAAATGGTAAAACTTACTTGTTTGTAAGCAGCTTACGTGTTTTAATTACTGCAGTATTTATAAAAAAGGTGTTATTGTTGTTATGCTTGTCAGTGAATTCTCTTAGAAATTTCGTCAGAGATTTGTTCTGGGTTTCGAAAAGTTTCTCCGGGGATTCATTGAAGAATTCCTTTTAAAATTTCTTCAAAGAATAACTATGGAACCTCCAGGATTATGTTTTCGGAAAATACTGTAAAATTTTTTCAAGGATTTCATTAGAAAAATCTTTACCTAGATATCTCTAGGAATGGGTTCCTTCAGATGATTCTCCAGAAATTTCTCCATGGAGTCCTCCATGAATCATCCAAGGATTTCTCGCTGAAATGTCTCTACATGAATTCCTCCCGCATAATCTTCACAGTGATTTTTCCAGGCATTCCTTCAAGGATTACTGCAGGAATTTCTCCAGGGATTTATCCTGAGATGCCTCGAGGGATTCCTTCAGAAATTTACCCAGGTACCTAACATTCATTTTATTCATCCAGAGATCCAGAAATTCTTTCAGGAAAATTACTCCAGGAATACCTCCAAGGATTTACCCAGGAGTTTCTCCAAAAATACTCCAGAAATTTTCAATATGGACTCTTATAAAAATTGTTTCAGATATTTGTTCAGGAATTCCCCTACAGATTGCCTCGGGAATTTATCCAGAGGCTCCTGCAAGCAATTTTTCCAAGATTTTTTCAAGGAATCTTCCAGAGATTGGGCAAGGACTCCGCAAGGGCTTCTCCCTGATATTCTTCTAGAGATTACTCTTAAGATTACTTCTTAATTTGCTAGTGAGCATAAAACTTTCATTTTGCAAATATCATGAGCACTTAGAAAAATAACAGTTTCGACAAAGTTTTCAGTGGCTCAAGATCTACAATTATTCTACCAGAGAGATTTGAGAATTTTTCAGGTGCATGTACTAAGATTTTGTTTTGCCGAAGTCTCCGAACCGAATAGTGTTTGACCGTTTGACCTTTTCATTTGCTCCTACGGGGACGGGTGATGGGTCAGTAACAAACCTGTAGCACGTCGCTGTGTAGTGAAGTGGAAAAGATAACAATTGTTCGTCGTACAATGTGGTTATTGAATTGAATCGTGAATTTGGTGAGCCGTGAATATATTATGGATCGGATCACCATAGATGACTACCAGAGCCTTGTTCCACAAACCGAATATCCTGTCCACCACAATTGTGGAGCTGCAGATGTATACTCGCTATCTAATAACAATGGTTGTCTACCTAACATTCCTTCTCTTCCCGGATGACCGTAAGGATAACCTGACAGAATTGCTGAAAGTATTTTTTAAGCCCTGCCGGAAACAGTCTAAAAAATTCAGTGAAAATCAAAAGTTCTCGCTGGAGGAATTCCCAGAGCAATTCTCTGACTAAGTTCCTGAAGGGATTCCTATATAAATCCTGTAGAGATTATTTTTCCCTCCTCTGACCGACGGGAAAATCACAATTAACTAGACTGCTACGAAAAAACAAAATTAACGACATTGCTTAAATTTACAAAGATTGTCTTTTTATTTACATAACAATGCGTCTTGATCATGATATAATTTTTGGAACGAACATTTTTGCTGTCTAACTTAAAACCAGACTTCTGCTTTGCCCTCCTCTTAAGCATTTATTTTCTGTGGAATAATTGCGTCCTGATTGATTTTTCGAAGTTTAAAAAAAAACATCCAGAAATCAATCCTGCAATTCCCTTAGAAAAAATGGCAAAATATTCAAATAGGAATTCTTCCAAGATGCATTAGGATTAATTTCAGAGATTTTTCAAGGACTTCGAAGAATGCCTCTAAGAACATCAAGAAATCATCTCAATTTCTCAACATATTGGGCGGTATGAATAAAAAGCGTTGAACTTTACTACATATAGCATCTACACAAAACCAAAATCCACAAATTTTACTACTGGTAAGAATAAAAAACCTTTCGAACATGTAGTACCTATTACCTTCGAATATAAGCAGTGACTTTTGTTGCACGGTAAGAAAATTCTATTTAGAGTGACACTTAAAATCAATAAAATCATGCATGTATGCAAAATTTGACGCTCATTCACAAGACAAATCATGTTAAAAAATGAATATTACTACATTCCCGCTATACATCGCGTAATCGAGTTTGGACACTAATTCATGTAAATTATGTAATTTTATACGATTTGAAGTATGAATTTGCGTTAAATCTAGCATTCCCTTTTTGCGCATGTGAATTTTATGATGATGATTACAATTTTTTTTTTTTTTTGAATTTCGGAATTTTAGCTAAAAGTCTGTGTCCTACAAAAAGAGAGAGATTACAGCAACATAAAATTATGAAATTACTAGATTTGGATTCCAGTACTGATATTTTGATGTAAAATCTGAAAATCTCAGAAATACCTTCTTAAAGATACCAAAATAATTGCAAAAGATCAATAATCGAATCAGAGTGCGGATTTTTACTATTGCCACAAGAATTCCGGAAAGCCTTACATAGTCCCAAAATTATAATGTATAACAAATCTTGAATCCATCGGAATCCCAGAATTTCACAAAAAAAAGTAAAATCAAAAGAAAATCCGAGAATCTTGGATGTCACAATTCTCACATAAAGTTCAGTATTACTTTATAAATACCTGAATTGCCAAAATTTAAAATTTCTACGGTAATCTTACCGGAATCTCAAAACTGTTATTGAAATCTCAGATTTTTCACGGAAATCTCAAAATTATAGCATCCGAATTTGCACGTTTTCGTAACGAATTAACTAAACTAGAATGAAGATTGCCCGATTACAAAAATATCTGCCATGCATCATAGCTGGTTATTCTCTTTCGAAATATCAAAGCTGACATTGTTGTCCATGATTTTTACTCACATTATTCAATTCAACCATCTCAACAAGTGACTGATGCTGCACGTTAAGAAAACTCCATTCAGAGTGCAGCGTAAAATCAATATCAATTCATGCATATAAGGGGATGCCAAATTTGTCACGACAAATCATGTGAAAATATGAATATCACTACATTTCCTCTATGCATCGCGTAATCGATCATGAACACAAATTCATGTAGGTTATTAGGTTATGTAACTTTACACGATTTGAAGTTTAAATATTGCGATAACCATTCCCTTTATGTGCATTAGAATTTTATAATGATTTTACAACAAGGATTTTTCTGAGGATTTTGGAAAATTGGCTAGAAATATGAATCCTTTGAAGGAATCTTGAGATTACAACAAATGTGGAATTATAGAGTTCATTACATTTTCAAGATTCCAGTACTGAGAATTTGATGAAATAGCGGTAGAATTTTGAGCTTCCTCTGTTAATTAAAAAAAACAGCATGTTGAACTCAGATGATGGATATGGAATTCTTAGTATTGCTGTGGTAGTCTCGTTATTTCGGTAGGTTTCCTGGTAGTATCCATGGAATTCTTAGAATCTTATATATAAATAAAAATGGAGTGATGTTTGTATGTCACGAAATGGCTTCCGAACGGGTCAACCGATTTGAATGATTATTTTTCCGTTTTGTTCGTCAAGTGTTCCGACGTGTTTTTGTGTATAAAAATCTCAGGATATTTACCGGGAAAGTCGGAAAAACGAGCGTGAACGGAACTGTCATTTTGTATGGGACGATCCATAGCGTTTTTCAACAGCCTACTTGATGGCAAGACGAAGTTTGCCGGGCCCACTAGGGTAGGTGTACCAGTTATGGCCATAGTGGTTCCCTATTTCGCCATACGTGATATTTTGAATGTCTCAACATTTTGAAAAGTTTTTTTGTGTTTTAGCAGTAAGATATAGGATGTATCTTGATGTTAAAGCATTCAAAAAGATTAAAAATGTAAAAGCTATTCGAATTTCGCTTATGGCCAAATAGGGAACCACTATGTCCATAACTGGTACACTTTCCCTAGTTAAAAATAAATTCTCACAATAGCTGTTAAATTAGGGATTTTCTTTTACATTTTTACATTCAGACATTCAAAGGTTTATACTATAATTGAAGATTTCTTCTGAAATCCCAATGAAACTGGAAATCAAAGGGATCTTAAGTTTACAAGAATTCCAAAGATTTGGACCAGAGTTTGTAGGAATATAACTGGAATGTCAGAGATTACAGAAATACCGTCTTGAATAAACCCGAACTACAGTCGAAGCTCGTTATAGCGACATCGCAAGGGACCGTCGCTATACGGAAATGTCGCTATAAAATCGTCGTTATAAAGAGGTTGGTTGTCGTTATGGAGAATGGAGGAATAAAACGATCAATATATGTACTAAAATAGCTAAACGAATGTCGTTATATTGAGTGAGTATTGAATATAACACTAATGTCGCAATAGAGAACGGTCGAAACAGAGAAATGTCGCAATAAAAGTTGAAATTAGTATGGGAATTGGAAGGGACCATGTGAAATGTCGTTATAGAGAGATTTGTCGCAATAAAAGTAGTCGTTATAATGAGCTTCGACTGTATTTCAAAAGATTATAGCCAGATCGAATACCGGATTTACAATATTCCCAAAAGAATCTCATAATGGTTATAGAAGAATTCCAGAATTGTTACAACAAATTTAGAATGCCTATCTTAAACCCAGAATTACTATAGGGATTCCAGAATTCCAAAGGAAATCAGAGAATCTAGGATATCAGAATTCTTACATAAAATTAAGAATTACATTATAATTAGCTGAAATCCTTCCGACATCCGAGAATTCCTAAGAAACAACATAATTATCTTAATGCCAGATTGAACATAATTATCGTTATGAGTATCTTCGTACCTGCCACACGATATTTGCATGAAAAATGGTCAATTGACATTGAAAGCTTTCAGTGAAAAACTGTGTAAGTACTCATAAGAGCACCAAGCTGAGAATTAGGCTCTGCCCCAGTTGGGACGTACCGCCAGAAAGAAAACCAGATCTCTCAAATAAATTCAAAATTTCTTACCGGAATCACATTTTTTTTTCGAAATGTTAAAATTTCTACGGAAATTTCAATATATCTTTCAAAATATCAAAACTGACATCGTTTTTCCATGATATTCACTCAAGAGTAAATTATTCCATTCATTTCAACAATCTCAAAGCACGAGTGGCAACCTCTGAAGCTAACTACCAGTAGCTTTGTAGTAAATGCTACCTTTATTCATAGCAACGCGTCATTTGTAGTATGTTCGAAAAATTTAGAAAGAGAAATGACATAAACATGTTCCACTCGTGTTCCACATATAGCGTTTACTACCGATAATGTAATAAACTCAACTTTACTACATTTTATTCATACCGCCCAATATAATGTTAATTTCTTTACAGTCAAAATAGGCAAATTCTTCAGGGTGTCCATACTGCCCCGTGTGCCCCTATAGTGATCATTTTTCAAAAAATTGGTGAAAAACAAAACGAAGGCATGCTGAAAATTTCTGGTTTCGATTCCCGATCGAACCAGGATTCTTTCGTAATGTGAATTTCCTTGACTTCGCTGGGCATAGAGTATAATAGTTTTTTTTTTAATTTCTTTATTAGTATCATTCCAAACATTACATTCATTTCTTATATCTAGGTGTTCTGTGTTATTAGACAACACTGTCATCCTAATTTGGTAAAACAAATTTAAGATTTAATTAACATTACATTTCATTTGCCGTAGCAGTTCAGATTTTTTACAGGTGAGTTGATTTCACCTGCTTATAAGAGAAAAAAAAGGTTTTTATATACTTAACCTAACTTAACCTAAATATATAACGCATTAATCGTGGCAATAGAAGATTGTAACGATTTTTGCCTGAAATTATTAATTATTTTATTTGACATTTGTTCCAATGTTTCAACATTGGGTATTCTATGTAACTCATTGGTACTATACCAGAGAGGAAGCTTCAGAATCATTTTCAAAATTTTATTTTGAATTCTCTGCAGAGCTTTCTTCTTGGTATTACAACAGCTAGTCCATATTGGTACAGCATACAACATGGCTTGTCTGAAAATTTGTTTGAATATCAAAAGCTTGTTCTTAAGACAAATTTTTGATTTTCTATTAATAAGGGGATAGAGACATTTTACATATTTATTACATTTGGCCCTCAATGTGATTTTTGAAAGGTAAATTCTTATCTAGCATGAGCCCTAGATACTTAACTTCATCTGACCAATTTATTGTAACCCCTCTCATCGTAGAGTATAATAGTTATTTTTGCAATTTCTCATCGTAATAGGCTGTTTTTCATCACGCCAATCTGTCATGAAATGGCCTACTTTCCTGCACTGAAGTATGCAGTGCGGGAATAGTCATTGCGCAACTGAAACCAGTGCTGTAATGATTCATTACGCAACGCTTTCTCATTACGCAACTGTTTTGAGTTGCGTAATGAATCATAACACAACAATTATTCGGAAATTGTAAAATAATGGTGAATGCATTCCGATATAATTTCTGATATCCTCAAGTGGTCTTCTGTGAAATTGCAAAAAATGTTGTACGTAACTCGTTGCAGAACTCGATTTTTACAGAACTCTTCGTAATTGTCGTTCTTGGCAAGCCTAGGATAAATTTACGACTCGTGCTGTGAAAATCATCATTCTGCAACTAGTTCCGTGAACTACTATTGTACAACAAGTTTCAAAATAATGATTTTTTCAGCACGAGTTGTACATTTATCCAACGAGGCTCGCCGAGTTGGATAAACACAACGAGTGCTGAAAAAATCGAGTTTTGCAACGAGTTGAACACAACATTTTTGCAGTTACGGAAAATGCTGTTCTATTGAATTATTCAACTCAGCAAAATCATATTTAAAGAGTTTCCTCATGACCTTTAATGCGACACATAGACTCAGTAGTTTTCAATCAAGTAGGCTGTGACACAGTAGCCTGGTATTGAGTATGACAGTCACAAATTTTCAATCTTCAATGGACCAGTGCACGGGTTCACTATTTGATGTTCGAGCGGTGCCGTGTTATTTACGTGTCCATGACAACGAGTGAATTTGGCACCGCTCAAACGTCAAATTTGTGAACTCGTGCACATGTGAACACGTGGTTCATAGATATTCTATTGATTCGATTTCAACGGCCAGGGGAGACGCCGCATGCAATATTCGACTTATTCAAGTTAATCCTAATGCGACAAACCAATGCATGAGTTCACTTTTTGACGTTTGAGCGGTGCCATGTTACTTATGGGGCCATGGTAACGAGTGAACTTGGCACCGCTCAAACGTCAAGTTAGTGAACACGTGCAACGGTCCATGGCACGGTCAACAAATTGAGATGAACAGATCAGTTCAATGAATGGCGGATGAATTGGAATACAGTAGGCTTATATGAATGTAGTTAAAACGTATGGCTCAGTTAATAACTATGGAATTGTTCTTAGAACTTAAAGCTGAGAAGCAGGCTCTATTCCAGTTGGGATTGTAATGTGAAGAAGAAGAAAACAGCTTTGACCTTTCTATCTTACAGTTATACTTTTTCAAGTCTCTGCACCAGGCAACCATAAAGCTGTCCATTTGTCTGTGATACAGCAACTCAAAACGTCACACCAAATCCACGCCGCTTAGTTAGTCTTATCTGAATTACGACTTCATCGACGGAATATTATCAGCATATTATAAGGAAAGACCTTTCTAGCTCATCCAGTTTGAATTGCATCTCAACAGCCACGGAACCAAGGTAGGGATTCCGTTCGAAGTTCCTTCGTTCCTTCGTTTCGTCGTTTCTTCGTTGTCGTCCGACCCGAAAGGCCTAATTTATCTACATTTGTTCTAATTCAGTTGTTTTCCACTTTGGGCCATGGTGCGTGTCTCTGTTTTTAAAACAATCTCCTCTTGGGAAAGCCATTCGCGGCAGGAGAACCGAGCCCACGATAAGATAAGCCGAGTGCGAGACGCCTTGGCCGTTGCGTTGTGTCTGTGCTTTTCTCCACTCCTAAAGTGTCATTAAAGTGTGGTAAATTTATTGGAAGGTTTTATACCCTCAGGTTTTTGGCTAAGTTGAGACATCAGAAACAAACGGCGGTGGCGACGTTTTGAAAAACATCATCCATTTTCAGCCGGCGACGGTGACAGTGTATGGAGGAGTAATGTGGATCATTCATGGCTAAAATTATGTTCTATCATTAATGATCTTCGTAGATTTAGGGACAAAATGTCTAAAGCATAGCATAGCATAGAATGACTGTATATGTCAATGGTTGCAAATTCGTGATTGTTGCTTCCAAAGACTCAGAATACCTCTGCATTTCTACAATCTCCACGGGACGGGTAGGAAAAAGATTTGTGAATTACCTTTCGTCGGTGATGCGATTCATGGATAAGGAGGAAAAATATGACTCTTTCTTAAGGTGAAGATGCATCGAAGCCGAACCCACAATTATCAAGAGCACAAATCTGGAGAACCAAACATCCGTTTGAGCTGAGAACTTAATCGATTGGTCACTAGCTAGTGGGGACCAATCAAATAGATTTTCACTTCAATCGGGTGTTCGGTTCTCTAGATTTGTGATCTTGAAATTTTAAAGTTTGGCTTAGATTCATCTTCACCTTAAAACTAGTTTTGCTTTTTCGTCTCGTTATGAAGAGATATGGCTAGCAGATTAAACATAAGTCGACAATCGTTATGTTGAGCTATTCCAAGGTTTTTCTTTTTCAAGTTATGACGCATCAAGAGAGGTAAGTGTGTATCGATTACAATCATATGAAACAGTGAAAATAGTAACGAAAAGTCCATAGTGAGTTTGAGACGTTAAAAAAGTGTTATCATAAGCATGAAACGAGCTCACCAGTTAGCAATCCATCTTCAGCTGAGCCCAAATATCTTTTCGCACTCGCACAACGCGTCTTTCAAAAGCACTGTCTATCAAAGCGCACGAAACAAAATGAAAAAAAAAAAACTACTTTACTGGCGCCACGACAAAAACGAATCGGTTTTCTTGGGCTTTCCGAAGCACGATCCAACGTTTTGTTCTTCACGACATTTTGTTCCTAAACCTCAAATTTATTCAGCACACAAATGTTGAGGTAATCATAAGTCTTGAGTTTTGACTAAAATGAATAAATGGATATAAACGCAAAAACGTTTCTTCAATGTAACCAAGCTTTCGGTACACTGTTTTAAAAAATAATAAGAAACGAATTTTAAAATTTGAAATTATGGCCACGATTTAATTCTAGTTACTCCTCTGTACACCGGCGGGACCAACTGCAAATGGCACAAGGTAACTCGCTAGGTAGGTAAGGTACCGATCTATTTCAGGAGGAACTTGGCCCGGCAAACGATGTCCTTAAGTTGCTCATGTTCGTGCCAAGGGCTGGGCAGGGCAGGTCGGGCTGCAGCGGGGAGCCCAACGGAGAGAACATCAAAAATGCATTTTCCAAAGAGAAACAAAAACAAAAGGGGACTGCAGCAGCAAAAGAATATACACAAATGTCGCGCCACACGATTGCAATTGAGATGTATAGACGCCATCATCAGGGGAAGGAGAATTATGGCCGACCCAAAGGTATACCTAAATGGCGTGGCTTTCTGCCAGTTGTTCATTTGTGCAATATTTTTTCGTCGAGCTTGCAGCAATTGGAGGGGGTAATTTCCGGATTTCGTGCCAGCTTACCTATGCGAAATGAAATCATTATGGGATATTGAGATCGGCAGATTTCGGTGCAGGAAAATGTATGACTTTTGGCATGCAGGATTGTTGATGGGTGGAAAACTATTTTCGGAAACTCTCATATTTTCTTGATATAACACGTCTTTGGATTGATTACTTATAACCTTTCTTTCACATGGTAGCTCCAGAGCTCCATTGATTTTCGATGAACTGGAGACAAGCCATATAAAATGAAAACTGTGCTATAGTTACTAGAATATGATTCTATACAATTTTCAATAACAGCAGAATGAAAACAAAATATGATATTAATCATAATCATGATAAATTGACATCATATATTGTTCGGACGATTCTACCCCATTACCCCGAATTCCATTTCCCTGAATGCTATTTCCCCAAATTTACAATTATCTTGACATAATGACATTGATGACATTTCCCCATAATATTGGAATTCGGGGTTATGGGTCGTACTGGGTTTTGGAATTCGGGTTAGTGACATTCGGGGTAATGGCATTCGAGGTAATGGGGTAGAATCTGCTCGAAAAGGTCGTTAAGGAAAAACAATGCCACAGGAATTGAGCTTATGTTTGCATTTCTCAGAAATTGCCTTCAGAATTTATATTTAAAAAATTATTGCGTTTCTCCAACTTCACCAAACCATTAGAATTGTACTCAAGATCTCACCAGATATCATTTAACGATTCTTTTCACAGCATTCAATATATTTTGAGTGTATTCTGTCACCAATATTTTACGGAATTCAAAAAGGTTTTGTCAAGTTATCTTAAAATCAATTCTTCCATAAATTCATCCAAGAATATGTAAAAAAAATGGATAAGAGATAGCTCCACATATTTCTGAGGAATTCCTTCTCTAACCGTTTTTCTTTCGATTCTTCAAAGATTTCATAAATTATCACTCCAAAGTTTATTCCAGAAACCGTTTCTCAATACCTCGAATTTCTTCAATGAGTGTTCAGCAATAACTAAAGGTTTTTGTTTGGGATTGTATCTTTGTAGTGCTCATCAGAACTTTCTTCATAACAAAAGGCTTCATGAATTGTAACAAAGAACTTACATGGATGTTTATAGGGATTTCACTAATAATTCGCCTAAAATAGCACCTTCGGAAATTCTTCTGTATATTTTCAAAGAAATTTTCCATGTTTTTCCTTTTGAACTCAATCAGAGGATAAACAATTATATATTGTTAAGAACCACTAAATTTTTTTCTATTCCTTAGTTTATCCAAGAAACTCCTTTAGTAATTGCTTAAAATTTAAAAGACAATTTACACCGTCTTCAGCCAAAGGCTGCACAGACTTAACAATCACGAACATTGGGCAACGGACAACACGGAACACCCAGTAGTCCAGTGATGAATTTTTCGTTTGACGAAAAGTTTCCACCGACTGGAGTGGGAATTGAACCCACGCTTCTTGGCACAATACGGAATCATTCCACGGAAATTGTTTCAGAAATTTTTCAGGACTTCATCTTATGCTCGCTTCAGGGTTTACTATCGTTTATCTATGAATGCACCATCAAAACTCCCTCTGTAGAATTCGTATGATTATTACTTGGCTTCAACAAGTTTCTGCAAGGGATATTATTAGGACAGACCCTTGGAGGAGTTCCCAAAAAAAAATCTAGGGTACAGTTAACTCTCCCTTACTTGATATTGAAGGAACCATCGAGTTAAGGAGGTATCGAGTTACAGAACACAAAATCAGTGCAATTGCTATCCAAGGGACCATCGAGTGAGCCATGAAAACTAACCGATATCGAGCTAGAGAACCATAGTAAAGGTTCTCTAACTCGATATCGAGATACCGAATATCGAATAAGGGAGAGTTAACTGTATTTATAGCGGAAAGGCCATAAGAAACTCCCCTTTGCATTTTTGGAGCATTCTCGGAAGCATTTACTTAGAAATATGTGGGAGAATTCTTTCTTTCTTTTTTTTGCTAGTTGATCTCTCAAAAAAATATATTTGATGAAATTCAGAAAAAAAACATTGGAATAGTTCACGGAGAAATCTCTTAATAGATAATGGTATGGAATTCATGAACTCATGCCTTATATTTTCAAAGCAATCGATTCGAAAAATAACCTTGAGGAGCTTCTGGAAAACTTCTTGAAGGCTACTAATTACCTAGAGGGAAGATGAAAACCAAATCCTGGGAAAATCTTCGTTTTCTGTCTGATTCCTTGGAGGAATACTTGCGAAACGCATGGTAAAATATGGGTGCGACTTCTGGTTGTCTGGGTAGTGGTTCGACTATTTCAATTGATAATTTGCCTTTTCTATTTTTGATTTTCATTAGCTATGCGATATATGAGGCTGAAATAGAAAGCGTCCGGATCTAGAATCATGAAAAGTTCACGCATTTTTACTTATTCAAAAATATTCATGTTTCGAAATCATAATCTTCACCTACCATTCGAAAGATAAGTGTTTTGAAAGTTGTGGTAAATTAAAATGTGTTTTCATGCTCATATTTGGAGTATCAAAATAAACCTAAATTTCAACGACCATCCAATATTTTTCAATTGAAATCAGTTTAAATTTACACGATCATGTAATATTCAAGCATTTTTAGTTGAAAACTGATTGTATATTCATAGAAGTTTACTTGGTGCTGTAACAACATACGAATTTGGTTTATTTTTACCGTAGACGGCAGTTGACATCACATTGAGATTAACTATTTTGTTCTGTGTACTTCAGTGAGGCCATAACTGTCCGAAATAGACGTAGACGTTATTTTTCAATGTAGCTCTATCGAAATTAAAACAAAAGCAACGGAGATTTCTATCATTTTAGTTTTACCCGTATAGGCCTGCGTGAAAGTAAAAATACTAAAACCTTCAACACGCAGCTAACACTTTACGGATTCCATCATATGTCGGTATACTCGTACACATATCTCGTTTCTAAAAGTGGCCATAGGACCTCGAAAATATTCCTGTGAGCGGACTCCTTCCGGTGGGTTACTGCGTCAGGTCGGGTAAGAAAGGACTAGTTTGTTTTTTGACCTGCCAAGTTATTTTCAATTATTTGCAATTACAACTATTTTAATTTGCGTAGATAATTCAGTAAAATTTTATATTCCACATTAAAAATTATGAGTTTTGGACCGTTAAAAATGCTCCGGATGTGGCTAATCGGACTTAATACCATGATGAACCGGTTATAGATTTGTTGGATACTTGTCCGTTTCTATTCTTTAAAAGAGCGGTTCCACGCCAAATCGGTAAACGATGAAACTCGACTACCTTGGATTCAAATGGAATTTTGCACATAGTTTCGATATAATAGAATAAGTTTTTTTCCACTGGTGGAGAGCATTTAAAATCAAGAGTAACTTCTGATAAGGGCGTAAGTATTTTTAGCATCACCATTTAAAAAAAATGTACCTCGGAAACCGTTTGTTATAGAGAAAAAGTGTCTGAGGAGGGATGTAGACAATCGAATAGGCTTTGTAAAAAAAAATATACACTGAAAAAATACTTTTATACTCATGAAAAAATCGAAATTAAACCTTAAAACACAAATTGCAAAAAATAGGTATCTTCGATTTTTTTCAAATTTTTTTCTGTAAAATTTCAATGTAAAACCAGATGTTTTAAGCACAGATTCAACATGGTGCAATCTAAAATAAAAAAGTTTTTCTAAGAGCAACTTTTGGTGCATTTCTGAAAATTCAATTTCTGGCCGTAGAAAAGACGTTTTGATGCTGTAATATGATTCTTCACCCAAAAACAATTCAAAATGCTAATATCAATGATCTTCCTATAAGTAACCGCTTCAAGATATTTGGGATTGAATTATATTAATATCATAAAACTTAAGAAAATACGCCCGTTTCTTGCATTATTCCAGATGCTCCATCAACAATGTTACGTTAATCTCTTCCCACATTATTAGGTATTTCGTTCACCACTGGACTGCGCAGTCAGTTTTCATAAGTGCGAGAATGTAAATAAAAGTGCGATCCTGCATCAAATCTTGTTGGTGTTGACATTTAATATCTGTTCTATACCAATATATATTAAAACAAATAAAAATATTAAAATTATGTACAATAATCGTGAGAATAAATAAATAAGGTTAAGAAGTTTAAAGGCGTTTTTGCTTCTTCCCCTCCTTAACATCATTCATATTATCATCTTCCATCGTAATACCACAGACAAACAGAAGTAACACCTAGAACATTTTTCACAAAATTCTCTCGACCACAAATACTACCACCATCTAGTGAGCTTATTGAACGAAATAACTTTTTGTGCCACATATCCCACAGGTGGCGGTAGTGTGAAATGTCAAACACGAAGGAAAGCGACGCGCGCGCCTCTGGTTGTGAACTTGACAACTGTTGTATTTTAAACTGATCGATTTTCTTTAAGTTGATCGTGGGCGATGGAAATTTATCCAGTGTTACGTCTGTTTGTCTGTGGTAATACGTATATTAATTCTCAACAATATTCCAACAATCATCCTGTATCTTTCGAACAGTTCATCCAACCGTCTAAATGTCAAAGAAAAAGTAGATGGGATATTAATGTGGGAAGAGATTAACGTAACATTGTTGATGGAGCATCTGGAATAATGCAAGAAACGGGCGTATTTTCTTAAGTTTTATGATATTAATATAATTCAATCCCAAATATCTTAAAGCGGTTACTTATAGGAAGATCATTGATATTAGAATTTTGAATTGTTTTTGGATAAAGAATCATATTGCAGCATCAAAACGCCTTTTCTATTACCAGAAATTGAATTTTCAGAAATACACCAAAAGTTGCCCTTAGAAAAAAAAATTATTTTAAATTGCACCATGTTGAAACTGCCCTTAAAACATATGATATTAATGTGGAAAGAGATAAACGTAACATTGTTGGTGGAGCATCTGGAGTAACTTATGAAACGGGCGTATTTTTTTAAGTTTTATGATATTAATATAATTGAACCCTAAATATCTTGAAAACGGCTAGTTTTAGGAAGATCATTGTTATTAGTATTTTGAATTGTTTTTGGATAGAAACTCATATTACAGCATCAAAACGTCTTTTCTACGACCAGAAATTGAATTTTCAGAAATGCACCATAAGTTGCTCTTAGAAAAACTTTTTTATTTTAGATTGCACCATGTTGAACTGTGCTTAAAACATCTGGTTTTACATTGAAATTTTACAGAAAAAATTTGAAAAAAATCGAAGATACCTATTTTTTGCAATTTGTGTCTTAAGGTTTCATTTCGATTTTTTCATGAAAATGAAAGTATTTTTTTTCAGTGTATATTTTTTTTACAAAGCCTATTTGATTGTCTACCATCCCTCGTCAGACACTATTTCTCTATAACAAACGGTTTCCGAGGTACAATTTTTTTTAAATGGTGGTGCCATAAATACATACGCCCTTATCAGAAGTTACTCTCGATTCTAAACGATCTCCAATTATATGAGATAATTTTCGTCTCATATACTTAATACATCTGCGCAGTTTCATCCAAATCGGAATGGTACATGTCAGATTTCAGCATTTTATTGACGATTTCGTGTGGAACCGCTCAAAAGTAGATATAATTCACATGAAATTATTTGTGTCGTGAAATATGCCTACTAGATTGATGCAAATTTTCACATTTCCGCTATGTTTAAACGATTTTTATCAAGATTAATAGCATCCTCCCAAAGTTTGAAGTGATTCTGAAAAAAGTTGACTGTGCACACGCCATTTTAAGTTTTTATGAAGATTACTAGACACACACCGACTCTAGGGCGGTACAAAATTTAAAAATGTTTGAGAATCCAATCTCTCATATGTTCTTTACTATCCTTACCATAAAAATAGTGTTCTGTGAAATTTTCAGCTTTCTAGGAGGTGATTTAAAGGTGGTCCAAAGACAATGTAGGTTATTCTTCTTCTTTCTGGCGTTACGTCCCTATTGGGACAGAGCTTACTTCTCAGCTTAGTGTTCTTATGAGCACTTCCACAGTTATTAACTGAGAGCTTACTGTGCCAATGACCATTTTTGCATGCGTATATCGTGTGGCAGGTACGATGATACTCTATGCCCTGGGAAGTCGAGAAAATTTCTAACTCGAAAAGATCCTCGACCGGTGGGATTCGAACCCACGACCCTCAGCTTGGTATTGCTGAATAGCTGCGCGTTTACCGCTACGGCTATCTGGGCCCTGTATCTGTATCTGTAGGTTTATATGGAAATTACTATGGAGAAATTTTGAGATATGTTCCAAACACGCTTGTACTGTAATGTAAATACAAACTTATTATCCCATAGTGAAAACCCATTCTTCAAACCATAATAAAGATTTTGCTGAAGAGAGATATTCAATCCGACGGATAGCAGAAAGGATATTCATGAGTTTGTTAGCTATTATTTAGCTCAGTATGGGATAATAGCCCTGCAAACATATACAAAAATCCCAAACAAAATTAGCCTAAAAGGGATTTGTTTCTTCAGCTACATCTTTCAATGAGGTTTGAAGACTGAGTTTTCAATATGGGATGCTAAGTTTCTACTTACATTACATTACTAGCGTGTTTGGATCGTTTCTCAAAATTTCTTCATAGTAATTTCCATATAAACCTACATTGTCTTTGGGCCACCTTTAAATCACCACCTAGAAAGCTGAAAATTTCACTGAACACTATTTTTATGGTAATGATGGTAAAGAGCATATGGGAGATTGGATTCTCAAACATTTTTAAAATTTGAATCGCCCTAACCGACACGTTAATGCTTCCAGTGGACGATTATGTCATTTGAAGGAAGAACCAACGGACTAGCATGTGTGGCAATGTCAGAATCCGTCCGTAACGAAAAGTTTTCCGGACTGAAGCGGGAATTGAACCCAAACTTCTTGACTCGATGCGTCTAAATGCTTGATAACACTAACCGCACGGCCACGAAACGCACTTTACTATGGAAAAGGCAAACATTTTGTGTTCAGCTTTCTATCTTTTCGTCATAATATTTTACGGAAAAGTGAACAAACTTTTCTTGGTGGAAATCCTTCTAGCTAGCGGGATTGGGGGCAAGTATGCCACCTTAAGCAAATTGTTCCCTAACTTTGTCTAAAGCTTAAAAAATCCGCCAATTTAGCCTCATAATGTTAGTTTCGCATCTAAAAAAAAAATAAAATAGAATAAAAAAATATTAGTTTTGGAGTTTTTCCAATATTATACAAAACAACCTAAATTTCAACACTATGGGGCAAGACGGCCACCACACCAATTTTCATTCATGTAGAATGTAGAAGTGAAATGTAATGAAATTGCCGTTATTTCCTGTTAATATTGCCAACAAAGCAGTACCTACATAATAATCTAAAATATATTTGTAAGTTTACCGTCATAAGAGATGCTTAATAACAAGGTTCATAACATGCGGAACTCTCTACTTTTTTTTTCTGTCTTTATTAACGAGATTTTTAACCCTGGGCTAGTTCATCTCGGGACCAACGGCTTTACTTCCCTTCCGAAGGAAGTTGTCACTGAAATTTTTAGTGACTATCTCGGGGATGGGATTCGATCCCAGGTCCTCGGCGTGAGAAGCGTGTGTTCTAACCACTACACCAGGTCCGTCCCCAACTCTCTACTAGTCAATTCGAATAACTAAAATGTTTTTTTATCTCCATTCAATACGATATAGGATTTACCCTTTTCTTACGGAGGATCTGTATAATGTTACACTAGATCAGCGTTAAATAACGGTAAAATGTTGATGAAGGTGAGTAATACTGTTCTTAAAACGCCTAAAACCATGTTATTATCGAATATTTGGAGAAAAAATCACTTTAGGAGCAAACATGTTTCCTATTCCCCTCCTAAACTGCAGAAACCACTACTGGTGCATCATTTTGGTTCATTATTATGATGTTGTTATTGTACATTTTTATGAGTTTCACTCCAACCAATTTTGTTTACCTAATAGGTGGCATACTTGTTCCAAAAGTATAGGTTTCAACCAAACTGGATTTCAGATGTAATTTTTTTTTATTAAAATACCACTATAACTTACACATTTATATAGCTTAAAGATATACAGCACGTTAGAAAAATCTGGTATTAATTCACCTTTCACCATTCTATATAGAAACAACGAAATATTATAAACAATTACTAAAATTTGATTGTTTTTACAGAAGTCGATGTAAATACGTGAAAAATAGAGCAATTTTCGTCATATTTTGATCATTGTATTGTAACCTTAAAGGGAGCATATTGTTAAGCTCAAAGAGAAAATATATTTTTTAGTTTTTACAAAAATCGGAGATGGCACACTTGTCCCAAATTCTACTACAACCTTGCCGAAGATCACATCTTGATTGGACGCCAGGAAAAAATGTTATAAATCATCAAAAAGTGGATTTGCATGTAACATTAGAGTGATGCAAATTTTGAAATGTTTGCTCCCCTATGTTTAAACGATTTTAATTATGCTAAATAGCATCCTACCGAAGTTTGAAGTGATTCGGAAGAAATTTGACTGTGCACACGCCATTTGAAGTTTATATGGAGATTACTATGGAAAACGCCAATCTTTTGTGTTAAGCCTTCTATCTCTTCGTCATAATATTTTATGGAAAAGTGAACAAATTCTTCTAATGTGAAATCCTCCCAGCTACAACTTTGCGAAGACCACTTTTTGATTGGACCTCAGGATAAATTGTTATTCATCATCATAAAGTTGGTTTGCATGTAGCATGCTCCACCAACTGTTCGGCAGGCAACAGTGGTGCTCCTGGCGGGAAGAATAGATCAAAGTAATCCAGGCTACTATGTTCTACAGCAAAAAAGCAGTGTTGCTCTGAAAGTAATTGAATGATCATCTCAGCATGATTAAGACTTTGTTATCAATAATAACAAATTATCCTTACGTCCCATCGAAATGTGGTCTTCGGCAAAGTTGTAGCTGGGAAGTTTTCACATGAGATGAGTGTGTTCACTTTTCCACAAATTATTTTGACGAGCAGTTAGAGGACTGAACACAAAAGTTTTGCCTTTTCCATAGTAATTTCCATATAAACTTCAAATAGCGTGTGCACAACCAAATTTCTTCCGAATCACTTCAAATTTTGGGAGGATCATTTTCATCATAATTGACATCTGACATTTCATCATAATTGACAATTGACTGGCGGGAAGAATAGATCAATAACACAGGCTACTTTGTTTTACAGCAAAAAGGCAGTGTTGCTATGATACTAATTGAATGAGCATCTCAGCATGATTCAGAATTTGATTTCAATAATAACAAATTATCCTTTCATCCCAAGGAAAAGTTGTAACTGGAAAGATTTCAAATGAGAAGAGTTTGTTCACTTTTCCGTAGATTGTCATGACGAGATGTTAGGGGACTGAATACAGGAGGTTTGACTTTTCCATAGTCATTTCCATATCAACTTCAGATGCCTACCTTAAAAGCACAGCACCCTTTTAGCCCGACCCTTATGAGCAATGAGAGTGTTTGTTGTTTTTTTTTTTCTTACATTCTTACATTAGTATTCTTACTATACGGGTTTAAATTATCGCAAAATATTTTTTTTTGGCGATGCAATCCAATGCAAATGAAAGCTCTTTTTGTTTCAAATCCCGACGTTTCAATGCACCAGGGTAACATTGATTGGAATGTCCCTCTTATTGAAAAGTTTGAATCATCATTAATCGATGGAATATTATCAGTGCATGCATGATGCTTCTCTTTCATATATTCATAAGCTAAAAGAAAATAAACTTTTCGTAAAAATTGAGTTTTGTTCATATGTATATTCTTCAATATTTTAAAACAATTATTTCCACGATTATGAATAGCACTTCCCATCATTCATGTTTCATATAATTTCTGTAAATGATGTAAGCAAGGAAAATGTGTTGTGGATTTCATCATGATCGAGCACATCTGGGCAGATGGACATCTTAAAAACTAAGTAAAACTCAAATTGTTCTTGTAAATATTGCAAATGCATTGAATTTGCTATAAAATACTGTTCTTGGAGTAAAAACATTCGGTGATGTGTAATTTTACAGAAAACCAGACATTTCCAGATTGTGTCTAGTATTGAGACCCACCATTGATGATTGGTCAATTTGGTACTAGAATACTTCATCGAAATGTAATGTCAAAATTCATATGTATCTTTTCAAGTTTGTTTTTGTACGCTACAAAAATGATAGCATTTATCATAAAGATCACATAAAATTAGTATAGTTTGAATTATGAATTTAGTGGCTGCCAGATAATTACGGTACTGGGGGTTCTCCTCCTACTTATTTCCATGTTCTTGGCCACCATAAAACCTTCAACAAAATGACTATCGCCATAGATGAACTTAATTTTATTCCAATTCAGCTCCAAAGATTGAAAGTACGATTTAGGGTTTTGAGATATTTTGAACAACTTTTATATGTAGGGTAATAACCTACTTAGGCCCTTCATAATTCACCTTCGCATGGACGATTTTTCTCGATTCAACTGTCCGAAATTTTGCGAATAAGTCGCTTCAATACGACGAATTCGAGGTAAAATATGAACTTAGTGCTTTTAAAAAATGCTCTCTAAGTCCCTGTCCATTAATTTGCTCAGAATCAACGTTCCATGTACTTGGTTACCATTGGCTTTTAGGGCGTTATTACAAATTATTCGAGAAATGTGTAATCGGCCTTAGTAACAACATATTGATTGAACAATAAGTTATATTTTAGAGGCGTAATATGTTAAATCAAAAATAACTGAAAAATTGAAAAATCTACAAATTCAAAATCCTGTTTAAGCGTCTATAGATTATCAAAAAATGATCTTCTGACGCAAAGTTAACATAATAAAAAAATATGCATTTCAAAATCAAAAACTAAACACCGCCACACTAATAAATTCGACTCCGGATTACGAGATAATATAATTGACTGTTTTTACATAGTTGTTACCTTCACTTGACACGCATTAAAATATCAATCCAATTTGAAATATATTCACGAATCTTTTTCATCACCTTCGGCCCCAAACTCATCCACTTCATATTCGTTTACTTACCATCTCTGAAAACACAACTATCGCCGTTACTGATCCATACAGACCTGAATGAGGCGGTACGGCCAACCGACCGTAATCGCTTCATATGCAATTAAATGCAATTTTAAGCCAGCCGAATGTCACCCAATTCAATCATAACCGATGGGCCCCATCATCGCTGCCGATGACTGCCAGCGATGACACCAACGATGTGACACCGGGTAAGAACAGTTAGATTACTCGAACGACAATCACCACGAATACCGCTCGGGGCAGCGAGAGAGACAGATAGGAAGATGATTCGACTCGGGGAACGAACGACGAAGATGAACCAATTTGCCTCCCGTGGTGCAACCGGTTTCAGTCGGGTCCGAACAGCGGGAAATCCTCGGAAGGGAGACCGGTAATGGCCGGAAGACAGGGGATGCGATAATTAAAAATGACATTCATTGTTATATTTTTCGTTCGTAACATTTTTCCCGTATCTCAATGTTTTATTTCGTTGATTTTTTTAATATTATTCTGTACCACCGATCGTTTGTTTGTTGTTTTTTTTTTCTGTCAGTGTTTTATTTTGTGGATTTTTTTATAAAACGTTTTAATAAAAATACATAACTAGCTTTGTTTGTGTGTGAGAGAGATTTGGAGTGTGTAATGTGTGTTTCGTGATATTACAAGTTATGTACACTTAAAAATACTATTTACACAACAAGAAAGGAAAAGGAAACTCTAAAACGAACTCTCTTTCGCTTTGCTTCGCTCTCTGACTGGTACACAACTTGATGTTTTCGTTTCTACTTGTAAAAACTGTCTTAAAATCTCCTGCCGATTTTTGCTTATCGCTACGCTCTGCATACGCTAATATCTTTCCGCTTAACTATCAGACCATCGAAAAACACAACGTGCAACTGGGCGAGTTTGTTCCTCCTGTTTGATGTGAGATGCCTCACCGGTTCATACGGGAAGGACAGTCTTTGATATTCTCTATTAGATCGCTTCTCAAATTGACTAGAATTAATTTATACAACTTGCCGTGTGTGAGAGTTTGGGTGGACCATGATCATCAGCGAGCATAAAATCTTAAGTTACATCTTCCAAATTTGTGCATTCGGAACGCAGAAGTTACTGTGGAGGTTTGAGCAGAATCTATCAAGTCTAAGAAGGGGTTCAATGAGCTTGAAGTTTGTATGTGAAAAGTGAGAAATGCATGTTGATGTTGCATTTTTGCTTATAGGTGGCGTTTTAGTCGATGAGCACCTTTTGTTAATGACTTGAAGATTCCCCAATCAATAAAGGAGAGACTGCAATAATCCTGTCTGAACAAGTTTGAAAATATAATTTTTCTAAGGAGTAATTTATTATATCTAAACGAAACAATGTTCTCTGCACAAACTTCAGACTCGTTGATCCTCCTTCTTAGACTTGTCGAATTTTGTTACCTCCTCAATTGCTTCTGGAGGACCTTATAAACAAATTTGGGAGTTCAACTTGAGATTTTTCACATGAGAATGGACCACCTTTGAGTGAGTGTTCGTGTTGATGACTTTAAATATTAAGATAATGCAATACTATGAAAAATCTCGATATGACTCGTTTTGCTCCACAAATTTCTGATACTCGCACGCGTTCATCTCCTACCATACAATATATTAATATATAATTAAATTTTACATCTGTTTGCGCTTAGCCTACACCACTAGTAACAATAAAGGATCTGAGCACGTGTGCGTTCGAAATAAACGAACTTATGGTTTGCTTCCAACAGTGGGGGAGAGAGGAATCTACCTGTGTTGTCCTAAGTATCCGAAACGTTCTTCGGAACTTCGTATATGTGATGGGCATACTGGGGCGAGTAGATGGTCGCACTATGGCCCGGTTGGCTCGACAGGACCAGCGTGGATGTCGTCGAAGAGCTGGATGCCGGCGTCTGAGGCAAAGGCTGCATCTGCTGCTGGTGCAGCTGGTGAGACTGTGGCTGCGGAGTTCCTCCCTGCGACTGATAATGAGGGAAAGGCAGCGAGTACTGACCGCCGGAGTAAAGGGGGGAAGGATGCTGATGGTTCCTGAACACCGGGTGGTAATTGTAGGTGTAGATGTTGCAATGAGGCTGATGATAGTCACCTTCACCCAGCGTCTTCTGAATCTCCATATCTTTTTCCTCCTGGAGAGTGTTGCGCTTATTAGCTCGCCAATGACGACGGAAGGTTTCCAGAATTCGATGCCGCAGTCGGTACACAATCAGCACGAAGGTTGTAATTGTGGCAGCAGAAGCCACGATGATGGCTCCGAAAATGGCCCGCTCTTTGGATTGCAAGTGCTTACAGCCAAGCATTTCGGCGGAAATTTCTCTCAATGACTCGCCATGCAGACGATCTGGATGGATACAAACGATCTGAGCTTCTTCGGATTCGATGTTCTTCCGATGGAGCAGGTTTCGCAGCCATAGCATTTGACAATCACAGCTGAGGGGGTTCTCCGAAACATCGAAGCTAGTTAGGTGCTTCCAAGGCAGCAGCTCTTCACGGAACGTCGTAATTTTGTTATCTCGTAAGATGACCTTCTTGATATGTGGTAATCCTGAGAAAGCACCTTCATCCAGCTCATGTAGTTCCTTGTTAGATGCAATGGTGATTGATTCCAAATTTGGGTTCGCTGAAAATGCTCCAGCCTGGATTCGTTTGAGATTCAGTGCTCCAGAGATGTCGATGCTTTTCAGATTGTTAAGGCCAAAAAAGGCTCCCTCTGGGATGACCTCGAAGTCATTTTGACCGATGACCAAGTCTTCTAACCGTTTGAGCATACTCAGTTGAACCGTTGGGACCTTCAGCAAATGATTATCCGAAAGATCGATAGACCTTATGTTCTCCAGACCTTGGAATGTATCAACAGTTATGTTGACCAGCATTGACCCATGGATATCCAACCTTCTCAGGGATTGCAGCCCTTCAAATGCTCCTTGTTGGATTTTGTACAATGAATTCGTCCCCATGTACAACTCTGCCAATGTCTTGAGAGGTGTAAGGGAAAGCGTTGGTATTGTCTTGATTGCATTATCATCCAGATAGAGCACACGCAGTTCGCTCAAACCCTCGAACGCCTTTGGATCCAACTGTCCAATTCTGTTCTGGCCAAGGTTCAACTCCTCTAACTTTGGAAGCTCCTCAAACATTGCACTTGTAATTTGATCTAAGAAATTTCCCCGCAGGTTCAATACCCGTAGGTCCGTCAGGCCAGCAAACGTTTTATTGCTCAATGTGCCGAGTTTATTGTTGTTCAAGTGCAGTTGAAGCAGCCTCCTTTGGTACATAAAGATGGAATCCGGAATGTTCAACAATTGATTATAGCTAAGATCCAGCATTGTCAAGTCCGAGTAAAATTGAATCGACGAGTCAATCGACCTGATCTTGTGAAATTTAATAACCAAGCGGCGGATCGATGGATTCAATGCAATCGGCAGCACGTCCAATGATCCTTCTCCACAAGTCACATGCAGCTTCTCGTCATCGCACGTACAGCTGTTGGGGCAGTACGAGATGGATTTAATCACCGGTACCATCAGCGCCAGCAGTGCTGTTATAATCACGACCACTTGCGACTTCATGATTTATATCCAGGTCTTTTCAGCTTCTCTTCACAAACATTGATTCTCTTCTTTCTTGCCTCCGCAATACACTTCAACGTCAATTATCTCCCAACTATTCCAAATGTTTGTCATAAATTAGAGAAAGGCACTTAACACAAGAATTCGCTTCTATTCTTACTGCTTCGTTCACATATGGATCACAACGGCTAAAAACCTCTCCGCCGGATCTTGTTTTGTAAACAAACACTTCATCGACACATTTTCTCTTCGTGACTGCCAACTCTAGGCTGTGTCTCTATTACGAAAATTTTCTCCGCAATAATGAAAACATAAAAATTCTAGTCCACTTAAAATCCCACTCACACTCTTGAGATTGCTTCTCGAGTTTGTCGTCCTTCGCCTAGCTATTTTCACCAAACGATAAAACCGCCTCCTATCAAAATTTCACCCGAAACAACGGAGGAGCGCGCGCGTTTCATCCAATGCTCCCAAAAGGCTGCTGCAACGATTCCCAACTGACCGGCAGGCAATGAACGATTCTGACGCGAACAAGAGTTGTATTGTGACTAAACCCCGAACAATACAATCACTCCCTTATATCTTCTACCTCGGCACGAACGGAACTCATCTGCCGCGAACGCACCCGAACAAAGCGGAAATGACAAGGATCGGGCGCACCGGCCCTCACGAACGGCGAACCAAAGCAAACCACTCAAAAACACGCCGAAGCCGAATCGACCCACTCACTCTCTCGCTCTCAGCCGCCCATGCGCTCTCGTCTGAGTGCCAATGTAAACAACGACCCGAACGCATCTTCGGCTCCGTCTGAGTTCCCGTTTCTGGTGGCTCTAAAATTAGATCCCGTCGCGATGCGATTCAGTCGCGTCTGGCTGCTGCTGGCTGCTCACCAAGGCAGCTGAAGCACCGCGCCCGTGTTCTCCCAGCAAAACCATCAACGGCGACACTTTATTTCCTCGTTAATTCGATTGGATTGATGTGCAACTCTGGGCGCGCTGTCTTTATCGTCGCTGGTCCCCGACAGCAGCAGCAGCAGCGACGTGGTAGATCTTTTTGAGCCTGGGAAATTTATTACAACTTCAAGTGAACTTCGGATCCAGCGGACCGCGGCAAGGGCGCGAAGGCGTCTGGAGTTAAAATTAGAGCACAATCCGTGGAACGCGGAAAAATCTCCGAGACCGTTGCTGCTGCAGCTCGTCACGTCTAAGCCATGCATCAACTCAGAGGGGGGGGGGGGGCAGTTTGCGCTCCCGGTGAAGGATGATACTTTGTTCTTTGTGCCCGTGACAATTGCACCATAGATAGTAGTGTAGTGTACGCGAGATGAGCTATGGAGACAAAACTGCAACTCACATAGTTCCGAAAACTTCGCTTCGGAAAGATGTTGGAGTTTTGTGTGCAGTCGAGTCGTCGTCACATGGGAAGAATTTAAAGTGTGATTTTTATTGCTTTTTGCTGTTGTTCTGGGATGGATAGGTGTTTCTGTCGTTTTCTTTTTCTCTCAGATCTAGTCACTGATGATGGTGAAAGAATAGCAAAAGTTTGGTAATTGTATGGTACACTGCAGAGGATTCTGCGAGGTGGCAACTGGCAAGATAAGAGGGGACTTCCTTGTTTCCCTTATTTATTCTTGTGACAGATGAGTTTTTATTTCTCCGGTGAATGGTCGCTTTGGGACTAAGTATAACATGTCAAGAATTCGAAAAATGGCACTTCCATTGAAATTGAAAGATTTTGCTATTTAAAACTCATCAATACCAATCCAGGTACAGTAATGTTTGTGTACATTCAATCCTCTTCCAACTCGCTATCGAGATACGGAATACCGAGTAAGGAAGAGTGGACTAAAGTTGTAATGTTAGCATATTCACAAAAAAATAGTATTTCAACATTAGAATGTGATTTGGGATTGTTTAACAGTCCGTGTATTTCTTGTTTTCCATAATAAGCGAGCATTTAATCAATCATCAATTGACGAGCTACTATAATCTAAACCAAACAATTTTCATCATCAGCATAGTTTCAAAATGATGTCATTTAGAACAGTACTTATCGATATGTGCTCGATTGCTACGTGGATTATGTTCTTCTCCAATTGATGTCATTAAACAGCTATATGAACTTATGCTAAATTTATCATTTCTCATCTATTTGTATAATTCTGTCATCAGGTACTGAAAGAAAATATGATTTCCAGGGCTAAATCGAAATTCTGACTATGATTATTCCTTGTTTATTGAGCAAGCTCAATTAATGATAAGAAAGATTCTCAATAAGCATTTTGAGATAGCCAGGAATTTCTAAAGTGTTTTCAGGAGTTCCGCAAAAGCTTGGAAAAATTTTCAGAACGTTTTTCTTGAAAAACGGTTTGTTGAACATCACGATTAGCAGTCCATTGTTTCGCAACTACTCCAAACAGACATCATAAGTATGTTTCTTTTGATTATGCATATTACTTCCCAAGCATCCCAGTGGTTCCAAGAAATGTACAACAGGTTTAACCTTTACAGTACTGGGTGCAAACATCTAAGTTTCAAAATTCGGTAACTTTGCAATCGTTACAGTTGGGATTCCTAGGGTATTTCGAATAGAAATTATATGTAAATTCAAGAAACCTTCACAATATTTTTTTTTTCAAAATAAATAAAAAATTAAATGCTTGTCAAAATATATCAACTGTTTTAGTTCAAAGAATATTGCATACAAATAAGGAGCCGGATCATATTCTTAACGCTTTTGATTCACTTCGACAGTGGGTTTTTTTAAATGCTACAGAGCTCTCATTTGGCCACAATGTGCGTCGTACTAAAGCGCTTCTTACTGCGAAGTTTCAGACAAATTGACAGACAAAAATTCCCCATGCCAAAGTAAATTTTGGAAGTGCCAAGTAGCTCTGAACCCAACGACAAATGGTGAATTGACAAAAAAATGGTTCCAAAGTTCTTAATGTGAAAAAGCTTGTAAAACAAGTTGAAAAAAAGTTATATTTCGGTTGGGTTGTAAAGCTAGGTATCCGGCCATTTGGCCGAAGAGATTTGATTATTTATCAAGCGATTTCACCTTCTTTCAAACATGAACTGTTCTCTCGAGTAATACTCTTATGATGAATACTTATTTGCATTATATTTGTTGAAATTTTCATATGAATTTTTCCTTCTTTTAATCCTCTAATACCCAACCCCGCCTTTAGACGGGGTACACTTTGGAATTTTGTGTATTTTTTTGTAGCTTGGAAATCAAAATGATTTTATTTTTGGCTTGAACTTTGACTCATAACACGCATGTAAAAAATGTTTTCAATGACTTTTGAAATTTTTTTTCTGTTTTTGAAAATTGTTTGAAAAATTGTATTCTTATATAACTTACAAATGCCCGTGTAATATGAAAAAAAATGTACTTTTTATATATTTCTACAATCAACCTACCACAGAAGAAGAGCTTGGTTATATTACATTAATTCTAAAGCTGTTTTTCCGTTCATTACACGAAAAAAAAAAGAAAATAAATTAAAAATTTGATATTTTTAAAAGTACCGTTAAAACTTGAATTTCTTTTATACTTATTTATTATTTTATTAAATCAGTAACAAGAAGAGGCTACTACAAAAAATGGGGAAGGACAAGGATGTCCAAAAATAAAAAAAAATAAAAAAAACAAGATTCAAAGATTTGCGAATTAAAATAAATCATTGCCCAAAACGTGTTTAGAACGAGCAAAAAATGATATTTAGATCGAAAATAAAAATTTGGGTATTAGAGGGTTAAGCATCGGCTGTTTTTTTTCAAGACAAACTGCTTTCATAATTATTGTAAATTGTCAAATAGAAAATACGTCTTTAGCAGATATGTCGTTTTCAAAGGCAACCCAAAGTTCATAGTGTGTTTCGCGATTTATTCTGTTCACTGCACGCTAATTAAGCCGCATTATAACAAATCGATGACGTACACATAAGTTCAATGTTTGGCCGATGTGAAAAAAAAAAAAACTTAGCTATGGCTGCCGAGTGAATGCTGGCATTTAACCTCTCATCAAACTGCATCATTTTTTCACTACAAACAATATTCAAATCACAATATTTCTTTTATTTTTCTATATTTTTGCAGGTGGTAGGTCATTTGGCATAATGGTCGTTTGGCATAATAGTCGTTTGGCATAATGGGTCTGAAATCAAGCATTTCTTAAGATGATATTCGTTTTTTCGTTTCTATTGAATCTTTCTGATGACATCAGGCTTATTTTGAGGTCAATTGGCACTTTATTCAATAATAATATGCTCTTGAATAAACTAAAGCATATCAGGAAAGTAATTGCCAAAAGTATTTTGTTATTTATCCAGAAATTACCCTTCTTTCAAGTATTAATTCTTCTTTTGAGTTTCGCCATTGGAATAAATTTTTGCACTAAAGATTTTGATATATTTAGCACAAATTTACCCTTCTTTCAAACGTTCAATTTTTTTTGTAAATATGATATTACCCTAATTATAGGTATAAAACTGTTGATTTAAAATTTAAATAAATTTCACCTTCTTTCATACAAAGGCCGTTCTTTGGAGCTATATTTTTTGAATATTTAATTGTTTCCATATGACAAATGGACGGCATTCGATAACATTGATCTGCTTAAATTTTAAGCACTCCTCGAATGTCGTTTCCCCGAACGCCAGTTCCCCGAATGCTAGTTCCCCGAATATCCCGTTTCCACGACAAGCCCACTTCCATGAAATGTTTTTAGCACTCATAATTGTCGTAAATGTATAAATTTCAGGGTGGTGAACGAACTGGCCTTCTAATATGCTCCCTTCCTCATTTAATTGGCGGTTCTTTCGAGTTTTACCGTCCTCATCATTTTTTCCAACATGTGTATAGCCAAGAATGACAGAATACCTCCTTCTTTTGATTGCTTATCGTTCTTTCTCGTTCACTATCCAGCCACCGAAGACTATTATAGCACCTATTTAAATTAGTCTGGGAAACCGGTCATTCGGGGAAATGGCATTCGAGGAAAAGAGTCATTCGAGGAACTGGCATTCGGAGAAAAGACATTCGGAGAAAAGTAGTACAATCACTTCGATGATTCTGAACGCAATTGTTGATGTCTTTTCGTTTTATTATGCCGCAATAATTTTTGGCCACTAATCTTCTATTGTTTAAATAATTAATTTTGCCTTCTTTAATAAAATTGATTGTTCTATATATTTATACTGTTTCAAATTTTATTATTTATGTTAACCATTTTATATTTTGCTGTTTTATCAATTCTTGCAAGACGTGCTGGTATAATGATTATTACTTGGAAACCTGCCAATATTCAACATATTTTTTTTTGCAAACGCATGATCTCCTTTTGAGATATGCTGGAAATAATATTATCTCAATCACAAATTTTCTTTTCATTCGATAATAGACGGTATTTTTGATGCACACTTCCAGCATTAAAATTCATATTGAACCGGTGAAAAGTTTTGCTTCAAATATTTTCTTTTAAAAATGCCTTGTTTCTTCGAATTTTGCTATGAGAAGATTTTTTTTTGCGTTAGAGCCTTAAACATTCCAAACGAAAAATAATCTGTTCTCGTATATAGGTTATTTTTGCGTTATGCTGCAGTAATAGATAATTGGATTAGAGCTTTTGATATTTTGCCAATAAATTTTCCCTTCTTTCATCAAGTAATTTTCATCAAGTCTTACAGCCAAACTGGGCAGAGCTTGATCTGCAGCGAAATATTCAATGAGCGTTCCCTTTATTAACAACTGCGAACTTTCTTTGTCAACTTAATATTTCAAAATATGTATATCGCAACAAGCTCAACGATACTCTATATTTTGGAATGTAGAGAAAATTATTATTCCAAAAAGATCTACCACCAGACTCTTCACGAGTTTTATTTAGTAATGCACTCTAATTTCACAACAATTTTTGAAATTCATACCTTGAAAAACCTCTGAACGGTGGTGTTCGATGAGAACAAACCAAAATTTTTTGCTATGGGCTCGGTGGTGTTGATCTCCGTTAAAGCTTCAAAAATGCCGATATTTATTCTAAGTCAATCATTTTGCCAAACGGGTTACAATTATTTTTGCACTTTGTTTTCACAAATCTCAAAAAACTTCTACTTTTAGTATCTTTATCAATTTTGATCATTGCACAATGGTCGGCAAAACATAAAGTTTGTTCAAAACTAGTTATATCGCCATAATCGATTAAATGTGTGGTCTGAATATGTTGGTTGTCGTTTTTATTGTTTCAGGAGGGATTATTCACACATTACATAATTTTTAAATCGTTTGTTATTACTTTTTTATTAAAAATGCAATTAAACTTAGCTGGAAACATAAATTTTGTTTGTATTTGACCGAGTTTGATCAAAATGTGTATGAACAGTGGATAAATATGTTTTTTTTTTAATCTTTGTTTGAAATATATCGTCAAAATTTATGTAAAATATTGAATTATTCAAATAGCTTCTTCTTCTTCTTATTGGCATTAACGTCCTCACTAGGACAGAGCATGCTTCTCAGCTTAGTGTTCTTATGAGCACTTCCACAGTTATTAACTGAGAGCTTTCTTTGCCAAAGTTGCCATTTTCACATTCGTATATCGTGTGGCAGGCATGATTATACTCTATGCTTCCAAGGATACTTCCATTACGAAAAGATCTTGGACCGACCGGGAATCGAACCCAGACATCTTCATTATGGCTTTGCTTTGTAGCCGCGGACTCTAACCACTTGGCTTAGGAAGGCCCCTATATTCAAATAGGTCTAAGTTGATAATCAGCAAATTTCTGCAAAAAAAATAAATAAACGGGTTTCGTTCGATCTAAGGATGCTTTTTGATGTGCAATACTCGAAATGGCTGCGACATGACTCGACAAGAGTTGTTTTTCATGTTAAAACTAATCAAAATTATTAATGTGTAGTGTTGAATAGTGCTAAAATTTCAATCAATTTTTTTTTCAATATTGATGCTCGATAAAAGTGTTGAACCATAAACTACCATGGGAAATATTGTATTCCTAAAATACAAATTTTGTACATTATTTTAAAAAAATATTCTTGATTTTTTTACTTCAGCCACTTTGACGCCAAAATCAATTTTAGTTCAATTTCAAGCAAAGATCATAATAACATACAACATGAGGTATATTTTATAGTAAAAAACCTCAAACAGTTTTTGGTAGTTTTGGCCGCCCCTTTATATGGAGCCCGACCATTTTGTGCAATGGTCATCTAGATCTGAAGATATTCTGAAGTTCTTTGGAGGACCGACCCGTATCTATAACCCACGTTATATTTTAGGCTCCAAATATTTTCTCATTTTCAGCTGATTGCTTTTTGAAACAATAGTTTGATGAGAGTCTGTTGTGAAAAAAAAAGAAGTGATTTGATGTTGAGTAACGAGCATTTATATATCTGGTACCACTCCAGCCAAAAATCTTGAAAACTGTAAAAAACACCATATTGTAGTTTTTAGATTCCTTCAGAGAAGCTCCTTGTTGCTTGATATTGTATAGTCCATATTTTAAGTTTTGATAAGATGAATAAAAACAAAATGGCGGCCAAAGAAATTGTATATGGTTAAATGTTTGTCCCCCAAGGAATATCGGAATATTTTCAAATACAGATGACTGATCGTCCATATCAAACAGATTCTAAAAATAGAAGAGTTTTATCGGAACTTGTTAAAAATTGGTGCAACAATATTGAGAAACAAAAAAATTATCGTGATTTCAATACTGTTGTTGATGAAAAAAAAAATGAAGCTGCTGGTAGAGGGATTAAGAGGAGTTTCATTGAATTTGTTATTTTCATCTCGCACTAAAGAAGTGATACGTTTTTCCATCAGTGTGATGATTTGTCCTCGATTTAAATACAGTCGACTCTCCACAACTCGATGTTCTATAACTCGATATACTCTATAACTCGATGGATTTTTCGGTCCCTTCAAATTTCCATACATCGTGCTCTCCATAAGTCGATATTTCTATAACTCTATATCTCCACTAGTCGATGTCACGTGGAAGGGAAATTTCCCTCCATAACTCGATATCTATTTTAAAATTTTTCTTTTTTGGGGAAACGTGGACTAACCCTTGCTAGGAGATGGAAAAATACTTGCAAGTTGTAATAAAAGTTGAAAAACATGAAAATAAAAAAAAATATTGTCAGTCAAACAAATGTGATTTTTCGAGCATTTCGAAAAAGTTTTTATATAATAGTTTTTAAAGTACAATCAACAAAAAAATATTACTTTCTTACAGAGGCGATCATTAACGTATTAGAAGTACACAAATTTGTTCCTTCGATTTTGTGATTTTTTGTTTCGGTACATTCTATAACTCGATAATTCTATAAGTCGATGGTCCCTTGAATATCAAGTTATGGAGAGTCGACTGTATATGTTTTTTAATTGAGCAGAAAGGTCATGCCAACTCCATTTTACATTGCTAGTACTGGTGCTTATGGGTCATTTAGACAATACATTAGCATCATAGGTCATTGCTGACATGCTCACTACAGTTCTCTATTAGTGTGATTAATCTTTGGCCAATCGGCATTCGACCGAATTACTCTTTTGGCCAAATGGCATTCGCTCAAACGGCATTCGGCCAGATGGTATTCGTCCAAATGACCCAGAACATGTGACGCTTAACAGAAAAGGAAGCATATGAGAAGATTTATGTTCAATTCTGTACGGAAAATCATGTTATTAAAGCCATCACCAGGCCACTGTTTTCGAGGTCCCTATCTGATGCCTTTTGGATATTTTGGAAATGTCCTTTTAGGGTTCGTACCGAAACCGATATTCGTTGACCTCATTCCCGGAACAAACGTAGTAGTCTTCAAACTGAAGGAGGTGATATATATTGATAAATAAATTATTATTACATTATTTTTTTATATGTTTTCGACAAGCCGTCGTGCGTTTCCCTCATTATTTTCATTTTGAAATACCCTCAGTACCCCAACAAATTTTCACCTCACCGAATTAAAAACTTTCAATTTATGATACAAAAGTATAACCCATTTGTGATTATTTATGAAAATTTCATGAAATTGGTCGATTACGATTACGAAGTACCGGTTTTCTAAACTTCCATGTCGGTACCCAGTACCCCGAAATTTTTAATTTTGGTTCTACCAAAAGCTTTTTTTACATTAAACAAATATCTTAAGGTCTGGATGATTATTCATTAGAGTAATAAGGCAGCTTCCATTTATTACGTAACGCTAAAAACGATAATATTCGAGCCTTCTCATTCGCTTTGTGACAAATTGCTTGGCTGTGGGAGAAACATAATCAGAAGTTGTTTGATATGTAACACTAGATGGACTTCATCCAGAACGAGACTTCGATTTGGAATCAATTTTGCACATATTTTCAGTATGATGAATCAAGTGTGTTCCATAGAAAAATCGATAATTTTGTCTCTGAAATTTCTTCTGATAATGGCCTATGGGTTTCTGCAAGCAATTTGTTTAAAAAAATTTTGCTCCGAAACTGTTGATTTTAAAGAAAAACAATCTATAAAGGAGTTGTAGTGAACCATTTAGGCTTCATGAAAAAATGTATACTGGAAAAAATATTTAATTTTTTATCAAGAAAAATAAAAAATCTTGAAACACACAAAAATCACATTATTGATAGTTTTTAAATTTCACCATGGATTCTTGATAGCAAATACATAATTGGAGTAAAACTTCATGATGGAGATTTTTTAATAAAAAGAGTATTTTTTTAATAACAATTTTTGGACACTTTCCGATTTTTGTATAAATACTTTTGGATGATGAATTAAGAAACTTGAAATTGTTCTGAACGATACTGATTATCATGATCACTTTTCTGCGACTCACCACCTTCAAATTACTGAAATTTTAATGCAAAAATAAATAAATGAGTAACAAGATAGGTAATTTTCTTAAGATATTCGCGATTCACTTTCAAACACAATAAGTCAGTATGGACACATCTGTCCCTTACTCTCGGAAATCCATTGTCCGTAATAGAGAATCACGAATAACTACTTAAAATGGCCAATTTTATTATTCAATTAATGAACTGTTGCATAAAACAGCAAATAACTTCAAGAAAACTAATCATGATAATCATCATGGTTCAGAATAGTTTTTGGATTCATATTCGATCATCGAAACGTTTTTATATTAAAAAAAAAAACAAAATTTTGAAAATCAATCAAAAGTTGTTAAATTTAAAAAATAATCAAATGTTTTTTTTTGTGTTATTTAAAACATAGGTTTTATTGTTGAATTCTTCGTTGCAGAAATTTCTCGATTTTATCACTTCTCATTTTTATCTTGCCTTATTATATCACGTCATGCAAGATTTTCATACATTTTACATTGAACTTTAACCCTTAAGCGATCTATATTTAGCTATTTGACCAATTTATAATCAGCTTTTCATTTAATTCATCATTTCTGATTAATTTTTGGCAGATTTCATTGAAAATAATATGGCAGGAGTTCGTTTATCGTAGATTTTAATTTTTTTTTAGTGTATCCGAAGTGAAAATAAATCGATACTCCGGATAATCGAGTGCGACCGGTATGAAGATTCTATGCTGTATATAAGTATCATCAATATACAACTACTTGCGTTTGTAGATACTTAGGTCTATATTTTGTGGAGTTCTTGGAAGTCCAAAAACATCAACACAACTCAATACAATACTTCGTTTGCTAATATGGTAAGTAAGAGGCCTTTGAAATATTGAAAACTATTTATTGATGATTGGTTACGCTTAGTAGATCTTAATGCCTATATTCGATAGAGATCTTGGAGGTCCAAGAACATCCGCACACATTAATCCAATACACCGTTTACTCACAGGAATGGTTAGGAGCCTTTGGAGTATTGGAAAACTAACCTCTTATCACATCGCCACAAATAGTAACAATACTTATTTTACTGTTATGAATAGATATGGGCCTGTGCCTTATCAAAAGCGCATTCATTGATAATTGGTTACGCTTGTAGATCCTCAGGCCTATATTCGATATAGATCTTGAGAGACCTAGGACATCCGCAAATATTATTACATTACACCGTTTACTCACAGGGATGGTTGGGGGCCTTTGGAATATTTGAAAACTAACCTTTCATCACTTATTAGGACCGTAGATCCTAAACTATGTTCTATGGAGTCCTTCGAGAACCAAAAACATCCGTACAAACAAATAAAATATTCCGATGACTTAAATGAAGTCCTTGGAGTATCTATGATATCGGTAGAGGTTTTAACAATACTCATTTTACTGCTATGAATAGATAAGGCCATAACAAAAAAAAACATCAAAAGATCGTATTTAGCAAGTACTTGTATATATTCCAGGAAGGAAAAAAGGAAAAAAGTTCTTGACTATCAAAGTAAAAATTTATATATATCTCAGAAACTAAAGCAAGTAGCATCTTCAATTTTGGATTTGTTTTAATAATGTTGATAGTAATAAGTAGAAAATAACCGAAAATGATTTCAAAAACAAAACTTTTTCAATTTATGATCGCCTGATCTCCCATAGTGGTACGATGATACTGTATGCCCAGGGAGTTCAAGGAAAACCCCATAACGAAAAAATCCTGGACTGATCGGGAATCGAACCCAGGCAGTTTTAGCATGGCTTTGCTTTATATAGTGTTATGGATTTAGCAATGATAGTTTTGGCAAATTTATCAAATATCTAGGGATGTAATCATTAGTATAAAATCCTTAGAAACAAGTTTAAAATGTTGAATGTTATTTTGTTGACGTATTCTTTCTAAATGCGTAAGGGAACTTTAACGAGACACTTATCGCAAAATTCGCAAAATCGCATAAATATTCAGAGGAACCTATTCCTAAATATCCGAAGAAATGTTGGACAGGGCACGTAAGATGTTTGTTAAGATGTTCTACTTTTTAATTAAATAAATACATAAGGTCTGTGAGTATTTACCCAAAAATCGTCACTTATAATGCTGTTGGGAATCTCGTTGCGGAGCTTCCTTTATAAATTACTTTTACCACGAAAAAAAAAACACAATCCACCATTAGTGTACACAAGGCTCTTCACAAAAATACCTACTTACTAATTTGAATTGCGCAAAATAATATACCGTAATTCGGGGTGTAGTTGATCAGCGGGGAGAAGTTGATCATTCCCGTACCCACATGTATAGACTGTTATAAGAGCTATGCCACGATTTCAATTATCACTATTTCTGAGTTGTGGCATTACCTGATAGCTACTCTTGATTTTTATAAATTCGGTTTGGCATTCAAGGTAATTATTTTATGGAAAACAGATTTTTTAGGAAATGTTTCATGAAATGTTGAAGGGTTCTTCTCCGAACAATCGACTTTTTCCACAGCTATACAAAGCTACAGTTTTAATAAACTGTTTCATACATTCCAGATATGTTTTGTGTACCCAGTTTCGAATTTGTATTGAGGATACAAATTCTTATTTTAGAGAAAAAAATATCTTTTTGCAAGATGGTTGCTAACTTCAAAGAAAATTGCCTACCTTTAGGCGTGTAATGTGGTGAAATCTGTAATTCACAACTTTCAATTAAAAAAATACCCGATTTATCAATAAGTTGTAAGATTTTTAAGTCTTGATTCAGATTCAGAGACCCCAAATTTAGTGAATAGCATACTTCTTTAATTTAGGAACCCTATCGCAGTAATTGATCAACTTCACTCCGGAATAAAAAAACACCACTTTTTGATCTCCAAAAATTGTTTTTGTTATTACGATAACAATTCGTCAAAATTTCGTTTGTATAATTCGTTAAACATTCAACCAGTACAGGTTTTAAAAATATTTGGATGATAATACATGCATCCCACTAGGAACTATAGCACAGAATCGCTCAAAAGTGATCAACTTCCCCCCAGTTTACGGTACCTGAAATACATCATATTTTGCCCAAATAGCCTGATTTTGTCAACACTCTTTTCAAAGCTGCTTATGGCTCCTCTCAAAATGTTAGCAATTAATCAGTGCCACTTCTTCACTATGTAATGCGTTTTCTGTGTGGCGGAGTCTGAAAGCAGGGAAAATGCTAATTATGGTTCCTCACCAGTCGTTTTCTATAACTATGCTGCATGTCTGAGCAAAATTTCAAAAAAAAATTGTAGGGCCCGTTTTGAAGTTACGCCTTTTTGATTATATAAGTCTACAAATTCAAAGAAAATATAAGATATTTGAACGGATATTTATTGGTTGGGATTATCAGAAGTACTAAACTATCAAAATTTGGTTCGAAGTAGGTGTTTTTAGATATTTGTAACCTCTGGACGGAGTTTTGAATAACAATATTGTCGAAATTTTGAGTTACGCCCTTTTTTAAGTTTAACTTTTAAAATCACTAATTTTAAATACATTAATTAGGCATTCTCATACCGGTAAGCATATTCAAATATTTTCAATGACACATTGCAATTACATGCCGTGAATGTCTTCCATAATTGATCGATTTTCCATAGGCTCAAGCGATCAAGGCATTACGGAGCCAATTTTGTATTGTTATCAATAGTCACAGCATATTGTTATAGCCTCCGGCTATTCTGGCTAACTTTGTATTGCCCCAGAACTTAAACCTCAATTACTGAGTAATGCAGTATTGGCCAAACTATGGCACTCAAGACTAGTGTCAATACTTTGGTCACAGTCAAACAGACGCAACACTTCAATTATTTTCATCACAGCCGAATAGTGCCCAATTTTATTATTTGTTATTTGGCCGAGTAGCCCCGTGGCGCTCACATCGATTTCGTTCGTGTTTGACGTTTGCTAACTACCGCCACATAGTTCGCGGTTGGCCAAATGAAGTGTTTTTAGCAAGGGCGTATATGTTCACGTGACTATCTTTTAATTTGATAATTGTTCTAGCTGTTTCGTCTGTGCTTTAGTGATCATCTGTGTCGTACATTACAACATTTAGATATTTCACAAATCTATAATTTCACCTGTGGCCGGTCTTTTCGATCTCGAAAACAAGTAAGATTCTTGGATAAATGCAACAGTGAAAAAATTGTATGAATCAATCAACCCATTCTGCTGAAACATCAAACAAGCCTACTTGTGGATTCCGTTCATTGAATAACAATGCAAAGAAGTTGGACAGCTTCACAAACCAGCAACAGTTTTTCGTGTGGAGCAACATCGCACAATAACTAAACAGTTTTTTTTTTCAAATTCAAATTATTACTAGTACACCATCTCATAGAAACATCTCACGGAAGTACAAGGGGGTTGATGGATCTCGAAATTACTGGGATTATGACGTCAACAACTTGGTAAACTGCCAACTGGCAACTGCACCGAAAATAAATTATTTCCGAATGTTTAAAATAATCACGTTTTCAGTGCACTTTTGGGGAAACTGAATAGACTATATTTAAATGAAGATAAGACTTTAAAGACAATTTAATGAAAAGCAACAAGAGAACTTAACGATAAATGCTGGTTTTACATACTATTAACAAAGCAATAATTTTTTTTTTTGATATAATCGTACTTTTAAAAGGGTTTGTCATACTTGGGTAATTTTTTATTTACTTGTTATGCTGTGGTGGATAAATATTTTTCTTTAATTTTTTTGGACAGTTCTTGATGTATTATCAAAGTACATACACACCAACGACCATTCTCACCCCAACGACGGTAGGTGACAAAAACAAATATTTAAAATTTGGCTCTGTAATTGCTTTGATATACAACATGAATTGCATGTTCTTCTTCTTGGCATTACGTCCTCACTGGAACAGAGCCTGCTTCTCAGCTTAGTGTTCTTATGAGCACTTCCACAGTTATTAACTAAGCGCTTTCTTTGCCAAAGTTGCCATTTTTGCATTCGTATATCGAGTTGCAAGTACGGTTATACTCTATATCCAGGGAAGTCAAGGAAATTTCCATTACGAAAAGATCCTGGACCGACCGGGAATCAAATCCAGACACCTTCAACATGGCTTTGCTTTATAGCCGTGGACTCTAACCACACGTCTAAGGAACGCTCAGTTCATTGTTGAGTTCATTGCTTCACCCAACTATCCAGAATAGTGTTGAATAAAAACTAATTTGGTTACATGATGAAATTGGCTCCGTAATGCCTTATAGCACTTGAGCCTATGAAAAATCAGTTAATTCTGAGGGACTTTTGCGGCATGTAAGATCAATTTGTCATTGAAAACATTTGAACGTGCCTGACGTTATTATTATGCCTAATTAGCATATTGAAATTTAGTGTCTCTTATGGTTACACCTCCAAAAGGGCGTAACTCCATATTTTGTTGATTTTCTTATTCAAAACTATACCTAGAAGTAACAAATAACTAAAAACACCAAATGTGAATCAAATTTTGATGGTATTTTTCTTCTGTCAATCACGACCAATAAAAATCCGTTTAAATATCTAAGATTTCCATTGAATTTGCAGATTTATACAATCAAAAGGACGTAACTTCAAAACGGGCCCTACGTTTTTTTTTTTAATTTTGCCCAGACATGCAGCTTACCTATAGAAAACGACAGGTTAGCACAGATTTGATGGAGATTTTTTTCTGATAATAACGGTCAGGGGAGCACCGTGCCGATGCTTGCATCGATATGACCTTGAGCAACCAAAGCAGCCAGATGTCGCCTCAGTATACGCCCCGTATCTCAGGCATCAACTTCACAGCAAAAAAGCAAATTAATGTCAGGTGACGTTATATTTAACTATGTGTCAATAATTCAAGCTAAGTGAATTTTATTCTCCTGCACACCTGGCGGAGAAGAATGATCTACGAGCTCGCTGAACTCCACGGTGATCCTAGAAGGTAGCAAGAGCTGAAAGGATGCATTGAGCGGGGCGTATTGTAAGAATGCCGCACGAAAATCCTGCGAGGATGGTGTTCGCTACTGATCCGGCAGGTAAAAAAGGCGAAAAATGCAGCGGGCACGATGGGCTGACCAGGTTCTGTAAGATTTGAGGAGGGTGGGCCACACTTGAGGTCCCTCCTTCCAGCTTTGAACCGAGTAGTACCTATGTCGTGAGATTGTTAGCGTGGTTTCATTGTAACCACAATGTGATACGAATTAATAAATTAATGATGAACGGCGCCGACTAAGTCCTTGCAGTCAGCTAGGGTATGGAGGGATTGTAAATGTGTAGTGATTGTTGCTACTAGTGAGCGAGAATAACTCTGCATCTCCACAATCGTCACAGAAAGAAAAAACGTGAGCCCCGCTAGCGATTGAAGAATTTTAAGTATATCTTGAGGGTAGGTACTACAATAAACTTCACAAAAAATGAAATATTCAAACTTAACCTTATTTTAATTCAAACACGACAAAACTGAAACAAGCTGAACGAAGAATTTGAATCCATATAAGAAAGTGAGAATGTGAATGAAAATTTTCCCACATCAACTGTAACAATTTACGAGCACATTCAACACGTAACTGATCACATTATGAACCCTCAAAGTATTACGGCTTACAACTGACTTCAATCAGTTACCCATCCTCTATTTTGATTCCCATCGCTCAACTAGGGGGCAGAACCACACAAAGCAGTTGGCACCTCGTGAGAACCAATCAAACCGCCAAACACCCATCGCTTCCTTCGTTCGCGGTTTTTCAGGCAGACGGTCAATAAAACAAACTTCATATCTCAATTAATTAAATTTTATGTTCCTCACACCGGGCCAATGTGAGTTGGCTATTTTCTCACTTCCTCTCTCTCGGACGGACGGATCTTAAGCCGGACGAACGTTGGAAGTCCGATGGGGAAGAAAGCACAGACCAAACCAATCCGATTATCCTCACCATACCGTGAACATTCCACGTGTTTTGTGAAGACGACGGTGGCGATGATGATAGGTAACCTACCTGGCTGCCTTCGAGGGGAACTCCTATCCAGCAGTGCCAGTCAGTGCTAGAAGACCGGAGTTCCCTTTTCGGATCAACACCACCAGGCAGCCCAGGCCAGGCCAGTGAGAACCGAGTTCATTAAATATTCATACGGTACTTCGTATCAATTAAAGAAATTCTCGAATGAGACGGCAGCTTTTGGCGGTTGAAATTCCACGGGTCGTTCCGCCGATTCATCCGCCGATAGTCCGTCCGGTTCGTTTCGTTGGCGATAATGTGTATAATCTAATCTCGATTTTAATTTTTAATTTCAGGCGAAACGTTTTCACCGGTATGTGATCTCTGTTCGGGGGACCCAAGCTTCTGTTTTTGTTGTTGTTTGGGTTCGATTCCTAGTCTGGGTTTGTCCTCGAGGGTTGCACCTGGGAAAGTGCACAGTCTTCTCCTTGGAATTACGTATCCACTGGGGCAAAGTTTGCTTCTCAGCTTAGTGTTCAATGTGCACTTCTACAGTTATTATTTGCCATATTTTTGCATTCGTTTATCTTGTGGCAAGTACGGTAATATTGTATGCCCAGAGAATTAAAGGAAACATTCATTACTAAAAGGTCCTGGACTGATCGGGGATCGATCCCTGACACCTTTAGCATGACTTTGCTTTGTAGTCGCGGACGTTAGCACTAGCTTAAGAAGCTCCCACAGTAGAGAGCACAGCAGAGGTTACATGTTGGACAGATGGCAGATTAAGTAGCCAATTTTGAGTACTCTTCGTAAATGCTCAGAATCGGCTGAACTAAGTGTTGAGAAATGTGGGCAAACTTCCACTCGTATCGTTGCTACCGGATGGATTAGATATTATTCCCAGCGATGATGGATGGATGGACACGATGGAGGATGACGAGCAGCAAAGTGGCTATCTGGCAGGTTAAAAAAAGAAACGACAGGAAGAGCAAGGTGCGATAAATGTAGGAAACAAATCTGCGGAGTCATGATCACGGGTCTGGGTAGACAGGAATTGAAATTAAAAAGTATAGGGGAAGGTCAGATAATTTGAGAGACGTTTAACCAACACCATCATTTGACATTATTTCTATTCGTCTTTACATCAAGTTTTGCCTGGGACAGAGCTTGATTCTCAGTTAAGTGTAATTTTGGCCACCTCAAAGGTTGTTGACTGAGAGCTTTCTCTGCCTATTGGTTTCTTTTAATACTTTACAAGTATAATATCAAACATTCAATTAAGGCTCCACAAGAATAAAGTCGTTTGGCATGAAGCTGTTTGGCATAATCAGTCTGAAACCAAGAATTTCTTAGGATGACATTCGTTTTACGTTTTTATTGAATCTTTCTGATGACATCAGGATTGTTTTGGAGTCAATTGATACAAAATGACACTTTATTCAACAATAATATGCTTTCGAATAAACTGCAGGATCTAAGGAAAGTTATTGCCAATAATATTTTATTATTTATCCAGAAATTACCGCTCTTCCAAATATTAATTCTTCTCTTGAGTTTCGCTATTGGGTAAAATTTTTGCATCGAAGATTTCAATATTCATTCATTTATTTAGTTAACATCTAAACAGATAACACTGAATCAAAAATTGTACCCCACAATACTCGGTTCGTGGCCGCATTTTTCCATCCTCGATTCTGCCACACGCTCGCCATATCGATACGCATTTGATCCGCACACCTAGCCCACTGCACTCCACGCCTTCTTGTACCAAACGGATCCGGAGTGAAAACCATCTTTGCAGGGTTGCTGTCCGGCATTCTTGCAGCATGCCCTGCCCATCGTATCCTTCCAGCTTTGGCCACCTCCTGGATGCTGGGTTCGCCGTAGAGTTGGGCGAGCTCGTGGTTCATCCTTCGCCACCACACACCGTTCACACGCATTCCAACTTTTGCTGCCTTGCGTTTCAGGCGGGTCACAATGGGGCAGAGCGCTGTTTTCGATGGCCAAAACCTCTAGTACTCTGGATATGCATCCTAGAGGGTTGGTGTCTTCGACAAAGTATTTTAGAATAATTTGTTCTACATTTTGACTAATTCAGATTTGATCTAGATAAGTGAAAACTGATCTAAATCAGTTTTATCTTTTGATAGGAGCGTCCTAGCAAAAAACTTTCTTCCGCAAAGTTGTTCATTGAAGCATTTATGACATTTCTCCCGAAGACACTTTTACTCCATCACTGGCGTGGATAGCGATATATGACAATTTAGTAAAAACAGTCAAAAAATCAATTTTGACCATTTATTCACATAAAAAATATATTGTCGTCAAGTCTTAGAAGTATAACTATAACAAAGTAAATTTACATCATTTACTAGCAAAATTTTAAGATTAAATTAAATACAGTGGGATTCCGTTTTTGGCAACAAAGTCGAAATTTTCAATTGCCCAAAACGGAACCATGCCAAAATCGGAACCCATATTTTAAATTTTATTTTTCAACTATTTGTTATTTGAATGTTATTACATCATCCTTATGAAACCATATGGCACCGAGACTTCAGAACTATTCACTTTTAAGCAGTTTTTCATTGGTTGGGTTGGCGATCTTGCTAGGATTCCTTGGATTCTCGCCTAGAATTCTCAGTATCTCGTTAAGGGTTTTGCAATGATTTAACTTTTTGGGATTGCGTTGCAATATTGCCGACTATTTTCAAGTCTCAGATGAAAATTGTCAAAAGTTTATTGTTCTTAGGCTACCACCTTTGCAAAATCCCCAAGATTTCACCAGACAAAAAAACAAAATACCACTAGCAAGCCACATTATCCCGCTAAGAATCTAAGGAAATCAGGCCCTAGAAATCTTAAGAGTTTATTAGGAATCGCCAAATTTTGACATAATCCCCAATAACCAGTTATACATTCTTAGGGTCCCGCAAGAAACCCTCACTGTCCGCTAGGAATCTGCAGACATCTTCAAGAATCTGTTAAAATATCTGAGAAGTCCCCTTAGAACCAAGACTCCCCTAAGAATGCTCCGAGATACTGTTAGGAAACTCATAGACCCAGCTCGTAAGGAATATTTTGATTATGTTGAGAGACGTATGTTTGATTCAAAATTTTGTATAGAATTCTGGATCGTCTCTTAACATATCTAACGTCTTACAGAACCTCTCACAAAGAGAGAACGTAGCTCTAAGCCAGTGGCACAACCAAGGGGGGGTTTTGAGGGTCAAAAATATATTCATCTTATTAGGCATTTCAATAATTTGGAAGTTTTGCAACTGTTGATCACGAGTTACATTTGTTTAATATTAAATAAAAATTAATCGGAAAATTGTTAGAAAAATGTGAATCTGATTAGTTCCTTTAAAAGAAGACAATAGTAAATCAATCGGATCAGTCTGCCAAAACAAAGTTTATTGGTCGTATTGAAAATTTTAAGATTTTTAATCATACAATCTTCATAATAAAAGAAAATTACGTTTTGTTTTTCAGGCTGGATTATCTAAAATGATAGCTCTGTAACATGGGAAAATTATGATTCAAAAGGCAGTTGAGTTTTGTAATGCTGATTTACTTTCAAACTACTGCATAAATGATGACAATGATTTATATTGCAAACTTCTGCGCATAAAATAATTCTCATACAGTTGACTCTCAACCTCTCGATGTTCTAAATCTCGATATCTCTCTTTATGTCGATGATTTCTATGGTCCCTTACATTCTGCATACATTTTCTCTCTCCATATCTCGATATCCTCCTTATCTCGATATGATTCCCGATTTTTTCTCCGTATGTCGATATGCCCATTATGAAAGGCAACTAGACTAGATTTTACTGATTGAAAACAATGTAGGAACGGCAGATGACGTCTGCTTGTTTATTATTATCCTGGTAACGGAGTGACTTTCAATCTAGTATGCTTTAAAAATTTGTTCTTTGTCTCGATCGCTCCTTATCTCGATGGCCCCTTCAATATCGAAATGTGGAGAGGCGACTGTAGTTGAAAAACTTAAAGAGCAACACAGATGTAGAGCGATTTATTTATTGTTGTCAATCAATTTCCTAAACTTTTATATGTATATATTTGATTGAAGAGTTGCTAATGTATTAAAATGTTGTTTAATACATTTTTACTGTGCGTGTGTATCCATTTGTAAAACTTTTCTTTATGAAAGCATACCTTAAAAAACACAACCTTCAATCTTGCAAAAAGCACAGTAAGCTAAAAAGTTGAAAGAAAAGATATGATTGTAGCTCTGTGTGAGTCATAGACTTTCTGTTGCTTTTTTTCGGTGCTTGTGCTTTGTTCAAACAAGCTGTTCCAAATCTGAAGAAAAGTGATTTTTTTTAGTGTATCACCTATTGGCAGACTCAAGTGGGCTGGTTATTCAGTATGAATGCCTAAGAAAAAAGATTAGTCTCTAGTTGAGGTCTAGGTGTGGTACTGGCCTCATGAAACGTTGCGAATGCATGACAAATGACCATTAGCCTGGGACACGGATATATGAAAAATTTAGATTCTCGCTCCATTCCACTTTTTGGATTGCATTTAGGTCCTACAACAACTGTGCAAAATTTCAGCTCGATCGGTGAAACTATATTTTAGCGCCAGCCGTTCAATGTTTGTATGGGATTTACTATGGGAAAACTTATTTTTGCAAAGAAAAATCGCCAGATGTCGCCCATTGCCCTCTATAAAAAAAATCGGAACACAGATCTCGATAGGTATTTCTACGATGAACAACATTGTCGAAGACCGCATAGAAATCCTAAGTTATTAAGCACAGACTATTTGAAAATTTTGCTTGATATTGTTATTATTGTAATTCCTTTACGTGTTAATCAACGTCGCCTTGCCAATAGGTTTTCATTGAATAACTCTTTTCACAAGTGTCGGATTGTTTCGCAGTCTTCGGCAATATACTGCATCGTAAAAATATCTATCAAGGTATGTGTTCAGATTTTTCATAGATGCGCGATCTCTGGTGATTTTTCTTTGCAAAAGAAAGTTTTCCCATAGTAAATCCCATACAAATTTTGACCAGCTGGCGCTAAAATATAGTTTCACCGATCGAGCTGAAATTTTGCACAGTTGTTATGGGACCTAAATGCAATCCAAAAAGTGGACTGGAGCGAGAATCTAAATTTTGTCCCTCACTAATGACCATCCTGAAGTAAATGAGTGCGTTCGGGAGCCTTTAGTAGTTGGTGAGATTTGGGAGAATATCGACGAAAATGGAGCTCTGTAATGTAATCGGTATGTAGTTGACGTACTATTCAAATGATTGATGTAGCAGGCACAATAGTATTTACAAAAATTTACAAATTTTAATGGTATTCAAAAATGTTGCCAAAAACGGATCCATTTTGTTGCAGAAATCGGGGGGTGCCAAAAATGGAGCATGCCTAAAACGGAGCATGCCAAAAAATGGAATCCCACTATATTTAGTAAAAACAGTCTAAAAATGGTATTTTACAAAATCCAGGATAGTTCATGCAGCGGCGTATGGCGGCAGCTAATTTTTCATACACGACTAGCCGAAAACATAAGTTTCATTGTCGAAAGTAAAGTGGGGCCACGTGGGGCTTTTTCGTTGTGGCGGTTTGAAAATTTGATGAAAATATGTTAAAAAAATGCTCATACAGTCAACTCTCCCTTACTCGATATTGAAGGGACCATCGAGTTAGGGAGGTATCGAGTTACAGAACACAAAATCAATGCAACTGCAATGCAAGGGACCATCTAGTTAGCCATGCAAACCAACTTTTACTATGGTTCTCTAACTCGATATCGAGATACGGAATATCAAAAGGAAGAGTAAACTGCATTTGATAAGCTTTTCATGAATTTATATTTTTAAAATGTATTTCAGAAACATATTGAATGTTGACAAAGTGTTTTGAATAAGTCATCTCTCTACTAGTGTGCTAATAAACGTTTAATCGGAATTGATGATAATTTGTCCCATATGTGTATCTACATCCTTCGAATTTTATTAGGGTGATAGTATTGTTTTTAATAAAAGTCTTTTTATTGAATGATGCAAATAAATGAAAAAAAGTCTAAATTTTCGGAAATTCATATTGATTTTTTTCTAAATCTGATTATTATCTAGATCTGAAAGCAGATTAACCCTTCTACCGGCAGCTTCTTTTTTTCACCACAAAGAAATAATCAAACTGCGATAACTTTTTCATTTTTCGACGTTTTTGCCCCTATTTTTACAAGCCCTCAAAAAACTCTTCTTTTTTGAGAATCTGTGTCGATATCGATCATAAGTCATCTAGATCCGGAGATAATCCGAAATTTCTTGGGAGACCGACTTTTTTCTACAGTCTACGTAAATATCTCAAGCTGCAGATTTTTTCTCATGTTCGGTCATTCACTGTTTGAAACATAACCTCAATGAGAGTTTGTTGTGAAAAAATGAAGCAAATTGGTGCAACCGTTTCGGACTAACGAACATTTATGTGTTTGGTACTAATCTGGCCGTATTAAAATCTTGAAAACTTCAAAAAACGTCTTTTTGTAATTTTCAGATTTCTTCAAGCCTACTCAACCGATTTGTATGATTTTTTCAGTGAAGCTCCTTATAACCTGACATTGTACAGCCCATATTATAGTTTTTTGATAAATTGACTAGAAACCAAATGGCGCCCAAAGAATTTCTGAATGGGGAATGTCGGTCCCCCAAGGCATATCTGAGCCCCACTCGGCCCCACTTTGTTTTCTTCACGACAATGATACTTATAATCTAAGGCGTGGACAAAAAAATAGCTGCCGTCATCTGTCGGTTCATGAGTTATCCAGGATTTTGTGAAACACTATATTTGAACTGTTTTACTAAAAGTATCATTACATCTGAAAATTTTGCTAGTAAGTGTTGTTAAATTATTTTTTTTATTAGTAAGCTTTGAAAACTAGATGACATAACATTTTTATCCCTTTTTATAGGAAAAATCAATACAGATTCAGAATTAGGGGGAATGTGAAAACTAATACATTCTCAGTAAAATCGGTTTGAAGTTTAGCGGATGTAATTTCAATTCTATATTATGTTTCCGATCGATTTAATCGCATGATGCATTTTTGTAGGATCCATTACAATATTACTTTTGTAGCAAAACATATAATTTATTTAAATATTATAAATAACAAAATTAATAAAAATCCATCATGCGTCATTTATCGAAATTTAGATCTGCTGCGCCCCTCGGTTTTTCGTCTTCTTCAGTTTGACAACAGCGATTGCGCCTTTTGACCTCGTCCTTCTGGTTTGATTATCATCAGCTTCGCCGTTCTGCTACGCTCTCTCACACGAAACTTCATCACTATCGCCCTTCTGCACACTCAGTTTGAAATGCGCCCGGTTACCGCAGGGAGGGAAGATGGGCGAAATTGACATCAGAGTTCGAATCGAAAGATAATATAAAATGCGCTTTTATGTTTTTCTTACTTACTTCGTGAAAAACGTTATTTTTAAGGAACAGGTGTGCATTATATGATTGTAATTTATCAAATAAACTGGGTGAATAAAACTCAGTTTTTTTACATTTGTCAGTTTAATCTGGTACTGCATAGTCAAAATCGATTTTGCAACTGTTTTTAATTTACAGTGCCACCCACGTCAGTGATAGAGTGAAAGTGTCTTCGAAAGAAATGTCAAAAATGCCTCAATAAACAACTTTGCAGCAGAAAGTTTTTTGGATTAGTTTTCACTTATCTAGATCAAGTATGAATTAGTCAAAATGTAGTACAAATTATTCCAAAATACTTTGTCGAGGACACCAAAGCTCTAGGATGTATATCCAGAGTACTAGAGGTTTTGGCCGTCGAAAACAACGATCTGCCCCAGTGTGTGGGTGTACAGATCTACCACCTTTTCAAATGCTTGGCCGACAATGTCCATATCATCCGCGAAGCAAACAAATTGACTGGATCTCGTAAAAATCGTGCCCCGGCTGTTAACACATAACACCTTCTAGCGCAATGTTGCACAACAGGTACGAAAATCCATCACCTTGTCGTAGTCCCCGGCGGGATCCAAATGGACTAGAGTGTTCGCCTGAAACCTTCACACAATTTTGCACACCTTCCATCGTCGCTCTTATCAATCTCGTGAGCTTCCCGGGAAAGCTATTCCCGTCCATTTCCATAGCTCTACGCGTTCGATACTATCGTATGCCGCCCAGAAATCGATGAAAAGGTGATGCGTTGGGACCTGGTATTCACGAAATTTTTGGAGGATTTGCCGTACAGTGTCGATCGGCCGTCAACGAAGCTGGCTTGATAACTTCCCACGAACTCGTTTACTACAGGTGACAGACAACGAAAGATGATCTGTGATAATATCTTGTAGGTCGCATTAAGAATGGTGATAGCTCGAATGTACTCACAATCTAACTAGCCGCCTTTCTTGTAGATGGGGAATATTACCCCTTCCTTCCACTCCTCCGGTAGCTGTTCTGTTTCCCAGATTGTGCCTATCAGCCGGTGCCATTCAGGTGTTCGTCGAAGTGCTGCTTCCACCTTTCGATCACCTCACGCTCGTCCGTCAAAATGCTCCCATCCTTATTCCTGCACATCTCGGCTCGCGGCACGAAGCCGTTGCGAGATGCGTTGAGCTTCTGATAGAATTTACGTGTTTCTTGAAACCTGCACAGCTGTTCCAACTTTCCCGAAAGGGGTGGGTCTGCTGTAGCCGTTTCCGTCTTGAACGTTCCACGTTCTGTCGGCTCCCATGATGCAGAATGAGCATCCGCGCTGCATTATTCTCCTCCAGAACCTGTCTACATTCCTCGTCGAACCAATCGTTCCGTCGACTCCGTCCCACATACCCGACGTTGCTCTCAGCTGCATTGGTAATGGCTGATTTCACTGTTCTCCAGCAGTCCTCAAGAGGAGATTCATCCAGCTCACCCTCTTCCGGTATACAGCCTCGAATTGCTGCGCGTACGTATTGGCGACATCCGGTTGCTAAAGCCGCTCTAAATCATACCGGGGTGGCCGTCGGTACCACACGCTGTTAACGACAGAGAGTGTAAGGCGCAAAGTAAGTATCACCAGATAGAGGTCAAAGTCGATGTTAGTGCCGGTTGTAGGACAAAAGGTCGAAAGACAGAAGGTCGAATGACAAAAAGCCGAAGGTCAAAAGGTCGACTGGACAAAAGGTCGAAGAGACAAAAGGTCGAATGGACAAAGGGTCGAATGGACAAAAGATCGAATGGACAAAAGGTCGAATGGACAAAAGGTCGAATGGAAAAAAGGTCGAATGGAAAAAAGGTCGAATGGACAAAAGGTCGCATGGACAAAAGGTTAAATGGACGAAAAGTCCAAATTGTACCGTTGAAAGGATTATCGCACACTCAGTTGCTAACATTTTAACCACAAATTCTTCCCTTCTCATCTGAAGTTTTTCCTTCTTTTAAATGATAGCTGTTCCTCAGAACTATCGTTTGAAGCAATAATTTGTATTAATGCTATTATTTTCCAAACAAAAGATTCATTCTGAATGTCGGTTGTTATTACTTTTATACTTCAAAGCATAATGAAATTATTATTAGCTTTTTATTTGATACATTTTCAATATATATTTGTCCTTCTTTTAAACATTGGCTGTTCTTTTGGAGTTATGCATTATAGTGATTTTATATTGTTGAAGACACTTGTATCGACGATTATTCCTTCTTTTATACATCGGCTGTTCTTCATGGATTCCACGTTTACACCTTTTATTTTTATTTTCTCAATTGATATGTTGCTTTCTTATAAATGTCAGCTGTTCTTCATGCTTTACAGTGTTTATGAGCATTTCAATTGCATTTCTAACAAAGGGTTTTCTTTCTTTTGAAGTTTTGCTATTTTAGAGCTATGCATTAGAGTTTTATCTGACTGTTGGTTTCGACTGATTTAAATTAGCATCAGGGAAGAATAATCATCCTTAGGTCTCAACTAGGGTAGAGTCTGCTTCTCAGCTACTCTAGCATTTACTGAGAGCTTTTCTGATAATTTGATCATTTTTGCATTTGTGTATCATGCTTTTTATTAGGAGACGATCTGCAACCCGAACCGTTAGAAGATAATTCAAGGAATGCAGGTGTGATGTCGCATCACCGACGATCTGACATCTACCCATGCTCTGAATGGAGGTTTACAGAAAACACATACATTACTCTTGGACTCAGAATCATTTCTGTTACGATCCACCTGATGGGTTTACTAGGAAGAGAGGCTATTTCATATAGCACTTTAACATATGCAGCAGAAAAATCCTAGGCAAACTGCTTCTTCTAGCCGCCTAGAACCCTCTGCTCTGCAGTCGACTCATGGCGGCACGCCTTAGGTGCTATAATTTCAGTATAATCTGAATGACAGCCGCAGTTACTGAATTCCAGCACCCGGCATCCCAACACATAGCACATCGAGTGGCATGCACCTCGATGTACTTAGAGTTACATAATTACCAGGAGAACATAAATGAACTAACGAGTACCGCCTTTCAACGCATCAGAGTCGTAGTGTGCTGCACTAGAACCACAAAAATTCTGAAAGCGCGTGCTAGGGGAGATTCAACACATGCGCTGCTCGGTGCTACGCTCGCCATTGGTATCCAAAAAACAACTGCTCAGTAACGAAGAGTCTCTACAGCTGTTTTTACCTTATTATGCAGGTGTCTAGATGGTCTACATGATACGGTCGAAGACGCGCAATCCGGAAGCTACAATTTCGATTTTCGTTTTAAAATTTTGTCTTCACATCAATTATTGTGCTGTTTTTGAACAACGCATGTGACGAAGCGCATGAGACGCATTGAGAAATTACCCTAAAAAAAGCGAGGAGCACCAACGTAGGTCTCAATATGTACAGCGCACGGGTGAGCATAAAAGGAATGTGGCTCTTGCACATAAGGCTACAGCACGTACACAGTAACTCTGGATGCACTACGTCCTGAAAAGTCTAACAAAATTTCACCCCGAAAAGATCGTTGACCAGCTGAAATTGAACCTCCCTCAGTATGGTCTTTCTGAAAATATGCGCTTATTCGTCACGTCTATTTGAGCAGTAGCGCTTGTGATAACTTGCTTTTTTATCTACGTTGCCTTTTGTTCTTCCTAAATTGTTGTCCATTCGACCTTTTTTGTCATTCGATTTTTTGTCCATTCGACTTTTTGTCCATTCGACCATTTTTGTCATTCGACCTTTTGTCCATTCGACCTTTTGTCCATTCGACCTTTTGTCCCTTCGACCTTTTGTCCCTTCGACCTTTCGTCCATTCGACCTTCTGTCATTCGACCTTTTGGCATTCGACCTTTTGTCATAGATTCGTTAGCGCCACGATAGGTCCTGACGTCGATAATGTCGGAGAAGTTCCGGTAAATGGCTGAGCATGGCGTATCATTGGTACCTCGCGTACCTGTAGGAATAAATAAAATAGAATCTCGCGTTTAGTATCATAAGGGCGTAACTGCAGTTTGGAAGAAACCGAGAAAATCGATATTGAAGTTTTCAACAAACAAGAAATTCACGTATTTTTTTGTTTTTAAGAGAATTTATCTGAAAATTTATACAAATACTATCACGACATTAGATTATCCGGTGCCAAATGAAATTCACGTAAAATATGCTGGAAAATGAAATAAATTGTAGTTACGCCGGTATGTCGCATTGGAAAAAGTTACGCCACGTAGCAAAATCATTAGTTTATGATAAATTTACAATTTCTATAACACTAAACAGACTCTGAGAGTCCCTAATAACTTTTTGTTAAAATTTCAAGCCTCTTGGAATAGAACTCGCTTCTCAAGTACGTACACTTTGGACATATTTACAATTCTTTCTTCGAGGCCCATGTTGGTGCTCAAGTATCGTTTACGGCTAAGATACAGGGAAAGTTTGTTTATTTTTAACCAGAATTTGATCGAATTATTACGAATTATTATACACTGGCTCCAGATTGTCCTTTTCTGTTCCTACAACATTGCATGTGCTGGAATCCGCTGTGATGTGTTCAATGATGGTAACACAAATTTACTGAAAAATGTTTGGACTGCTTTTTTAACATCACTCACCTTCAACTGCAGTATATTCCTTTACCATTTCTTAAGGTGTGAACCATACTACTTCTCCGAATGCATCGAACTTTAGCAACTGTGCCATATCGTGTGTAAAATGAAGAAATAATACGGAGCAGTAAATATTTTCTGTTAGACATTTTGTAAACACGGAACCGTATCGCAGTTGGCGTAACTTCAACAGATGATGATCAGAAAAGTTACGCCTGTCGTATCTTTTTTCCCATTGCAGTTCTGAAGTTACGTCAAATTATGTTTTTGAAAATATGGTATTTCTAGAACGTTTTTAGTAATAATTTTTGGTAGGGTTATAGTTTCGGTCCTATAGAATTCAAATATTACGAAATCTCATTTCCCGCCAAAACTGCAGATACGCCCTTATGATACTGAACGCGAGGAATAGTCTCTTGCCCAGCAACTCCCATCCCTACCTCCTCGCGGTACTGGCCGGGGTACGAGTAACCTTAGGGAAGATCGGGTAACCAACCCCGGTGGGAACTTTGATCGTATGCTGACAGGGAGGCGGGGTTTGCTTTTGCTTTAGCTTCTGCAAATCTGGAGCGTCTGTACTCCATGTTAGGAGCGGCTCACAACAGCGTCTGTATCCCATGTCAGGGGCGGCTGATCATCGTCCGAGTGCCAGAGAAGGACTCCAAGTTAAACTGCGCACTATGGTCCTCCGAATATTTAGAGGGAATGGTTCTCCGGAAATCTAAAGGGTTGGTGTCAGGCCCTGCAAGCCAGCCGTAAAAAATCAGGCAACGAATAATCAACGAGAGTATACGAACCGGGACATTCGGCGAAGATCACAGCGACGTAAAGGGACTAGCGATTGGAAGCTTGGTACTTGGAACTGTAAATGTGAAGTATATTTGATAAAGTATATGTGACGGGATAAGCACACCAATTTTAACTTTGAATATGAGAAATTGGCACGATGAGTTGGCTATAAAATCAAACTTATGAAATACTAAGATGTAACTTTGGTTATCGATTCAAAAAAAGATCCACCGAGTTCCACCCTAAATCACTCACAGACATGTTTCTCAGAGTTTCCTCTCAGAGATCTGAAAGATACAGCTGCAACTCCCTGCAACTCTTCGGGATTTTCAACTATTTTTCGGTATACTCCCTAACCAGCACAAGTATGAAAATGAGTTGTTTGTGATAAAAAATCCGAAAATCTCGCAACGCTATGTGGTTAAAGCTGAACCAAACATTACACCAGGGCAAGTTTACGTTCAAAATAATATATTTTAAATTAAGTTTCCAAGATTATTTTTAAATTTTATGTTAAAAACTAGAATATAATATTAGTCACTTTTGCAGCTACAATTCTAAAGAGACATATTTGCAAATAACTTCTTTCATCATTATAGGCAATAATAGTATAAATTATAAGGTTTTTCTTGGAAAATAATGGAATTGGCGCTTAGGACAGTTTTGCGATTATGCGTATACTATATGTCATTTATGCAAATTGCAGCTCTTTTCAACGAAAAAAAAACTTTTCCTTTCATACCAAGGTGCTTAAATGGCTTAATCTTCCAGTTTTGATTTTTGTCCCGCATCTCCATACATTCAACGCACTGTGCGATGTCCAAAGGATCTCCAGAAAGATTTACGGACGTATTTCTAAAGGAATTTCCGGAACTATTTAAGAGTAACTTTCAGAAGATTCTCAAAAAGATTTCCGAAAGAATCTCAGAGGTATTTTTATAGAGTCCCAGAAGGCTGTCAGTAAGTTTTCTTAAGGAATGTCCATTTGAATTCAAGAGAGGTTTTCAGAAGATTTAACCAAAAATTTTAGGAAATTTTCAAGAAAATTAACTGATAAATCACAAAACGATCAAGAACATTTCCCGAAGAATCACAGAGAGATTGTATCAAAAAATAAGAATTTCAGATGGATATTTGAAATTTTCCCAGGTAGATTTCTGGAAAAAAAAAACTAAAGTAGGATTTGCATTAAAGAATTAAAATTTGAATTTGAATTAAAGAAAAAAAATTTAGAAAAAAGCCAGAAAGTTCTGAGAAAAATCTTGATAAATTTCGGATGGATTTCCATGAAAAGATTGTTCAATATATCCCCGAAAGATATCTGGAAGAATTTCAGCAGGATTTGCGGAAGTATTCCAAAGAAATTTCTGAAAATAATCCCAAAAATTTGAACTGAATAATCTGACAGCGAAGTGATAGATTTTTTTTACTAAAGTTTCAGACGGATTTACGCGAGAATCACAGAAGAATTGAAATAATCCTGAGAAAATATAAAAGGAATATAAAAAAGGCCCTGGGACATTCACGAAAGAATTACTGATAAATTTCTGGAAAACATTTCAGAGGGTTCAATATGATAGTTTTAGAAGAAATCATGAGGGATTTTTGTGAAAAAACCCGAAAGAATTCAGGAAAAATTTTCAAGAAATATCCAGAAATATCCCAGATCTTTTCAGAGAATTCCATCCATCTGGAAAGCAATCAAAGAAAAATTTTCGGCAAAATTCCAATTTTACGGAAGAAATCCGGAAGAATTTCCTGAGAAGTGATTTAATTTATAATCTTTAATTAACTTTTCCGGAAGAATCCCAGAATAAATGAAAAGAGTACAGAAAATAGCCATGGATGCATAGACTTTAGTTATTCGATGACTATTTTTTTTGCTCAGTGTTCAATCACAATTGTTATTTTTACCGTGCATGCGTTCGAGAAATTAATCCGGAGATGGTGCAACAACCACATTTGATGAATCCTATGCGACAAAAACTGTCGGCGCCATCCATCAAATTCACTTATCAAAACCATTTTGGTGAATATAAGAACACAGCTACTTTTGAAAATGTGAATGAATCTTTATGAAATTGCTTCCCTTTCCTATGGCTATATCGGTCATGCGGCTCAAAGGTGAAGAGAGTTTGTATAAGATTATTGAAATTATTATGAAATGAATAGATTGATAGGCTTTGCAAAACAGCGACAAGATTGAAATTAATAAGTGGTGGAAACATTCTGAGCTAAAAAGCAAAAAATATTTTGTTCTTCTCGATTGGGTAAGTATAAATTATTGTTCCAAAACACTTTAACACTTTGGGGCTGGCGCGGTCATATATGACCGCAGTACAAAAAAGGTTATAAAAAAAAGAACCAATGAACAAATGTATATACTGTCTTCGGCAAAGTTGTCTCAAATATACTCTTTTATCAGAGAAAAATATGAAGTATATGCCTTTATGACCTAGAACATCCTGAACATCCTGAAGTTTGGAAAATTGAACTATAAGTACATACGAAGCGTGAAATGCATTTATGATGTTCAGGCTAGGTAATACAGAATTACTCTTTTAACGAAAACACTATTTCACTTGCTTTGCTATGTCCTGGGATGTTTTAGGACGTCCAAACTGTCCTGAAGCACACGCTTTGAAATCTACAACCGTAACAGTAATTGTTTGGGTTAAAAACAATAACATTATAAATTCAAATAGAATCTACCAACCTCTGAGAATCTCAAAAGCTATTTCATGGAACGTTTGGGATATTCCAGGCCCTCCATATGGTGCTCAGAACTTCAGGTCTACACTTGTTCCAGTAGTTATTCTCGCTAAACTGAGTGAAGTTATATAATCTACAATGTTTACTGAACCTTGTCACGGCTACTTCAAGAAACGTTCGAGGTATTCCAGGCCCTCCAAATTACCCTGGAAATCTGAATTTCATGTCTACATTTATTCCAGTAGTATTTCTTGCTAAACTGGGTAAAGTTATATAATCTTCCATGTTCACTGAACTTTCGAATCGTATCAATAGGATGTTTTAAAGAACGTTTGGAGTATTCCGGACCCTTAAAATTACCCTGGAGTTCAGAACTTCAGAGCTACACTTATTCCAGAAATTTATCTCGCTAAACTGAGTGAATTTATAAAATCTTTCCTGTTCACTAAACCTTCTCATGCATCAATAGTCTGTTTCAAGGAACGTTTGGGATATTATAGGTGCTCCAAATTACCCTGGAGTTCAGAACTTCAGGTCTTCACTTATTGTAGTATTTTTTCTTGCTAAACTGAGTAAAGATATATAACTTACCAAGTTTACTGAAACTTGTCACGGATCAATAGGCTAATTCAAGGAACGTTTGGGGTATTCTAGGCCCTCCAAATTACCCTAGTGTTCGTAACTTCAGGTTTACATTTGTTTCAGTAATTTATCTCACTAAACTGAGTGAAGTTATATAATCTAACATGCTCACTAAACCATCTCATGGATCAATAAACTCTTTCAAGGAACGTTTGGGATATTCCAGGCCCTCCAAATTACCCTGGAGTTCAGAACTTCAGGTCTACCCTTGTTTCAGTAACTTTTATCGCTAAAATGATCAAAGTTTTCGCTTTGGGGCCGGCACGGTCATTTATGACCGCAGTCGGAAAATGGCTGTATAAAAAGAACCAATGAATAAAATTTACTGTCTTTGGAAAAGTCCTTGCAAATATTCTTCTAATAAACTTCTAAAGCCTCTCGGCTATACGAAGCGACGCCGAATGAGAGAAATAGGTGGAGATAAATAATGTCGTCACTGCGCAAGCTTCCATTGAAGTGTTAGCTTATGCATGCGGAAAAATTTGCACCCTTGGCAAAGAGTGTACCAAGTGCTTAACTGACAATAAGGCAATCCATGAGACAGCTGTGATCAGCTGAATTTTTTTGTTTACCATGAATTTTTGACAATCATCGCTTGGAGAACAAAGGAGATTGGTAAGCACTGATGACGCTTAACGAAATTTCGGTAAGTTTAGTGTTCACTGTGCTTGCACTTTGAGCTGTCAACCATTCGCGAAGTGTCCTCATGGATAGTCTTATAGTCCACACTGCCATCTGTTGCAAGAACCGCGCGAAGCACTGTCTGCCATGATGGATTTTTAGTTGACGTTTGCCTAACACGCACACTACTACACGAATTGCCTGTAAGTTTTGTTCGCATCATTCAGCAACGTGTACACTATCAAAAGTCAAAGCGGTCGAACACTAGCGCCTCTGGTGGAACGATCGCGTCGGTCAAATGAAATTCAAATTCATCGTTAAACGCATGTACCATTAGTTTCTCAAGAGTGTTACGTCTGTTTGTCTGTGACAGTACAGTAGTGACCCCTCCACACGGATAGTCGTGTTGCACGATTGCAAAAAAGAAGTAGAGCTCGAGATTTGTATGACGATTACCGGATCTTTTCGTAAAGGAAAGAGTCTTAAGTTCCTTGGGCTCAGAGTATGGGCGCATGTCTGCCACACGATATATCCATGCAAAAAGGTCATTAGCTGAGAATGATCTCAGGTAATAAATGTGGAAGTGCTAAACTAACACTAAACTGAGAAGCCAGCTTCCTCCCAGTGGGAGCGATATGCCAAGAAAAAAGAAGAAGATTCGTTGACAAACACATATATTCAAAACGTGTTTCTACTCGTTTACGCATTTAGACTCTACTTACGTTCTCACAAATTGTTCTCAAACAAAAGGTGAAAAGCAGGGGGGTTGAAAATAGTATATTTTTACGTGACATAATTTATGGATGCTTCCCAATAGATGTCGCTAATTATGACTGGAAACTTTGTCGAATACACCATGTTTCGGAAGTGCTTCGTTTCGTGGTTATTAATTTATTACCACTAAATCCTGACTCTCATCGCGTTGTAGATCTTATGTACTGAACATCTCGACAAGTTAGATAATCTAGAACATTCGAAATGATCTGATAATATTTGCTGAACACTCAGAAGGTTCAGAATATACGGTAGATTACAGTTCATCACCTTGTATGATGAACAAGGTTGTTATTACAAGCATAGAGTTCAAGTTATGAACTCAAGAGCAGTTTGGAAGACCAAGCACCTCCCAAAAAAATATTTGTCATCATGTCTTGTTATGTTTAGCATTTTGAGCACCAAAACTATTGAAAGGCGTTCAAAAAACTGTATAATAGTTCTTGGAAAAAATCAGGCCCCAAAGGGTTAAGATAATGCATAACATCAGTAAAAATTAAGGGACGTCGATAATTTCCTAGAAATTGTTAACTCTTGGTTCATCAGGGTTCTTCTTCTTAGTATTACGTCCTCACTGCTACAACCTGCTTTTCAGCTTAGTGTTTAAAGAGCACTTCAGCAGTTATTAACTGAGAGCTTTCTTTGCCAAAGTTGCCATTTTCGCATTCGTATATTGTGTGACAGGCACGATGATACTTTATGCACAGGTCAATGAACAAACACAGTGCCATAACTACAAAAATCTAAGGATTGCATCAGAGTCCAAATCATGTCAAATCAATTTTGAGCAGTTAAATTAACCTGTTGTGATACTGACGTTAGTTAAACCTCTTAGAGTGTTTTGCAAATGAAATGCTAGATGCGATGATAAAAAGACTGCATAGATGAAAAAATAAAGGTTTCTCAATCGTCTACTCCATAACCAGTTTATCGATGACAAAATTCAATATCTTTTACACCTCAAGAAGAATATTCACATGTTAATGAAACGACATGACCCTGCGGCACCGAGTGAAGTGTGAAATCGTAAGAAAGTCGTTAAAATTTTTATGGCTTAATTATCTCACACACATTCTCCGGAAAGCACACGAGTCCAAAAGCATTCCACGCATCCTTTTCTAGAGTTTTTTTTTTAATATCATCTCCCCCATTCAGAATGTCCTTTCTTTCATCCCGAAAGGATCATGAGCCATAATCACGGGCCTTTCGTCGTCGTCGTAGTCGGCATGACAGACGACGTGGGACACACTTTCCGAGAACGCCACAGCCGCCGACGACGGCAATATAACCATTATTAGCATACTTTCTAATCGTAAAAAATGTGTACTTTTTGGGTCCAGACGGGGAACCGGTTATTGCCTTATTTATCCTGGCCAGGATGACAAGGACGAGCAAGGAAGGACAACATGTAAAACGTACCGCCTATCGGGTTCGAAGGATCCAACACTGTCGTCAGTATCATTTTTACGGCACCTTCGGGTAATGATTTTTGGTTTGTTTGAAATTGTTGGCTGCAGAAGGATGGCAATATTTATCCTTGGCAATTAAACAGATAGAGAACAGCTTTGGACATCAAGTAAATTGACACCTTCCTTGTGTTAGTTTTATGGTTGACTCGAATTAGCAAGCTGAATTGCCAATGAATAATTTATTGCCTTGAAGAGGTTGTCCTTCATTCGGAGATTTTCAATTGACGTTTCACTTAGTTTTTGTTGCATTATTGATAAGCATGAACCAAAACGTGCAGCTTGAAATGTAAATCAAAGCGAAACAAACTGGTTGGAGTCGAAACTATCATTCCTCGTTTGACCATAGAACCTGTACAGAAAGCAAGAAGCTCTCTGAAACGATCGTGAGAAATACACCTGCTAGCAGAGCCATTGAGTTCCCACTCCAGCAGCGCAATGGACAGACCTGTCTACTATGCGACGACCCAAACTACCTGTGTGTATCTAAATGGATCAGCCGAGGCGTCTGACGGCCGTGTCGATTCTTATTTTAATTTTATCTGTCTTTCACCACTCCTATCGCCTTCTCGTGCAACCAAACTCTGCCTATTCTGAGACTGAATGGATTAGGAAGAAAAGTTGAAGCAAAAGCTTAACCGCGGTAGGCAATGGATATGGAAACGGTGTGATCCAGGAGAGAGAATAACAGATATCGGAGCCATTGAGGCATTGAGATGTATAGTAGGCGCAGATAAGATCGTGGAGAGGTGGAATAGGAAATGGTACATTAAATGAAATTAAAATTTTGGAATAGGATTGAGAATAAAAATGGGAATTCCTTACGCAACATCCGGAATCGTAACATGACATATCAACATATTATGCCATTTTTTTTCGACTTTTCACGGTCCAACCGATGACCCTCAACTTCATTCAAATCCCGTCGCTTCCAAAAATGAAATATTCTTATGATCCATCGAGTTGTCATAAGCGTCGATCCAACTACCGAGACTCCCAAAACGATCCCAGCCGAGCCTCGTTTCGATTCCGTTTCGAATTTTATCGATCGATCGCTCTGGGTTTGGACCGAACAGGTTGCACCCATTTTGGTCCTCTTGATGTAGCGATAAAATTTCAATAATTTCGAACTAATCCCAATTTATGGATGGTATTAACAACTAAGTATCGATCGACTCTGACATTGATGATCCCAAAAGAAAAAAAGACTTGAGTCCTGCTGAAAGCAACGAACCCGAAGTAAGTTCCGCCGAAACGGTTCATGAATTTGCAAGTACAGTCAGGTCTCCTATTAGACACATGGTTGGGGGGCGTAATAGGAATCTACGTTATAGGAGACCCAGGGCTTATGGGATTTCATCACTTTGGGGGTGTTGTTGAATATCTCGTATGCCAAAAGAGATAGCACAGTACTGTCTTCGGCGAAGTTTCAGTGCTAAGTACGATCTACCTTTAGGAGTTGAGGATCATCCTTTTAGTTGAGAACTTGGCCGGTAGGGGCGCTTTTTCTGATTTGCACTATATGAACCATGAGGGATAAGAATGCAAAATTTTGTAACATATGATATCTCTAGATACTGATGTTTTGGAAGGTTGGTGTCTTCGGAAGAGTTGTTCAGTAGCTCAAGGGCTGACATGCGGTGGTCATTCTGATACGGAATTATGCCACCAGGCGGCGCTAGTGGACATGGAATTTTTGTTTTGCGCATAGCTCAGTAGCCTGACCACTTAAAGAGATGGCGTCTTCGGCAAAGTTGCTCTGTATCACAAGGGCTAACATTATTTGAGCCGAAAGTTTCGAAGTTTAGCCACTAGGCGGCGCTAGTGAGCAAATAATTTTTGTTTCACGGATAGCTCAGTAGCCTGATCACTTAGAAAGATGGCGTCTTCGGCAAAGTTGCTCAGTATCACAAGGGCTAACATTATTTGAGCCTAAGGTTTCGAAATTTTGCCACTAGGCGGCGCTAGTGAGCAAATAATTTTTGTTTTGCGGATTGCTCAGTAGCCTGATCATTTAGAAAAAAAAAGTTTTCAGAAAAGTTGTCTAGTACCACAAGCACTAACATTATTTGAGCCGAGAGTTTCTAGATACAGTAATGTTCCGATTTTGTCAGCCCCATGTTGCATTTAGGGTTGACTAAAACGGGAAAAAGCTTAAATCGGGAAAAAAATTCGACTACTTTTTATATTTTTTTTCATCCATAGACTTCGTTAAACGTTTTTGTTGATGTTTACAGCGTTTTTTATATTTTTGTATGAACCGTAATAATATACAAGATCCCTAACGTAACTGCATTCTGTGACAACTGTGATACAAAGTGAATTCATACTTTGGATGATCGTATAGACGTGGCCAATGTCACACCTGACTTTTTACAATATGGTTGTACCTAATATTTCCACATTAAAATGATGTATTTTTTGAAGGTTGACAAAATCGGGTCAAAAGGGTGTTAAAATCGGGGGTGGACAAAATCGAGTCTAAAAAGGTGCTAAAATCGGGGGCAGACAAAATCGGATCATTACTGTATTATATATACGAAGAAATCGGGAGAAAAAGTTTTTTTTATAGAATTGAATTATCGTTATGAAAAAGAAGGTTTTTGTTATAAAAATATTCAAACAAGAGTGTTGTGTAACTGAAGAGATAAGGCCAGTCCTAGTTATCCCATTAAGATTATTAGCGAATTGATTCCCCAATTTATAAGTAATGACTGACATTCCAACCTAACTTCATTTCTATCCAATCCATATCTTGGAAAATGTGGAGTTCATACAATGACGAAATTAAAATAAAAATACATATGTTTTCTTTGGTTCCCCGGACCCTCGCTTTTTCTCATATCAAAAAATTGATCAAAAATTCTCCCAATCCGCCGAAAATACTAGGAAACTAGCCACACTTTTATTCGAATGTAAAATATAATGTATGCATTTTTCTCTAGGCACTTTAACTTAAACGTGACAATGCCAGAAAAATCGATAGCCCTTGTCATACTGAACAACTTTGGTCAGGCTACTGAGTAATCCACAAAACAAAAAATATTTGCTCACTAGCGCCGTCTAGTGGCAAAATTTCGAAACTTTTGGCTCAAATAATGTTAGTCCCTGTGATAATGAGCATCTTTGCCGAAGACGCCATCTTTCTAAGTGGTCAGGCAACTCAGCTATGCGCAAAACAAAAAATCATTGCTCACTAGCGCCTCCTAGTGGCAAAATTTCGAAACTTTGGGCTCAAATAATGTTAGTCCCTGTGTTAATGAGCAACTTTGCCGAAGACGCCATCTTTCTAAGTGGTCAGGCTACTGAGCTATGCGCAAAACAAAAATTCCATGTCCACTAGCGCCACCTAGTGGCAAAATTTAGAAACTTTCGGCTCAAATGATGTTAATCCTTGTGATACTGAGTAACTCTGCCGAAGACGCTATCTTTCTAAGTGGTCAGGCTACTCAGCTATGCGCAAAACAAAAATTCTTTGCTCACTAGCGCCGCCTAGTGGCAAAATTTCGAAACTTTGGGCTCAAATTATGTTAGTCCTTGTGATAATGAGCAACTTTGCCGAAGACGCCATCTTTCTAAGTGGTCAGGCTACTGAGCTATCCGTGAAACAAAAATTATTTGCTCACTAGCGCCGCCTAGTGGCAAAATTTCGAAACTTTGGGCTCAAATAATGTTAGTCCTTGTGATACAGAGCAACTTTGCCGAAGACGCCATCTTTCTAAGTGGTCAGGCTACTGAGCTATCCGTGAAACAAAAATTATTTGCTCACTAGCGCCGCCTAGTGGCAAAATTTCGAAACTTTGGGCTCAAATTATGTTAGTCCTTGTGATAATGAGCAACTTTGCCGAAGACGCCGTCTTTCTAAGTGGTCAGGCTGCTCAGCTATGCGCAAAACAAAAAATCATTGCTCACTAGCGCCGCCTAGTGGCAAAATTTCGAAACTTTAGGCTCAAATAATGTTAGTCCTTGTGATACAGGGCAACTTTGCCGAAGACGCCATCTTTCTAAGTGGTCAGGCTACTGAGCTATGCGCAAAACAAAAATTCCATGTCCACTAGCGCCGCCTGGTGGCATAATTCCGTATCAGAATGACCACCGCATGTCAGCCCTTGAGCTACTGAACAACTCTTCCGAAGACACCAACCTTCCAAAACATCAGTATCTAGAGATATCATATGTTACAAAATTTTGCATTCTTATCCCTCATGGTTCATATAGTGCAAATCAGAAAAAGCGCCCCTACCGGCCAAGTTCTCAACTAAAAGGATGATCCTCAACTCCTAAAGGTAGATCGTACTTAGCACTGAAACTTCGCCGAAGACAGTACTGTGCTATCTCTTTTGGCATACGAGATATTCAACGACACCCCCAAAGTAATGAAATCCCATAAGCCCTGGGTCTCCTATAACGTTCTGGTGTGTCTTATAGGAGTGAGCGTAATAGGAGTGCACGTTATAGGAATGCGTTTAATAGGAGACCCGACTGTACCACATTCTAACACACAAAAGAAAACTCAAAAGTCATAGTTGCCGAACCGAACTTAGCTTGTTTCCTCCCCATTCACCCACCGAAAAACAGTCACGTTGCGAAGGAGCACACGATTTTGTTGAGTGGATAGCGAGAAATTATAAATGAATGAGTGCAGAAATGGTAAAGTTTGCAGCTCATTCTTCATTTGGATTCCGTTCCGGTTTGGCTCGGTGTTCGCTTCGGTGAACTGCTTGCTACGTTACATTGCTGTTGGGGCACCCAAAGCAACAGCAGCATCAGTACCAGCTTTAAGGACGTTACCGTTTTGGTTCATATTCCGGAACACTTGAGACTTACAGTGTCTAAAATTCCGAACATGGCTTATATTCACAACAGTGGCAATTCTGAAGGTAAGAATTGCTATTTCCACAACTTTTATGTGTATTTTACTATTGTTATTTAACATGAAGATGAATCGAAGCTTAATCTCAAATTTTGAAGAATGCAAATGAAGTGTACAATTTGAAAGATTACCTTGGATTATTCTAATAATGTAACAAACATTATTAGAATAATCCAAAGTAATCTTTCAAATAAAATGAAAGTTTTTTTAAAATTTTACAATCAAGCCTTCATGCTAAACACTGTCGAATGCTTTTTCTATGTCTAGAAGAGCAAGATCAGTAGAATAGCTTACAGATTTGTTGTAAAAAAATCAAACCAGAAGAGATTTTTTTTTAAATTGTTTTTTTTATTAGGTATAACTTTTATTTAATTTGCGGATCCTGCCGTATAATTTACACAGCTCGATGCCTTCTCCTCACGTTTTGAAGACGGAGAAAGTGTTTAAGATAATCTTTTATAATCAAAGCTACGAAATTTATTTTACACTTTGGTATTGCAATGCCCCTTGTTTCAACAATTGAATTTGTTGAAGTTTTGAGTGCATTGTCAATATCATGTTTTGTGTGCAAAGGAACGTTAATCGCAAGATTACTATCGATATATGTGTTTCAAATGTTTTCCAGTCGGCTCGTGAATGACTGATTATGGAGCTAATAAGATTGAGATTCGCTTCATGGGATATTTAAAATGTAACAGGAACATGATCAGCATAATAATCAGCGTGAGCAACCAGTTGGCTACATAGATGACTAGAGTCAGATAAGACCATATCAATCGTAGAAGGGTTTCTAGAAGAGGAAAAACAAGAGTATCAGGGAATTGAATTGTGAAACATCCTGGAGAGCACACGTCAAATAAAATTCTGCAGTTGGAATTACTTCTTTGCGAATTCTTCCATAAGCGATGTTTGGCATTAAAGTCATTAATGAAAAAATATTTTGACTATAAGCGAGTCAATTTTTGCAAGTCAGTTTAAAGCAAATTAACTTGCTGCCCACAGCATTGAAAAGGCAAATAGACAGCTAAGGAAGTATATTTACCAAGCTATGTGTCAACGGAAACACCCAAAGTGTCAAAAACTTTGGTTTCAAATGATGAAAAAGTTGTTGTTTCATAAGCCTATGAATGATTATAAGAACTGCACCTCATACTTCATCAAGTCGATCATTATGATAAACAAATAAGTTTGCATCCATTTTGAGTTTAAATTCAGGTTTCAAATTAAATTCATGAATAGCTACTATATGCCGAAATGCGTCCTAATTAAATATTATGGCTGAGTAAAGGATCCATTAATGTCTTCTTACATTCCGGAATGGAAAAGTTTCGAACTTTTTATTGGTAAAGATCCCATTGCCCGGCAGCATATCCAGTTATTTAATGTGGGTACAAGGGTTTCGTACAGTTCATCCAAGAACACCCTTGAAAACTCCACCTCTTTTTCTTACAGACATGTTTCTCGAATTTCTACAATCATCTCGCAAGTATTCCCTTATGATTCAAACAGAAATTCCCACAGGCATTAGTAAAGGGGTTATTTGGGGTATTTTTTTCTCTGTTTTTGTTTTTGAGTTTTCCCTTTGTGTAATTTTTACTCCTCAAGGAGTTCCCTGTGTTCTGTTGAATGAATTGCTTTAAAATACAAGGAATGGCTTAATGAGATTTATACTAACATTTATTGTATAGATTTCATTCACATACATCTCGAATGATTTCTAATATTTCCTATATTTCAATAAGAATTTCTCTAAGAGTTTCACTGATGATACATTCAGTTACTCCACTAATGCCTTCAGATACTACCTCTTTTATTCTTTCAGGAATCAAACTCGAAGTTTTTCTAAAAATTCATTCAGAAAGTGTTTGGTTTTTTATCCGAATAAGTCGATCGAACCATGTTCAGAGAGTGTAACAGTTCATGAATCATAATAGTTCGTGGCACATCGCAATCGGAGAGCCCTATGAATGTAAACATTCACTCTCTCGTTTGATACGTGGCGCGAGAGCGTTCAAGAGCAGCAACTATCTTAGAGTACAACAGTATCGAGCCATTCGGATGATTTATGTTTTGAATAAAATTGGTAATAACTTGCATATTTCATCTGGTAATGCAGCCTTTAACAACCTAATTATAATCTACTGGATCATTGAACACCCCTTTGGTTGCAAACATAGCAGAATGGTAAATATTTGCCTCTGTTTCTTGATCAGAATGAGTTACAGCGAATGTTACAAGTGGTGACACACAGTAATCGGCAACAAATAGTGGATGGTGTATTTCTGTCTTGTTTTTGTTCATGACTCGTTATCTTCCACGAACGATAAATGTCATGCGGGTTGTATGAATGCAGGCGGATAAATGGAATGAAATTATGGCTCGTATGTCAATAATCGTTAAATTTTCCTAAGTCTGCATTCAGATATATTTGAAATGTATTTCTAGGAATCAATTTAGGCTGATACAAATATAAATTTTCTTTTATGTCCGAGACCACTTGGAAGTTACGAGGGGGGGGGGGGATAAAAATAAATAAGGAACAAAAGAAATACAAATGAAAAAAAAAGTTATTTTTTCGAATTTTTATTTTTAACGATAGTTGTTAAACTTTTTTCCATCGTCATCTGGATCATTATTTTACCTAGTTTTTACACTAAAAATTGAAAAAAAACTTACTGATGTCAAAAAAATGAAAATTAATATTTGTATCAGCCTTAAGATTTGTTGAAGAAATTCTTTCCAATAGCATCTTTCTTGAAATACCTTAAGAATATTTTTTGGACACTATTTCTAGTAATGCCTCTTAGACTCTGCCATAAATTTTCCATGAATTCCAACAAGAATACTTCCATGAATCTCTTCCATAGAAAATTCCTCTGTTGGCTTTTAATAAAATTCATTCAAGTAATATATAAAACGTTCTTTACCAGACGGCTCCATCCCATTACCCTGAACGCCACTACCCCGGACGCTACTATCCCTAATGGGTCTCTACCTCTAAGGCCATTACCCCGAATGAGCCATTACCCCGAATAGTATGAGATACAATGCAATATCATGTTTAACGTGCAAAATTGATGACCATACTGTTATAGAAGATTGACCATTCATAAATGCGTCTCAAATATGAACTGGTTATCAATGGTGTGTAAAATTCGTCGGTAAAATGTTCATCATATATTTTTCCTTCTTTCATATGTCAGCTATTCCTTCGAAATACCTTGTTGGCAACTATCTACTTTTTTTTCTTTCAGGGATAGTGCCTGTTTCTTAGCTCAGTGGGCACTTCCGAAGTTCAAGGGTTCATTCACAAATTTCATAACCAACGAAAATTGCCATTTTTGACACCCATCCACCCCTCGTAACCATTTTGTATGGAAGTTCTACAAATGTTGTATGAGGTGTCACATTTAGATGACAACCACCACAACCCCCTTCAGCGTTATGAAATTTGTGAATGGGCTTTCAACAAAACGAGCCTTCAATTGACTGAGAGCTTTCTTTGTCAATTAACCCCTTTGTAAAAGTGCCTCTAAGCCCAGGGATGTCAAGGAACTTTTCAATGCAATGAGATCGGAGGAATTCGAACCAATATCCTCAATATAGTCTTGCTGAACAGCTGCGTGCTCACCGGTATTTGGAATTCTTGGTGGTGTTCATATTTCAATTTTGTTTTCAACAAAGATTATCCTTTCTTATGAATACAGGTTGTGCGATACCACCACGTTGTTGCAGTGATTATAAACGTCATAGCTGCAAGCATTTCACCAGAAATTAGCCCTTCTTTCTTAAATAGGCTGTCCTTCTAATTTTTTGTTGGATAAACTAGGCACTAATGTTTTCATATGGAACCACTATTTTTTTTAAAGCAAGATATCTTCAAGGCATTTATTGAAGTCAATCCAGCTAGTTCTAATCAGAAATTTCCCCTTCTTTTATCTCCTATCATTAAAAGAGTCAGGTCTCTTATGGAACTGCTCATCACTTTTCTGCCATCATCATTTGTTCATTGTTTAAATAATAAAGTCCCGAGTATTGAATCAAACCCAACTATTTTTACTCATAAGGAATCGTACAATTTTATCCCCACTTTCTAATTAGATTTAGTCTCAACATGTTATGGATTCGGGGTAATGGCGTTCGGGGTAGTGAACCATTCGGGGTAATGACCCATTCGCGGTAGTGGCGTTCGGGGTAATGGTGCTCGGGGTAATGGCATTCGATGTTGTGTCATAGAGTCTTACCAGACACCTCTTAGAGAGATTCTACCCCATTACCCCGAATGCCATTACCCCGAATTTCAAAACCACGAACGACCCATAGCTCCAAATGACATTCCAATATTATGAGCAAATGTCATCAATGTCATCATGGCAAGTTAATTGTATATTCGGGGCAATAGCATTCCTCGGGACCAGATAGCCGTAGCGGTAAACGCGCAGCTATTCAGCAGGACCAAGCTGAGGGTCGTGGGTTCGAATCCCACCGGTCGAGGATCTTTTCGGGTTGGAAATTTTCTCGACTTCCCAGGGCATAGAGTATCTTCGTACCTGCCACACGATATACGCATGCAAAAATGGTCATTGGCATAGTAAGCTCTCGATTATTAACTGTGGAAGTGCTCATAAGAACACCTAGCTGAGAAGCAGGCTCTGTCCCAGTGGGGACGTAACGCCAAAAAGAAGAAGAAGCATTCGAAGTGATGGAATTTGGGGCAATGGTACTTTCGGGGTAATGGAATTCTGGGTGATGGCAATTGGGGTAATGAAATTCGTGGTAATGAGGTGGAATCCTTAGAGAAACTCCAAATAATATTTTAGTATATTCTAAGGAAATAATTTACAGCTTACTTGCAACTACATCTAGAATCCAAGAATTTCTTTCAGATTATAAATAATTCTTCAGAGATTTCTGTAGGAATTTCTTCTTTTTAAAATGGAAAGAATAAGTTCCTCAGGAGTTCTTATTTAAACTACTTTAGGTATAGCTTTAAAAAGATCCTCTAGCATTACATCCAGAGAGTTTTAAATACATATTCCCAAAAATGCTTCGAAAACTCACCCAGGAGTTTCTTATTCAATACAAGAAGCATTATCGCTCGTCATAAATTTGATGTCCCTGAGGACGTTAGAAAGCAGAAGATGTCAAAGTTCGACAAAAAAAAAATAGGTATTTGGCAAGGTCCTACGATTCCTACTCGTAAGAACTTTTGTGGTGGTACAAGGCTTACGAGGTCAATTTCGTGCCGAAGCATCTCAACCCCCCGAACGCACTGGAACTGCGGCCAATTGAAAAGCACTGGGCCATCGTGAAAGAGTTGGTCTAAGTGTTGTACAGGACCTGATGAGTAGTGTGAAAAGAAAAGTTCGAGCATTTGGATTTGGAATTGAAATTTAATAAAACAAACATGGTATAATAGTATTAACATGTTATAGTTTACACCCTGAAAGTTTGACGATGATTGGTTGAACGTGCGTATTTTGCCCAACATTTGTGGGTGTCGCAATTTGATTCTTTACACGCTATACATGCTCTCATATTCCAGAAAGTACCAAGGTAAATAAGCAAAGCCTGGCCTTCGTGAGATTCTAACTTTGAACTTTGATTAAAAAGGCTTTAGGACATTTCGTCGAATGACATTTGGTCAAATGACGTTTGGTCGAGTGACATTTGGTCGAAAGTACATTTGGTCGAAAGGACATTTGGTCGAATGGACATTTGGTCGAATTACTTTGGAACACTTATTTTGGTCAAATGACGTTCAGTTCAACGGAAATTTGCTTGAAAGCTTATTTTCAAATGGTTTATTGAAAGATCATTTGGTGAAATTGATTATTGTTTTCTAAGTTTTGCAAAATTGATAGGATAATGTATTCTTTTGAATATGCTGAATCTTTAACTGTTATTGAACAAAAATGCCATTATACATCTTTTTATTTGTAATTTGATGTTATGCTACTATGATTTCGATGATTATTCAAATGAACTGTTTAGAAGTTGTGTTTTTGTACATTGGCTGAAATATTTAGCTCTAGCGAATTTATTATTCTTTGAAAATATCATCATTATTTGAAAATTGCTTAACAAGTTATTGTATTACGCAATGATGTGAACATACGGTTTTCATAATTTATCATTCTTTTGAAATGTCATCGTTCTTCATCATGAACTGCTGATTTTCATCTGATGGAAGCATTTGGAGACAGTGCTCGGGATCATTCTTTGAATTCCGGGTCTTGCAGCGCTGCAGACGTTGGTAAGATTTTTGAATGTGGAAATCAGAATTAAAACGGCAGGAAAAATTAAGGAAATCCTTTGTGGCGTAGTGAATGTTGGGCTTCTCGGCCTTGCGGTTGGCGGCGTCAGACGTCTAGGCGTATTGTGCTACGAAGTGTGGGTTCGATTCTCGCTCCAGTCGGTGGAAACTTTTCGTCAAACGAAAAATTCATCACTGGGCTTCTGGGTGTTTCGTGTTGTCCGTTGCCTAATGTTAGTGATCGTTCAGTCTGTGCATCCTGTGTACTGAAGACGGTGTAAATTGTCTTTTTTTTTAAATGGTCGATACTTTTTCAATTATTCAATCAGTCTTGTATTGGCGACAAAATGCTACTCTCGACGATAGTCAGACTAAACTTGTTTCCATACTATTTAGATTCAACCACTCTCCTTCCCACGAAATGTCAGTTCGTCCAAATATCATATGCTTTCTGTTGCAACCAAACCTTTTCGACCAAATGTCCATTCGACGAAATGTCCGTTCGACCAAATGTACTTTCGACCAAACGTCATTCGACTAAATGTCATAGATTCGTTTAAAAATAATAATTATAATTTCGGCTTCCACTTGTGAGTTGTACATATTGACGAGAATAATATTGAAGTCAAATCAAACATTAAATGAAATTCCGTTAGGCATTTCAAAAGTACAATGTTTTTTGATTATCAAAATTATTAGGGGACAAAATGATACGTGGCCCCTCTGTTAAATTACAAAACTGGTGCCTATGGTGCCTGCAATATGAGTCTGTTAGGAATTTGAATCAGTACGGTACAAGGAATGGGAAAACAATGAAGCAAATACGCGTGTAAGGGAAGAATTTTCCAAGAAGTTGCACGTCTTTGGGTTGTGTGAATTGGTGGAAAAGGGTTACTGTACAGCATCGCAACCGATTCGACGACGACGACGACGACTCCCATGGGAAACAAGGGGAGAAAATGTTTCCTTTAATGAAAAGTTTCCTTCACTTTGGCAGTCGCTTCGTCCTTGTGGCTGCTTTTTAGGCGAATGGTTTGAGTGGGTGAGGTGCTTTTTGCTGCGATGAGATGATGGAAGAAGGTTGTTAGGAATGAAGTTTTTTGTCTTAACTTTTGAACGATGGATGGATGAGCTTAACTGGTAGGTGCGTAACAATGGGTCGTAAGAAGCAACGTACATATGCGTTCTTGGTGGTTTTCGAAGCATACCTAGTTGGAGCATGCTAGATTAGACAGGTATTTCGGTAATTTAACACATTGTTGAGTCGAAACAATGGTCGTCATTGTTTTTGGTTTCCAGTTTTCTGTTGAAGGATATGTGAGGTAGATGACTTTAATATGTGTGGATTTGACTAGGCATACCATAGGCAACGTGCTTTGTGATTGACTAAGTCATTCCTCAAGTTCTATTGATTTGGATCACTTTAATCATATATTCTTTCTTAAAGATTAATTAAGCGATATCATTGCAAACCACTGTCTTAAAAAAATCTACACCTTTGTATTTGAACACGAATTTAATCAAACATTTTGATTCCCTAAGGGGTAATTCCTCAGCACAAAACATACATTGTCCAACATTAAAGAAATCATGGATCAATCAACTCTAATGCATAATGCAGTTGGCATAATTTCCTGACAAATGGAAAATGACCAAGGTTACACTCATCCTGCAGAAGCTTTTGGTTATCGTCCAATCAGCTTGCTTTCCTTCATCAGTAAACTTTTTGAAAAGGACATTTTGAATAAAATGATTGCCCACATCAATGTAAGTTCGGATTCCGATATAGACATTCGGCCACTCATCAAGTTTTACGTGTAACAAATTTGATTCGTTTCAACAAATCTGAAGGCTTTTCTACTGATCTTGCTCTTCTAGACATAGAAAAAGCATTCGACAGTGTTTGGCATGAATCTTTGATCGTAAAATTAAAAAAAAACTTTAATTTGCCATCATACATTGTTAGAATAATCCAAAGTTTTCTGTCAAATCGTACACTTCAGGTTAATTATCAGAACTGCAGGTCTGAAGGACTTCATGTAAGAGTTGGTTTTCCTCAAGCCACCATTATAGTACCAATGTTATACAACATTTTTATACCTGAATCACCTGAGTTACCTAAGGGATGTAAAAAATCTTTGTTTGCGGATGACACCGGCCTCTCCACTCCATTGTTCTTTTTAAATATTTCAAATTAAAATTCCATAAAAAAAAATCATTTCAGCCAAGTTTTGAGTCACTCTGTGAGACTTCAACAAAACTCCAAAATTAATAGCAGGCTCATTGAATCCCGTCACGACCGGACCATCTTCAATTTAGAGGCGTCCTGTTAATTCCAGTAATTGAGCGTTCTCGTTTGTCTCGCGCCCGAAAATTGATCGCTCAATAAATTACCGGTCAGTTTTGTGGTGGCTCGACGACTGCTTCGCCTAGCTCTAGACACGCTCAATTACATCTCCGAGCATCTATCCATTAGGAGAGCCGGCCACTCGGTCGCGCAGAAGTAACAGGCGTAGCAAATTCCCAGAGAGCCATCGCATCTCCTGTGGCATCTTCGCCTCCAGCAGCCCAGGTCCTCGTTCAGGAATGATGTTTCGTCACGACTCTGGTCACTGACTGCTCTGCGTCTTCGCTGTCTTTCGAATTATGTATAGGCTGAGTGTTACATATATTCTGATAAATCATGTTCACGCAAAGTCAGAACAAATTACCCATCACACGTTCGGCTGAAATGAAGAAACACGCGTCTAGCCCAGGGATGCCAGGTGTTTTTTTTTTATTTTCAATGTTGGATATTTGATAAAAATCGTCTTCAAATGTTCTTCACGTCATAATTTTCATCTATCAGGGCTATTTTTTTCAAGTAATCTAAATAAAGTTCGGAGTTTGGGGCAAGGTGAGAATCAAGATCTCTTGAGTTAATCCTGCTTCGGATTGTATGAATTTTAACATTATTTTCATAGTATGCATGTAATTTAAGCGATGCAGATATTTCTAGAGCCAATTCACTTAGAAAGATGGCTTCTTCGGCAAAGTTGTTTAGTAGCTCAAGAACTATCATTCTTCGAGCTATTTGACGCATTTGTTTTGCAGATTCGCAAAAGCCTAATCACTAAGAAACGTCTTCAGCAGAGCTGGTCAGTAGCTCAAAGCCTACCTTTCAATTAAGCCATGAGATTCGAGTTTCTGCCATCAGGTGGCGCGAAAGTTTTGTTTTGCTGATATCTCAGAACCCTGGGCACTCAGAAAAATTATGCTAGAGCGCATTTTCGTGCAATTTTTCTTGCTTGACATTTAGAATCAATGAGCTCGAACAAAGAAAGCCCCTGACTTACTGAACAACTTTGCCGATGACGCCATCTTTCTAAATGGTCAGGATTGTGAAATATACGCAAAACAATAGTTTCATGCTCACTAGATTCACACGGTGGCAAAGTTTTGCTTCAATTCCGAATTAATGAGACCATCGAAGTGTAGAGTGTAGAATAATCAACTAACTGCTGACCAGGGATTCAATTCTGAGAAAATTGAGAGAATCTCTCACGTATCGCTCTCTGTAACTATCAAAATATGCAGCACATTATGAGAGACAGTTTATCATGTACTGCTACAACTTTGATCAGATTGGGGGGATAGCAGTGCATGATAAAAACACTCTAAACAAGCTTCAAACCTGGGGGACACTATTGCTATTGCAAGTTTGTGGATTGTTTATCGTGCCAGCAAAGAAAAACACCTACCCCCAACGTTAAACAAGCGAGAAAAATGGATATTATTATCGCGCTCTCTTTGGGGCTCTCGTTCGCTGCTTCCATTTATCAGACTCGTTACAACTTGCTATACATTGACGATCGTAGACCGCAACAGATTGGGATGCTTGCTTTGATCGTGCTTCATACTCAAATGAGAGCGAATTCTGCAATGCTTGCTGCTGACCATGGAAGCGAAACGAACGTCGCGAGAAATGTTGAATGTTGACAGGACTGTCCATAAGAGCAAACGACGCGATCAAAACATCAAACACTACTAATGCGATTCGTATTACGCGACACTTCATCACTTCACTACGCGAACGACGCACCGAACATGATTGATCCTGATTGCATCGCCCCTCCCTTAGGAGCAGGCAACATGGACCATGGACCAAAAACTACTATAATTTTAAGAAATACAAGTATTTGAAAATCAAATTTTTCCTTAGAGAAAATAATATATTTTGGAATTTCTACAGTTTTCTTCACGAATTCACAATAATTCTCTTCTGGAATGTGTCCAGCAGTTGCTTCAGAAATGTTTGGGATTTTTTTTTCGAAAATTCGTTTAAGAATTATAATCTGACCCATGCATGGTATTATTTTCAACAAGCGCTCAATACAGTCTAAGCTCCCCGGGTTTTGAATCATCATCCTTCAGAATTCTCCAGGGAGCCAATTAAATTTTCCTCTATTGTTTTCATTATAAATTGCTTCAAGAATTCCCTAAAGTTTTTTTCGTAATTCTTAAACCATGAAGTTCTACTTCCAGAAAATGTGTCTACAATAACATCAAGAAATTCGTCTAAGTATTATAAAATTCCCACAAACATGTTTTGGGGATTGCTCCATGTGTTGTATCGAGAAATGCCTTACATAGCTGACCAGTGGATTACAACAAAATAATATCACAATTATGTCAAGATTTGTTACTAAAATTCGCTTCGTTTTTGCAAGAAGCACTTTCAGATGATGAAGGAAATTAAAACATAATGAGCATGAGCATGATTGACCGCCCGCAGTTGCTACTCTGCTATTGCAAGAACAACTGTACTTATACAAGGAACCAACAAACGAGACTCGGGATCAGTAGCATCTTCAATGTGTAGATACTGGTGCTCTCATTATTATAATAAACAATACCGGCGCCTGCTGCGTCCGAACGCAGGTCAATTTGGGAAACGGAGGGAAATGTTGACGTGTTGCTTGCTTCATGCAAGCCGATGAGTCCTGTGCACTTCCACAAGTAACACTGGGAGTTTGAATATGAGAAAGGATTCGTGTTGGTAAACGATGAAGATATAATGAAAAATGAATACGTAAGCATATTAACGGATGATCAATACCGATAATGCGGTTACTACGCGAACCGGTCACCATTGATCCGGATTCCATCGCTCGCCCACAAAGGAGTATGCACTAGATTCAACAGATTAAACACAACCGACAAACCTTTTTTTTCAACCGCGTAATTCGTTTTTTCTTTTCATTTGCACAACGCGAACCGGACTCGATTGATCCGGATTCCGTCGCTCGCTTGCAAATGAATTTTTTTTAATTATTTTTCGTATATTTTGAATCGCCTGAAAATTTGCATACAGATTCTTTATGACCAAAAATGCCATTTTGCACCTTCAGACCACCATTTTGAACCTCGCCTTATTTTTGAGAAGGGCGTAACGGAAAATGCATAGCAAATCTTTAAAAAACTGTAACTCGAAAACGGTTTGTCCGATCGATTTGAGATCTTCTACAAAGTTGTAGGTATTGCTTAGGACTATATGGAGAAAAATATGCACGGTAAAAAAAAGTTACAGATTATTTTTTATTTCAAAAACAAAATTTTAAAATCGATTTTCTCCAGAAACGAAGTTTTGTTTTTTTTTATTTTTGTATATGTTGTATATGTTTTAGGGGACAACTTATTTGATTTATTGCACAATGTTTCAAAATGGAAAGAGTATGGACAAACAAGTTATGATTTTTTTTAAATTTCCAGATTTTGAAAATAAATCGAAATAGAGGAAAACAATATTTTTTTATGTGATTATTTGAAAGTACAGAAAAATTGCAATCGAAAAGTACTTAGGTAAATTTTTTCTAGGTTGCATCAATTTCGAGACATACTCATATTTATATAAAATTTTCAAACAAAAGAAGTAAAATATGCCCTTTTTAAACATATTTCGTATTTCTCCATTCCAGAAATATTTTATTTTGATTGAGTGAATCGTAGCTGAATTGTTTATTGTTTGATCAAAACCTATATACTAAAGTATTTAATAAAGTATGCACGGTAAAAAAAATATAAATGAAATTTTCAAATGAAAATATGAAGTTCATTGTTCTTAAAAACCGCAAAATTTATGTTTTTAATTTTTGGATATGTTTTGCAGCATATTGTTTGCAATTTCTTGCACAATGCCTCAAAACGGAAAATTTTTGGATAAAAAATATATTATTTAAAAAATAAATAAAACGAATTTATGTAAAACGATATCTTTGGTGCGTTTTTTTTTTGAGTGCAGAAAAATAACTATATATTTTTAAATATGAAAAATTTCTATCGAAAAATACTCAAGTAAAATTTAGCTTAGATGCATCACTTCCGAGATATACACGGTAAATCTAAACGTAGCATTAAAAATGTGATTCTATCACAACGGTGTACCTTTGGTCCCCAAGGCTAAACCCGGCTAATGGGTAAAGCCCTCTCATCGCGGCAAGATCGTACAACCATGGAGAAGGAGTTTGTGTTTTTTTTTGTTGTTTTAGTTTTGGTTTTCTTTTTGTTTTTTTTTTGTTTTTTTTTATGTTTTTTTATATGTATATACTGCAATTTTATTTCTTAATTATATCAACTACTTTCTTGTTATCGTCACAGCTCAAAAATTGTCTAACTCCAATTTGTGTTTCAGAGATAGGGATAAACGTGTGATATTTCTGAGTGCCTCGAACTGTTTTTGCACTTGAAAATAGTTGGTTAAGTTCTTGTGCAATGATATCATATTCCTCAGTAGTTGAATAACAAAAGAAGATTTGTGTAAGCTTCTCTTCTCTCCGATTTTGAGCCCAATCATATAGTTCCTTAGCATTTTTTATCGGATGTTCACGTTCTTTGGTAAGACTGGCTCTGGTAGCCACACGTTTTAGTGTACCTCCTATGGCATCGCATGGCCGTTTTCCATGTGATGTTGCTAAAAAATGCCATTCAACTTAGAACTTTATATCATTTTTTTTTCAAAATTTGTTATATTTTATAAAATTAAAACTTTTTTGTCCATAATTCTTCCATTATGAAACATTGTGCAATAAATCACATAAGTTGTCCCCTAAAACATGTCCAAAAATAATAAAAATCACAGATGCATTTTCATAGAAAATCGATTTTAATTTTTTTTATTAAAAAAATCTGTCATTATTTTTTACCGTGCATATTTTTTTCCAAATAGTCCTAAACAATACCTACAACAACCGCAAAATATATCCAAGAATTAAAAACATCAATGTTGCGGTTTTTAAGAACTAATAGCTTCAAATTTTCATTTGAAAATATCGTTTACATTTTTTACCGTGCACTCTTTTTTCATTACTTAAGCATAAATGTTTTGATCAAACGATAAACCATTTAGCTACGATTCGCTCAATCAAAATATTTTTTTTCTGGAATGGAGAAACATGAAATATGCTTGAAAGGGGCCTATTTTTCTTTTTTTATTTGAAAATTTTATATAAATATGAGTATATCTCGAAATTGATGCAACCAAGAAAAAATTTACTTAAGTACTTTTTGATTGCATTTTTTTTTGTACTTTCAAATAATCACATAAAAAAATATTGTTTTCCTCAATTCCGATTTTTTTTTCAAAATCTGTAATTTTTAAAAAAAATCATAACTTTTTTGTCCACAATTCTTCCATTTTGAAACATTGTGCAATAAATCAAATAAGTTGTCCCCTAAAACATACTCAAAATTAAAAAAAAAATCGAAACTGCGTTTCTGGAGAAAATGGATTTTAAAATTTTGTTTTTGAAACAAAAAATAATCTGTAACTTTTTTTACCGTGCATATTTTTCTCCATATAGGCCTAAGCAATACCTAAAACTTTGTAGGAGATCTCAAATCGATCGGACAAACCGTTTTCGAGTTACAGTTTTTTAAAGATTTGCCATGCATTTTCCGATACGCCCTTCTCAAAAATAAGGCGAGGTTCAAAATGGCGGTCTGAAAGTGCATAATGGCATTTTTGGTCATAAAACAGAGCAAATTTTCAGGCGATTCAAAAAATACAAAAATAATCGGGTTTGCGAAACGGCGTGGAACCGCTCATATGTCAATGTGTTAAAATTACCCATAATAAAAAAAAACAATTTCTCCAGTGTATTCCGAAAAATTTGATTGGAATTCTTCCTGAATCGCTCTAGGAATTGGTTGAATTGTTTAGGGTTTTACAAATTTCTGTCATTCCTATTGGCAGTATGTGAGGATTACTTGGCTAATTTGTACTTATTTTTTAAATCATCTTCAACATTTTCCAGTCAGCCTTTTTATTATTAACAGAAATGTCTTATTAATTATTTGATGTTTTCTTGTTTTTTTTTTTTTCGAGAGACATCCCTTCACATATCTTCTATAAATTTATAGTCGAAAAAATAACGAATCCTAAATATACAAAAAATATTTGAAGAATCTTTGTAAAACATTTAAAACATTAAAACAACTGTAGGATATTATCTGAATGAAATCCACGAAGAATCGATGGGGGAATTTAAGAAGGAATATCTGGAAGGTTTTTTCGAAAAAAATCCTTGGCGTAATGCTCGGAAGTGTTCTCTTTGGAGTTTCTAAATGATCGTTGAACATTTTATGTAAATAATCCCGTTAAAAATCTTTAGCAAATCTTCTGTAATTTTCAAAGAAATTTCTCGATAAAACTCTCGACGATTGTTCTTGAAATGGGTTTATGTTAAGCTTTATTCAGGTGAGTTCATATCTTGAAAATTTAAATAACTTTCTCCATAATATGCTGAACAAATTCGTACTTGTATAAAAGTTAACAACAATCCAGTCGACCAGTCTAATGGCACAAATACTAGCCAGGCCAAAGTATCGATCGAGCAATTGATCCAAACACATCATTCAGCTGAGGTAGCATTTTCGACAACTTCGACCATGCGGACATGAACCTCGATAGGGATCGATAAACCAGCAGTGGACCCTGGGCTTGGATATCGGAGTATCGGACCATCGCGTGGCCAGACATGTGAAGGTAGCTGCGTTAGCAATAACGCTAGGCAGTCGGGTTGTTTACAATTAATATTGATCAGGAATAAAATTCATTCTTAGTTGTACCATTAAGCAGTGTAGTTCACGTTTTATACCTTTTTTGAAACTCCGAAACTCCTTAAGAGTTGTTAATTTATATTTTGGAAGAATTCCAGAACAAATTCCTGGAATAATTAATGGAAGATACTTATGAGTTTCTATAACAATTGAAGATGATCTATCGAATGATATCTCTGGATGAATTTTGCTATAATTCGTTAGTATTTTAGGTTTTGTTTTAAATTTAGTTCAGAATCATTGTTAGAGTTTTTAGCAGAATATTCTTCACCTTCTCCTTAGTATTGTGTCCCCACTGGGATAAAGCCTGCTTCGCAGTTAAATGTTCTATGCAGGGCTGCCACATATACAGATGTCTCTGCTTTACCCAGATTTTGTAATGGTGACACAGATTCAATTTGTAGGGATCACATAGTAATCGGGCTCAGAATGGGTACCACTTCTTGTACTACATTTGATCTCTTGTAGTATCAGGATTTCCAAGTTTTTAAGATCGCAGAACGTTTTCCATTGCATTTTAGATTTTGAAAGTTCAAGACAGAATACTTTTCGAATTTCTTGCAAAATCTCTAGAGAAATTAACAAAGTTTTGACAAGTAATATTTTCAAATGCATTTTAAAGATAATTCTTTAAACACTTATAGAAAACCCGTGGGGATAAATTAGATGAATTATTTAAAAAGGATTAGATATCCGAGAAATCTTTGAGAGTCTCTGGAGTTCCTTGAAACTTTTGCTGGGAGAATTCGTGGAAGTTTTTAAAGAATTCTTGTGCAGATATATTTTAGTTCAGCTAGACAATCCAGATCCCCGACAGAATCCTGAGAATGCTCATGACGGATTTTAAGCCTAATCTGTGGTAGGTTTTAGACAAAATTGATGGCTGCTGGTACATGTTAATTATTCTAGCGAATTTCAAGAATTCTACAAGAAATTTATTTTTATGCTGTGAAAAGTTTTGAATCAACGTTTTAAATAAGCATAGTTTAAGATATTATTTTTATTTGAATATCCATATTTATTAAATTTTAACATTTGAATGTTTGATATAACTATGATATGAACGAAAAGAGTACTTCCATGAAAATATCATATATACGTTCTCCTCGACAAAATTAAAACAAAAATTCAGCGAATAATTATTATTGGGTTTCTCTGGGCGTTTAACCGAATATTCCGGCACAAATTTCTGCAAGGAAAAAAATATGTTTACTTTCAAGACATTGAATTTCAAAAGTATTTTTGGAGGAATCTGAATAAATTCAATAGAGGCCTACAGATATTTCATAAACTATTTTCAAAAAATTTTCATATTTTCCGGAACTCGTGAGATGTTTTACGACAAACCTCGTAAACATACACAAAAACTTCCCAAAAATACTCTGGCCCCTGGGCACTTCATTAGCCTAATGATCAAATCCACGGCTACAAAACAAAGTCATGCTAAAGGCTCTTTTCGTCATGGGAATCTACTTGAAATTCACGGGCACATATTATTACAGTACGTGCCACTGCAGTGTTGTGAGCAATCAAGGTAGACGACCCGTTTTTCTTGACGTGTCAACGCCTTTGGCTTCAGCATTCACAACATAAGCGGTCAAACGAACATACGAAAAAAATGTCATTTGAATGTAGCTAACCACAATGACATCACCAGAAAACGGTTCGGTTTTGGTTATTTCTATCTCTTTTCATAATAAGAGCTGCTTTCACTCTATGTGTGTCACATTCGACATTGTAAGCAAAATCAAACTATTATTTTTGTTGATGATCTAATATTTCTGAAATCTGTTTCAAGATTTAGAAAATGTCCTCATGTCGGACGATATCCAGTATAGTTATTTGTGCTCTTTATTTAATTTTTACGCTCGTGCTATGACATTAACTCCACAGATGAGGTGCGAGGTGACAGTAGCGGAGTGAAGGAAAATCATTTGACTGTTGACCATCGCAGCAAACGCCACGATAAATCACGAATATTTGCAGCACTGCCTGCCGCAGGACATATAAATGCTAACACAGCAACTTTGGCAAATAAAGTTCTAGGTTGAAAACTATTATGCCCAGAAGAAATTACAGGCAACTCGATCTATAATTACAGGAATTACATGGCACTCGAGGAGTCCCTGCAAAAATTTCTGGAAATAATTATTAAATCCTTGAATCCTTCCTTCCTGAATAAATATATTACGGAATCCATAGAGTTATCTGGTGGTATCCCTGAATAGATTTCTTGATTAACTTTTGTAATTCCAACCTTTCAAATGTCTTCACAAATTCTAATATAGCTCTAGTAAAATGTTTTCCAACTTGGCATCCCTGGCCCAGCCTCACACATTGTAGCGACTCATTATTCAACGATTTTCTCTGCAACGGAGTTCGTCGGCCGTCTGCACGCTGCTAGAATCCTCCCCAGCATTGGCTCCATATTTTTTGGAATCTCATCGAAATAAATGAAAAGCAATTTTCTCGTTCGCGCCTCCGGTCGTCGTTAGTCGCCAACGCCATCACCATCAGCTTGTGGGGCAAGACCTATTTTGATCAACGATGATGACTACGACACACAGTGGTTCGGATTTGAAAAAAAATCTGAGTATAATTTTATAGCCATGTCAATTAAAAAAAATATATTTCTTTAAAAGTATTCGTATGATTTCAAACATTACATTTATTTCTTATATCTAGATGTTCTGTGTTAACTGTGCAATACTTTCAGGGAGCTACAGAATCATTTTCAAATTTTGTTTTAAATCCTCACAGCTATCTTCCTGGTATTACAACAGAAAGTCCAGCATAGAACATGGCTGCACTGAATATTTGGTTGAAGATAAAAAAATGTGTTCTTTCAGAGATGAGCCAGCCTCGGGCTGCAAATCTCTTAAATAAAGATATCTATCTATCTAATGTGTTCTTAAGACAAAGTTTTGATTTTCTTTTAATATATTTGTTTTATTTGGATTGAATGTCCTTAATGAAATCTTTTAAAGTTAAAAATTTATTTTACATGAGCCCCAGATACTTAAGTTGCTTAACTTTATCTGACCAATTTATTGGAACCCCTCTTATCGCGATAGCATGTCCACTTGAAGGATTTAATTATGTAAAAGGCTTTTTATTCATATGGGAGTTATCATAAGTTTAATTGTGGAACAATTAGAAGAAATCTTCCATTTACATTTTCCAACATGACTTAAATAAATTATGTTTGCACATTTTTCATGTTTTTCAAACTATCTGATATTGCAGATGATTGTTTGACTTGGCAATTGGGAATTCCGGTTTTGTCAGCTTTCAAGAAAACTGGACTTCCGTGCGATTACGAGGTGCTAAAGCCATCGGGTGTGGACAAACCTCCTCTTCACACTCTCCGCGGATGAAACCGGGAGTTTTGGTGGGGCAGGCCTGCCGTCCAGCATATAGCGGTCTACCGACTTGCGGATGCAGACGCTGATGACGACGACGACAATGATGATGCGGGTTTCAGGTCGGTCGTTCTGTGAGAGGAGAAAATTAATTTCACGGCACCCCCGGACAAGCAAGCTAGTTTTGTTTAATCACATTGTGTATGGTCATGAAGCAGCAGACCCCGGGCGGGTGAGAACTTTGTGGCCACAGACACTTGACCGTCGGATGAATGCGATTACTACGGGTATCGCTATTTACAGCGGAGACAAGAGCGATGGAAATGGTTGATTTCTATCACGATCATCGAGGTCACCGGAGTGTGTCCTCGGAAAATGATTTCTTTGTTCAAGGTTAGAAAGAAGATATTTAGTTTTGCTACTTTTCCCAGGTAACAACCTAGCATCAGCATGATTGACCCGAAGTTACCACTCCAATATTGCAAGAACAGCTGAACTTACACAGGAAGTACTGGTACCCTAGTTATTATACAAACATTAAAGGCGCCGGCTGCGACCGAATGCAGGTCAATTTGAGGATGAGAAGGAAATGTTGACATACTCAAGTTCCTCTGCACTTCCACAAAAAAACACTGGAAGTTTAGATATGTAAATAGGTTGCTGAAGGGATTCTTTTTGATAGACGTTAAAAATAAATTTGAAATAAATACATGAGCATGGACAAAGTGGGTACGATACTTCTTACACGACTGCACCAGGCAAACTGGGCACTATTGATCTGGATTCCGTCGCTTGCCCCACGGGAGCTTGCAACAAATCAACTTATGAAACATTTTTTCAAAGTGACAACTGCACCAGAAATTGCCCAAAAAATGCATTAAGCTTTAAGCATTTTTATAAATTATAGTTCTCAAAATTTTATCCATTTCATCTATTTGATCCATTTTTAAGTCATACATAGCCATTTGAAGCCATTTCAACCCATATTTTTGAATTTGAAATTTCCTTCTCCAGTTTTAGTTGTTTATATAAGTCAATGTATTCATTAAAAACCATTTGAGAACATTTTTACCTATTTTAAGCAATATTTGGTCAAACAGTTTTAAACTATTTCACGCTATTTCAGACCATTTTAAGCCATTTTAATCTATTTCAAGCAACGGCTTAAAGGCATCGTTACTTTTTAACATTTAAGATGACTTTAAGTTATTCAAAGTGACATTTGAGGTATTGTTTTTAATTTTCAATTTCCTATTTGTATCAATTTCTGATCATTTAAAGCCAATTTAATCATTTTAAGCGATATGAAGCCATAATAAGTCATTTTGAGAAATATTTAGCCATTATCGAACGTTTTCAGGCATTTAATCCCGATATATGCAATTTTCAATCATTTCAAGTCATTTCAAGCCATCTTAAACCACGCCAAGCAATTAGAAGCAGCTCAGGCATTTATTATTATTTATTTTTTTTTTTTTTTTGTAATTTCTTGTCCTTTTTATCATTCCAAGTTATTTGAGATCATTTTAGACAATATTTTTTTAAATTTAAATATCCAATTTGTATCCATTTTTAGTCGTTCATAGCCATTTAAGTGCATTTGAAGGTGTTGAAACCATTTAATGCCATTTCGAGCTATTTCAAGCTATTTTTAAATGTTTCAAGGGTGTTCGGCCATTTGGCCGAATGGGTTTTTTGGCCGAATGCCGTTTGGCTGATTTACAAAAAAAATGTTTTCATCGCTTGTGATGTGGCGGGACGCCATGTTTGTCGCTATATATGTGCTCCAAGAGAATAATTGAAACGATCCGTTCATTCAGGACGTCAAGACTCTGAGCTGATGGTAGGTTCGCCTTTGACCTACCAACGGTGTTCTAGGGTTTGAAGTGTTTAATGTTTTTGATAATTTTATCAGAATTTTTCCTTCTTTTTAATATAGGATATTCTTTTGATTTGTACTGGTTTGAATACTTTTGGCAATAATTGAACTCATATTTTAATTTGGAATTTTGCCTTCTTTAATTCATCGGCAGTTCTTTGTAGATATACTGATATAAAAATTATTTGCATTACATTTGCTTAAATTTTTATAAGACATTTTTCCTTCTTATGATCATAGGTTGTTCTTTCAAACTTGAATGTGTGTTAAAAGTTATTGGCTTAAAATACGTTCGTAAAGAGTCTTATTAAAACTACCTCTGCACCGTAAATTACGTATATCAGTAAACCGAACAACTCGGTGAACACTCATGTTAACGAAGCTCATTGGGTTTCCGTTGTCAAAATAAGAAACCAAACTTGTGATTGCTAGAAATTGCGAAAACCTTTGTTGGCAGCTGTTACCGATAGCAGAGAAGTGAATAATTGCTTACATTTAGGATGTTCGTCTTTCAATGTTGGCTGTTCCTTGAACTAAAACAAAATTGATGAATCATCAATCCTTCTTCAAGAATGAACTGTTCTTTGAAATTCAGCTTTGGAATTCATTACAAATGCATGCTAACTGTAGTTTACTTGTTTTCAATTTCAGCCAAATGGCGTTCGGCCAAATGGCATTCGGCCAAATGGCGTTCGACCAAACAGCCTAATGACCCGGAAGCGTTCCAAGCCATTTTTAGCAATTCCAAGCTATTTTTGACCGTTTTAAGCAACTTCTGACCCTTTTAAACCACTTAAGGCCATTTTGAGCCATTTCAAGCAATATTTTCTTATTCAAAATTTCTAAATGATAAATATTTTGAGTCATTTATAGCCATTTAAAGCCATTTTATCTATTTCAAGGCATTTGAAGCCATTCCAAGCCATGTTTCGTTGTTTTATGCCGTTTTTAACCATTCTAAGCTATTTTAAGTCGTTTTTGGCTGTTTAAAGTCGTATGTATAAGCAATTTTAGCCATTTTTAGCAGTTTTTAGCTATTAAAAGCAAACTTAAAGCTACCATCTTAAGCATTATTTAGCAATGTTCAGCCATCTTTAGCCATTAAAACGCACACCATGTTGTGAAGATATTTTTAACAATTTTTTTCAATTCTAGATCAAGGCCACTAAGCCATTCAAAGTCGTTTCAAGCAATTGCTAGCAATTTAAAGCTTTTAAAGCCATTTAAGCTACTTCCAGCCATTTGAAGCCATTTTCAACTCTTTGAAGCCATTTTTAACCATATTAAGCCATTTCTTTTTAATTTTCAGCCATTTTTAACCACATTTTGTCACATAAAATTTGTATTCATTTTTTTTTATTTCATTTTAGCCATTTTGAGTCATTTAAAACTATTTTTAATAATTTTAAGCAATTCAGGGCCACTTTAATCGATTTGAAGCCATTTCTCTCTGTGTGAGGCCGTTTTGAGCCATTTTAAGCCATATTTTTGAACATAACATTTTTAATGTTTATCCATTTTTAGTCGTTTGTAGCCATTTAAAATCATATTAAGCCATAAGAAGCCATTCAAGGCCATTTTAGCATTTTAAGGCCATTTCTGGCCATTTTAAGTGATTTGAAACCATATTTTATCATTTAATCATTTCTAGAAACTTTATGCTATTTCAAGTCATGTTCAAACCATATCAAGATGTTCTAATTTTAATATTTTAAAGTTTTAATATTGAGCATGGCCTTAAATGGCTGGATATAGCAAGAATCGGTTTAAATGGCTATAGATGGCTGGAATGGATAGAAATAAGGAATATGAAATTAAAAAATACGCCTTAAACGGCTATATGGTTACAAATGGCAAAAACTGCTTAAATGGTTTTAAAAAACTTAAAGCAATTGAAAGCCATTTGAATTAATTTTTTTATTTTAAATTTCAAATTATTATCCTTTGTTAGTGTTTTATAGCTATTTTCGAACACTCGGACATTTGGGTTTGAAGCTATTTTCTGCCGTTTTAAGCCATTGTAAACATTGTTGAGCCTTTTAAGCCATTTTTACCATTTGAATTCATTTGTGGCTGTATGAAGCGATTCTAAGAGATTTTAGGAAATTTCAAACCAATTTTAACCATATAAAGCCTGTTCGCGCACATAAGAGCGTCTGTTTCAATTGTCACATTGTTACATTTTACCGAACGTACAAACCTCTCTAATGTGGATCTAAATTCAACTTTAGGCTTCAACATACAACCGCCTTGAAAGACTAGAGCCCAAACGAAGTCTTTCAACAGTAATTTAGTTCATCGGTCTATGTCTTCTTGATGCAGGTCTACTACTACTGCTCTCAAACTGTGATGTTATAACTACAATATTACTTTTATAAGCTGATCAAACTGATTGGATAAGTGCAGCTGACACCTTTGCTGACTATTCGTAAATCACTCGTATCACAAGTAGTTGCTCATTACCTGAAATGTCCTTGAATGCCCTCTGTAATTTCTGTAGTCCTTAGCTTTTTGTCCTGGTTATATTGTATCTTCTTGGGAAGTGCTGTCAATTTGGTTCTGTGTTGATGCGACGTCTCCATGATAATGCGAATTGGTTACTGTGGTTTGCAGTCCTATCGATCCTACTTCACTGGCTGAATATCTGGATTGATTTCTGTTGCGTCTATGCCAAATAAATTGATGGTTTTCCCATCCATTCGAATTTCAACGAACAGCTCGCAGTTCCAGCTTCGTCTGCGTCCTTTACCAGTGTTTGTTGTGTCCCGGAGCGGTTGCTCCGGGAGGACGTGACTTCGCGTTTTTGCTGGAACCACCTTGTCTCGTTGCTGGTGCAGATGCTTCAATTGCTGTAGCTTGGAACATGATTTGGAATGCTGCGAAACTCGTATATGCCTTGTAGATCTGATGCAGAAATCTCTCCTCTATTTCCTAGACAGTTGTTCTTTAGTAAGCTAGCCTTCTGCTGTGCTCCTTCGACTGAAGATTTGATGACTTGCATCGTACAATGATATACCTGCCCTCGACGGCGGTGGTAACTATCAATAATATGAGAGACGGCTTTTTTAAATGAATTAATGAAATATAAAGCGACTTGCCTGAATGGGCCCTTAGGACTCCGATGGACGCCCTGATGGCGCCTTCCATTCGATTTGCTGACGGTAACGTGTTTGCATAGAGTCTCCATGACACTGGCTGAACTATTCTGGCTTGACTTAGGAAGTTTGACTTCTAATTCGACTGATCTGGATGATTGGCTGGATGCTCAACGACTTCTTGCTGGTAGAAAGAACTTTCATCTGAGTGTACTGACGCTTACGAATCTTCGACGACAAAAGGCATGTCTGCCTTAATTGATAGGTAACGATATATCGGTTGCGCTCCTTTGTGTGCTCAAACTAGCTGCTGACCTCCAAGCGAGGCACTAGAAGAGCCAGCGGTAACTTCACGGCTGTGAAGCTGTCTCCCATGGCGGGCAGACTCAAGAAACCCAAACTTGTGAGCGCACAAGAATTGGGGCGCTTGCTACGTTAGCAAGCTGACGACAACACAACTGCTTGCTTGCAGTGTGCTGTATTCACTCATGCTGAGTGAATCGGCGGTAAAATATCGTACCATTCCAAAACTATTCCTCATGCTTCAACGACCGTTGTCCTTGAACTGCTGGCTGATGCACATGAGGCACCAACGGACCTTTAACCGTTGGCTCAGAAAATGTTGAACCCTGGATGGCCAACAGACTGTCGAAGACTGTAAAGTGCAGTTGCACTGACAACAAACGGAAACCAATTGATACACCTTGACTTCCATACAAATCCAAGGATTTCGAATACGCCTAAACTGGACTAGACGCCTAGGTCTCCAACAAACGTCTCTCTGTTGGATCGAAAATGTTCAGCCACCATTTGACTGAACCAGTTCAATGTCTGAAACTCCAATCATCCTTTACTAAATTCATGCACAGTAGAATTTTCCATGGTCAGGTTGATTAAGTGCACAAACTCTCTGATGCATTTGTCTGAGCCAAACCAATCGAGAATCAAAGCGGACTGCTTCGACTCCCAAGAGCAAATCAATACTGGAATAAATGAGAGGGTACTTTTTATCCAATATAACCCAGAACTACAATAACTTGCCTGGAACGGAGACCTCCTGGCCTCCTTTGACGCCTAGACTCCTATTGGTGCTTGATTATCCCTGACACTACTCATTTTTGCCGGAATCTCATTAACGAACTATCTATGAGTTTGGCTCACATAGAGTGTTCAATTTCAAGGGAAATGCGTAACAAATCAAAACAAACACGAAGTATTTCAGTCCAAAGCTTAATTCAACACTAAAACCAATTCACTTTTTATCTTCTTTCTTCGTCCTGTCTGTCATCTTTACCTAAGTCTGACTTCTCATTCTGGTCTTCCATTGTCCTTCTCAGCTGACTCCGTCGCACATTCTTTCAGCTTCCGTTCCCTTTCGTGATTCAGACCCGTGTGGAGCTCAGCATGGTGTTTGTCGTCGCAAAAAAATGCATCTGGCTGGTTTCGGGCAATCCTTCGTTACGTGGCGATGATTGAGGCAATTTTCACAGAGCACATTATTCCGAACAAACTCCAGTCGTACCAGTGGAGTCATTTGTTTGAATTTGCTGCAACGGTAAACACCTATAACATATCGGTGGCCTTGGGAGCTGATTCGTTTTTGGTTTCGTTGACGGTTGGTTTTGGTTTTCCCTGGCACTGATTGGGTTGAACTGCTGACTGACTCGAAAATACTGACAAAACCACTTCAGTTTGGGAAGGAACAGATCTGGTGTCCTTCTTCATCCTTCCTCTCCATGCTTTGAATAACGGCTGAAGAGCGCAGAAGTTCGCATAGTCCACTGGTTGCATCCTGCGTTTGGCCTCGATGGTGTCCAGATTCTGCTTCTTACAATCTTCCTCGATCCGCTCACGGAACTCGCCTGCCAGCTCATAGAGTGCTTGAGTGAAGCGGAATTCCTTTTCTGTCATGGATTCGCCACTGATTTCCAAGCAGTACGCAAACCTAATAACTGCCGCAAGCAACAGTGAATCAGTCGAAATGATGGCTTCCAGCGGAATTGCAAATTGGGCTTCCATTTTTCGATAAACTTGAGGAATTGCACTAAACCGAGTAAGTTAAGCAACACGACTCAGCGCTGACGTCGATAAAATCAAAACAATGACGCACTGTCACTTGTTTGACACCTCACTTTATGCACTTTATGCTTTCGCTCGCTGTCACCCTTTTCGCCATAGAGCCACAGTTGATTCGCACCTTGTGTTGCACGGTAAGAATTTTCGACTCAAGTCGACAATATTACAAATATTCTTGAGGATGGCTGATTTTAAACTGGAGAGTAGGATTTTTCCGATGCTTTCAAAGAAAAATCACTTGGAAGTACGCAGTCTGAATGTCTGATAACTGAAGTTTATTAGTCTGTTAAGTCAAGTCTGAATTACACGGATAATCTGAACATCTGCACAAGTACTTAACTTAACTCTTGGACATATATTTCTTGACGTTTAATATCACAAACTATCACATAATTGGTATGATCAGACGCGGGACAGAATAACGGCACGGTTGTATACTATTTTGATACTGATTTGGTCTAGAATATAGCTGGGGTAAAATACTGTTTGACTGACTATTCAACCTTACATCTCATTGTTCTGTTTGAAGAAAGTGCTTATGTACATGATCAATTATTGCCTACTGTTTCAATTGTCACATTGTTACATTTTACCGAACGTACAGTCAAACCTCTCTAATGTGGATCTAAATTCAACTTTAGGCTTCAACAAAGCCGTTTCAAGCCATTTAAGGCCATTTTTAGTTATTTTTCAGCAGGTTTAACTATTGTAAGGTATTTTTAGCAATGTCAAGCCATTTTAAGCAATTGTTATCCTCTTAAGCCATTTTAAGTCATTTTAAGCAATTGTAAGCAATTTTATCTGTTTCATGCTATTTTAAGCCATAAGTAGCCTTTTCGAGCAATTTAAACCAATTTTTAAAAATTTATTAGCAAAAGTCCAGTCAGTCAAGCTATTCATGATAATTTTTAGTTGTTTTAAGCTATTTTATCCAATTTAAATTTTTTAAGCCATTTTTAGCCATTTGAACTATTTAAGGCAATTTTAGACAATTGTAAGCCATTAAAAGGCATTTTCGTCCATTTCAAACAATATTTTGAATTATTACTTTTCAATTTTCAGGCATTTTTATTTAGAACTTTTTAATCCAAAGCCATTCTTAGCCCTTTGAAACAATAGGATTCTAAAGCCCTGTCCCAATTTTAGTGTCAAACGCTTAAGTTTAGGCCAAAAACACATGTTTACTCGATTGTTCAATGTTTTTCGTTTGTTTAGGTTCAAAAAACATTGTTATAGTTTTTTTTTAGATTTTGTCACACCCCTTGGCTTAATCAAAAATTTTGGGTGTATATTACTTTCCGTGTCCCTTCCGAAATGTCAGATAGGAACAACCCCAGTTATAAAACTAAACCCCTGTTGTGTTTTTGTCGAATAACCAAACGTCAAACATGATCAAAAGCGTCAAGCTTCATTTATGGGCCCAATTTTTATATTAAAGTTTAAATGCGATATAGCGATTATTTGAGGGGGAAAAATTACTGAAGTAATTGCAGAAACATGCTCTTTCGTGTTATTAAATCAAAGCAAGATTTCACTAAACGTTTAAGGACCCTATTCCAATTTATTTTAGCCAATTCAAGGCATTTTGAGCTATTTTAGCCAAATTTTAACCAGTTTCAACCATGTTATTGCATTTTAAGCCATTTAATGGAATTGTAAGCCATTCAATGCCATATTGAATCGTTTAAATCTTTTATGCCATTTTAAGCCATTCAAGCCATTTGAAGCAATTACAAACCATTTTTGGCCACTTTTATGCTATTTAAAGCTATTTTAAGCCATTTTTTTGAAATATAAGGACTGTTCATTTTATAAAGTGGACACCTTGTGCATGCTGTATCTTTCTTATTAATCAATGAAATTTCAATCGGTTTTTTGCACATCGTTCGACTAGTATTGTACAATGTTGTGATAATAAAAATTCTCCAAAATAATTAAATTTCACACGAATATGGAACAACGATTAGATCGGTCGATTTTTTGTGGTTATCAAAATCAATGATTGTAAGAAATTGGCTGGAAAATTCGATAATTTATATTTTCTATTTTCAAAAAAGGCTTGTTCTTCGAAAGCATCATCAATCAGAAGCCTGATGGAAAAAATCAAGTTATTTTTGGAGCAACAATTTTACAGATATTTTAAAATCAATTTTCCCGTATATTTTTAAAGAATTTTTTTTAAATTTGATGGGAATTGATATGAGTAGAATTTTTTGTGTAAAAGTACGTCCTGACGGAAGTCCTAATATAGTATTAATATGAAAAATAACTTACGCCTTCATAGAGTTACTTAGTAAGTCCCCACGTCACATTCAAAGCACAACAGAAACACAATTGTTTTATTCTTAGAAGACCTATCAAAATACATTGACAATCATCAAAATTGGCAACACTGCTGTAATAAAATCGATTTTATTTTCCACATATTATTTTCATAATATGTTATTCTGAGATTACCAATTGAAAAATTCGGAGAAAACTGTTTACAATTTGCTGTAGATCGATAAATATGCGTACATGATTTTAAAAGTATGAGACTTTTTAGTAAAACTACCATAAACAGTAAAATTTATATTTAAGACTGTAGTTTAATCTCACGATTTAGCTTTCGTTTATACTAATATAGTTTTTTTAGTAATCCAAACTAGTTTTGAACACGCTTTTTACTTTTCTATTTTGCTGGGAGTGAAAGGATGGTGTATCAGCAAATTTGGCCATAAATGGGTAAATCACTAAAGTTACCTAATATCATAGAATGTGGAATATAATTGATATTTTTAAAGCTTTATCTTTAGTAGTGTCGGTAGCACAGATGAACGGTGGACGGTTACACTGAGAACCACTGCCAGGCCAAGGATATCGCGGCCAAGTTGATCGCACTTTGGTATTTAGTCCTTTCTTCTACAGCATTCGCAACAACTTCGTTTCACCTTAAGTCCACTTTATTCCTCGAATTAATTTAAATGTTCACTTATACCTTAATTTTTATTTCATGCAAGCTACAACAAATTCACTTTCATTAGAGTTCACTTAATTTTTTCTAATTCACTGTATTTTTAAATTTCCGTGTGGATGAACGTCGATGATGGCTCCATGTATCGTCGTAGAGGGATGAAAGAAGAGGATGATGACGTCTCTCGAGGCCTTTTATATACTAGGGATCGGAAGTCTGTTTTTCTCCATCTTGGCATTTCCGAAGGGGCTATTGTCATTAGCTGTCATCCTTGTCGGACTAATGTTCTCGCACGAGGGAATCGCCACACGTCGCGGTACACAGATGGAGGGAACAGACAAAGTTCTTTCGTGGTGCACGAACATCCTGGCCCCTTCAGAAATCACATTTCTGGATGATAACGAATTTTCCACTAGCGGGTTGTCCCTCGGTCGATGACGAACCAATCCGATGCCGAAGATTGTTTTGGTCCAAACGTCAAGAGATTTTTCGACCGGAGCAAAAGAACAGAAGCCATGGTTGCTGACGAGAAAATGGAAAACAAAGACCCGGTAGCGGGTTTCGCAAATTTGAGGATTAATGGACAGGTTCTCACCTTGTCCCTTTGGATAAAGGGCCTTAAATTTTCATTCCGCGCTGCTGATTGCTGAAGGATGGATGTGGAAACTACGGAGAAAGTTGTTTGCTGGACGAAGCTGTTTTGGAAGACGGTGTTGTTTTGGTTTCGTTGGATGCAACCGGCAGCAAGCAAATTTTCGATACCGGTCGTGTGAATTTTCCTTGTGATGTTCGAAGAGTCACAACACGTACGATTCCATCCGCTCCAGGGTGTAGTTCTTCGATGCGCGCTGTTTGCCAGGTCATAGGAGGAGCATTTTCATCTTTAAGAATGACCAGCCTTCCCACATCAATAATTGTTGGAGGATTCACCCATTTCGTTCGTTGTTGTAGAGTGAATAGGTACTCGCGGTTCCACCGTTGCCACAAGTGCTGAAATAGCTTTTGCACCTGCTGCCATTGATGAAGTCGGTTGAATGGAGTTGCTGAATGGTCGATGTCTGGTACCGCTTTCATTGAGGATCCGACCAGGAAATGCCCAGGAGTGAGCACCTCATAGTCGCTCGGGTCGTCGCTAATGGGAATAATTGGTCTGGAGTTCAGGCAACATTCTATTTGCGTGAGGAGAGTTTCCGTGTCGTCGTAGCACAGAATGTGTGGGCCTAAGACGCGGAAAAAGTGTTTCTGTGCAGAAGCTATTGCTGCCTCCCACAACCCACCAAAATGAGAAGCTTTTGGCGGGTTGAAGTGCCATTTGATCCCATTCGAAAGACACTCCTGGGACACCGCAGCTTGGTGCTCTTTGCTATTGATAAGCCGGCGCAACTCGTTAGCTGCTCCGACGAAATTCCTGCCGTTGTCGCTGTGGATGTCTGAACAGATGCCCCGTCGGGAAACAAATCGTCGCAGAGCTTGTATGAACTTTGCCGTGCTAAGGTCTGCCACGAGCTCAATATGCACGGCCCTCGTACTGAAGCAAACGAACACGGCGACATAGGCTTTTCTCGGTGCGGCCCGTCGATGTTGTTGTTTAATTTGTATTGGTCCCCAGTAGTCGATTCCTGTCGTCGTGAATGGTCTGCTTGCCGTTACTCGCGTAGAGGGTAATTCCGCCATGAATTGTTGTATCGTTTTAGGTCGATTTCTACAACAGGTGACACAATTACGAACAGTCCTTTTGGCCAGATCCCTGGCCCCTATTACCCAATGTCGCAGCCGAAGAATCGTGAGAAGAAGTTGGGGGGCTGCATGGAGTTGGCGCAAATGGATAGATTGCACCAATAATGCCGAGAATGGATGAGATGAGGGAAGTATCGCTTGATGTTTACTTTCAAAAGGTAGTAATGAGTTGCTAAGTCGTCCTCCAATTCGAAGCACCTGGTGAGCATCGAGAAAGGGGTGAAACCACCGCAGTCGTGATTTAGTTGAGATTTGGTTTCCCTGCTGTAGTTGTGTGATTTCGTTGCCAAAGAATTGTCGCTGGACGAGTTTGATTAGAGTCGTTTCTGCTGCGTTGATTTCTACAGTAGTGAGAATCCCAGTTCTGCGGTCGTTACTTTTGAGGCAACAATTTCGTAGAAAACGAAGGCAGTATGCCGTGATTCTCAGCATTCGGTGATAATTAGAGTGGATTGCGACGTATTCATCAATGAATGATGGTTCCTCCGCTATGGTGACGGCATTATTAGAAGTTGCCTTAGCTTCATTAAGAGCTTCGTTGGATTCGACCATGTTGAGGTGGAATGCTGGCCATTCGCTGGGGTCGAGTGCCAGCCACTCCGGTCCGTTCCACCAGAGTTTACTTGCGATGAGCTGGTCTGTTGTTGTTCCTCTTGAAATTAAATCCGCTGGATTTTGTACACCTGCCACATGATTCCAAGAGCAGTTTTCCGTGGCCAGTTGTATCTTGGAGACCCTATTTGCAACGAAAGTTGCCCATGCCGACGGAGAAGATTTGAGCCAACAAAGAACCACAGTAGAATCTACCCAGAAAAAAGTTTCAGCCTTGATTTTGAGTGCTATAAGGATTTTCTCGTACAGCTGAGCACCAAGAAGCGCGCCGCAGAGCTCAAGTCTCGGGATGCTTTGCCTTTTAAGTGGAGCTATCTTGGACTTCGATGTGAGCAGATTAATCTTGACTTCGCCGGTGTTGTTTGTTGAGCGGATGTAGACGCACGCACCATATGCGTGCTCTGATGCATCGGTGAAGACATGCAGCTGCAGCGAGGTGGGTGACGAGAAAGTAACACAGCGTGGAACTCGCAGTTGGTTGAGGTTTGGAAGTTGCGTTTGATACATTTCCCACCGCGTCCTGAATGTTGGAGGTAGTATTTTGTCCCAACTCCATGGTTTCCCGTCTTCATCAAGTAAGGCCCATATTGCTTGCATGAAGATTTTGGCTGTGGTGATAATTGGACCAACGAGTCCAAGTGGATCAAATAGTCGCGCTATGTACGACAGCGCAATACGTTTAGTGAGTCCGTCCATTGAATCTGTGGCGATTTGGGTTTTGTACCGAAGAACGTCCGTGCCGGGTTCCCAGTGGAGGCCTAGCGTTTTAATGCATGCTTCTCTATCGAGGTCGATCGAAGGCTTAAGTGCCCTATTCTCAGACGGAACGTCTTGTAGAACGACTGGGTCATTAGAGGCCCACTTTCGCAGTTCGAACCCCCCTCTTTTGAGAAGCGATTCCATTTGGGTTCGGAGTTCAATTGCTTCCTCGGTTGTGTTTGCACCTGTGAACAAATCATCAACGTAGAAATCGTTACGAAGAACGTCAGCTGCGATTGGAAAGTCGATTTGTTCGTCGTCGGCCAACTGTCGCAGCACTCGAGTGGCGAGAAACGGGGCACTGGCGGTACCGTAAGTAACGGTTTTGAGTTCGTAGGTTTGTAAGGGGGATTCTGGTGATGCTCTCCAAACGATGTGCTGGAGACTGTTGCTTCTGTCGTCCGTCAAGATTTGCCGGTACATCTGTTTTATATCTGCGTTGATGAGGATTGGATGCATTCGTGATCGAAGCGTGATTGATCGTAAATCATCCTGCACTATAGGGCCCACCATAAGTGCGTCGTTTAAGGAAGGTCCATTAGTAGTGCGACAGGATGCGTCAAAGACAACGCGTACTTTTGTAGTGGTGCTGTCCTCTCTCACGACGGCGTGGTGCGGGAGGTGGTAACATGGTAGACGATTTTGCTGATGATCCTGTACGCGCTCCATATGACCCAGCTGGAAGTATTCCTCCATGAACGATCGATATTGCTGATCGAGCTCAGCATTATGAGCGAGCTTGCCTTCCAACAAATGAAAGCGACGTATGGCTGTGCGACGGTTGTCGCCGAGTTTGGCTAAAACGTCCTCTTTGATGGGTAAGCTGACGATGTACCGGCCCTCAGCGTTTCGATTTACTGTCCGACGGAAGTGCTCTTCGCAAGCGGATTCCTCCACCGAGTAGCAGGGTTGCAAATTATCTTCTTCTAGGGCCCAAAATTTCTGAACCAGGTCGTGCAGATCAGCAATAGTGGCGACGTTAGCGACGATTGGTGTGCTTGTTGGGTTGTGGGAACTCTTTCCAGAGACAACCCATCCGAAAACTGAATTGATGAGGGTAGGAAGACCAGGTCCAAGTTGAATTCGGCCAGAAACCTTGAACAAATCAAAGAAGACTTCGGCACCGAGGATAAGATCGATCTTATTCGGTTTGTAGAATGCTGGATCTGCGAGTTGGATTCCCGATGGAATATCCCAAGATGATGAGTCGAATGTAGCTGATGGCAAATCGATGGCAACCTTCGGCAGTACGAGCAGATCAACGTTGGCAGAAAATTCGGAGATGCGCGAGCGAATTTTTGAAGCAAATTTGAAACGAGATTCAGTTGATGACTGTCCAATGCCGGCGATAGGTAGGTGGATCCGTTTGCGTTGAGCCTTCACCATCTGGGAAAATGATTCTGTTGCAAAACAGCATTCGCTGCCAGAGTCAAGTAGAGCTCTAGCTGGATGTTCGGTTCCGTTGTCGTCGACTACGATGACGATAGCAGTGGCAAGAAGAACACGTTTGCCACCACGACCAGCAGATGAGTAGCTTGCACAGTCGTCGACAGATGCTGACACCGACGCAGATGGGTTTTCCGATGATGGTAAGTTTGTGTTTTCTTTAAGAGGCGTATCTGCTGGTTTTGTGTTGATATGGGTTGCACCAAGGCACAGTTGAGTGTGATGGTGACCTCGACATTTGCGGCAGGTGCTCGAAGACGGACACTCCTTTGCTTGGTGTCCTTTGCGGAGGCAATTCCGGCACAGCTGGTGACGCCGGACTTCCTTTTCTTTCTCATCGACGCTAAGCTTGGAGAATACCCCACATTGGTAAAGCGGATGATGGTCTGAGCAAGCAACACACTTACGCTGATTAGTTGGACTTGCTCCGTGGCTGCTCACGATTCGTTGAGTAGGCTTTTTCATTGAGTTAGAAGGTGAATAGTTCTCAGCTGTCTTCCCAATGGTTTGTAGAACGTTGACTCTTCTCTGGATAAAACTGGTGAGTTCCTTGAACGAGACAGCATTTAACGTGGACGAATATTCCTCCCAATCTCTTCTAGTGGTAGAATCAAGGCGGATGCTCAGCATTCGAATCAGCAGCACGTCCCAAAACTCAGTTTTCTCCCCGAGCTGCTTGAGGATTTTTACGTTCGTTTCAAACTTTTCTACCAGTGAGTGTAGTTCTGGAGCAGATTCTCGTTTGACCGAAGGGAATTCGAATAGCGAATCGACGTAGGACTGTTTGAGTCGGATGGGGTTCTGATAGTGATCCAGAAGTAAGTTCCAGGCAACCAAGTAGTTGTTGGCGCTGAGTGCTACTGTTTGTACCAGCTTCAAGGCATCTCCGGACAACGACGACCGCAGATAGTAAAACTTCTGGATACTAGAAAGTTCGTTCGATGAGTGGACAAGTGAAACGTAGAGATCATGGAAGTTCAGCCACTGATCTAGATTTCCGGTGAAAACGGGAAGTTTGATGTCGGGCAACCTTACATGCGACGACAGAGGGCCTTGCGCAGTTGAATGAGGAGACGACGGAGTACGAGGTGACGGCAGATCATGTTTATTGACCGAAAGCAGGAATCCCTTCACTCTGAAGTACGTAGTCTCGAACTCAACACGTTGCTTCAAGTGATCGTCGAGAGCAGACTCGTCCAAAGTCTCGAGTTCAGTTTGGACGGAGTTGAAGTCTTTCCAGATGGTTTCGGCATGCTCTAGGCGGACGGACACTTCACGCTCGCAAGTTTCTTCGGTGTACTCGTCGACGAACTTCTGAATTAGGCAGAATGACGTCAGCAAGCTCTTCTGCCTCGTCTTCAACGACTTGATGCGTCGCTCGTTGGACATCACTGGTAGAGATTGAGCTGGATCTGGAATGCACAGACCGCGTAGCTCACACGGGAACGGGATAGAAAGAAAGGAATACTAATTACCTGATCACAGGCAAGATTTTGCCTTGTATGAATCTACGTTGCTCCAGAAGCTTCGATGGAGGCTGGGTTATTCGGGTACCTCAGAATTGGCCAAGCACGTGGTGGAAACTACCAGAAGGTTTGGGGATCTCCGGAGTTCGACGGTAGATCCGGCTCGAAGGACCACTTTGTCGGTAGCACAGATGAACGGTGGACGGTTACACTGAGAACCACTGCCAGGCCAAGGATATCGCGGCCAAGTTGATCGCACTTTGGTATTTAGTCCTTTCTTCTACAGCATTCGCAACAACTTCGTTTCACCTTAAGTCCACTTTATTTCTCGAATTAATTTAAATGTTCACTTATACCTTAATTTTTATTTCATGCAAGCTACAACAAATTCACTTTCATTAGAGTTCACTTAATTTTTTCTAATTCACTGTATTTTTAAATTTCCGTGTGGATGAACGTCGATGATGGCTCCATGTATCGTCGTAGAGGGATGAAAGAAGAGGATGATGACGTCTCTCGAGGCCTTTTATATACTAGGGATCGGAAGTCTGTTTTTCTCCATCTTGGCATTTCCGAAGGGGCTATTGTCATTAGCTGTCATCCTTGTCGGACTAATGTTCTCGCACGAGGGAATCGCCACACGTCGCGGTACACAGATGGAGGGAACAGACAAAGTTCTTTCGTGGTGCACGAACAAGTAGAATAGTAAAGGATACAAACATACAATTTGTTCAAAAAAATAAGGATTTTTATTTTTTGAAAAATAATGTTAAACTTTGACGGTTTTTTAAAGAGTTTTTGGAAAAACTATTTAGCTCTTCAACCAAAAGCATTTTCAAAGATTTTATATTTTCATAGCATTTTAGAATAATAGGTCAACGATACACAGAAAACCGATTACGATTTTATCAATAAATAAAAAAGATATAGCATAAACAAAGTGTCCACTTTATAAAATGAACAGTCCTTATGTTATAAATTTCCAAATTTTGGAAATTTTATGGAGCCATTTAAGTGCCTTTGAGTCAGTTTTAAGCCATTCCAAGCCAACTAGGGATATTTAGACTATTTATAGCCAATTTTATCAATTACAAGTCATATTGAGTCACTCAAAGCATTTTTTTTATTATTGTGAGCCATTCTAATCAATTTTTAGCCATTTTTAATGATTTTCAGTCATATAAGGTCGTTTGTAGTTATCTAAAGCTATATGAAGCTCTTTTGTTCATTTCAAGCCATTGCAGGCCTTTTAAGGTTGTCAAATCATTATAAGTCATATAAAGCCTTTTGATAGCCATGTCAAGTGATTTTAAGCCATTTTAAGCTATTTCAAGCAATTTTATGCCATACCTCAAAATGACTTACAATTCAGGTATTTCAAGCCATTTTTAGTCATGTTAGGCCATCTTGAATTATGTAAAGCTATTTTTCGCCAATTTAATTGAATAAAAGCCATTTCAAGCAATACTTAGCCTTCTAAACTTTTTTTTTTGTTAATTTTCTGCATATTTAAATCCCGTTCTAGCCATCTTAAGCCTTTTTAAGTAATTGTATGCCGTTTTATGACATTTTAAGCCATTCAAGGCAATTTCAGGCTATTTCTAGCCGTGCCAAGGGATATGAGCCTTCAAAAACCCAATTGTAAGCCATCATCAACCACTTTTAGCCATTTCAAGCCATTCTTATATATTATGATCCATTTTCAACCAACAAAGCTTTTTAAGCAATTTCAAACCATTTTAAGCCATTTCAAGCAGTTTATAGTATGCTTAGTCTTTCATAGTCATCGTAAGCCATTTTAAGTCAATAATGTTTTCAAAATTTGACAGAACAGAATTGGTTTTTACATTGTTAATTAATACAATTGATATTTATCGTATAAAACTTTAGAAAAGGTTAATCTTGTAACGTATTACCGCTATTTATATATTTTTCCCGTAACGCGCGTAGATCGCCTTTTCAAGGTGCGTTACGAGGTAAGATCTTCCATATTCTGCTCTTGTTGTATCTGTTCTTGTTAATACTGAAAAAATATGGAAGAGTATGAGAGAGTAACAAGGCACTAAGACCAACCTATTTGTCCTAGATGATAAGGAGGTCGAAGTGGAAAAATGACTCAATCAGCTTTTAAGGCTGGTTTCAATTCATGAGACAAGTTCTTTCCGAGTTCAAGTGTTTATTTTTGGATATCTAGAAGGTAAACGATTTCGAATCAGGAAGCAGCAGACCTCCTACATTTAAATATAAGCTTCTTGTTTCAGAGAATAAGACATTTATTATGCGATGAAACCTGTTCACAGTTACAAATAACGACTTTGAATCTTCTAAAAAGAAACAAAAATTTGATACGCTAGAGTCGGTACGGTCAAAATCAGTATTATTCAACCAGCTTAGTGGCCGAACCTGAATAAGGGGCGCGCTTTTTTGAGTTTAATGGTGACAAACTGTTTTCTCATTGAAATACGCGTCTTCCAATCTATTTTAAATCTATGCACTCTTAAAAAATCTAATTTTGCATGACACTTAATCCTAATTTCACACACATAATCGAGGACGTAAGCATAAATATCACTAATATTTACGTTCTATTCGATGCACACCGAAATCAACATTCATTTTCATGTCCCTTTCAAGAAATATTTCCATTTTTTTATTGTGCAAACAAAACCATCGCCACGCCACGATCTTTTTCAATTTTTATTGCATCTGTTCTTAGGCCCGCTTCACACAAACACGAATACACGGCATGTCGTGAAAGTAGATCATTGCATCTTACTTTTACGTCATGTCGTGTATTTTTTTTGGCGTAGTGTGATCATGTAATTTTAAGATCGGATGTAAATTTATGTCAAATGGTTCGCTTTTTGTATGTGCATCTAAGTAGATTGAAATTTACACGAAATTTTCGAAGAGTGTGGAGTAGTAATTATTCTCTAGTTCGAGACCAGTAGAATTAGCTCAGATAAATTTATTTGCGAAATTATTAATTTGAATACGATTTATTCATGCTGTTCAGAATTTGAATCAAGGTGTTCGGAATATGAGACAGAAAGGACACAGTGTTTGGCATTTGGATCAAAATGGTGTTCCATCCTTTTGCGAAAAAATAATACTGAACAAGCTTAAATCAACAACTTTATCGGCACACCCAACAGCTAACAATTAAACCTAGCAAACAAATTGAAATTTTCACAAATATAAGCTAATATATGCTTATCAGATGCATTTTAAGTCACTATTGGCCTTAAGTGTTTGGAATATGAGTCAAAACGGTAAACTGTATTGCAACTTAATTGAAACAAACAAACTTTTAACTGTCAAACCCGTAGTATAGTGCAACTAATGCTTTAAATGATAAATCATAATTGAAAAGAATTAAGAAATTTGTTCGTACCAATGCATACAGAACTAAAGGCCTTCAAACATGACCATTTTGTATGACGATCGAATTTTTTTTTTAATTTCCAGCACTGAAATATATTGATAAATTTTGGCAACGTAGGTCAAGATATGGGACACTAACCCTATGAAGGCTAAAACCAATCAACATCAATCAACCTATGATTGAAGTCTCTATCACAATTCATCTCTGCAATATAATTTACTCACAATTCTCATTATGAAGCTCAAGCGATTAAACAAACGATCCACCGTACAACATAACTCATGTCTCCAACTATTCCCCACGACGACATCACCGAACGTCTACTACACCACACATTCGTCGCCAGCCATGGCTCGCACAATCAGAAAACGTATTTAACATCTTAATTGAATAATCGATTCACTCGATTATTTATGCGATGGACACATACAAATTGAATTAATTTGCTTTCTATGCCTTTATGCGGTTCGTTTATCATTTTTTAGTGTTTCCTTCGTGCTCTCCGTCAAAGGAGAAAAAAATTCGAACCAATGCATTCCAGACCAGGTTCATCTATCGATCTATTGGCAGGTCGTAATCCATCGGACGCATTTCATATTTCAATTCGATTTTTTAACTCTTCATTGGGAGAACCACATTATACTGTTCGGTAATCGGAAAGATAAATAATCTACGAGGAATGATAGTGGATGAAATTTCTACCGCTTGTCCAGCCACCATCACAAGCTACAATATGTAGAATTTTGAAAAAAAAAATTGTTCTTGTCCTCTGCCCGGATTATTTCCGAGATGAAATAAGAAAAAGCACAAAAGTAACTCTTATGCCCGGAGAATGGCCTGCTGCAGCAACGTTCCGTGGAAAGGATAATTTCTGGTCCTTCGCGACCTTTTCTTCCCTCTGCCGCGCGCGCCGGTTCGATTCAACTTTGTGCAAGGGTTTATCAATAATTTATAGATTTATCCTGCCTTTCTCCGGGCATTCCAACTCCTCAGACCGGCACTAATCCTAATAACTCTTCCTTGTTCCATCATAATTCCTCCAGGCGGATTTGCCTTTTTTCGTCGACGTCGTTCGCGCAGAGAAGGACTACTGTGGAACAAAGATTCCACGCGGGACCCCTTTTTTGCTCTTTTGTTGCTCACTCGGGAAGAGCTGTCCGCCGAAAAAAGGTTATTTTGAACAGAATGAATGAATGAAAATTCAATTTTTGTCAATGAATTGTTCAGATTCCGACATGGACATTCGACCACTCATTAACTTTTACGTGTAACAAATACGTTTCGTTCCAACAAATCTGGAGGGTATTCTACTGGTCTTGTTCTTCTAGACATGAGAAAAGCATTCGACGGTGTTTGGCATGAAGGTTTGATCGTAAAATTAAAAAAACTTCAATTTCCCAACATGCATTGCTAGAATAATCCAAAGTTTTCTGTCAAATCGTACCGTAAAACGGGGTAACTTTGATAGTTTTTTCGAAGAAAACTTGAATATTTATGCATGCTGTTTCAAAGAATTTTAATTCATATTTTTAAAACAAGTACTGGTATCCTAACTATCGATTCCAGTTGATAGATTTCCAAAAGATTTAGGGAAAGTGTACCAGTTATGGCCATAGTGGTTCCCTATTTGGCCATACGTGAAATTTCGATAACTTTCAAATTTTAAATCTTTTTGAATGTTTAAACATCAAGATATATCATAAACCTTACTACTACAACACACAAAATCCTTCAAAATGTGAAAACATTCAAGTAATCCCGTATGGCAAAATAGGGAACCACTATGTCCATAACTGGTACACCTACCCTATTCTTAATGGATATATAATATTTCATATAATCGAAAGTCGGTTATCTGTTTTGGGGTAACTTTGATAATGGAGCATCACGCGAACAAAATTGAATGACTTACAGAACATTTGTAGGGCGTTGCATATCTTTAGGCGTTTAACGCTATATGGAAATTTCTGACTTAGATTACAAAAATGGTCCCAGTTTGTAAAAATAGTATTCGCTAAGAGTTTTGAGACCGAATTCGAGCTCTACTATAACTAGGCTATCAAATATAAGTGACGAATTCATTATGACTTCATCAAATAGTGATCGTAGAACAAATTTTTGAGAGCATTTCAAAATTGCTAAAATCTTATAAATTTTCCATATATGCATATAAATCCTCAAATGTACTTGATTCCAACGAAAAAAGCTTTAACATGAAGTGTCATACTAATACTCTTTACTTTTGCATTCGTTTTGCTTAACAGATTAACAGGAACTTTGTTATTTCGTTTAGTATGTTGAGAGTCTCGAATTATCAAAGTTACCCGCATTATCAAAGTTACCCCGTTTTACGGTACACTTCAATATTTTTTTATTTGCTGATGACACAGGCCTTTCTGCCAAAGGACCAAGCCTGCGTGTCATCTGTAGTAGATTGCAATGAGAAGGTTGGATGTATTTTCTTCATACTTGCAAAAATGGATGATTTCTGATTCCGGGTCATTTGGCCGAATGCCGTTCGGCCGAAATTGAATGAAATAGTGCACTACAGTTAGCATGCATTTGTAATGAATTTTAAAAAAACAGCTTTTTCTAAAAGAAGGATATATCATCATTGGAAAACAAATAAAAAACTCTTTAGTGTTAGTTCAAGAAACAATAAGTGCTGAAAGAAAAACATCCTTAATGTATACAATTATTAATTTCTCTGCTAGCGGTAATAGCAGCCAAGAGAGGTTTCAGCATTGCATTTGTAGTCAGCTTTTCACAGTTACTATAAAGGTTTACGACTTTTTCGCCCTTCTGCAAGATGATATACTTCGACTTTTCGAATCGTACTAAGTACATTGGGCGGTATGAATAAAAAGCGTAGAACTTAACTACATATAGCATCTGCTCAAAAACAAAATCCACAAAGTTTACTACACTTTTGGTATGAATAAAAAATCTTTCGTACATGTAGTAGGGTCAAATGGTCCAAAATGCCACTTTAAGGATTTGTGTCGTTTTCTCCTAATGAGATCCACATTTTTACGCCATTCGAAGTCCTAACAGTAACTTTACAATATTTCCTAGCTACCATCATGAAAACATTTCCCAAATTTGAGTTTTTAACGGGTATAAATCGTGTAGAAAAGTTGGTTGAAAAATGGGGGTGGTTCAAAATGACCAAATGGATGGAGTAAAATGCCATTTAGTATGGAGAATTAGTAGTTAGCAACCATGTTTCTCCATGAGTTTGCTCTGTGGAATGGAAACGCTTATTCCTTAATGAAATCATCGGAAAACCTTAATGTTTAGGCAAAAAAGGGAAAAATGTTGAATTTCATCGGAAAATAAAGGAGAAATCTATGAGTTTATTGCCAAGGGTTGCGGCGGCAACTCTTGGGTAAACATATTTTAACATCGTTTGGCAAAGAATACAAATTGAAACGTGCTAGGAATGATTTAATGAGGTGGGCCATTTTACCCCATCAGTGCGTCTTGGACCATGTTCCCCTACTTACTACTTTCTAACATGAGCAGCGACTCATGCTGCACGTTAAGAAAATTATATTCAGAGTGACTCAATAAAATCATGCGTATGTCAAATTTGTCGGAATTATTAGAAATAAAAATAAATTCTCACAATAGTGGTTGAATTAAGGATTTTCTTCTACATTTTCACATTCAGACAAAGGTTTATATTATAATTGAAGATTTCCTCAGGAACACCCTTGCGTCTCAGGGCACCCCACATATTTTCGTGATTGAGTAGGTCTAAAGCTTTCTTGTAGTCATTGAATACCGTATACAGGGACTCTTGGAATTCATTGACTTGCTCCAAAATGATACGGAGCGTGACAATATGGTCCACACAGGATCATCCGGCACGGAATCCCGCTCTCTGCCGACGGAGAGTCGCATCAATCTTCTCCTGGATCCGGTTTAGGATCACTTTGCATAGAACTTTGAGGACAATACATAGCAACATGATGACCCGCCAATTATCGCATACAGTGAGGTCACCCTTTTTGGGTACCTTCACTATCACGCCTTGCATCCAGTCGGCCGGAAAAGTCGCGGTGTCCCAGATATTGCGGCATAGTTGATGCAACTGTTGAGCGGATATTGCGGGGTGATGGGGCTGCCATCTTAGGTGTAGCTTCCGGAGAAGAGCATTTCTTATTCAGCCGCTGGATGCCAGTCAGACGCTGTTTGAGCCGCACCTACTTGATGAACAAACGCTCGGTGGACGTACCTCCTTAATCTAGCTGAAGTCAGAAGGACTACAGGGCCCAGGCTGCACTACTGGCTAAGCACGCAACTCTTAGCTGGCGGTCATTTGTCATCCTTCGAACAGTGGAAGCATGAGGTAGGAACTTGTGAGGACTCCATCGCTCACCATTTTGCAGCCCCACGGACCATGGGAAGAGTTAAAAAGGTTATCAGAACTGAAGAAACAGAAGAACTGTAAGGCTGCTGGGAAGGACGCGATCCCGGTCGAGTTTCTCAAGCACGGAATTGAGTAGCTTTACCAGTCGATCCACCAAGTATTTCAAAAGGTATGGGAGGACGGGGAAAGGTCTACCGGCTGATGGGATGGCCCCATACGCCAGATCTTTGCTGTGTAGTTCCGGCTTATAGAATAGAACTACGGATGATCGGTTCCGGTGGTAAGAGTCCACCAAACAGGGTAACCCCAATTCAAGGTGTCAAGCGAAAAACCGTGCTGAGGAATGAATGGTCGAAGGGGTGAAAAAGATGTTCGGCCATTAACGGAGCCTGTGGGGCACCTGGGCACCCCTCACAGTATCTTGTCCCCTACCGCGTTAATGCAGGGCTCTGGCGTGGTGGACCTCTTTTCCCGTGCTACTCGTGGGATCCAAAAATGAGTACAATTTCAAACATAAATCAGAATAGTAGTGGTAGTGCAGGTAGTAGCAGTAGTAGGGAAGCGAACCCCTTCGCAAGAAGTGGGCTAGCTAGATCTCCGTTGAGGAGAGTAGAAGCAGGAGGAGGCAGCAGTGCACGTAGTGCCAGTGCTGGAAACCATATTTCATCCCCGGCTAACGCATCGTGTGAAGTTATGGATGGAGCGTGGTTGATGAGGGCCATCAATAAAAGTAGAGATGGGCTCTCTGCGATGGAAGTGGCTGCACAGGAGCTCGACTCCATAATTGACTTTGCGTCCTCGAAGTCTAACATCAGCAAGGACCTCAAGCAGGCCTTGTTCAGACTTCGTAAGTCAATGTTGGCGGCCAAGCAGAACCATGCTGAACCCATGGTGACTGTGGCTGCGGCAGAACCCGTGGAATTGAAGGTGCCGAAGTCTACCCAGACGGAACCCTTCGTTTTCGCGGGTAGCCCCAAAAGCGTGGAAGCGAATGCTTACAACAAGCAATCGCAGAAGCGCGCGAGGCAGCCGTCAGGGAAGGAACTACACGGCGGCGCTCGTAAGGCCAGGCGGATACTAACCCCGAAAACCGGCAGAAGTGCCGGAAAATCGGACCCCAGCCAGGCGTCCCGGAAAGCCGAGAAGGGTGGGCCCGAAAAGGCTGGCCCCTCACGGAGTGATGGGAACAGGGGGTTGCGACATATGAGAGGTCCTCCATCACCACAGGTCAGGGCGGAGCAGGGGGGACGCCCCCTGGACAACCGTAGTGAAAAAGAAGAAGAAGAAGAAGAAACAGGAGAATCAGGAGCGCAGGGATACCAGGCCTAAGAAAGGTAGGAGGGTAGGTGCCAAGCGCGAAAAGGGTGATGCGATCATCATCAAGACGGAAGAGTCCAAGTACTTGGAAGTCCTGGAGGCGATGCGCAGTGACGCGAAGCTTGCGGATCTAGGAGCCGACGTACGCAGTGTCAGACGCACTCGTACAGGTGAAATGATCCTCGAGCTCAAGCGCGACAAGGAGCGCAAGGGCGCCGCCTATAAAAGTTTGGCGGAAGAGGTCCTTGGCGCTGGTGTTGAAGTGAGGGCTCTGACGCAGTCAGTGACTCTGAAGGTGATGAACCTTGATGAGATCACCAACGCAGAAGAGCTCGTCACGGCACTGCGGCAACAGTGCGAAGTTCAGGTGCCCACCACCGCCGTTCAGCTACGGAAAGGTCCGGCAGGCACTCAGATGGCCTTAGCACACCTACCTGTGGCGGACGCAAATAAGTCCGCTAAGGTAGGTAAGATCAAGGTTGGTTGGTCAGTATGTTCACTGAACATACATGAGCAACCGGTGATCTGCTTTAGGTGTAGGGAACCTGGACACAAGTCCTGGGGCTGTAAAGGCCCTGATAGGACCAAGTTGTGCAGGCGTTGTGGTGAGGAAGGTCATAAGGCACTAGGCTGCAAGAACCCTCCCAAGTGCTTGATTTGTTCCGGCAAGTCCGTGAACAACAATCATCCAACGGGAGGCTCAAGGTGCCCGACCTTCAAACGAGCCATTAACGAAAAGTCACAGTGCAGGTAACGCAGCTGAACCTGAACCACTGTGACACAGCTCAGCAACTGCTGTATCAGTCAGTTGCTGAGTGGGGGACGGACATCGCCATCATATCGGACCCATACCGAGTACCCGCCGGCAACGGCAACTGGGTCGTGGATGGATCCGGAAAAATGGCGGCGATATGGACAACGGGTAAATACCCTGTCCAGCAGTTGGTGTCTACTACCTACGAGGGCTTCGTGATCGCCAAGGTAAACGGGGTCCTCTTCTGTAGCTGCTATGCGCCTCCGAGTTGGTCGACCGAGCGGTTCACGCAGATGCTGGACTGTATGACGACCGCGCTGACAGGGCGAAGGCCAGTTGTAATAGCGGGTGACTTCAATGCCTGGGCCGTGGAATGGGGAAGCCGTAACACGAACCAGCGAGGTCAAATCCTGCTAGAGGCACTGGCCGTGCTAGATGTCGATCTGGCTAAAGTTGGTACCAAAAGTACCTTCAGCCGTAACGGAGCGCAGTCGATTATCGACGTTACTTTTTGTAGTCCTGGCCTAACGAGTAGTTTGAACTGGAGGGTAGACAATGCCTACACTCACAGCGACCACCTGGCGGTTCGCTACAGTATCGACTACAACAACAGCAGGCAGCGGGTTGAGGAAGCGGCTAGGTCAAGGCCAAGCCCTCGTAGGTGGAAGACATCGTACTTCAATGATGAAGTACTTAGGGAGGCGCTCCGCCGTGAGCGTAACTTACTCGGCCTAAGCGGGGACGAACTGGTAGCGGTGCTTACGCGTGCATGCGATGCGAACATGCCTAGAAAAGTCCACCCTAGGAATGGAAGACCACCGACGTACTGCTGGACTCAAGCTATTGCGAACCTGCGCCGTGCCTGCCTACGGGCCAGGAGACGGATGCAGCGAGCACGTACCGAGCAGGAGCGTGAAGAACGACGGGCGGTGTTCACCGCTGCCAAAGTCGCGCTGAAGTCCGAGATAAGGGCAAGCAAAAAGGCCTGCTTTGAGAGACTCTGTCAGAGTGCCAACGCGAACCCGTGGGGTGATGCCTACAGGATCGTTATGGCGAAGACAAGAGGTGCAATTGCTCCTACGGAGCAATCTCCACAGATGCTGGAGGGGATCATCGAGGGGCTCTTTCCGCGCCACAACCCTAGCCCATGGCCTCCTTTTGTAGGACAGCTGGGGATTGGGGCTGGCGATGAGGATAGAGTAACCGATGAGGAACTTGTAGGGATTGCAAAATCCTTAAGCATGCGGAAGGCACCAGGTCCGGACGGAGGGAGGTCCACCGTAGACGCTATTCTGACGGTTAAGAAAACCGCTAAGATAGCACTAAAGCGTAAGAGGAGGAGTATTCGCTACTGCGCAGTAGTGACTCTGGATGTAAGGAACGCATTTAATAGTGCCAGTTGGGCGGCCATTGCTGATGCGCTCCTGCGTCTGGGGATATCCGAGTACCTGTACAAGATTCTCGGAAGTTACTTCCAGAATCGGGTATTAGTCTATAACGCAGAGGTGGGTCGGAAGTGCTTTCACATAACCTCAGGAGTCCCACAAGGTTCCATCCTAGGTCCGGTGTTATGGAATGTCATGTACGACGAGGTGTTGAGATTAAAATTCCCGGCGGGTGTGGTCATCGTTGGCTTTGCCGACGATATTACGCTGGAGGTCTACGGTGAATCGATCGAAGAAGTGGAATTGACTGCAGCCCACTCGATCGCAATTGTGGAGGAGTGGATGAGCTCCAGGAAACTGGAATTGGCTCACCACAAAACTGAGGCTGTTGTTGTCAACAACCGAAAGTCGGTGCAGCAAGCGGTGATCAGCGTAGGCGACTGCACAATCACTTCGAAGCGCTCCGTCAAACACTTGGGGGTGATGATCGACGACAAGCTTACCTTCGGTAGCCATGTCGATTATGCCTGCAAGAGAGCCTCCACAGCTATGGATCGATGCACAAGTTCACTATTTTGACATTTGAGCGGTGCCGAATTCACTTGTTTCCATGGTTACATAAATAACACGGCACCGCTAAAACGTCAAAGAATGAACGCGTGCATTGGTCCATTGTGGCACTGTCCCGGATGATGTCCAATAGCTCTGCGGTGTACGCCAGTAAGCGTAAGCTTCTGGCCAGTGTCGCCTCGTCCATATTGAGGTATGGTAGCCCGCCTTGGGGCACGGCTTTGAGTACCGATAGCTACCGTAGCAAGCTAGAGAGTACTTATAGGCTAATGTGCCTGAGGGTTGCGAGCGCGTACCGTACCGTGTCACACGATGCACTCCCAGTGAACCACGTATCGTATAAGGATGTGCGCCAAAAATCTCATATTCATACGTCAAAAATCATAATCGCACAATATGTCAAATCAAAACGAATAAATGTTAACACAAATTGTACATAATTCTCTACTACGATTCATTGTCGACAAACTTTGTTATCAACAAACCATGCCGCAAATACTATAATCTAGAATCGCATCAAGATGTATAAACTGACAGATCATATATCAATGCAGATTAGCATCAAATGAAATCGCAATAACTTAGCAAAATTTGCCACCCGAGGATGGTATCCGCTGACGGTGGGCTTCAAAGAACAACAAAGCGTGTGTGTTGTATAGCAAACTTCCTTTCATGTTGGAAAATAATCACACTGTATTCATGTAGCGGTCTGTGGTGTAGTGGTGTGGTATCAGTCTAGGGACCCAAAGGTCCAGTGTTCGAGTCTCGCTGGAAACTTTTTTTTTTATTTTTATCGGAATTCTGTGGCATCGTATTGCTGACCATGGAAAGTCTGAAAAAGTCGTGTAAAGTGCGTATATGGCCTCCACTTTGGTGTGTATATAGCGTTTTCATGCATTTTATACGAGTGATTTGATTCATATATAATGATGTATAGCAAAAAATATACCAACCGAAATGTTGACTGGGCTCTGTGTCATCACCGGTATGATGCCTATTGGTATCCTTATCATGGAAGACATAGAGTGTTTCGAAAGGCGCGGCACAAGAGGCATACGCAGGACTGCCAGACTGGCCTCCATGGTCAAATGGCAGCGTGCGTGGGACAGTTCCACCAAGGGAGTGTGGACTCACAGGTTGATTCCGAGGTTAGATATCTGGGTCAATAGGCGCCATGGGGAACTAACATTCCACCTGACACAGGTCCTTTCGGGCCATGGATGCTTTAGACAATATCTACACCGTTTCGGTCATGCGGGTTCTCCCGAATGTCCAGTTTGTGCAGGTTTAGAGGAAACGGCGGAACACGTTTTGTTCGTGTGCCCGCGTTTCCGCAAAATGCGTGACCGCATGTTTGCCACATGCGGTCGGGACACGACTCCGGACAATTTGGTCCAGAGGATGTGTGCAGCCGTTTCATCGGCTATCACCCACATCGTCTCGGAACTCCAAAGGAGGTGGCGTGTGGACTCGAGGAGTGACTAGTGCAGACGCTAATCAACAGGTGGTCCAAGGGTTCGCAGTCGGCTACGTAGGTCATACCGGTGCCCTACGGTCGAAATCGACCCTTACAGCGATTAAGTGGCCGCGGGGAGAACATCCTGGTAGCGCTGCTGTCGTGGCGCCGGCCTACTGGGTGGATACGAGCCTCTGGTTGTTCGGGGCAGGTGGAGGCCCCTTCGTCAGCAATCCCAGCTGGTGCTAGCTAATAGGGCCTGAGCCTTCAGTAGGTCAAATTGCGAAGCCCGCAGTATCAGTTCTTGATACCTGCGGTGCAGCTGGGCGCGGGCTTAGTGGTCGACCCTGCCCGCCTTCAGCGGACAACGGGAGGTGAGGACCACCCGGGAAGCTGGCAATGCGCCAGCATGCTACCTTGGTGGACCCCCATAAGCGTGTCATCGATGTTCGTTGCTGCATGGCTACGCAGCTAACCTGGAGGATGCGATGTGCAATAGCCCCTCTCCGAAGCAATGCCTTCTTGGTGGTCCCGGAGAGACGAAGGGTTTGGCGGCAATGGAAATGGTTTAGTGGGTCGGGGGTGTAGTCCTGTTTACTGCTTGTACGTAGTAAATGGTCCCCAACCCCACACTCCTGGACCTCGGTCCGGAGTCTGTTGAGCAGATTATCCCCCCCATTGCTTAGAAGGAAAAAAAAAAATACGCCAGATCTACAAGAAAAGACACATACTCTGGGGTGCGCAAATTACAGAGGAGTTACCCAGCTGAATTCGTCGTACAAAATACTGTCAAGCATCCTGTTTAGTACACTAAGATCGCTCGGCGAATATTAAGCTGGTTTTTGCAAGAGCCGCTCGAAAACGGCCTTATTGATATCGAATTGGCGCACAGTTCAGTGAAAAGAAATAAACTGTGGTAGATAATGGCTGAACATGGTTTTTCTGCAACACAAATTAGGCTGATACGTGTTACGCTGGATGGATCGAAACCAATTATTCGAATTATGACATTAGACGGATTTCAGCAAGGAGCGCTTTTGAATTTACTGTTAAAAATTGGACTCAAGGGTGCTATAAGGAGATCTGTTGTGCAGATAAAAGGCACTATCATCACACGGTCGCACATGCTCCGTGGCTTTGCGGATGATATCGAACTTATTGGAATCGATCACAGGTCAGTGGCATAAGCCACTGGAAGAGGAGATGGCAAGGATAGGCCTGACCATTAATTCTACCAGAACGAAGTACATGATTGCAAGTAGAGATAGAGGTGATTTAGAGGCTGAGATAATGTTTGATGGGAATGTGTTTGAAGTTGTTGAATAATTTGTTTGCATTAGAACACTCGTGACATGTGACAACGACGTTTCCCGAGATGGACTTCATGACCAGCTTAGGTCCCGCATCTTGCAAACGGAAACTAAATTCACTCTGTATAAAACATTGATTATTTCAATGGCTCTCTACAGAGCGTGGACGTTGAAAGAGCAGGAAAGCCTTTGGTATTTTCGAGCGAGAAGTGCTATTATTATTATTACAATATTAGGTAGGAAACCAGAAATTAGTAAGTGGCGCAGACGTATAAACCATGAGTTATATCAAGTGTATAAAGATACGAACGTGTAAAATAGGCAGACTTCAGTGAGATGATCACTTAGTGCAAATGTTGGAAGGAAGGAATTGCAAAAAATAATAGGAATGGAAGATCACAAATATGTTGGTTGTCCAAAGTGGAAGAGGACCTGGCGATCCTGAACGTTTGGGGCAACTTGAGAAGTATCGCCCAAGACAGACGAAGATGAGTCTCCACAATACGCCCGGCAATGGCGTGACGCTACGCTGTAGCCATCCAGATAAGGTACAGGCTGAGTAGAAGTATTGATAGAAACCCTGGCCAAATACTTAATAATCTCCATGGAACATCTCAATTCGCTGAAAAAGTGTAATGTATTCCTGAAGAAGTTCATTTAGAAAACCGTGGATTTGTCCAGATAGATATGCTAGTAATTACCGTCAAGCTACCATTCACCGTGCATTTAAGAAAAAATTGTACTTCAAAAAATTATACAACTTTTCCAAATAATTTGAAGCGCACTAGAATACCACTACGTAGCGTGCCATTATATAATAATTCAGGGAAAAATCTAAAACTAGTGATGCATAACAAAAAAATACTCAAAAATTATGTTTGAAAATGTAATGTTAAGGTCGCATCGTACCGTTCTATGTCACCATTTACCGTGCACACTAGTGCACCATTCACCGTGCGTATAGTTTTCGTCATGATTTAATTTTGTATCTCGAAGAAACGTTGTTGATGGTGCAACTATGTTGCTACTAGTGTGCGCACTCATTTTTAAGAGTATTCAAATCATCATTTACAATAAAAACCATAAATAAAATTAAAATTGACTAAATCATTATTTTTTTCATTAAAACCGTTATATGAGGTTTAACTGTATTGTCCAAACCATTCCATATTCACTCAAAAACTAAATATGAAGTAGTTTAATGACAACATAACAATAAATCTAATATTACCGAATAGTTTCATGCCTTTTACACTAATGCACGGTAATAGGAACCATGTATATTGAAAAGGGTCCATCCACCGTGCATTTGGGTTTCGACTGAAACAAAATAAAAAATTCTAATTTGCATAGAATCTTATTGCTCATACGATGAAATACATCTTACTAATAGTGTGGATACTGGCATCACTTCTGGTCACGACACTGTGACGGCTGGAACAGCCGTTTATGTACCTGTCAAGCTGACAGATCCGAAAGGGAAAGACAAAAAGAATTGAAAAGCTTTATCTATCTATCAACCATTGTTAAAGTAGAACGTGAATTTGATGACACTAAGGTGAACATTTATAAAGCACAATGCACAAGTAATTGAACTAAATCTAATTTCCTTACAGCTAAATTACGAGCTAAAATCTGTAAAATCTAAAATTAGTTGTTCCTTACCTAAATTGTTAGTGGTTTCATGCAAATTGTAAGTAACTTAAACCTATTGTTTTTTTTTTTTTTTTTTTTTTTTTGTTGGGATTTGAACCACTGCGACCATTAATTGATCTATTGTTAGACATAACCTAATTTGAAATGATCATGCAGGAATCACACAAGACATAAAGAGTACGGGAGAATTGTCCTTAAATCTACACATGCAAACCGATTTATGTAAGTAAAACTTCAAACAAAACAAAGATACTAAAGCTAATCAGAAAATAAAATTTACAGCAAAAGCTACGTTACAACAAACAACAAACCCGTTGTAATTTGCTCGACGAAAATCGACCTTGTGAAGGACGTTCTTATCCCCTCAAAATTTTGGGAACAATCTTTTGATAAATCGACAGCAGTTTAACTCGTCGATATGGAATCGATTCCTCCGCAAAATATTCCGGAGATGATCAGTGATCAGACACCGCTCCATGCACACACGCTCGACGAACAACGGTCAGACTGCGTACAGTGCGATCGCCTGAACGGCGAGGAGAACATGGTGCAGTGCGACAGCTGCCAGACTTGGTGGCACTTTTCGTGTGCCGGCGTCACAGATTCGATAAAGGATCGATCGTGGTCGTGTTCAAAATGCCAAGGTGATGATTTGGGCAGTATCGCACGTACATCTCGTGGATCGCGAACTTCCAGTCGTTCGGGAAGATCCGCGCGAATTAATTTGCAGCTTGAGAAGCTACACGAGCTGCAGTCCATTCAACAGAAGTTTGTCGAAGAGAAGTATAAGTTGCTCGAGTCTCAACTGGAGCTAGATGAGGAAAACGAGAGTACTCGGAGTAAACGAAGTCGGAATAGTCAACAACACAGCCGCGCCAAGGTGGCGAATTGGATGAAAAGTTGTGCAGAGCAGAAGGAGGATAACTACATTCCCACATCAAAGGACGCAGATATTCCACCGTTGCCGCCATCGTCCTCCAGCCAAGCCAACCCGAAGGCTGTTGCTAGCTACTACGTTCCAGCTCAAACTCAGCAACCAGATACTAAGAATCAGCCAAGCCCTCTCAAACATCCTGCGCTGCCGAACCAAAGATCGGCTTCTCAAGCATCCGGTGCCTGTCCTGGTTCGAAAACAGCTCCGAATCAGGACGAAGACTCAACCAAACGTAGCGTTTTCAATAAGGTGGCAGGGAACGTACCCTTGGCGCAATCAACTCCAGCACAGTTGCCCACTATAGATCGGCAGTTTCAACCAGTAGTCGGATTACTACCTCAGCCATTCCCACCGGGCACAACGGCTGTGCCTAACTCAACATCGGTACCCTACACGGCTTCAGTAGGTGTAGAGTACGCTTCGACGAATATTCCTACGGCAGCACCGTATCCGATTTCGACAGTTATGCAGTCAACAAGCTCGCTGCCATTTTCCACCGCCGTGCACCGGCTACCACAAATACCAGAGAACTCATCTACTGATCCAACGTCGTCGGGAGCTGCTCGGGTCCATGTACCGGCTCCGCCTCCGTCATCGATTACACAGAGGCCACCAGTGGTTGCCCATCCGTTCGTTTCGCATCATCAACACGACAATATGGTGCAATCTCTTTTCAGCGTACCCATACCATCGGTAGTTCAAGGGGCATCAACGCTACCAGCGGATCCGGTGGCATACCGCCAACCGACGTATCCGATGTTTCCACCGATGTACCAATCGGCCACAGCAGCTGCTTCTTCGCCATCATTTGGGCTTGTGTCGGCAGCCCCGCCTGCGATCTCGTCTTCGTCAATGTCTGCGAGATCACTCGTGCCGCCGCCCAACCCCTCAGCACCGCATGCAGTCCCTTCAAGAGAAGTATTATTCCCTCAGCCACCAGGTAAGCCAGATAATTATCCTCTACAAACAAATACACCACCGAACAGTAACGGTGACAACCTTCAACATTTGATGAGGCAATTTGGTAGCATTGCTTTATCACCCTCGCAATCACCACTGCTTAATACAAATTTAGCTACATTTGCCCCCTCGCCATCGCAGTTAGCGGCCAGGCAAGTGATGCCGCGCGATCTGCCCCCATTTTCTGGCAATCCTGCCGATTGGCCGGTATTCATAAGCAGTTTCATGAACACAACACTGGCTTGTGGGTACTCTAGTGCCGAAAATCTTTGCCGTCTCCAACGAAGCCTGAAAGGTGCAGCGTACGAGGCCGTTCAAAGTCGATTACTTCTGCCTGAATCGGTACCTCATATAATGGAAACTCTGCACATGCTCTATGGTCGGCCAGAGTTACTGATTTCAGCGCTTTTAGACAAGGTGCGTATAGCTCCTTCACCGAAAATTGAAAAATTTCAAACAATAATTGATTTTGGAATGTCCATTCAAAGTCTTTGCGACCACCTAGAAGTTGCGGGACAAACCGCACATCTGTCAAATCCTTCCCTTCTCGCGGAACTTGTCGCCAAACTCCCACCGCATTTACAAATGGAATGGGGCTCCTATCTCCAGGGCTTTTCGGAAGTGAATCTGAAAACATTCGGTCTCTTCATGTCCAGTGTCGTGAAAGCAGTGAGTAAAGTGACAGTGTTCTCAAGCAGCAGTGGACGAACCAACGCCGTGGATAAAATAAACTCGAAGTCGAGAGGAAGCATCAACGCTCACCATAGTGAAACGAACACCAACGATGAGTTCAATACGCCTACCAACCGGGAGGAAGCCAAAGAATGTCCGGTCTGCAAAAACGTCGGTCATCGTATTCAGGACTGTCGAACCTTCAAATCTCTCTCAGTGGATGGACGCTGGAAGTGTGTTCAATCGAACGGGCTTTGCCGTAATTGTTTAAACTCACACGGCAGAAGAAACTGTAGGAAAATCAGCAGTTGTGGGACAAACGTTTGTGAATTTCGCCATCATCCGCTTCTACATTCGACGCGCAGCAGCACAGATACGCAGATGCAGCCCTTGGTGAACACGGCAGAAAACCACACTCATCGTCAGGTGGAACAATCGCTGTTCTTCAGAGTACTGCCAGTGACCTTGCATGGACCCAAAGGGACAGTGGAGACATTCGCCTTTCTCGACGACGGATCGTCGCTAACGCTGATTGAGGACAGCCTAGTCAAAGAGCTTGGAGTCGAAGGAGTAACAATGCCACTGTGTTTACTGTGGACGGCGAACATGACACGCACCGAGAAAGGGTCGCAGCAAATATCGCTGGCAGTTTCATCAGCCGGAGGAAAGAAGTACTCACTGCAAGAAGTACAAACAGTTCGGGAATTATCGCTACCCGTACAAACACTCTCGTACGAGCATCTCTCAGAGGAGTTCAAACACCTTAGGGGACTACCAGTTAGAAGCTACACCAAGGCAATTCCAAGGTTGCTGATAGGAATCAACAATTTGGATTTGATGGTTCCGATGAAGGTGCGTGAAGGCCTCCGACGTGAACCTGTAGCTGCTAAAACCAGACTAGGGTGGTGCATCTATGGCGGAAAATCAAACGGTAGTCAACAGCCATCAGTGAATTACCATGCTTGTGGATGTTCGTCAGATCAAACATTACATGACCTCGTTAAGCAGTTCTTTGCTACGGAGGAAATCGCCGTACAATCCACCACTCCACTCGTATCGGAAGCAGAAAAGCGTGCCCAGCAAATACTAGAGGATACGACGTTTCGAGTCGGTAACCGCTTCGAAACCGGTCTACTTTGGAAGTTTGATCACGTAGAGCTTCCAGACAATTATAATATGGCTCTTAGACGACTTGAGTGCTTGGAGAAACGTATGAACCGGAACCCAGAGCTCCGACAAACTTTGCAGCGTCAATTGGAAGAATACCAAATAAAAGGGTATGCGCATCGTGCCACGGAGGTTGAACTAGCTAGCGCCGACATGCGCCGCGTATGGTATTTGCCGCTAGGAGCGGTAGTAAACCCTCGAAAACCTGGCAAGGTTCGCATGATTTGGGATGCTAGAGCGGCCGTAAACGGGATTTCCCTCAATTCAGTACTGCTAAAGGGTCCGGATCAATTAACGTCACTTCCTGGTGTTCTGATGCGCTTCCGTCAGTTTAAAGTAGCAGTCTCCTCCGATATAAGAGAAATGTTTCACCAAATCTACATACGCAAGGAAGATCGCCATTCACAGCGATTCCTTTGGCGTGACACTCCTACCGATAGACCCGAGGTATATATTATGGATGTTGCCACCTTTGGCTCCACATGCTCCCCTGCGTCGGCGCAATACATCAAAAACAAGAATGCCAAGGAGTTTCAAGAGATGTATCCCCGAGCAGCAGAAGGAATCGTGAAGAACCACTACGTGGATGATTCCCTGGAAAGCTACGAGTCTGAAGAAGAAGCAATCAAAACATCCCAGGAAATGCGCTTCATCCATGAGCAAGGTGGCTTCGAATTGAGGAACTGGCTATCTAATAGTAGAACGACCCTAAGTGCTCTAGGTGAAATAGATTCTAGAGAAGGCAAAAGGTTCGCAGCAGACAAACAATGCGAGTATGAACGAGTTCTTGGACTCCTGTGGTTGACGGAAGAAGATGCCTTCGGTTTCTCGACTGAGATGAAACCCGAGATCAGTGAAGTGGCTAAAAAGGACGAATGCCCAACGAAAAGGCAAATGCTGAAGTGTCTGATGTCTCTCTTCGATCCGTTGGGCCTGCTGAGCATATTCGTGGTACACGGAAAGATTCTCCTGCAGGAAGTGTGGAGAAGTGGTGCACAATGGGATGAAAAAGTCAACGACGAGCTCCATATAAGATGGAAAAATTGGATACGACTGTTTGAAGCTGTTCGCATCCTTGAAATTCCCCGCTGTTACTTTCCAGGCGCCACAAAAGAGTGGTACCGTGAACTACAACTACACATATTTGTAGACGCCAGTGAGTCCGCGTACTGTGCGGTCGCGTATTTTCGAACGTTGAACGCCAATGAATCACCTGAATGTGCACTTGTGGCAGCCAAAACAAAAGTGGCCCCTCTGAAGGCTCAATCTATACCGCGCTTGGAGTTGCTGGCCGCAGTACTTGGCGCTAACTTGTCGCAGTTCGTTGAAGGAAACCACGCTCTTCGAATCACAAGGAAAGTATTCTGGAGCGACTCTGCCACGGTGCTTTCATGGTTGCGGGCTGATCATCGACGGTACAAACAGTTCGTCGCCTGCAGAATTGGGGAATTGCTGACGGTTACCGATGTCAAGAATTGGCGTTGGGTACCCTCCAAACAAAATCCGGCGGACATTGCGACGAAATGGGGTAGCGGTCCGGACCTATCTGCAAACAGCGTTTGGTTTAATGGTCCTCATTTTCTGCGGCTATCTGAAGCAGAATGGCCCACACAGCGAATGTATACGCCACAACTGAAGAAGAACTTCGTCCATGCTATGCGCACAAGGCAATACAAATTCCGGAGGAACTGGTAGATGTATCCCGCTTTTCTCGGCTAACAAGAGCTGTTCGTACTGCCGCCTATGTGATTCGTTTTATCGGAAATATCAAACAAAAGGTTGCTGGACAAATACGAAATTCAGGTCCCTTGACTTCAGAGGAGCTTCAGAAGGCAGAAAGGCTGCTTATTCGCCAGGCACAGTGGCAAAGTTTCCCGGATGAGATGATGGTTCTTGAGAGAAATCGTTCGAAGCCGCTGAAGGAGCAAATACCACTGGAGAAAACTAGTGATATTTTTCCACTGTGTCCAATATTAGACAACCAAGGCATCATTCGAGTGGACGGCAGAATCGGAGCGGCTCCAAATGTTGAAAACGAAGCAAAGTTTCCAGCAAGAAAACACGTATTGACTACGCTACTGCTGAACTATTATCATCGTAAATTCGTTCACGGCAACACGGAAACTGTAGTGAATGAAATTCGTCAGCGATACTATGTTCCACGACTTAGAACAGCAGTAAGTAGTGTAGCCAGAGCTTGTCAATGGTGCCGAGTTTACAAATGTTTACCAAAAGTTCCCCGCATGGCACCGCTACCGCTAGCTAGGATGGCTTCGTTTGTACGACCGTTTACTTATACCGGACTGGACTTTTTCGGACCTTTGACTGTAAAGATAGGCAGAAGTACTGCGAAACGCTGGGTAGCCGTATTCACGTGCCTAACAATACGAGCAGTGCACGTGGAAGTTGCACATAATCTATCTACGGAGTCCTGCATCAAATGCATCCGTCGGTTTATCTGTCGTCGAGGATCACCTGCTGAGTTCTATACAGATAATGGAACGAATTTCCAGGGCGCTAAAAGACTACTGAAGGAGCAGATAGAACAATTAGCAGTTACATTCACAGGAACCACTACCAAATGGATGTTCATCCCTCCCGGTACTCCACACATGGGCGGGGCCTGGGAGAGGATGGTCCGCTCAATTAAGACAGCCGTGGAGGCGGCATATAACAACAACCGCAAGCTGGATGATGAAGCGCTGAGCACCTTAATGGTGGAGGCCGAATCAATTGTTAACAGCCGGCCGCTAACATATCTACCGTTGACGTCAGAAGAGAGCGAGGCAATAACACCAAACCACTTCCTTCTGGGTAACTCAAATGGAGTCCGTCAGCCGATAGTGGAAGTAACCGAACCAGCAGAAGCTCTACGCACTTCCTGGAACCAAGTGCAACATCAGCTAGATGTGTTCTGGAGAAGGTGGATTAGGGAGTACCTCCCAACGCTGACTAAGCGACCAAAGTGGTGTGGAGAAGAGAAACCGATAGCTGAAGGACAGTTAGTGATGGTGGTTGGCGAAGGGCGACGGAATGAGTGGACTAGAGGCCGAATTGTCCAAACTATCAAGGGGGCAGATGGGAGGATTCGACAAGCTATAATACAAACGGCGAGGGGGCTTGCGCGTAGGCCTGTGGCTAGGCTTGCTGTTTTAGAGGTTGATGAAGGTGTAAAAACTGGACCTGGTGGCCAGTGTTACGGGGGAGAGGATGTGGATACTGGCATCACTTCTGGTCACGACACTGTGACGGCTGGAACAGCCGTTTATGTACCTGTCAAGCTGACAGATCCGAAAGGGAAAGACAAAAAGAATTGAAAAGCTTTATCTATCTATCAACCATTGTTAAAGTAGAACGTGAATTTGATGACACTAAGGTGAACATTTATAAAGCACAATGCACAAGTAATTGAACTAAATCTAATTTCCTTACAGCTAAATTACGAGCTAAAATCTGTAAAATCTAAAATTAGTTGTTCCTTACCTAAATTGTTAGTGGTTTCATGCAAATTGTAAGTAACTTAAACCTATTGTTAGACATAACCTAATTTGAAATGATCATGCAGGAATCACACAAGACATAAAGAGTACGGGAGAATTGTCCTTAAATCTACACATGCAAACCGATTTATGTAAGTAAAACTTCAAACAAAACAAAAATACTAAAGCTAATCAGAAAATAAAATTTACAGCAAAAGCTACGTTACAACAAACAACAAACCCGTTGTAATTTGCTCGACGAAAATCGACCTTGTGAAGGACGTTCTTATCCCCTCAAAATTTTGGGAACAAATAGTATCCACAGTGAAAACTTGTTGAAATTTAAAAAAAAATCATACTTCATCGTTAAAATGAAAAAATGTGATTTTTTGGCGTTTCTACTAAGAGTGTTGCAAAATATCATTATAAAACAGAATTCACATGATCTTGACTACATAAACTAGGTTTTTCAAAGTGCTTTGTGACAAAAACTACTTCATTTCATCAGTTTTATCTTATTTTGCTGACAAAAGAATAATTTGATAAAATTGTATGAATATTATGTAGGAATTTGTATATGTGCACGGTGAAGGGAGGCCGCACGGTGACTGGTGACTTAACGGTATTTTTAAATAAAATTCTAGAGTAATTATTGCAGAAATCATTGGATAAACTTCGTTATCATCCGTGGAAACATCTCGGAAATAATTTTTGATGGAATCCATAAAGGAATTCCCAAACAAGTAATTCCCAAACAATAAATAAATAAATGAATAGATTTGGGATAAATTCCTTTGCGAATACTCGTAATAAGCCGCGGCTCACTGGTCTAACTCCGAGGGCCGGATGGGAAAAATCAACTTTTGTTCGCGCTGCCCGCCGAAGCATGGAAAGTCAAGAATTCCTTCCACTCTGCTCCGTTGGTCGAGGCATTTTCCCTTGTATTATCAGCATGTCAGGAACTAATTGATTGAAAACAGTTACTCCCGAACGACGACGGCAAAGGAAAATGTCACCCTTCGTTGCTCTGAATGGGGCTTTCGATGAAGGACAATTCCATTAAAGGATTAAAATTTGATTTTTGTTTTGTTGCTTCTCGGCTGGACCCTCCTCACGGACGGGGTTCACATCGAAAGATTTTGAAATTTATCTAGAGGAGATTTCGTTAATTGATTCACGATTGATACGACGGTCTCCCGTCAGAGAGCAAACGAGGGGATTAGTCCTCGGCTGGAACACTGATCCATCAATCAATCGTTCGCTTGCACGCTCGTTTATGGATATCATCCATTTCGTGTTAACATTGATATTTCAAATATATCGGCCTGGCGATTGTGGCATTGCACACTGGTTCAGAACCCGTAAATGGTTCGTTTTTATTAGTTTTCATTTCCATCTTCTTCATCTTCTTTCTGGTATCACGTCCCAACTGGGACAAATCATGCTTCTCTGCTTAGTGTTCTTCTGAGCACATCCACACTAATTAACTGAAAGCTTTCTTCATCAATTAACCATTTTGTCATGTGCATATCGTGTGGCATATTAGAAAATACACTATGCCCAGGGAAGTCGAGAAAATTTCCATTACAAAAAAATCCGCGACCGGTGGGATTTATACTTAAACATTTTTTCAATGAATTTTATAAAACTTTTTTGTAGCTCGTGTACACACGTTTTACGACGTTGATGACATTATTTTCAACTTTGCTTAGGAGAACCACTCGATTTGAGCAAATATTGAAAAGAAAACGCATGTTTATCGGGATCTGAACCAGTGTGCCGTGGTGTCTAGATAGAGAAGAAGATTAATTTTAATCGATTATTTGTTGTAAAGTGGGTAGGTAGGTTGCTGACGATGATGATGATTGGTGGTTGAACTCGAAACCTCATAATTGCTTTTCACATATTTTCGAGCGTAGTCCAGGGCGTGCGTTTTATATTAAATTGATTTCGGGTCACGGAACCCGCGTTTCGTGGTGCTGAATACCGATCTCAGTGATAGATGATGGGGCTTTTAATTTGAATAAAAATTCGTAGGAGATCTGCTAGGCTTAAACCGATGATTGCTGCCCGAAGATAATTACTTGAATGTGCTGGTTTGAGAAGTGCTTCCTTCCCCAGAAACTAACGATTCTCGGCCGATTTTCCCTACCCGAACCAAAAGGAAGAAGCAAATATGCTATGCCATTCAAGTGAGCGATTTCAAAAATTTTTTCAGCAGTTGAACCGAGCATCATATAAGAAATATAAAGGCTCCAATGATACCATAAAAATTGCAAACTTGTGTTATTTGATGTGTATGAATGGCTGTCCGGGAGTTAGAACCAATGTTTTCAATTCCGGACGAATAGTGATTGTGTTTAATTTTGTTAATAAGAAACTGTGTATGAACGTTACATATAGAAGAAAAATGAATACACACTGTGAGAAGTACAAGTAGTGCACAGAAAGTGGAATGAAGTAAAATAGCTGATTTTTTCTTCCAAGTACGATAATGCAGTCACATAGCAAAACAGACTCAGGTAACTTAAATTAAGTTTAGCGAATTGGTTTGTGCTCTTTTTTTTTTTGTTTTTCTTGAACAAAGTTAAAAGATAGATGTTGAATGTGTTTGAAATTTGTGCTTTTTGATTAATGTATACTACAAACTCCTTGCAAATGTACTCATAATACAGATATCCGGATTTCGATTTCATCGTGTCCGGTTATTGAACACGACAAGTATATTATATTATATTAGTTTTGGTGACAAAATCGTAATAAACACTACAAAAGATGACAGATTCATCAAATTTAAATCTTATTTTGTTAGTTTCAAAGCAATACTTTAAGGAAATTAAAAAAAATAGAGGGTATTGTGAACAATGTTTGAATATATGGCTCGTCTTAAGCATCACGGTATATATAACACTCACAATTTGTTTTACTTTGAAAACTACGAGACACTTTAGGTTTCCGATCTGTTTGCATATAAATCAAAATTCATAGCGATAATATAGAGCTTTTTCAGTATAAATTTGAATGTACATGTCCAACGAACATATTTGAGCAGACATAGTTGTTTTGGATTACACATAAAACATTTTTTACCAAAAAATTACGGGAAATCCTAGATTTACAACCTCTTTGTCTTAAAATCAATATATAAAGCACTGACATATATGTTTTTGTCATGACCATGCTTGTAGAAATTTAGTGACCATCTTTGGAAGGGAATAGTAAATTATGAAAACACTCAAAATTAATTTTACCAAAAATAAACATTGAAAAAACTTACTTTGAATAACTGTATGCAAATCGAGTTTCAAAGCTATAACATGTAGTTCTTCGTTATAAATTTAATTGTAAAATCACAGTGATTATATATGGGCAGAAAGAGAAATTCTTGATTACACTTAAAATTTATTTTGCCCAAAAATGACTACAAGAAACCTAAGTTTTGAACTAATTAGCCTATAAATCAAAATTCAATGCGATTTAATATTTACTTTTTGTATTTATTTGCTTATAGAAGTTGATTTAACATGTTTGGGGTAAAATGTTAACTTCGAATTACACTCAAAATTTATTTTGCTTAAAAATTAAGAAAACGCTCATTGTTTGTATATTTGCTTGTGAGTAATTCCACCGAACATGACGATTTTTTTTTTAATTTGATTTTTGTATATTTTGTATATCGCCTGAAAATTTGCATACAGATTCTTTATGACCAAAAATTCCATTTTGCACCTTCAGATCGCCATTTTGAACCTCGCCTTATTTTTGAGAAAGGCGTATCGGAAAATGCATAGCAAATTTTTAAAAAACCGTAACTCGAAAACGGTTTGTCCGATCGATTTGAGATCCTCTTGTAGGTATTGCTTAGGACTATATGGAAAAAAATATGCACGGTAAAAAAAGTCACAGATTATTTTTTATTTCAAACATAAAATTTTAAAATCGATTTTCTCCAGAAAGTTCGATTTTTTTTTTATTTTTGGATATGCTTTAGGGGACAACTTATGTGATTTATTGCACAATGTTTCCAAATGGAAAAATTATAGACAGAAAAGTTATGATTTTTTTTTTAATTACAGATTTTGAAAAAAAATCGAAATAGAGGAAAACAATATTTTTTTATGTGATTATTCGAAAGTACAAAAAAATTGCAATCGAAAAGTACTCTGGTATTTTTTTTCTAGGTTGCATCAATTTCGAGATATTCTCATATTTATAAAAAAAATTCAAATAAAAAAAGTAAAATAGGCACTTTTCAAAGATATTTCGTGTTTCTCCATTCCAGAAATATTTTATTTTGATTGAGTGAATCGTAGCTGAATTGTTTATTGTTCGATCAAAACCTATAAACTAAAGTATTTAAAAAAGTATGCACGGTAAAAAAATAAACGAAATTTTCAAATTAAAATTTGAAGTTCATTGTTCTTAAAAACCGCAAAATTGATGTTTTTAATTTTTGGATATGTTTTGCAGCATATTGTTTGTAATTTCTTGCACAATGCCTCAAAACGGAAAATTTTTGGATAAAAAATATATTAATTAAAAAAATAAATAAAACGAATTTATGTAAAACGATATTTTTGGTGCGTTTTTAGAGTACAGAAAAATAGCTATATATTTTTAAATGTGAAAAATTTCTATCGAAAAATACTCATGTAAAATTTAGCTGAGATGCATCATTTCCAAGATATACACGGTAAATCTAAACGTGGCATTAAAAATGTGATTCTATCACAACGGTGTACCTTTGCTACCTTTGCTCGATGAGTCATCGCTACTAGATAGTTGAGTACAATTAGACAGTTTTAAACGACAAGAATCACAAATTTTAAGCTAACTATTTTATTTATCCTGTTCAGCAAATCCCAACAAAACCAATTTCTGAATTTTATCTTCCGTAAGATTTCGACAATGTTTAGAACAACTTTGAACACTTTAATACATCTTGAACTGATATAACTCATTGCGAAAAAATGATATTTGTACAGCTTCACGCACAACAAAAATAAATACCTCTGTAAAACGCCTCCTTAATCCACAATATAATGCTGTATCTTCTTTCGTAGCACGTCAATTTCACAGGCAAATAAACGACACCTACAATCACTGAACAATCACTGTTGATACAACACTAATGCTCTCACGGTTTCAGACTCACCTTATATACTACACAGGTACTTCACACCATGAAGTTTTTGTACCGATTTTTTTTTCAATGATGATTGCTACAGTGATAAAACTTGACATCATAGCGCATTATTTTTGTACCCATGAAGTACGTTTAAAAAAAAAGCATCGTTTTTCTTTTATTCATTTACCATGTCCAAATGTATGGGTATGGGAAAAAGTGATGAAAACCCTTGTGAAGCCTGTTTAGTAGATTGCCTGAAGTACTGTTCCTTTTAATTCTACTATTGTATCCTTCGACACATACGCGTATTTCAACCTCAACTGTAAAGCCGTCTTCAGTGTTGTGTACTTGACTTGACTTGGTTTGTGTTGTTGAAATCAAAATAAAATTTTCCGGAATGGAGAAACACGAAATATGTTTGAAAAGGGCCTGTTTTTCTATTAATATTTGAAAATTTTATATAAGTATGAGTATATCTCGAAATTGATGCAACCTAGAAAAAAATTACTTGAGGACTCTTCCAATGCATTTTCTGTACTATCAAATAAACACATAAAAAATATTGTTTTCCTTTACTTCCATTATTTTCAAAATTTGTAATATTTTATAAAATTATAGCTTGTTTGTCCATAATTCTTCCAGTATGAAACATTGTGCAATAAATCACATAAGTTGTCCCCTAAAACATGTCCAAAAATAATAAAAATCACAGATGCATGTTCATAGAAAATCGATTTTAATATTTTTAATTAAAATATCTGTCATTTTTTTTTACCGTGCATATTTTTTTTTCCAAATAGTCCTAAACAATACCTACAACAACCGCAAAATATATCAAAAAATGAAAAACATCAATGTTGCGGTTTTTAAGAACTATTAGCTTCAAATTTTCATTTGAAAATATCGTTTATATTTTTAACTGTGCACTCTTTTTTCAATACTTAAGCATAAATGTTTTGATCAAACGACAAACGATTAAGCTACGATTCGCTCAATCAAAATATTTTTTTTCTGGAATGGAGAAACACGAAATAAGCTTGAAAAGGGCATATTTTACTTTTTTTATTTGAAAATTTTATATAAATATGAGTATATCTCGAAATTGATGCAACCTAGAAAAAAATTACCTAAGTACTTTTCGATTGCAATTTTTCTGTACTTTTAAGTAATCACATAAAAAAATTATTGTTCTCCTCTATTTCGATTTTTTTTTCAAAATCTGTAATTTTTAAAAAATCATAACTTTTTCGTCCATAATTCCCCAAAACATATCCAAAAATAAAAAAAATCGAAACTGCGTTTCTGGAAAAAATCGATTTGAAAATTTTGTTTTTGAAATAAAAAATAATCTGTAACTTTTTTTTACCGTGCATATTTTTCTTCATATAGTCCTAAGCAACACCTACAACTTTGTAGAAGATCTCAAATCGATCGGACAAAAAAATTTGGAACCGCTCTTGTAAATCTAAACGTGAGGCGATGACATTCAAATTTTTTCGACATAAATTTCATTCTAGAACTCTAGAAAATATGTTTGAGCAGAAATATAAATTTTGGAAAACACTCAAAGTTTATTTTGTCCAAAAACAACTTAAAATCTTTGTTTTAACTGTTTGTCATAAATGAAAATTCATGGTAATTATATGTATTTCAACGACAATGCATTGATTGTCGAAGTCTAGCCAACGCTTTAGAGCAGAAATAAAACTTTCTGTTTATCTTTATTTTTTAACTGAAGAGCTTCTTAAATTCAATTGGTTAGCCTGTTAGTCTGTAAATCAAGATGGAAAGCAATAATATGTTGTTTTTTTAGCAATAATTTGCTTTTAGATGTTTGGTGAACATGTTTGAGCAAGAATTAAATATTAGATAACACTCAAAATTTATTTTACGCAAAACTAGGATACATCCTATTATTTAACTTTTTTTTTCTTGAAATCAAAACTGAAAGCGATGACATGTTGTTTTTTCAACCTTAGATTGTTTGCATATGTTGTTGGAACATGAATAAATGAATTCACGAATCATCGCATTACATTTTGATTGTTAGCAAACAGTTACGAAAATACTTTTCTAGAAATAAATTTAAGTATAATGTTTTTTATTTCAAACCATACATTTTCAATGGACTTCCATTAGCCGACTGATGTAAAAAAACTACAAGCTTTTGTTTTATTCATTTGATTGGATAACATCAACAGAAAAAAATGACAATTATTACCAATTACAAACAAAAACACAATCCATGACAAAAATATAATAACAATTTTATTATTCGCCATAGGGCCCAGATAGCCGTAGCGGTAAACGCACAGCTATTCAGCATGACCATGCTGAGGGTCGTGGGTTCGAATCCCGCTGGTCGAGGATCTTTTCGTAGATGAAATTTTCTCGATTCCCAGGGCATAGAGTATCATCGTACCTGCCACATGATATACATATGCAAAAATGGTCAATCGGCAAAGAAAGCTCTCAGTTAATAACTGTGGAAGTGCCCTTAAGAACACTAATCTGAGAAGCAGGCTTTGTCCCAGTTGGGACGTAAAACCAGAAAGAAGAATTATTCGCCATGAAATGAGAAAAAACAGCTCAAAACTCTTTCTGGATCGTTTGTGGGGGCGTTTAAGACGAAAAAAATGATTTAATTTTTTATTTGCAGACAAAAAGTTTAAAAAGGACTTTTCGTAGTTTTTGAAATAGAATAAATGTTGAATGCACCCAAAAATATTATTTTCTGGTCGTTCATATTTACCAGACTCCTATAATTAAATTTAAATTTGAAAAACAAGATGTCATCGCATTGAATTTTAAATTAATTGCCAAATAGCATAAAAAACGGGATTTTGGTAATTTTCAAAATTGAAATCAATTTAGACTGTGATGAAAAAATATATTTCTGCCCAAATATATTCAATAGACTTCAGCAGTCATCTTTCAGTCTAGAAATCTACCAGTTATTGCTTTGAATTTTGCTTAATAGGCAGCGTTGAAAAAGACATTTTTTTCGTAGTACTTCAATTAGGAGATATTTTGAGTGTAAAAAGAGAATCGTTTAAAAATAGGGTTTTTCGAGGTTTCTTAAGTAAAATACATTTTGGGTGTAATCAAACATTTATATTTCAACCCAAACATGTAAATTGCGGTTCTGGAATACATTTTTCACCAAGAAAACAATAATTTACCACCTTAAATATTGTCACATTGCTTAATGTGTGCCACACGCTATGTCTGAACCGGACGATTATAAAAATCGAATGTATATAAGATTTTTTCTCGCTTGATATCAGTACTTGGTCTATATTTTCATAATCGGAAGGTTTTAAAATATTCCATCGATGACATTGTTTCCATAGATTTTGTATGGGCTGAAATGCGTAGAATATTGCATTTTCGAGTGTTTTATTATGAAAAATCAAAATTTCACCGATGGAATATTTTAAAACCTTCCGATTATGAAAATATAAACCAAATACTGACTTCTAGCTAGAAAAATTCCGATGTACATTTGATTTTTATAATCGTCTGATTCAGACATAGTGTGTGCCACAAATCGGCAACAAATAATACCAAGAAATATATTTTGTTAAAAATTGGGTTCACTATCTTTTATATACATGTCAATTGGGTTATGATCTCGAAAAGTGTCTGAATCCTCTGCTGCAAAAATATTGAAAACCGCTAAGAAAATGACGAAGATATGAATTGTAAAAGTTGGACTTACAACTGTTTCTGGACACTTTGTTGTAAGCGTAAGTTTTCTCCCCCGTGGTACCGTTAAGTCACCAGTCACCGTGCGGCCTCCATTCACCGTGCACATATACAAATTCCAACAAAATATTCATACAATTTTCACAAATTTTTCTTTTGTCAGCAAAATGAGATAACACTGATGGAATGAAGTTGTTCTCGTCACAAAGCATTTTGTAAAACCTAGTTTATGTAGTCAAAATAATGTGAATTCTGTTAAATAATGGGATTTTTTAACACTCTTAGTAGAAACGCCAGAAATTCACATTTTTCATTTTAACGTTAGAGTATCAAATTTTTCACAATTTCAACAAGTTTTTGCTGTAGATACTTCAAGTAAGATCTATTTCATCTTATGAACCATGAGACTTTGAGCAATTTATATTTTTTTATTGTATTTCAATTGAGAAACAAATGCACGGTGAATGTACCATTTTAAATATACATGGTTCCTATTACCGTGCCTTGAAGTATTATTATGTCGTGATTAAACTACTTTATATTTAGTTTTCGAGCGAATATGAAATGGTTGGGACAATACAGTCAAATCTTCTATAACGATTTCAATGAACAAAAAAATAAATTTAGCTACTTTTTCAACTTTCTGTGGTTTTAATTATAAAATAAGTGGTACTCAACATTAAAAATGAGTGCTCACGCTACTAGCAACATTGTTTCTCCACCAACAACGTTTTTTTCAATACACGAAATTAAATCACGACGAAATCTATACGCACGGTAAATGGTGTACCAACGTGCACGGTAAATGGTGACAAAGAACGGTACGAGGCGACCTCATCATGACATGTGTAAACATAGTTTTTGAGTAATTATTTGTTATATATCACTAATTTTAGATTTTTCCCTAAATTATGGTATAATTTCACGCTTCGTAGGGGTATTCTAGTTCGCTTTGAATAATTTGGAAAAATTATATAATTTTTTGAAGTGCAGATTTTTGTTAAATGCACGGTGAATGGTAGCTTGACGGTAGTAACAAAGTTGAACGTTTCCAACCGAAAATATTTTTTACAACGATTACTGTTACTGAAGGATCAACTAGCATAAAAATTTAAAAATAGAATTAGAGTTTTAGAGTAAGAGACAGTCTGAGGAATCGTACTAGATTCAAAACAGTAAATAAATAAATAAAAATAAATTTTGTCTTAATAAAATGCAAAATAATTCTATAGAGCAATCAGATATCGACGGCAAACTTTAAAGATTTTTTTTTTGTATGCTCACAATAGACTTTTTTTTTTTTTTTTGCTGAAACTAGGTTTATTTTATGGGAACGTAACTATTGATAACAATTTCGGGATTAAAGCACAATTGTGGGATACCTTGGGCGTTAACGGCTTAATGTGAGCTACCAGCTTTATAATTCTAGTTAGAAGTAAATTATTCTTCTTTTTCTTCTTGCCATTAACGTCCCTACTGGGACAGAGCCGACTACTCAGCGTACTAATCTAAGAGCACTTCCTCAGATATTAACTGAGAGCTTTCATTGCCAAAGTTGCCATTTTCACATTCGTAGGGAAACTGTGGGTAAAATGAAGAGGGGGGGGTGAAATTAACAGGTTTGTGTTTTACGGTAATAATGCTATAAATCTATGCAAAACATTGCACCATCTTTAATCCTAAGGCTAAGAACCTATTTCGACAACTCTAGCGCGATCTAGAACTGCCAAAAGCTGGAAAAGTAAACTAAAACTAAGTACGCCTGTCCGTTTTCTCATATGATGAAAATTTCAACCGTGGAATTTAAGGTTTTTATGACTAAAATCATCGAAAATCTATTGAACTGCGTAGCACATCATATCTTTAAGGTATTTATGATAAGTAGACGGAAATTGAAAGTTTTTTTTATATTCTAAATTCTTAAAACAAATGATTTAATGATGCTGATTTTTTGGGGGTAAAATGAACCACTCGAGATGGGGGTAATATGAACACCATGGCAGGGCGAATACTACCAGATTTTATTTCAGATGCCGAGAGTCTTCCAGAGAAAAAACAAAGACAGACATCGACAGCCACCTACATGGTCCCAGCTAAACGTTCCAGCGGTTCCGGAATGTCTGTGAGATATGCATTGATCGTGTACAGGATGCCGAGAATCATGTCGCAACCCGTTCAATTTAAATAGTGTTCATTTTACCCCCACTGCATGTTCATTTAACCCCCAGCATGTGTTCATATTACCCCCATTGTATGTTCATATTACCCCCGTTACATGTTCATTTTACCCACATGTTTGAAACATTGACTCTGTGAATAGAAATTTTCAAAATGATGATAATGATGATAAAAATCGATTTTGATCACAATATTTCAACATGTTACATTGCATAAACATCCTTTTTCAATTCTGAGCTATTGAAAAAGAATCTGACAGCTTCATAAGCAAGAAAACATGAAAATTGCTTAGGGTGTTCATTTTACCCCCAGTTCCCCTATATCGTGTGGCAGGTACGATGATACTCTATGCCCAGAGAAGTCCAGTAAATTTCCATTACGAAAAGATCCTGAACCGACCGGGAATTGAACCCAGACTCCTTTATCATGGCTTTGTTTTGTAGTCGCGGAATCTAACCACTCGGCTAAGGAAGGCCCTGAGAAGATACTGACAAGAATTCTGTGAGATCAGTTTTCTTCCAGTATCCTCAATGGATCCAAATAAAAAAAAATATCCAGAATATTCAAATTGACCTTTACGGAACAAAGTCGAAACAGAGTTGAAGCATATTTTTACAGATATTTACTACTCGTGATCAGGATCTTTTCGTAATGTAAATTTTTTTGACTTCTCTGGGCAGAGAGTATTATCGTACTGCAACTAGATATACGAATGCGAAAATGACAACTTTGGCAAAGAAAGCTCTCAGTTAATAACTGAGGGAGTGCTCATAAGTTGAGGAGCAGGCTCTGTCTCAGTGAGGACGTAATGCCAAAAATAAGAAGAAGAACGTAAAAACAATGTGATATTCAAAATGAACCCACATCAGAAGCAAAACTTCTTAATCAAACAGAACCAGATTTCAATTAAGTCTCCAGCCATCGAAGCAACGTTAACCTGTCGAACCTGTCGGGACGGGATATCTGCCTTCAATCAATCTAAGTGACATGTCACGGACAACAAGAAGATATTCATCCACCTATCGAACGACCATCCGCCACACCACCCACGAAAGCAAGCAGCGAGTGTGTTGTAAACCATCGCCACCGAGTATCGACATCGACAGTCCATTTTCACTTACCAGTGGTAATTCCCTTTCGTCTTCTATCGGCAAGCCACTCCGAATGATCGTTGCTGCACCGTAAAACGAGGGATGTTTGATAATGCGGGTATCACTCTAGTCCGCTAGAGTGATATGCGGAAATTTGCAACGTTGTCAAAGACACCATATCAAAAATCGTCAAATGAAAAAGTTAAAATTTACTGCGCCATCTGTGACAGGATTTCGATGTAAATGTTATGGTCACTCGATATGCCATATTATTTGAAAATTTCTACTGAAAAAAGTTCACGGTTGTGAGAATTCGTCTCACTGTGTGGTGTTACTCTACTAGTTTAAAAATATTAAATAAAAATCTTTAAGACATAGTGCAGAAAAAAAACAAATTTAATTTTGAAAACACTATCAAAATTACCCCCTTTTACAGTACCATCTTCTTGCTTATACTGCTTTATCGCCGATACACAAGAGCGATTGAGTTTTTCGCAATCCATCGTTGATCCTTTCTTTTTCCTCGATAGACACGGGCGTGTTTCAATTGCACGACTGACTGCTGGTTGTACGGAAGAAAAATCCGGAATTGGCACCGAACTTCTGCTCGATTGCGTGTGCCAACCGTATCGCAAGTCCTTCCGTGTTCATCTACGGACAAACTCTGCACAGAAGGGTCCATTTTTGCTTACTTAGTGTCTAATTCATCATTTGATTTGCAACGCTTGATTTGGCCAAGCTCAGCTTCTCACTCTCTCCACGCTCCAAGCGTGCGAATGTCAGAAAGCTGCTGCAGTTATTTGGCGTACGGAAAGAAAATAACATTCTTGTAACCGTCTTTCGTCCGGAATTGGCTCACGACAAAGTCCGAAAATGAGGGAACGGGGGGTTTGTGTCGGTACGGAGTTGTGACACGTCCAACAAGATAAATGAGCAACTTGGACTTTGGTGGCGTTTGGCCTGAGCTCTTGTAATTTGATTTCAAATCAACTCAGATGGCTGCCAAAGCCACCCTCATTTGGAGTACGGATGACAATCGATGGTTCCCAAGAGGAAGAGTGTATATTAGTTGGTATTACTGATAATACGATTGGATTTAACTTAATGGGACGGGGCGATTCTAAGGACTTACATTCGGAGACTCTAAATCTCCGGTATTTTTTAATAGCGCAATCCAATGTTTTATAATAGTAACCCACGGATTTTTTTTTTCCAATGATCATTTCTACTTGCCACACGATATACGAATGGTACGGACAGAACTTTGGTAAAGATTTATTTATATTATTTATTTGTTTTTGTTTAATTAAAAAAATCTCTTAGTGGTGCTTCAATACGAGCAAGAGGTCTATTAAAGGGAGCTCAAATTTAAATCGAAACTATTTATTTCGATAATTTTTTGAACAAAATCGATTTATAAATCTATGGTATTTAGATGAGTAGCTCGTAGCCTTCATGTCTAAAATGTTTTGCAACGATTTATAGCTAAACGGTTGTAAAAAGCCACTAGTGCTATAATAGAGGTACTAAGAGTACACCGACCCTTGGAGAATTGTTAGCCGGAAGCCTTTTTGTTAATGCAGGACAAGTTCCAAGCCAATCGGATTCAAAATAATTTAAATCTTAGAACAATACACCACTCGCTATTCTACACCTGACGGAAGAAAGACAGGTTTTAAAAGTCCACAATCATCAGTTTTGATTCATTCAAATAGTACAAACAGTACAAGTTTAGAAAGCATGCTTATGAAGGGAAGGTATTCGTCAATTTTTTTTCTAATCATCCCCATTATATTAAAATCCTCATTGTAAACTGAAATATGATCATTAAATTCTCAACCTCTAAATGTTCAAATTAATGAGAAGATAAACATCTTTTTATGAATGCCCGTAAGTCAGTACCGTTAACCGGTTAACAAAATAGAAATACGGAAAACAGCCAAAGGACAGGTCATCCGTTTGCCGTCTGCTTTTCGTCTTTCAATCACTGGATCAAGTCATGTCAAATGATTTTTTTGTAGATTTTTTTCATTCCTACTCGCCACACCAAATGTATAGAAAACTAGGTGTGTTTCTTCTTTTTTTTTCAACTACCGGAACGATTTAAAGCAAAACGGATTCTGCCTTACGGTGGGTGATTTTTTTCGGAAGGTACCATCCCAACTGTGCAAAAAAGACACCAGCTGGTGTATAGGGTTAACTGGATTCGAGTATCGCTCTTGGACTATTTTTTTCGTTTGTACCTTTATTTTTCGGCCATACCTCATGTTTCAGCTGAAGATCCAGGCTGAATGACCGTCCTCTCGAGGGGCGGGAATCGATTCGAAATTGGATTCACAGCGTCATTTGGAGTTGATGTGTTGTTGTCCCTTCTGCCGTTTGGATATGAACATCAGCGGTAGCCGAATAAAAAACGTAGAAAATTTAAAAGTAGCAGAGGGCGTTTGATTCCAACGGTGCTTTGATTGGGGTCCGCTTGATATCGGACCAGAACGACGACGACGACGCTGCTTTAGAGTTGGGATACCTTTGATTTTTCGTTTATGATAATCAGGTGGAATCCTTTATGGGTAGCAATTTTCAATCAACGTTTCCTGTTACTACGGTAGCTAGCGGTATGGGATGAACACTACGGTTTGATGTTGATGGGTGGGAACCGAACGATTCCATTTCAGGCGGTAACAGGTGTGGATCGTAGACTAGATGGAACTCTAAGAGACGGAAGGGGTGACGTTCGCTTCTGCAAGGAAGATAGGGTTTTTACAGCTGATAGATAGATTAATCAATGATCAATGATCTACCATACAACTATAGTTTCGAATTTGTAGCTCTAACTCAGGAATTATTAGTAAAATCCTGTATTTATTGGATATATATAATTGTGATTGTAAATCTGTTGCTGCAGGCGTATTGAAAATTTAACTACATTTAAGGGCTTAACCTTACTTAAGGACTTAAGAAAATACGGCGTTTCAGACAATAGCTTGGAAATTCGGGAGAATTCCTAAGATTTTTGAAAGTAATGGCGGGTTCCGCAGCGAATAGACAATCCATTGGTAGGGGCATATTAAAGAAGCAGTTAATGTTAAAAATGGCGTTACAATTTTCTGGAGCGTTTCTGTAGCTAATATACGGAAGCAATGGTTTTTTGAAACGCTCTCCTGATTGGCCAAGCGGCTCCTAAGCTTTCTTCTTCTTCTTCGTCTTGGCATTAACTTCCCCACTGGGACAGAGCCGGCTACTCAGCGTAGTATTCTAAGAGCACTTCCACAGTTATTAACTGAGGGCTTTCTTTGCCAAAGTTTTCACTTTCGCATTCGTTTATCGTGTGGCATGCAGGGATGGGAAAAGTACTGTAGCAAATATTTACCACCTCTACATTTACATGTTTCCACACGACCATCAATCGAGCATAAAAGGAGCGGCATCCGTTACTGCGCGGTTGTCACTCTGGATGTGAAGAATGCGTTCAACAGCGCAAGCTGGGAAGCAACAGCACACGCACTTCACCGCCTCAAGGTACCGGTGCAGTTGTGTAAGCTTCTAGAAAGCTATTTTGATGGTAGGATTCTACTGTATGACACAGAGGAGGGGCAGAAAAGCGTTCGAATTACCGCGGGAGTACCTCAAGGTTCAATCCTGGGCCTCTATAACAGCGGGCCCAGGATTGAATGATGCGATGTACGATGACGTACTGAGGCTGCCCCTTCCGACGGGTGTTCAGATTGTTGGCATCGCCGACGATATCACCCTAGTGGTCTATGTTGAATCGATGGAGGAAGTAGAGTTGACAGCAACGCACTCTATTTCTCTAGTTGAGGAATGGATGAAGTCTAGGAAACTAGGACTGGCCCGTCACAAGCGCAAGTCCGAGCAACGGGCGCTTATCTCGGTAGGTGATTGCGCCATAGAGTCCAAGCGATCCCTTAGGCATCTTGGGGTAATGATCGATGACAAGCTCAGCTTAACTAGAACGTTGAATATGCCTGTAAAACGGCATCTACGGCTATAGCGGCGCTTTCGAGGATGAAGTCTAACAGCTCTGCTGTAATTGCCAGCAAACGCAAGCTACTGGCAAGCGTGGCGCTATCCACACTAAGGTATGGAGGACCAATCTGGTCAAAAGCGCTTAGAACGAGCAGAAACCTAAAGCAGTTGGAAAACACGCACAGGATAATGTGCTTAAGATTAGCAAGTGCATACCGGACGGTATCTAAAGAAGCCGTGTGCATCATAGCCGGGATGACGCCCATCGGGCTCATCATCAAGGAAGATGTTCAATGCTTCAACCAAAGGGGTACCAGAGGAGTCCACGACACGTGTAAAGGGGAAACGCTTAGAAGCTGGCAGCAGGAATGGGATATCTCCACTAAAGGTAGATGGACCCATCGGCTAATACCAAATGTGTCAGATTGGTATGGTAGAAACCATGGAGAAGAGAACTTCCACCTGACGTAGTTTCTGTCAGGACATGGTTGCTATAGACAGTATCTGCATAGGTTCGGGCACTCAGAATCTCCTGCGTGCCACAATTGTGCTGGTGTGGAGGAAACAGCGGAGCATGTCGTGTTCGATTGCCCCCGTTTCATTGTTGTGAGAGGTCGCATGCTCACTACATGCGGAGGGGACACGTCCCCCGACAATATTATAGAGAGAATGTGTGCGGCTGCCGAGTGCTAGAATGCAGTAACTACGGCTGTCACTCACATTATGTTAGAATTGCAGCGCCTATGGCGCGCCGACCAAGAGTTGGCTGAAGAGGATTAGCCCTGCCGAGGCTGGTCTCTTGTAACATTGTTTAAGTCGGCTAGGAGAAGTAGTTTGCCTAGGCTACTCTGCTACACGTGTTGTGCTATATGCACAGGCCCCTCCCCGAAGAAATACCGTAAGGTGGTTCCGGGGAGATCAGGGTCTGAGGCCAAGGTTGATGTCGATGCACTGTTCAAAACTTGAGCAATTCTAAAAGTGCATAGTCTGGTTTTAGCGGGTCGTCGTTGGTGCGTCATCCCCGCATTCCCTGAGTTACCTTCTCAGGGGATCTGTTTACAGATTTCCCCCTTGTAAAAAACAAAAAAACACGACCATCAAAATCCAAATCAAACCATGACCGTTCAAAACAAAAACTATAAGGGTACATCCATATGGGGTTGTACGAACTGGTGACGTAGGACCACGATGGTTAATGTAACTGAATTTGATGTCATTCTTGTTGCTCGTTTTGACTGCATACTGTTTTCAGTGCTTGAAACTTTCGTAAATATTGATGCATATAACGATTTGCAATTTGGTCAATCATTCGGCATATTTATCTATGAACATGTGAAATTTCACTTCAGGATGTATGATCATTTTGAAATTATATTAATAACCTCCTCTGAAATATACAGTAGCATTGGAAAGAACAGTAGTGATTCAGTAGTAGATCCAGTCATCGCTTTGTAGTTCTTATGGTTTGAGAGAAATATTATTCATTGCTTGGCAATTTAATAAATTACGTCGGAAATATTACTCCGATAACTCTTTTACGCACATGTGGTGGCCCTAAAAAGAGCCAAAGGCTTTGTTAGCACAAATGCTGTCATAGATAAATGGCACTACAGGATATTATCAGTTGATTGCCATGGTTAAACGAAAAATCCTCAATGCAATGCAATGAACAAGTTCTCTGCTTATACGACGAACCAGCTGAATGTTTCGTCGTGTGGATGGCACACATCAGCAACAGGTATTGGACCACACGGCTGAAGTCGAAATCTTAAAATGTAGCTCAAGTTTGAAATCTTGAGCAATTTCACAAGCCGGACGCTTGATTTGCCTAATAATAGTGGTAATGGTGCCTAACAGGCTTGATTCTTGACTGCACCACAGATGATGAGTTTATCATGAGCCGAAATCTGGAAGCGCAGGTCAATCTTTAGCGATTTCACAAACCAAACGCTGATCACAGCTCAGCAGGCTTATGGCTGCGAGGTGCTCTTCGGTAAGCAGGTTCGAATGAGCTCGAAAGCGAAACTGGAATGAAACCGAATCCAGCGAAGAAAGCATCTTTTAAACTCTTAGATTAGCAGATGATGCTCCTCCCTTTCGTGCACTTCTCTTTCTGTTCGACCTATCTAGGAAATGGGCATGTGTCAATAATGTGTTGGGCTTAGAATCGCTAGAAAATCGAGGAAAATGCAAATGCGTGAGAAAATGGTCGAACATGAATTGTTGGAAGGTTTAACATTTACTCAATATTCACTACTTAACAATTGATAATCATTAGTTTTCTTCATCATGAAGGTAAATATCTGATCCATTGGTGACAAAATGATGAAAATTATTAAATGAGAATTTCTTTTCAAAAGCATTCGAAATATGTCGCAATTTTGTTACATGTGATAATTTTCGTAATTGGAGCGTTTCCATAAAATATGGAAAATCAAAGACGCTGTTGGAAACCACTCTATTTTACAATCGTTGTGAAATGTTGAGCTCTCACCTCGACGGCACTGCAGCAGCGTCCGCAAATTCAATCTCAAATTGTTGTGTCATCAATTTTTCATGACATATTAAGTTTTGTACGAAGCTGTGAGATTGATTGAAGAATATAAGATGTAATAAGGTCGGAAATATTATTCTTTCAACTCTTTTCCACAAATTTGATGGTCCTGACAAGGTCCGATGGCAGATAAATAGAACTGCGGGAAGTTATCACTTGATTGCCATGGTCAAACGGGAAATCCTCAACGCAAACAGCAACAGCAACGGGTAGTGGATCCCCGGGCACAAGTCGAAATCTGGAAACGATGCTCACTCTTGGAATCTCGAGCGATTCCGACGCTCGATCAGCAGCAACTCCTCGGATCAGCAACTCTGGGGGCTTTTGGTAATTGGCTCCTAACGGGTTTGCCGCTCGGAGAAGTGCCCAAGCCATCGTCATCGCCGCCGCAAATCAATCTTGCGTCTTCCTCTTCCGACGACACAAATTGGACTGTGACGCGGGTGCAAAAGCAAAGCGAGAATGACTCGCCCGACCGTGTTCACAGTCCGACCGCAAGAAGACTGAGGGAAGAAGCAGCGACCCGTTTGCTTTTATAGTGGGAAGCGACATCGTCGAAAAGTGCTCGAACGTGATTGGTTGGATAAGAAAGAGGTCAACATTTATCAAATTTTCAATAGTTTAACAACAAAATTCACTTTTAGGATATATTACTAACGATGCGTAGATATATTTCTGATCGAATGATACTAAAATCGTAATAACTGATTCATAAACAACTGAGTTATTAACGTTCAAAATCTCCCCTAATTTCGTTACATGTCTCATTTTCCGTACTTTTAAAGTGCACCCCAATATAGAAAACAAAGACGTAGTCCTACGTCAAAAAATGTCACGGCTCTTCAAAACTGTATTCTTCTTCTTCTTAACGTTTTTTTCAAACCCGAATGCGAAATGACTCGAGCACAGTGGTGACACGATTTTTCCGGTTTTCGGGGCTCTGCAGTTTTGCTCGATAAAGGCAGCATGAAATTGAATTGGTTTATATGTATCGCAACGGAATGATTGTGCTCTTGCTATTAGCGCTAATAGATTTCAATTAGTTGACACAACACAAGCGAAATATTTGCGATTGAATTATTCAATTTTTTTTTTTCAATCATTCACCTCGAGATGGCTACCCGAAAACGATCATAGTGGAGAGACAAAAACATTCAAGCAGTGTGTGAACCGTTGGCAACGCAACGCTTGATGGTATTTATGCTGATGCTGCTTTGTGTTTTGGTTGACTGGCAGAATCGATGAACTGTGGTAAATTGTGGTCACAGTTCCCAAGCCTGGTGGCAGGTACGAAGATGCCCAGGGAAGTCAAGGAAATTTCCATTACGAAAAGATCTTGGACCGACCAGTAATCGATCCCAAACACCTACAGCATGACTTTGCTTTATAATCGCGGACTCTAACTACTCGGCTAAGGAAGGCCCCTAGGCTACAAGTGACGATAAAAATAAGTGAAAATTTCAGAAAATGCATAAGGTTTGGGAAGGCGGTGGTTTTAGGGACAAGATTGCCGTAACGGTAACCGCGCTATTCAGCAAGTATGCTGAGGGTTCCAATCCCCGTCGGTTGAGATTCTTTCCGGGTTTGAAATTTCCCTGACTTCGTTCTTTTGTCAACTTATCTTCGTACCTGCCACACGACATACACATGCAAAACTGTTTTTTGGCAAAAAAAAAAGGTCTCAGTGCTGAAAAAATGTCTCTGTCTCAGTTGAAGCGTAACGCCACAAAAAAGAAAAGAATAAAACATGAAGTTAATAAGAAGTATAGATAGAGATATCAGGATAGATAGGATCAGGCACTTGATCATAAACTAGATAAACCAAATTATGAGCATCACAGACGTAACATCCCACTTAAATGACTTTCTGTCCCTACGCAGTTATTTTGTTTTTGATTTTTATGTTGCGTAATGATTGGTCAGTAAATGCTTTTCACTCCCATAAAAATGTTTAAGTGGCTCATGAACCAACCCAAATGGAAAATTCTACAACATTTTCTCCAGATCTTCCTTTTTTCACAGAGATTGTCTGATGAATTTCGCAAGAACGTAATCTTTACTATACTGGACGCGACATCAAAAATTCAAAATTTTGTTAATTTACCAGCTTTTGATCGATTCCAATGAAACTTTCAGCAGAAAGCACATATGAGTAATATTTTTCTTTCATGCCAACCATGGAGGTTTAAGCCTCCCTTCAGAGCCAGAGAAAACATAAGGCTTCATAAGTATATTTTCAAATTATATCACTGAACATTCTATGGTATGGTGACATAGTTTTCTTCGTATTAACAGAGTCTCAAATGTTTTCACAATTATATTCTCCTAAGGTGTCCTTTTACATTTTTTTCTGACCCCTAGTACAAAAAATAAATGCGAAATAAACGCAATTTCCTTGTCTTTTCTAAAAAATAAACTAAAGAATTTTTGTGATAAGCTTGTTAATTAAACAAATAAACGTAAAGCAACCTTTTATCAGAATAATGATGCTGTATCAGATGCAAAATCTGTAAGGTAGCTCCAGCAGTTAGGCTAAATTTACGACCTTCAGAGTATATGAATTAAAACATTTAGTTTCCAATCGAAGTATTTGCGCATTTCATCAATTTAGAGATTTTGTAGATGTTGATAATAAATTGAATTACATACAACTTTGGAGATAATAAACATTGAATTTTTATTCTTAAAATTTATGAGAAATGCGATCTTGATTTGACTTATAGCCAGAATGGACGCATTTAATATTCATTGTGAAAACTTTATAACCAAATATGCGTAGAATCTTTTTTTTTTTCGATACATCCAGCTTTGTTTCCGCATGACTTTGTAATCTACTTTTGTAGTATACGTCTTACTACAATAGTTAATCAGTTGGATCCCATTTTTTTAGTGACCAATTCGGTTTGACTAAAGCGTAATTTTCGACGAAAAATTTATTTATCTAAAAATCTGATAGCCCAACACAAAAACTGTGTTAAGCAAACTTGTTCATCCCATTGAAATCTACAACTTTGCTGAAGATACCATGAAGCTGTTTTCGCAATATGTCTAGTTATGTCATTTATAAAAAATCGTTAAAAAAACGCAGTCAAAGCGCTACTGCTTCTGAACTTGTGATTGGAAAAATCACTCAAATATATATGTTCAAATTCAAGTTATGCTAAATGTTCTGCCAGAATTTTATTCAAATCGGTCCATAAATAACTGAGATATAGCTTACAAAAGTTGGTCATTTTGAATGGAAAATCGAAAAAGTTGCAAATGTTTTGTCCAATACTGTATATACAACTAGTAGACATAACTGGCAGACATAATAGTCAAAATATCGTTCCCATCAACTAATCCTAGAAGTATACCAAGGAATTTTTACAGAGTTGATTTAAACAATTATTAATTACCGTAATCCTGGGTAACATTGATATTTTTTTGAATATTTCATAAATAATGTGTTGAAATACGCAAATGTTGCCAATTTTATATTTTTAAAACAAGTACTGCCATAAAAGCTCTTGACTGTATACTGTATTTTGTTTTTGAAAAATTTAAGCATGTTTAAAAAAATGTTTTGAGCGACTATTTGATTGAGGCTGATATGGGGTACCATTGATCACCTATGTAAACAACGTTCGTTAATATTGAAAATGTCGTTACTTACTTGAATCATGGCTCCTGGAGCCGAATATGAAGGCCGTACGCTTACAAGTCATTTACTTTTTGAGTTATTTTAAAATAAAAAAAACTAATTAAATAGTTAAAGGCAATTGCCTAAGGGAATTTTACATTCTCAACAGTAATTCCTTAATGTTGCCTAATTGAGAATACTTATGTAAGCTTTGACATCGGAATCGTTCTTGGCGATGCCATTTTTAGGGAGAACCGCATTGTTCATTGTTCTTGTTCATATCGTTTGCTAAACTTCGGTAGTGTCATCCTTAACCATTGAAATCATTATTTCGAAAAGTTGACAAATTTGCGCAGAAGATAAACTAAATTTTTGCAATAATCTTTACTATCATTAGCTCATGAATATGACAAACCGAAGCACCATTCATGATTTGGAAATATGCCACCAATAAATGATGATACGAACTTTTTACGAGATGAGTCATTCCGATCAATGTTACCCCGCTGATCAATGATACCCTGGCTTACGGTTTCTTGAAAGAAAATGCAACAGAAATATCTTGTCACACTCATGGAGATAAATCTGCAAAAAATTGGAATCACGTAAAAAAATTGAAGAGAAAATTTAAACCAAATTTTTTGATAAAGGAATACAGTGAAATCTCCATGAGTCGATATCTGAAGGGACCATCGACTCATGGAAATATCGAGTAGTGGAAACAAATCCCTTGGAAAGCTGTTTGAGGGGACCATCATAGTAACCCTGAAATTTTATTTTTTGTATGGTTTTTGGGTTTCTTGGTCTTTTCACAAGCACGTAAGAGCTCTGTATAAATACAATTGTGAAAGAATTGTATTAATCGATCAATCCATTCTCATGCTAACTCGTGAAGAGAAAGCCTCAGTACTTGAAATATGCTTAAGAAAAGTAAGAAACATTCGTTATTATTTGGTTTCATTGAATTTAAAATCATAACACTTTCGTTACATGTCTATCTTGAAAATCAAACTCTCTTGAATGAATTCTATACCTTAACTCCGAATTTCATTAACCCGAGTGTCATCACCCTGAACGCACTATTATACTGAATGCTATTGTCCCGAATATATAATGACCATGCATGACATTGCCCGTGATAATGGAATTCGAAGTAATGCCATTCTAGAAACATGAACTTGCGGGTATTCGGGGTAATGGAATTCATAGTCAAGGGTTATAATTTTAAAAAGATATATAAAATAGGGTTAAAACAGAGTTGTTTATGGATTTTACGTAAATTCTAGTTTTGATTACCGGAAAATGGTAAATTGTTCTGTGACCCTGTTGATAACCTACTGGTCTACCTACCAGAATATGGTTTCAATCCTTCACAAACTGAAGATTTCCATGTAAACTTTTATTTGTTTTCGATCGTAGACTGTACTTGTGAAGTAAAGACTCACGCTGCTATGACTCAACACAAACGAAAAAAATCATACCTTAGGAGCTTCACAAAGTTATCAAAATTGACAAAGACAAACATTTAAAATTAAGCTCTGTAAATGCTACAACTTTGAACTTCATTAAACAAAATAACAACGGATGTTTTAAACTTTGCATTGTTGTCTTCCATTTTGTATCGCAGCTTTCTACGTTGTTAATTTTATTTTATTCCATACACTGCTACCCATAACCGAAAGCTTACCTCGTAAAGTATTCCTTGACGTATACTTCGCTTCGATGTACAATAGATAAAAATCAATTGCATGTAAAATAATCTGAATCGTGAGTACATGGGTTCACCAAACTAGCCAGAATATTGTGCCACAAGAACTAATTTGGTTACATGATGAAATTAGCTCCGTAATGCCTTAACACACTTGAGCTTATGGAAAATCAGTTGATTGTGAAATACTTTGGCGGTATATAAGTGCAATGTGCCTTTGAAAACATTTGAATATGCTCAAAGGTACAAGAATGCCACATTAATCTATTGGAAATTAGTATTTTCAATGGTTACGCTTCCAAAAGGACGTAACTCCAAATTTCGTCTATCTTCTCATGTAAAACTCCTATCAGAAATTACAAATAACTAAATAAACCAACTTTGAATCAAATTTTAATATTATATCTATTCTGATAATCACGGCCAATGAAAGCTCGTTTAAATATCTCAGATTTCCTTTGAATTAGTGGACTTACACATTCAAAATGGCGTAGCTTTACCCTTAAAGTGGCAGGACGGACCTTAGTGCACAAAAATGCTTCGATCTCAGTCAATAGTCATCCGAACCCAATTCTTTAAAAAGTTATCGAAAGGGGATTAGTATACCTACATTTTGGGGGGTGACCCATCCCTCCATACTCCTCCCCGCTTTTGTTTGACTCGAAAAACCTTGGCTCTTTAGTGTTTTTCTATAGCAATTTTACTAAGCATCATGAAAACAAAAATGCCATGCAGATTTTCGTTCTCAAAACTGGTCAAAATGATGAATTCAGACCAACGTTGGCATTTTGGACCATTATGGTCCTCTCGGAAGAGGACACCGGTGAATCCGGATTTATATAGGAGTGTTGATGTGAAAATGGCTGTATCTCAGTCATATACGAATCAAATCGCATTCTGTAGCCAGCATTCGGCAGCAAACCCTTAGGCTTATGTTTTTGGTGGCGCTGGAAGTTGACGCATCCCCCCTAGCCCATCCCCCTCAATGTTTAGTTTGAAATTTTTATGATTTTTTATGCAAAACTATAGAAATTTTGCTTACTACCGCAAAGAGGCTGTTTTTAAAGCAGTTTATATCTTACACATATATCACAATGATGGCAGAATTCCTTCCTGGCTTACAATGACCTTTCTGGCCCTTCTAAAACTGATCTGGACAGCAGTGAGTACGAATTTTTTGGAAGGACTTTTATAGATGGCAAAATATTGGCCATATGTCAGTCCAAAAAGCATTCGATAGGTGCATCGTAAGTCTACTTTTTGAAGATCGCGATTCAATAGGAAGTATCACATCCGTTGGCGAATCTATGATTTCAAATTAGTTGAGTCCTGATATGTTGAAGAGATTACCAAGAATCCGGTAGAAGCTTTTATAGTTACTATACGAATTTCTGGAAATTCTTGGAATACGAAATCCTGGGATTTCAGTAGCAATATTTCTTGCATGCATGTAGGTATTCCAGGGTATTCTTCGATTCTGGTAAGAAATATTACAATCAAAAGGAATTTTGCACTTTCGATAGGAGTTTGTTTTAGTGGGAGTTAGGGATTCTAGTGGTTTATGGTTCATAGAACATGATTTTGGAATTTTGGATCCCAATTGGTGTTCAGAAATCTTGGAGGATGCTTCAAGACACCGGTATGAGTTTTGAGATTGCAATGGAAGTTCTAAGTTATCAAAACTTCTTTGTTCTGAGATTTCAGTTGAAATTGTTGGTATTCTAAGATTTAGGCTAGAATTCCGAAGATTTATAGAGTTTTCTGGGATTCCAATAAGAATTCTAAAATACCTATGGGGACTCTGAAATTCCAATGAACCCTAAGATATATTGAAGATAATCTACGATTCCGGAAGAAATTTTGAGGGGCAGCGTTGAGTTCCGATTGAAATCCATGATTTCAATGACAATTCCCCTGAGATTTCATGTAAGGTTTGCTGGGACTCCAATTGGAATTCTGTGCTTCTGGTGTCAGTTCTTAGGCCCTGAAAGCAATTCTGAGATTTCTATGGGTGAGAATTTTTAAATTTTGCAAGGATTTCTGCAAATCCTGTCGGAACTCTCAGGATTCTTATATGAAATCTGGGTTTTCGATGAAAGTTATGGGTTTTTAGTAAGAAATCCGGGATTTATAGGAACCTACAGAAACCGTGCAGGTTTTACAAATTTTTGGTGCGAATGCTGGATTTCAATGGGCGATCAGAAATTTCGGCGCGAGTTCTGGGCATCTAGTTGAAATCTTTGGATTCCTGTAAGAATTCTGCGATTTTGATGGGAGTTCTGGGATTTATGTAGAAATTGAGAGTTCTGATGTATTAAGATTTAGGAGGTTACTAGAGTTTTAGAAAATTCGTAGATTTCGGTAAGAAATCGGGTGTTTATGTGGTAATTCTAGAATTCCGAAGATCATCCTGGAACATTGGAGATAATCTTGTGATTTCGGAGAGAATCCTGTCTGGAAATTTTGGAAGGAATAATGGAATTTGAAAACAAATCTTTCGATTTGTGAAGTATTGGTATTTCGATGTAAATTTTTGGATTTCGGTAGGAAATTCCACGATTTCAGTATCATTTCTTACATTTCGGTATAATTTCTTGCAATTTATGGTGGAGCTCTTGGGAGTCTTTATTCACTACCAATGAAAGCTCTTAGAGTCTGAAAGAAATTTTGAGATGTCAATAGAGATTCTGGGATTCCCGTATGTCGTCAAGGGGTTCAGTTGAACTACACTGAAATTTAGAGTTTTAGTGTAGGATTTCAAGAATTTCGGTGAGAATACTATAATGTCTATAGAATGTTTAAAAATTTTAGAAGAATCCGAGGTTTTCAACACGAATTTTCAGATTCCGAAAGCGTAAATGTTAGTTTTATGGTATAGTTTCTGTAAAAATGGCAATCTGGATTTTTTTAGGGTATTTTATTATCCTGATCAGCATCTAGGGATTATGGGGGGATTACTAAAATTACAATGAGAATTCAGCCATTTCAATAGGGATCCTGGTATTATGGGAGAAATCCTGGGTTTTCAATGTGTGATTTCAATCTTCAATTTCGGTGGAAATAAATGGAAGTTTTATAATGGGTATTGTGACATAAGCTGGAATACTGGAACTCCGATTATTACTGGAATTTGGAAATAATATATATGATGGAATTCAGATTAATAGTGAATATGATATAATATCTGGTGTTGTGGCAGGAATCCTAGGATTTTGATAGTGATAGATAGGGAGAACTATAGTTGTGAGATTTCCAGAATTTCAACCGTTTCTCCTACTATACATAAGCCAAAATTCATATGCCATTCGACATCTAAAATATACCTGCCAATGCATTCAAAATTCAAGTGAGTTTCAAGTGCTTCTTTCGGAATGCTAGAACATTTGAGGTATTTCATATATTTTTCTTGACATTTTTTATATATCCAAGACTTCTTCATATTCCTATTTTATAAATTCGAGTTTTTCATCGGATACCTGCACCATATATTAGAATTCCTGAAATTACACAAAAAAACCCCTGACAGAATCCAAGAATTTTATCTATATTCAAATATTACAACCGTAAATTTGGGAGTTCAGAATCCTCCCTTGAAAATCTCATTAAATCTATAGAGAACTCAGAGAATGTCTATCCAAATGAAATGATTTCATCCTTAATCACATAATGCTTATAGGATTTCCTCAATCTCAAAATACCCACTATCTCATCAAAATCTCAGCATTACTTTCGAATTCCAAGAATTCTTCAGAACACTAATCATGTATCAAGAACTTCTATCAGGATTTCCATAAAAATATCACAACTACTTTCGGAATCAAAGATTCTCTGCCAAAATCCCAGTTGAACCAAAGTATTGGATAGATACATTTTCAAATATAGGTACCAAGCATGCGATCGATTTCTCCAAAATTCCACAATTCCTATTGAAATGCATAGACGTAATAAACAAAATCCAGAATGTCTATACCATTACCAGCACATTCTTGGAATTCCAGAAGAATGTTCATAAAACCTAACTCCCACTGCAGTTCAACCAAACTCCAAAAATTTCTATCAAAAATCCAGATCCTCAAGATATTGACTCCTTTTTTTTTAATTTCCCGAATTTTTGGCAAAAAAAAAAAACATTTGCCAAGGGTGCCTGTTTTTGATGTCTATTTTCTGATGACATTCCGATTCTTGGATTTTGTTAGAGGTTATGAGATTTCGGTTGGTGGCAATCTCAAGGTTGAGGAAAGTTTTCTGAGAATCGGGTAGAAGCTCTTAGCAGTCTCGTATGATTCCTGAGATTCCGTGGATTCCGAAACGAGTTCTGGAATTGCGATGTATGTTCTGGGATTGCAATAGGAATTCATAAAGTTCTTCTGGTTTTATTGTGGGTATTCTGAGATTTAGGTGAGAATGTTGGGATTTTGAAGTAAATTCGTGGATATTCACTCTGGGATATTGGAGCAATTCTTGAGTTTTTGGAGAAATTTCACAATTCTGGCTGTGTGGAAATAATTCTGGAATCTTGATGGGAATTCTTGGACAGGTTACTCAATTTTCTTACTGTTGAAATTTTTTTAGGAATTTAGTTGTAACTGTTTGGACAGCAGTTGTTGTTCTGGGATTTTGGTAGAATTTTTGCTATTTCGGTGGAAGTAACTGAACCTGGAAGGAATTGTCGGTATTTCTTCTGAGATTCAATGAACAATTCAATTCAAATATACATTTTGAGATTATGGAAAGTGTAGGAGTTGTGAGATTCAATAGGATTCCGATAGCACTCTGGTATTTTGAATGTAGGTTCTGATGAGAATTCTGCGATTTCAATCTGAATCCTGAGATTTTGTAGATCTGTAAAAAAAATCTAGGAATTCGATGGAAAATCTTGAATTTGGGTGTTTTTCTGGCTGGATATCAGTAGAAATTTTAAGATTTTCATAAGAGTTGTGAGAGATTGATCAATCTGGAATAAATTGCAGTCAAATCAGCTGAGTTTATTTCATTTGATAGTTGGTTTAAGTTCACTCCAGGGGTCATCCAAATATGACGTCTATGTTTTGGGGGAGGGGCGAGGCTTTGAAAGTGTGACAGTGCATGTATTAGGTATTGGAAAAAGCGCAACATCCCCCTCTGTCTAGGTATCCCGAAAAACGATGGACGTCATTTTTTAATATTCCCCAATTTATGCGAGTAGAACGAGATGGTTTACATGTTCATTTCGCGTTCAATACAAATGAGTTCAAGTGACTTACTCATAGCTTATCCCAAGTAAATCCCTCATTATGTGAGGATGCGGGAATTCCTGAGATTTTGGAAGAATTTCTGAGGTCCCGGTAGGTGGCCAAAAGGAATTTCCGTGGAAGTCATTGGAGCCCAAAAAAGAATTAAGATTTAGACGAGAGTTTGAGTTTCTGTTTTTTTTTCGGGAATTTCAATTCGAACATTCCCGTATTTTCAATTGGAAATTCTGAAATTTCAGTTGAAATTCTTAGATTCAGGTAGGGAATCTGTGCTTCAAGTGGGTATTCTCCGAAACTGAAATTCTAATTCCGATAGGATGTTCTGGGAGTTTTGGTAAGGATGCTGTAATTCTAACAAGCATTTAATTATTTTCATGTTACCCAACATTTCAAGCAAAATTTCAAAACGTTTGTCGAAATTACAGCATTCGAAAAAAAATCATGTAGTATAGAATGCCTGATTATACTTTTTAGAATCTGATTGTATTTTGATATTTCGTTGCATAACATCGGATTCTGGTTGGGATTTCAGAAATTCGATGGAACATCTTAGATTGTGGTAGAAGTTCAGTAAGTTTGATTTGTTACATATAATATTTATTCAGTTCAATGTTATTCTTTTCTTATGAATTGCATGCTTACAGTTAGTACACAAAATTATAGATTTTTCTATAGAACAATTACGGCAAACAAATAGACTGCAGAAACAACATTTTATGTTCGTTTTGAATACTCTCCGCTTCGAACACTTTTGGCATTTCCTACTCACTTCTTGAGTATTTTCGAAATTCTGGACTTTATCCTTTTCCCCGCAACTACGACAACACACCATGTTGTGAATATCTATATCTCTTTCCCAGCTGAAATCCATGCATTGCACGCATCTGATGCCGGACATGTTGCCACAGGTATAACAGATACCCTCCGTGTCGAATTTTCCAATAAATTCTTGTATTTCATTTCTCAAATCTTGGCTTAGGTGGCCTTTAGCGATCCTATCGTACATATTGTCGACGGCAAGCTGTTCGGAAAAAAAATCTTAAAAATTCCGATCTACGAGTACTTTTTTTCGCCAACCAGTTTGGAAAAATTTTCAAAATTATATAATAAGAATTCAAGCAGGCTATATCGGGCTCTTCACAAAAAATCTTTTTCGATCATACTCGGCTCCTGCGAGACACCGTGGTACTTCTAGTCCGCTGGTCGCCAACATCTACGCCACCTTTTGTTTTATTGTAGTACTCTATCACGGCTGGCCTACCGGAGTCGTTTGCAATATGGAATTTCTTCGACGTTATGACGTTGGCACATTTTTTTTCCTTTTCTTTCATAATAAGAAGTCAGTTTCAATGGATGATTTCGACTCTCGTCCTTTATCCTGCAGGAACTCAGGTGATATTTGGGGTTTATTGGCTCGCATTGTACCTGTATACACCGTGGGATCCTGCCAAAGATCTTCAACGAGTTGGACGGAAGAGAAAAGGTTATCCGCAGTTATTTCCCTGCTCGATCCAATAAATGGAGCCACCAGGTCTTTGACTACCCGCATCGCCTGACCTTTCTCTGCTGTATTGCTTTTTTCCGGAATGTATCTGCAAATTACATATATACCCGTCAACCGCAGAACACACCCAAATTTTAATCCCGTATTTGCCAGGCTTCCTTGGAATGTACACTTTGAAGGAACACCTCCCTGTTCATGGGAATAAAATACTGTCAATATTGTATAACTCATAACAAATATAATTACCTCTGAATAAGCAAAGCCTTTCGTCGACGGTGAAAATTTTGGCTGCGATGTAATTTCTCAGGCAATTTGAAGTAAATTGGTCGGATATTGTTTTTATTGGTTCGAGCATTTTGTCAGCGGGATGAAATATGAAATACCTCAAATGTTCTACCAATCCAAAAGAAACACTTGAAACTCAATTGAAACTTTGGTGGGAATTTAGAATGCATTGGCAGGTATATTTTAGATGTCGAATGGCATATGAAATTTGGCTTATGATTAAAGTAGGAGAATCGGTTGAAATTCTGGAATTCCGATTGGAATTTTGGAATTTAGAAAAGATCTTCAGGAATCCAAGAATTTCCACCAAAATCTCAAGCGGATGCCGTTTGAATTCTCCAATAACCGTTATTGTTTGGAATACAAAAATCCAATCCACGAGATTTTTCTTGAATCCCTGTATCTCTAAATTTCTGTATTGAAATTCTACAACAATTATCTTTTTTTTTAATTTCTTCAGAAAATTTAGCCGAAATTTTTGTACACACAATATAAACCTGAACTTCCAATGCAGTTTAAATCGCCTTCTCATCGAAATCTCACAACTATAGTTCTCCCTATCTATCACTATCAAAATCCTAGGATTCCTGCCACAACACCAGATATTATATCATATTCACTATTAATCTGAATTCCATCATATATATTATTTCCAAATTCCAGTAATAATCGGAGTTCCAGTATTCCAGCTTATGTCACAATACCCATTATAAAACTTCCATTTATTTCCACCGAAATTGAAGATTGAAATCACACATTGAAAACCCAGGATTTCTCCCATAATACCAGGATTCCTATTGAAATGGCTGAATTCTCCTTGTAATTTTAGTAATCCCCCCATAATCCCTAGATGCTGATCAGGATAATAAAATACCCTAAAAAAAATCCAGATTGCCATTTTTACAGAAACTGTACCATAAAACTAACATTTACGCTTTCGGAATCTGAAAATTCGTGTTGAAAACCTCGGATTCTTCTAAAATTTTTAAACATTCTATAGACATTATAGTATTCTCACCGAAATTCTTGAAAACCTACACTAAAACTCTAAATTTCAGTGTAGTTCAACTGAATCCCTTGACGTCATACGGGAATCCCAGAATCTCTATTGACATCTCAAAATTTCTTTCAGACTCTAAGAGCTTTCATTGGTAGTGAATAAAGACTCCCAAGAGCTCCACCATAAATTGCAAGAAATTATACCGAAATGTAAGAAATGATACTGAAATCGTGGAATTTCCTACCGAAATCCAAAAATTTACATCGAAATACCAATACTTCACAAATCGAAAGATTTGTTCAAATTCCATTATTCCTTCCAAAATTTCCAGACAGGATTCTCTCCGAAATCACAAGATTCTCTCCAATGTTCCAGGATGATCTTCGGAATTCTAGAATTACCACATAAACACCCGATTTCTTACCGAAATCTACGAATTTTCTAAAACTCTAGTAACCTCCTAAATCTTAATACATCAGAACTCTCAATTTCTACATAAATCCCAGAACTCCCATCAAAATCGCAGAATTCTTACAGGAATCCAAAGATTTCAACTAGATGCCCAGAACTCGCGCCGAAATTTCTGATCGCCCATTGAAATCCAGCATTCGCACCAAAAATTTGTAAAACCTGCACGGTTTCTGTAGGTTCCTATAAATCCCGGATTTCTTATTAAAAACCCATAACTTTCATCGAAAACCCAGATTTCATATAAGAATCCTGAGAGTTCCTACAGGATTTGCAGAAATCCATGCAAAATTTAAAAATTCTCACCCATAGAAATCTCAGAATTGCTTTCAGGGCCTAAGAACTCCCACCAGAAGCACAGAATTCCGATTGGAGTCCCAGCAAACCTTACATGAAATCTCAGGGGAATTGTCATTGAAATCATGGATTTCAATCGGAACTCAACGCTGCCCCTCATAATTTCTTCCGGAATCGTAGATTATCTTCAATATATCTTAGGGTTCATTGGAATTTCAGAGTCCCCATAGGTATTTTAGAATTCTTATTGGAATCCCAGAAAACTCTATAAATCTTCGGAATTCTAGCCTAAATCTTAAAATACCAACAATTTCAACTGAAATCTCAGAACAAAGAAGTTTTGATAACTTAGAACTTCCATTGCAATCTCAAAACTCATACCGGTGTCTTGAAGCATCCTCCAAGATTTCTGAACACCAATTGGGATCCAAAATTCCAAAATCATGTTCTATGAACCATAAACCACTAGAATCCCTAACTCCCACTAAAACAAACTCCTATCGAAAGTGCAAAATTCCTTTTGATTGTAATATTTCTTACCAGAATCGAAGAATACCCTGGAATACCTACATGCATGCAAGAAATATTGCTACTGAAATCCCAGGATTTCGTATTCCAAGAATTTCCAGAAATTCGTATAGTAACTATAAAAGCTTCTACCGGATTCTTGGTAATCTCTTCAACATATCAGGACTCAACTAATTTGAAATCATAGATTCGCCAACGGATGTGATACTTCCTATTGAATCGCGATCTTCAAAAAGTAGACTTACGATGCACCTATCGAATGCTTTTTGGACTGACATATGGCCAATATTTTGCCATCTATAAAAGTCCTTCCAAAAAATTCGTACTCACTGCTGTCCAGATCAGTTTTAGAAGGGCCAGAAAGGTCATTGTAAGCCAGGAAGGAATTCTGCCATCATTGTGATATATGTGTAAGATATAAACTGCTTTAAAAACAGCCTCTTTGCGGTAGTAAGCAAAATTTCTATAGTTTTGCATAAAAAATCATAAAAATTTCAAACTAAACATTGAGGGGGATGGGCTAGGGGGGATGCGTCAACTTCCAGCGCCACCAAAAACATAAGCCTAAGGGTTTGCTGCCGAATGCTGGCTACAGAATGCGATTTGATTCGTATGTGACTGAGATACAGCCATTTTCACATCAACACTCCTATATAAATCCGGATTCACCGGTGTCCTCTTCCGAGAGGACCATAATGGTCCAAAATGCCAACGTTGGTCTGAATTCATCATTTTGACCAGTTTTGAGAACGAAAATCTGCATGGCATTTTTGTTTTCATGATGCTTAGTAAAATTGCTATAGAAAAACACTAAAGAGCCAAGGTTTTTCGAGTCAAACAAAAGCGGGGAGGAGTATGGAGGGATGGGTCACCCCCCAAAATGTAGGTATACTAATCCCCTTTCCATAACTTTTTAAAGAATTGGATTCGGATGACAATTGACTGAGATCGAAGCATTTTTGTGCACTTAGGTCCGTCCTGCCACTTTAAGGATTAAAAACGGGCCCTACGCAGCGCATGATCACAATGCGTAAATATCAATCATTTGTTGCCCAGAACGTCTACCAATCGTATCCTATGGCACTACCCTTTCCATCAACATTCCACAACATCCCGTAACACCTATGAGAGGTCGTAGAGTTCTCTGCATCTTTCTTAAGTAGGTGTTCAACCAATCATCCTTTCCCATTCCCCAGTTTTCGCAAGGACGTGGCCAGGCAGTTCTCGATTATTGGAGGATGCGTCAATCTTGTCTAAGAGTTAGAAGTTAGTCCCAAATTTCTGACTTTGGTAACGGACAGGAAGAAGGCAACCCTCATACAATGGTCTAGGACTGTACCACCTACGAATTTGTGCGAAATGCTTAATACTAATGCTAATGCTAATAGGCATTTTTAACCACAGATTTTTCTTTTTTGGAGTCCTCAAGGGATTGCTTTCAAAATTCACATTTTCCAGATATTTCATGGGGATGGGACAACTGAGAAAATTTCAATGCGACTACGTGATCTACCTATCCTTTCCTTTCAGCAATTACTGCAATTCCAAGAATTTTTCCAATGTTTTAAGGATTAATTCCCAAATGAAGTACATAGGAGCTCCATCCATGATTACGTGGAAATATTCTAATTGTTTTCTTAATCTTACCAATAATTGCAAAATAAAATCAGAATACATGGGTTTAGATTGTGGCACGCTTCCAATTTCGACAACTGAAAATTTCGATAATGTTGCGAATCACAGAATCCTAAAACTGTGCACTATGGTCCTCTGGAAATCTAGAGATTTGGAGACATGTCCATTAAGCCAACCGTAAACATATATCAGCACATAAGTTGCCCGTTTACAATCTTTCCCATACATTTTATTGACTCTTGCGTACAATCTTCAAGAACTTTGAGTCCCCTTAGATTTGACAGATTTCTTTCAAACTTTCAAAGTAGCTAATGGTACCAATGATCAAATTTATTGGATGGTAGTGAAGAATTTTGCATATTATTTTTTTTTTCAATTTCCGTACGTCTAATGCCAATATTTAATTCCAAAACTAATGACTGTCCAATAATTACGTAAGAGTTTTAGGGAGAAATTTAATGTGTCATACAAATTTATTTTTTAATTGACTTTCTAGATTTATACAATGGAGACTAACCAGCCACAGGCTGAAAGTCTCGATAATAAAGATAATAATAATAATAATAGATTTAAACAAAAAAAAAACTTGCTATGATTAGAGGGGTAAACAAATATCTATTATTTTTGTCCTTCACATTTGATGGACAGCCCCATAGCTAAATTAAAAGCAAAAGCTAAAACAGAAAAAAAATTCGAAATTGGTTCACATTGATAATGCTACTACTGGAAGGCCATCCAACGCACCCTGCGACAGTCCTTTTCTCTGATGCAGAGACCATTTGCAGCAGAGTAACAAAACCCATATCCGACCCTTTCGGTCGTCTCCGTCGTCCTCAGTCAATGATGATAGTGCTCACGATAACTACCGTACATTCGTGTGAAATCGTTCAAATATAACACCAATATCAAAGTTGCATACAGTATATAAACGTTGTTTCTGTTGACGATTACGGAATTGTTTGAAGTGAAGTTTGCTGATGTAACAAATTGTTTGTTTTTACGACATGACAGTCAGATTTATTTTTGGTAATGACAGACATTCAAAAACGTTTGGTTTAAAACAAGTTTTAGAATATTGATTAAAATTTGTAACAGTTTTTTGAAATAATGGAATTCTTGTTGGATGTTAGGAAATTCCTTTGAAAATTTTCACATTTAGGCGATTTATATTCTTGGAATTCAATCATCATTTATTTTTCCATAAATATCAAATTTATAACAATAAAGCAAGCAAATTCAAATCGGGGGAGGGACGTTTCGCATAAGGACGTTTCGCATAATTTTATGGGTGGACGTTTCGCATAATGGACGTTTGGCATAAAGAGAATTATATGCCTTCTTTAAAATGCTACCTGTTCTTATATGAAACTGCATTATGCGAAATGTCCGTATGCGAAACGTCCTTATGCGAAACGTCTTTATGCGAAATGGGTCACCCCCATTCAAATCAAGAGACGATAAGTTTAGTATACAGAGTTGTTTTTGGAACAAACGATCAATATGTTGGCAAATGGTCAATTGCTCCCCGAAGTAGGATCTATCTTTTTTTTAATATCGGTTTTTATGTTAATAACTCGTGCCAAAGATTTTGGATACATGAGTCATGAGGTTTACGGTAGTATTTGTTTTCCTCCGTTCAGTTTGAGGCAATCGTAACAGTACAGAAAATACACATGAAAATTTAAGGAAGTGATCAATTTCTCCCAAAATTACGGTACTCCTGTCAGCTTGGCTGCCAGTGGGCGTCCAAGGAAAGACCCAATAGCCGACCAGCGTTGTAAGATATTTGCCAAGGAAAAGGTTCCCAAACGGATAAATCGTAAAATTTTATTTCGTTCACTTTATATACCGCTTTCTTATCGCTTTTAAATGATCTCGAGAATGAATCCTTTTCGTTTGGATCTACTTCCGCATTGCAACGGTTGCGACTCGGACCATTTGGGTTTTGCGTTAGAGTTTTTTTTGCTAATCATTTACGATGTATGGAATTGGCTTCTTCGAGGATTATATATCAGATCGCAAAATTAGGTGAAATGAAGAAAACGTGCCTACAATGCTTAAGTATAGTTCTCTCATTCCGCAATCCATGGCGACAAGCCATCAATCATCATTCATTCTAATCACAAAATGCCCTCCAATACCCTTGAGCTTCGATCAGTGCCACACCTGTCTGATAAGGCATAATTCACCTGAATGCTACTTTCACCTCAGAAATGAAGATGATGCTTGCCAAAAACTTTCTGCTTGATGACGCGTCGTCGGATCTTTCTCGGAAATTAGATCCGCCGGGCTAAAGGTTCACTCAAGCTTCGCTCATTCGGATAATTAGTAGCATATTCCCGACAGCACAGAAGAAATCCGTCTTTTCCGACTTTCTAAACAACTTAGACGCGAGCATCGGGGCATACCTATTGGTTGGTCGGGGCATACCGAGTTGGTTGGTTCTGTTTCTGTCGGCTGTTGCCAGGGTTGGAGAAGAAAAGTCTCGAGGGTTTTCATTCTGGGGGAAAACTCATACGTGTGTTGAAAAGATTAGAAATGGATCAACTGCTTGTTTGTTGGGGAGTTTTCTGCTTCATCAACTCCGGCACGAAAAGGAGTTAATTTTAAATAATTACCTCATTTTAAATCAGGGTACACTTAGCTCTGTGATGGATGTCCCTAATGTTCCATGGTGCGATGAATGCTAATGTTTAACCAAAAAGATTGATTTTAAAGCGTATAAAAGTCAAATCAGTCGTGACAGCAGTAACGAGCAGTAATTAGGGAATCGTAGTATAATTCAAAATCAAGTTATTCAGGATTTCAAAAGCATTCTTAATTAAGAAAAAGTTTTCGATAATTCCTGAGGCACCGATTTTTAAGAACGGTTGCTAAAAATCGAATGTATATAAGTCGTTGGAGATGATGGAAGTTTTAAAACCTCATTAATTAATCAACGACCAGTAACGTAAATGCAATGATTCCATTGCATATGTAATGTAATGTGGGGCCTTCATTTGCCACGTGGTTAGAGCTCGCGACTACAAAGCAAAGCCATGCTGAAGGTGTCCGGGTTCGATTACTATTCGATTCGGGATCTTTTTTTTAATGGAAATTTCTTTGACTTCCATGCGCATAGAGTATTATCGTACCTGTATATCACGCAGGAATACGAAAATGGCAAATTAGGATAAGAAATCTCAGAAGTGTTCAGTGAACACTAAGCTGAAGCAGGTTCTGTCCCAGTGGGGCCGTAATGACAAGAAAAAGAAGAAGATGTAATGCATATAATCACATCGTATCAAGGCAGGTTACATGTTAGTCCTTATAGTGACTCCATCTTCCAATGAGCGCCATTCAAAAACAACACACATCGCAGATTGGGGACAAAGATTACACCGAGTGTTTCAAACAAGAAGAACCGCTGAGCAGAATGAGTGGAAAAATCACTATTTTGACATTACATAACAAATGGCTGCCACCTCCCTGTGCAGACGAAATGGGAAAACAGACAAGAAGCCAGAACCAGACGAAGAAAAGAGCACTGGAAGCGGTGTTTTCGACATTTCTTCAGGCAGATCTCCAGAGAGATGCACGGATAAACAGTCTCGTCACACTCAGCACTGCAATTTGTATGTTTATTTTATTTTATTAAAACTATTTGCATATTGCGTTCTTTCTCGCTTCGATGGCACGAGTGCCGTCATCCTTAGCTAGTAGAGGCACCCCAAATAACAACGATGGAAAGCACAAAGATGGGTCCTGACCGAATTGACGTTGAAATCTTCTAGGGGGGAGTGAGTTTTTGGTATACACTGCTCATAATGCAATTTCAGTTAAATTGGCTAGATTAGTGCAGAATGAACTATGGAAGAAAATGTTGTTCGCTAAACTGGTTCATATTTTGCTCCAAATTTGATCACCAAAAACAAATCTGATATTCTTGTTTTTCAGTTTTTATGTTTAATTTTGAGATAATTTAGTATTGCAATACACAATATGAATGTTTTAGCAGTTTTGAACGCAGGAAAGAAAAGGGGGGTTTGAAAAAGCGGGTTTGTGTATGCCGGTCAAAAAAATATTCTTCTTCTCAAGACCCCTAATGTTCCCATAAAAAATTTCTGGCTACGCCACTGCATCAAATAAATAAAACAACGAAAACAGATAATATTTAAGTTCATTCATCGCAGATTTTGATATATATTTAGTGATTCGATTATCCGGAGTGAAAAAAAAATCGATACTCCGGATAATCGAGTCCGACCTGTATAACACAATTTGTTATAAGCAACTGATTTAAAAATGTGTATAACAAATTGTGTTATAATTATGTTTTGAATTGAAACAAATTTGAACCTAAATTTTCTTGTTCAATATCTGGAGGCTCCAATGAAACCTTCGGAAACTTTTTTGCAACTATTCTGCAGGTTCATCCGGAATTTCTTCCCACAATCCTCGGGGAATAAGTTAAGGAATTTTTCCTGTGATTTCCTCAGAGATCTTTTCTGAAATACTTTCAAAAGCTCTTTCAAGGATCATTATAAAAATTTATTTACAGATTCCAGCAACAGTAACTTAAGGCAAAGTAGGCCGTCATTGAAATTTGTACGCGTCGTTGATAATTGTTGCTAATTCATCTCACGATTCCGAATCAAAGAAAATCAGTTGGTTTTACATTGACACAGCTGAAAAAGTATCAGCATACTTTATGCATGTTAGCGCGTACAGTGATACTTTTTCAAGTCAATATAAACTATCAAGATTGACATTTATCACTTTGAAATGCAAGCTGAAAAGCCATCATTGTTGCCAACACGGATGACGGGCTACTTAGCCTTAAAGAAAATTGTTAAGGGGGCAGGATCCGTCATTAATTACGAAATTTTCAAAAGCAGTTTTTTCGACCAATATCAAGAAAATATACAGCAAAATGTGTTCACTATATTCTAATCTGCATCCGAAACACAGTGAACACATTTTCATCAAATAATTTTCAGTTTTGAACAGAAAAACTGATTTTGAAGTTTCGATGATGACGATGATTACGATGACGGAGCGTTGATCGTTAAAGAAAATGATGATGATGATGATGATGATGATGATGATGATGATGATGATGATGATGATGATGATGATGATGATGATGATGATGATGATGATGATGATGATGATGATGATGATGATGATGATGATGATGATGATGATGATGATGATGATGATGATGATGATGATGATGATGATGATGATGATGATGATGATGATGATGATGATGATGATGATGATGATGATGATGATGATGATGATGATGATGATGATGATGATGATGATGATGATGATGATGATGATGATGATGATGATGATGATGATGATGATGATGATGATGATGATGATGATGATGATGATGATGATGATGATGATGATGATGATGATGATGATGATGATGATGATGATGATCATCTTTTTTCAGTCATGATGCCTCTAAAGTTCCTTTTTTACTAGTCCTGTTAAAAACTTATTGAGTCTAAGAGTAGTCGAGTCTAGTACATGACACTGAAGACGGTCTTAGAGTTGAGGTCGAAATACGCGTAACTGTCAATGGATACAAACTCTTGTGGAATTAAATGGTGTAGTACTAATTTCGGGTTTTTCATCTACTCATAGGTATTCCACTGAACAGCTCGAAGATTTATTATTACTGAGTCGATTAGTGTAAATTGGCTTCACCAACTAAATGCTTTGCAACCAAGTAATTTTTAAATTTTCCTACCCATCCCATTCATCGTCTATGAGAAATGCAATTTCACAAAAAAAAAATCGCAATCTCACCGTTTACCACTATGTGATGGCGTTAGTGGTGCGGCAGTGGTCGAATGCAGTTAGTCGACAAGACTACACGAGTATGGGTGTGTGTGTGTGTGAATGTGCATCGGAAAACCAAATCTAATTTACAATTCAAATAACTTGCAGGCTTGTCTATCTATGCAGAGGAAACTGCGAGCTGGGCTGAGCCAGGCGCCCAGGATGGGAATCTGGTCCCACAACTGGAAAGTATGCAACTGGATGGGAACACGGCTTGTGGGAGTAGACGACATCCATGTATTTGTCCCGCGTGCGTTCGACCGTGAATTCAGCCCGTTTGCTTCAATTAACAAATGTGGAATTGTGGTTCGGGTTGTTTGAGAACGTTTCTGTTTGCCAGGAGGAGCAGATTAGATTGGATGTGGGATCTTTTGGAATGGAAATATAGAATTTGTTTCAATATATGAGGAAAAGTGTGTTGGGAATGGGCAGCAAATATTAAAAACTAATTCAATTCTTTAGGAATACATTCTATTTGGGAGTGTCTACATTATTCTCTATTTATAAATAATTTGTAAAACTTGTATAGGTATATCTTACTAAAATAAATCATTACAGTAAGGGTTAGGGGCCTCCCTAACCCTTACTGTAATGATGTTCGATTTTCGGTCGGTCCAAGATCTTTTCGTGACGGAAATTTCCTTGACTTCCCTTGGCATAGAGTATCATCGAACCTGTCACATGATATACGAATGCGAAAATGGTTACCTTTGGCAAAGAAAGCTTCCAGTTAAGGTGAAGATGAATCGAAGCCAAACTTCAAATTTTCAAGAGCACGGATCTGGAGAACCAAACTCCCGTTTGAGCTGAAAACCTAATCGATTGGACACCACCAGCTAGTGACCAATCGATTAAGTTTTCAGCTCAAACGGATGCTTGGTTCTCCAGATCCGTGCTCTTGAAAATTTGAAGTTTGGCTTCAATTCATCTTCACCTTAATAACTGTGGAAGTGCTCATGGAAAACTAAGCTGAGAAGCATGCTTTGTCCCAGTGAAGACATAATGCCAAAAGAAGAAGGAGAAGAAGCCATTCTAGAGCTTATATGAGCAAAAAATTAAGCAGTTTATCTGGTGATCTACCTACAATTATTTACCCTAGATTTCATCTGAAGTCAAATAAAAAATGGCTGTTCATTTGATTTTTATCGAACCGTTTCTTGTTGAACATTAGCGCACCGCTCGTTTTGAATTATTCTAAAGTCACCTTCAGGAAGCTGGTGAAAAACTGAGTAAGAACAGCTACAAAAAGTAGGTGATGAATGAAATTCACCCTAAGAACTGAACGATATTTAATGTTATGGAACCTTAAAGAAGAAATTTATTCATTATTCCGAGCATGATATCATAAATAAATAAATTCACGATTAAGGGTAAACTGATATGAGGTTATGCCAAAAGAACATTTCCGAATCCCAACCAAAAACCAATCTCTACTGTGCACCAATTGTATCTATCTCGTTGTTTGTCTTCAGAAATGAACCTTCAGACCACTGCAATCAAAGCGCAAACCTCACCTAATTTGGCCAACTGCATACAAAGTCAGTCCTATCCGTGCTATCAAAACCAGCGACATTAGTATCAGTCCCACGACCGCACGACTCGAACTCCAAGAACATCATCAAGCTAAACGCTGCACTGTGCCGTCGATCTGTATACGTGGGGGCAATTTAGCACACCGATTCTTGTTGCAAACGAAATCAACCTCGCATAGCTGGAACTTACTTGCTGCAGCATAGGTTCCCAAACTTTTCGGGTGCACGATCCACATAGCCATCATGTTTAGTTTTCGTGACCTACAAGAAACAAAATAGTGAGATTTAAGTTTCCTGTGGTATTGAAGGATTATTTCTAACGATATTTTCGAAAGAAATTAGTTGCTTAAAATTGTTCGTAAATATATAAATTTGTTTGAAAAATTGCAACCCTTCCGTTGTGTTTGTAAATATATTCATGTCGTCTGTCTCGGACAATTGATACGGTCAAATGACGTGCGATAACTTTTTTCAACAGCAGAGTTTGTATAATTTGATCCTCTTAAATTTAGCTTAGATGAGCCAACAAAAAGTTTTTTTTTTTTTAATTTTCCCATTCTATAGTTTGGGAAGCCGCAGTTTGGGAAACTATATGATAGAGAGACAGTGAGATCCCATCGCTGCTTCTGGATGGTGGGAAGACGATACAATAGACTCCAGAATACAGAATATCAACCGATTATGCAACGATTCACTTTTCGTTACCCGCCGGGAAATGGAGAATGTTCATTGTTTGCCACTCCGAAAGCCAGTGCTCTAGTAAATTAGCTTCATGACACATCGGAGGATTGCTCGTCCCGACCCGGCAAAGCCGGCAATGCGATGGCAGACCCACTTTTCCCGAAGTGCTTTTGAGCTCGATGATCTGCTTGACGTTTGATTCGCCAACCCAAGGGAGGGGTGGGGTTTGGGAACCGAAGAAGTCTTTGGATTTTTCAATTAAGGATGTGCACTGAATTTCGAAACCGTTAGAATTGGGGTTTGTTTTCGTAATTGGAATGAACGGATACGAGCCAACGAAACGTGAAATCCCTACTGCAATAAGAATATGGTTGGATTAGTCCTGAATTTTGATCTTCTGCTTCCAGATTTGCCAAAGTACAGCAATATATCGAAATAACGTAACTCGATTTTTTGTCGTTACGATATTCAATGTTACCATCAGGTGGGTTGGCTTTGGTGGTCGAACCCTCCATCCCGAGAGCCGGAAAAGGCATATTGTTGAAATTTATCCCTACACATCCTATAGGTAGCTATACACAACTACGGACTAGTAAATAAGTTCGGTTCATATTAACATTGTGGCTTTTAGTGTTTTTTTTACAGCTAGAGTAATGAGGCAACAGTTTCTATTTAAGATATCTAACTCAATCTTTGCAAATAAAAATGGGAGGGTGTTTGTATGTCACGAAATGGCTTGAGAACGAATCAACAGATGTTTCACATAATCAAACAGCCTACTTCGAGACAAAACAAGGTTTGTCGGGTCAACTAGTTCAAAATAAACGTCATAAATTTCCATAGTGGTTTGAAAACTTTTCAAGTTAGAGTTTTCCACTCCAGGATATTATAGAAATGGATTGACGTCTGTATGTTTTCAATTTTCCTGGTAGGGGAAGAGCACCAATTTTCGACCCAGAATAAATTTTCGACTCATCTATACGATTTCGGCCTACTTTGTATGAAAATCCGAAAATTGGCACAGAATTCTCTTAAGTCGAAAATTAGGGTTTTTCCGCTAACGGAGTGATTTTCAATCTCGTACACTCTTATGAAATGAAATTATCGAAATCGATCAGTAATTCAAAAAAATACTGACGATTCGGTAATTGGCCGACTCTTGACAGTGCGTCATAAACAAAATTACTGAATGTCGGTAAACTGAAGTAAAAAATTACCGAAAATTCTGTAAATCTACGATATTACCGATGTCTATAAAATATTCCACTGACAATTCGGTAATCAATTGGACTTTTGAGAGCTCAGTAATCTGGTTGGCCCGAAACGTCAAAACAAAACTCTTGCTATTCACTAGTGGATTTCCAATTTTGATTTCATCTAGGATTATTGCAGAACAATTATGTCAGGACTAATAGTAAAACGCGTGTGGACTGTACATACTTTCACTTTATTCTCTTTGGCTTGTATATTTGTAGGAACTTGAATCAAAAAACAAAAAATAAAAGAACAAAATTCAACCATAGCGTTTTTCATCTCGTGTGTCACAGTCTGCTGCGACGTGTTGCCAGCTCGACGGAACATCTACCCCCGCCATTGAAGTTCTGGGAAGTTCAATTAGTTATCGCCTTATCCTCAGGAACGTCCAGCGGAAGTACTGCAACTTTAGCTGTTGATCGCTTATACACACCTGATGTGGTTTTTACCGACACCACACTTGTCACGTTGTCTTTGTCTGAGTGGACATCTACAACTCGCCCAAGTTTCCATTGAGCCGGTGGAACATGGTCTTTGCGCAGTACACTAGATCACCGACCTTGACTTCAGTGTGGGTTTTGTTCCATTTGTGACGTTGTTGATGTTCAGCCAAGTAGTCAACTGACCAGCGCTTCCAGAAATCAGATCTCATTTTCTGGATCTGCTGCCACCTTGAAAGTGTACCAGCCTTGAGCTGATCATAGCTTGGTTCAGGAATCGCGTTAATAGCACGACCGATCAATAGGTGGCCTGATGTGATAACGTTGTAATCGCTTGGATCGGAAGACTATGCTATCAAAGGACATGAATTCAGAAACCCTTCGACTTGAACCAGAAAAGTATGCCATTCCTCTTCAGTAAGCGTTGCTTCGCCGGCAGTGCGCTTCAGGAAGTATTTAGCCGACTTAACCCCAGCCTCCCATGATCCCCCTACATGGGGTGATCGAGGAGGAATAAAATGCCAGTATATCTCACGGAGCATTTTGAACTCCTCAAGTGCTTCAACCGTCTGTTGTTGACGAAGTAGAACGTAAAGTTCATGCAGTTCTGAACTCGCACCTGCAAAGTTCGTGGCGTTGTCACTATAAATGTCGGACGGCAGGCTGCGACGACTAACGAAACGATGCAGGGCTGCTATGAAGCTACTTGTAGCCAGGTTCGACACGAACCAAAGACCAAAGAATCTTGTATGGTCGGACCAACCAGTAGAAGCATTAACCTAAGAATGCTAATGTCGCTGCTTTTCGTGTTACCAACATCTAGTTTGCCACGAACTGACAGCTCGAGTACCGGGAATCAAAGTGTCAAATTAATTATAAAAACCAAAACAACTACATGGTGTTGACCAAACAATGAAAAACTATAATTTAAGGTAAAAATAATTGAAATCAGTTTTGTGAGAACAGCCGTTCTAGCGTTCTACTACTAATATTTCTATTGACCAACCATAAGCGTGTCGTTTAAAGAGAGTCCAGATGAAGTCTTCGCTGATGCATCAAAAACGGCGCGTAATTTCGTGGTAGACGACGAAGGCTTCAATATAGCGTGATGCGGCAAAAAGTAACCAATTGAGGCATCTTCTTCTTCTCTCAAAATCCGACAGTGGCCGAGACGAATGTATTCTGCCATGAAGTCACAATATGCTTTCTTGAGTTCCGCATTTTTACTTAACGTTCGCTCCAAGTAATCGAATCGCTGCAAGGCATGCTGCCTAGATTCTCCAAGCTGATCGACGTTGGTTCGAAATGGTAGCTTTACGACGTAACGTCCTTCAGAATCCCTCGTAGTAGTTTGCTTGTAGTATTGCTCACATGCCACCTCTTTGGTGACATTCGTGTAGACGTAGCGACTTCTTCGGATTCTCAGAATTTTTCGACCAATTTCTCCAAATTTTCTTCTGGAACCGCCACATTGCAGCGAACCATCTTGTAATTCGAGGATGAGGAATCGATGATTCCGCCAATCACCCATCCAAACACTGTCTCCTGCAGGAAAGGCAAATTTTCTGCAAGCTTAATCTTGCCGGACTTGAGGAGATCAAAGAAATGACCAACACCAATAAGCATATCGACCCGCTGAGGTCGGTTGAATGCAGCATCGGCCAATTGCAGACCTGGTGGCAGCGGCCAACTGGCAACGTCTACATTTCTTCGTATGTAGGTACTTCTCCGTGCGTAATACTGCCTTCCCAGAGTTTTCGGGTCTCCAAATCGATTTTCGATGCCAAAATGTTGACCACAGCAAAACATATGAAAGTCCGCTTACCTCGTATTCGTGGAATTTGAGCGCTTCGACATGACATTTGCAATCGTCCATCAAAGTTCGTAGCTGCTTGCCGCTTTCAGCCGTCATCGCAATCCGTTAGTGTGTATGTCGACAATCTTTCGCACATCCTCGTAACGCTCCGTGAGGTACTCCCAAGCTGCATGGAAGTTACTATCGTTGATCGTCTGCTGGTCGATCACGCCAGCAGCATTGCCGATCAGACACTTGTCAAGGTGGTCAAGTTTTGTTGCGTCCGACTCTCCCGTTGGTAACGTCGGTGAAGATGGCCTTATACCTGAACCAGTTTTTGGCTTTGCCATCAAAGGTAGGCAACGGGGTATTCAGCAGAGGCGATGCTCGCACTTGATGTATTTGCTGGACAGGAACATGTACCGGATCAACGTCCTGATTAGCGGCGGGACGGTTTGCTTCTTGCTTCACTCGTTCAATCGACACACTAATGCTCGCACTTCGTTGTATAAATCCTCGAATTCAATGTACTTCGCCTCCTGTTCTTCTGCACTCGCAGGTGCCAGGGCATACAGCTTGTTTTGGAAGCCATTGAACTCCTCGTATGCAGCGTCGATCGTTTTCAGGTGCGTTCGAAGCAGAAATTCGTCGGGAGCAACTTGTTCCTGCAAGACTCTGATACATGACAGCTTGAACCTCCTCCGCTATTTTCTTCAAGCGCTGCTTTTCCGCATGCGCAGATTCCAATCGGAGTGCTAAAATGTCTTTCGCGAAATCCGACTCATTCGTGGGCGTAGAAGTCATGTACGTAAAAATCCGGGTCCTATAACACTTCCCCGAATACCATTACCCCGAAAACCATTTCCCCGAAAACCAGTACCCCGAAAACCATTACCCCGAATGCAACGTTACCCCGAATGACACATTACCCCGAAAACCATTACCCCGAATAGTAAATTACCCCGAAAACAAGTTCCCCTAATACGACACTTCCCCGAAAATCAGTGATGCACTTCAAGAAATTCTTCAAGGAAGCTCGCGAATTTGAGCCTGAAAGTTTTCGACTTAGTAACTACTACTATTCCTATTAGTGATTTTTTATTCAATCATCGGCTGTTCTTTCGAGGTTGTATAATGGAAGTGTAAAAATTTTAATCAATGATTTTCTCTTCATAGAGTTATAGGCTGTTCTTTCGAGTTGTACCGTTTGAGTTGAAGTCTGAGCGACAGCGGTAAAAAAAATCGACTGACAAAATTGTCTTGAGCGAAATTCAAAGTTGACAGTGACTTCAAAAAATAAATGAAAATAAGCCCCTGTATTACTTGTCTGTATTACATCTTGTCAGTATTACAATTTCCAACAAGAGATTTGTCCTTCTTTTAGTTATCGGCTATTCTTTCGGAAGCCTAGTGCAGCTTCCAAAGTGATTGTTGGCATCACAGTTATTGACGCTTTCAACAGTGGTTTTTTCTTCTTTTATCATAGGCTGTTCTTTAGCGATGTACTTTTGGAATAGTGGTCAGTTTAATATCAGTTATCATTTTCATCTGACATTTTTCAAACCATAGTCTAATGACATTTTAGAATATGTTGAACTCGCATTGCCTCCAGCAATATAAAAATATAATTATGCATTACCGAATAATATAACGCTTTTGAAAGAGGGCGGGAAAGGTCTCTAATATTAACATGTCAGCATTATCATCAGTTCGAAAAATGATTTATTGCTGTGAACACAATCATTCTCACAAAATCAAGTACACGCCTGTGAGTAAAATTTGGGTTCTCACTTGGCTCATGAAGAATAGCTGTTGATTAAAAGAATAATAAAAATCTTTGATAACATGAAGAACATGAATTCAGATGAAAATCAATATTCTATGAAATAGGTATATGGGATTCATTTGTCGGATCTTCAATTTTTCGTGCCAAGAAAATTCGGGGTTATGGTCCATTCGGGGAAATGGTATTCGGGGTAATGGTTTTCGGGGTATTGGTTTTCGGGGTACTTGACCATTCGGGGTATTGACTTTCGGGGTGATGGTTTTCGGGGTAATGGTATTCGGGGAAATGTTATAGGATCAAAAATCCGTACGCGAAACATGCATAATCGACCGAAACTTTTACGAAAATCCGGCGCTGTAGGACCAAAATTTCGGGACTAATAGTAAAACGCGTGTGGAGTACATACTTTCACTTTATCCTCTTTTGCTTGTGTATTTGTAGGAACTTGAATCAAAAAACAAAAAATAAAAGAATAAAATTCAACCATAGCGTTTTTCATCTCGTGTGTCACAGTCTGCTGCGACGTGTTGCCAGCTCGACGGAACAAATTATTTGAAATATTTAGGGGTCTATTTTGTAAATCGAGCGGATTCATGTGACTCGTTTGTAGTCATTATCGATCAAAGTAAGCAGGCATATTTCAGATGTCACCCGCCGACTCCCATAGACCCCCAGTCACTTAGAGTGACAACTGTCGATAAACTCGAGTGACAGAGCCGAGTCGAGTGAAATTTTTGGTCGACAGTGACTCCAGTCGAGTCGTTTTTGATCGACTCGACTTATAAAATAGGGCCCTTAGTGTTGATGCTGTTATTATGGGGTCTATTTTATAAGTCGAGTCGATCGAAATGACTCGACTGGAGTCACTGTCGATCAAAAATTTCACTCGACAAGGCACTGTCACTCGAGTTTTCGACACTTGTGACACTTTGAGTGACTGGATTAATATGGGAGTCGACGGGTGACGTCTGAAATATGCATGCTTACTTTGATCGTTTTGATCGACAGTGACTTAAGACGAGTCACATGAATCTGCTCGAATTACAAAATAGACCCCTATGTTAAAGTAAATAAAACAAAATTTTTAAGTCGCGTTGAAAAAAAAAGTAAGAGGTTGTTTCCGAGATACGACCGCCAAGTTGACGTTGGATAACGTTAGCTTCTTCTATTTCCTGATTTAGGACCGTCACGAACTTATGAAAGATTTCTAGGTACTGACAAAAAATCAGTGGGGGTTGTGTACAAGACACGACCGCATGACGTTAACTACGCCATTTAATTTGCTGCATTTGTATTATAGTCAAATGTCATAATTGCAACCTTCTTTTAGTTATAATCCAGAATGTAATGATTTGTGAATCAAGAAAAGATATATGTTTAAAATAAAATTTTGCGTTAGGTAATATTTGAATCATTCCTTAACAATAGAAAATATATTGCATTCCAACGGCACAGCAGCAGCGTCCTCGGAAACATTCTCAAATTGCCGTATTGTCAATTATTCGTAATAAATCAATTGTTGTATGCTGCTATGAGATGAATTAAGAAATTATAGCAAGTATGTGGTAAACACATTAGGGAATATTACACAATTAACTCTTTGAAACACATTTGTTGGCTCTGGAAAGGGCCGATTGAATTGTTGAATTTGCGTAACACGGACACATTTTGACAGCGCACTGGTTTCAATCCTCCTCGCCCGATGAGATTTGCGATGCGCATGACGATGTGCGCTTCAACAAGCGGCTATGGTCGATTTTCTTCAGCCATCTCGTACAACAGCTTGACTCTGGTGGCGAGGAGCTGAGCAGGTTTGGAGGAGCTCTTACCAGCTCGAAAGCGAAAACAGAATGAAACCAGATTCAGCGAAGGAGGGATGCTTTATACCCTTAGAATAGCAGATGATGCTCCTCCTTTCATATTCTTCGTTTTCTTATCTGGGAAATAGGCTATTTGAAACTGATGTCTGGGTAAGGGATGTACAGATTAGCATTATGCTGTTATTGCAACCCGAAGGCACTGCAGCAGCATCCTCGGAAACAGCTTCAAATTGCCGTATTGTCAATTATTCGTAATAAATCAATTATTATATTGACCGTTGCACGAATTTTTAGATTCTAATGAAATTGTTCATGTGCCGGAGACAATTTGCACACTCCTTGACATCAGCAGGCGTATGATTTGAAAGCTATGCATGACGTTTCAAATAAATTCAAAGCAGTCAAATAGATTGGGTGAATACTACGTTATGGTTATGTTTATTTGAAAGCAACCAGCATTGCTGTTAAAAATCTCCACCGTATTGTCAGCTACACCCCATTATCAGAATTCTTTTACATTGTTCTTTTTACATGGCCCTTGGAAGCGCGGACGGCAAACGGGAGATTGGGGAAGGGATAAGCATTTTATAACAGTCAGCAGCCGTAAGGCTCATTGGGAAGTTTTTTCTTTGGAAAACTATTGATTGTTGAATCTATTATGGTAGAATCATCTAAATCATATCCAGAATCAGATATGTTTCCCACAGATTCAGGATATAATAGATTATCAAATCGGCATTCCTTTTAACGGAAGTGCTTTCAGCAACTTGATCTTGTCGTTATCTAACGGTTCACTCAAATACTCTACGTTGAGAAACGAACTCAACTCGTCATCAAGAGGTGTGAATTCTCCTCTGGTCACTGTAGCATTCTTTCGGTGACGTTTCTGGCAATGTTCGGATTGAATTCCTGGATCGATCCAATTTAGTTCACCGGTGGATAAGTCAAGAGCTTATTCACTGATTTAATAACGCTGAAGAGGTAGGATGGGGGTCTTTCGGATGTTACAGCTCATACAAGATTTGTAAAATGTTCATATAAAATGTGTTACATGGTGGTGCGTGGATGTCATTTTTGGAGCACAAAATCAAAACAAAGACGAAAAAAGTTAGTATCAAAGTATGCTGTTAGACTGAAGTGTGAGGTGTGCAAATATTCACTGTGCAAAAATTTTCTGCACAGTAGTCTAATAAGGTGCAAAACGCTCAATATGATGCTATGAGATGAATTAAGAGATTATAGCAAGTATGTGGTAAACACATTAGGGAATATTGTACAAATAACTCTTTAAAACACATTTGTTGGCTCTCAAAAGGGCCGATTGAGTTGTTGAATTTGCGTAACACGGACACATTTTGACGGCGCACTGGTTTCAATCTGCATCGCCCGATGAGATTTGCGGTGCGGATGACGATGTGCGCTTCAACAAGCGGCTTTGGTCGATTTTCTTCAGCCATCTCGTACAAATTAGGGAATATTACACGGACGGTGACGGCTGTGCCGCTCGATCTAATGAACCAGAATGACCGCGCTAGCCTCCCGCATGGCAATGACAGCGGAGCACTAGCTGGTAGCGACGATTTCTGGCCGAAAACGATTATGCTGGCTGGTGCACTCAAATGAGCGGCTTCAGTTGCTGCGGCTCCGAAATGCGTGGTTCTTCGGTTCTAATGCGTGTTGTATTCGCGTCCTATTGAAAACTGAACTGAGGACGCGAATGACTCTCGAAATTTGCTCGCCGACCGTGTTCACAGTCTGACGGCAAAAAGAAGAATGAGGGAAGAAGCAGGGTGCGGTGCGCTTTTATAGTGGGAAGCGGAACCGAAAAATGTGCTTGAACGTGATTGGTTAGATAAGAAAGGGGTCAACGTTTTACGATATTTCAATAGTTTGTTGCTAATAATCAATAGTGTCCTCCATTTGAATCGACGCGTAGATAAATTTCCAATCAATTCATGGATAAATATTGAAAATCTATCGATAAATGACTGAGTTATTAGCGGTCAAAACCTGACCATTTTTCGTTACATGCTCAATTTTTCGTTTTTCTGAATTGTACCCCATATGTTGCCGTAAGACGTTATCCAACGTCAAAATCAGTGGGGGTTGTGTACAAGACACGACCGCATGACGTTAACTACGCCAAGTGATTTTCTGCATTTGAATTTAAGTCGATTGTCATAGTTGCAGCCTTCCTTTAGTTCAAACTAAATATCGTAACGGTCGCAACATTATAGATTTTCAATAGACACCCAGTATATTGCCGTTAGACGTAGTAAACGTCAAAATTTAAAAACTTTCATTACGTGGGGAAAGAAGGGGAACCAAAGTTGGCAAATTTTGCGTTACGTAATATTTGAATCATTCTTTAACAATAGAAAATATATTGCATCCCAACGGCACAGCAGCAGCGTCCTCGGAAACATCCTCAAATTGCCGTATTGTCAATTATTCTTAATAAATCAATTATTGTATGCTGCTATGAGATGAATTAAGAAATTATAGCAAGTATGTGGTAAACACATTAGGGAATATTACACAAATAACTCTTTAAACACATTTGTTGGCTCTGAAAAGGGCCGATTGAATTGTTGAATTTGCGTGACACATTTTGACGGCGCACTGGTTGCAATCCTCCTCGCCCGGTGAGATTTGCGGTGCTGATGACGATGTGCGCTTCAACAAGCGGCTTCGGTCGATTTTCTTCAGCCATCTCGTACACACAGCTTGCCTCTGGTAGCGAGTAGCTGAGCAGGTTTGCAGGAGCTCTTACCAGCTCGAAAGCGAAAACAGAATGAAACCGAATTCAACGAAGAAGGGATGCTTTATACCCTTAGAATAGCAGGTGATGCTCCTCCTTTCAAATTCTTCGTTTTCTTATCTGGGAAATAGGCTATATGAAACTGATGTCTGGGTAAGGGAATTACAAGATTAGCATTATGCTGTTATTGCATCCCGACGGCACTGCAGCAGCGTCTTCGGAAACATCCTCAAATTGCCGTATTGTCAATTATTCGTAATAAATCAATTATTGTATGCTGCTATGAGATGAATTAAGAAATTATAGCAAGCATGTGGTAAACACATTAGGGAATATTACACAATTAACTCTTTAAAACACTTTTGTTGGCTCCGGAAAGGGCCGATTGAATTGTTGAATTTGCGTAACACAGACACATTTTGACGGCGCACTGGTTGCAATCCTCCTCGCCCGGTGAGATTTTCGGTGCTGATGACGATGTGCGCTTCAACAAGCGGCTTTGGTCGATTTTCTTCAGCCATCTCGAACAAATTAAGGAATATTACACAATCAACTCTTTAAAACACATTTGTTGGCTCTGGAAAGGGCCGATTGAAATGTTGCATTTGCGTAACACGGACACATTTTGCCGGCGCACTGGTACAAATCCTCCTCGCCCGATGAGGTTTGCGGTGGCGATGACGATGTGCGCTTCAACAAGCGGCTTCAGTCGTGGCGGCGTGTTGTTGTTCCATTCGCGTTCCATTGAAAACTGAGCTGAGTATGCGAAAGGCACTCGAGACTTGCTCGCCGACCATGTTCACAGTCTGACGGCAAAAAGAAGAAAGAGCGAAGAAGTAGGAATCGGTCTGGTTTTATAGTGCGAAGCGGAACGCAAAAGAAGCGTGGAAAACTGCTTGCACGTGATTGGTTGCGTAAGATAGGGGTCGACATTTTCCAAATTTTCAATAGTTTATTGTCGATATTCAATAGTTTTCTCCATTCGAGGAAATTGCTGTATACATTTCCAACCGATTGGTGGGAAAATTTTTAAAATCTATCGATAAATGACTGAGTTATTAGCGTTCAAAATCTTTCATAATTTCGTGACGGTCGCAAAATTTTAGATTTTCAATTGACACCCAGTATATTGCCGTAAGACGTAGTTAACGTCAAAAACTATTTAAATCATTTACATCTTACAGCTCCGTCTACTACCATTCCGCTGCTTCTTTGGCAGCACTACACCAAAGATTCCAAGCTACAGCTGATTGAATTGATTGAATTCGATGTAAGCAGCATCGGCATGTCCCAAATAATTGAATTTTAACCCTCAAAGCCCCGGGACAGACCTTTTATTTTCAATCGACTGATGCTCAGAAACAAATAAGTTCAACGAAATGCGGTTTTCACTATGATCGATGGGATGAGTTAGACTTCCTGCGAGTAGGGTTTTCAAACCGGAAGTTCAGGTCTGGACATGTTTATCAACCGGAAATAACTGTTCCCTAGTAACATTTTTTACAACTTCAACAACGAAACCAATGTTTAACGAAAAGTATGTAGCCATTTTTAGACATTATGTAACGGACCAAGGCAAGAGTACACTATTTGGTTTATTTTCTTACATGGGACCAAATCCGGAATCCGGTTCCGGAAGTACTTTCCGGGTAGGAGCCGAGGCCAAGGAAAACATGTAAATTTGACCCGAAGCAACATATGCGGCTACTTAAACGTCATGATATCAACTCAGGAAGCTAATACAAGACATCAACTCTCAATATTGTCAATTTTACCTTATGGTCAAGACTGGGTTGTAGGGTCACTTCCGGTGAACTAGGAGACAAGCATAAATAACAGGTAAAACTAGACATGCGACCTCTCAAACTTCAAGAAAGAACCTCAGTATTGCTGTTAGACCATGCTTCTTGCCTGTAGTTTTACCTTCGTCCAGATGACTAGATAATGACCGGATTTTGAGGTCACTTCTGGTGAATCAGGAACAAACAAGTAGCCGCATATGTTGCTTCGGGTCAAATGTACATGTGTTCCTTGGCCTCGGCTCCTACCCGGAAAGTACTTCCGGAATCAGGTTCCGGGTTTTTTCCCATGCAAGAAAATAAAACATATAGTGTACTCTTGCCTTGGTCCGTTACATAATGTCTAAAAATGGCTAAAACTTATCGTTAAACATTGGTTTCGTGGTTGAAGTTGTAAAAAAATGTGACTAGGGAACACTTATTTCCGGTTGAAAAACATGTCCAGACCTGAACTTCCGGTTTGAAAACCCCACTCGCAGGAAGTCTAACTCATCCCATCGATCATAGTGAAAACCGCATTTCGTTAAACTTATTTATTTCTGAGCACCAGTCGATTGAAAATAAAAAGTCTGTCCCGGGGCTTTGAGGGTTAACGATAAGCCAAGTGACACAAGTTGATTGTTGGTTCATTTGTTAATAAATTGCAGTAGAATATTCCCTACATGTTTGTTCTTTTTTTTTTTGCTAAACGCAACCTTCCGGGAAACAGAAAACACGGGTCGGGAAATGATCAGGACTCCACCTTATCATCGTAATAATTTCCCTTGGGGTAAAACCAACAGAAGGGATAAAACTATTTGAAAACTAAAAAAATAAGCAACTGAATTAAAAAAATCACAATATCTAAAACATGTAAAAACCGTTAATAGACTTATAAACTATGTTTGAACTTATGATTAATTAACTTAATACAAATTGCAGCTGTTAGCAAATTCCATACCATCAGAAACGAGTTTCACTTTTTGGATACTCCGAAAATCATCGCCTGTCGATAATCAATCTTCGAGCTGTTTAATAGAATACCTATAAGTAGATGAAAAAAACCGAATTTAGTACTATACCATTTAATTCCACTAGAGTTTGTTTCCTTTGACAGATACGCGTATTTCGACCTCAACTGTAAGGCCATCTTCAGTGTCGTGTACTAGACTCGACTTCTCATCGCCTATCGCTACAATTGTGCTAACAAGAACACTTAGCTGAGAAGCAGGATTTGTATCCGTTGGGACGTAATTTCAAGAAGAACAATGAGAAGAAAAAGAAGAAAAGTCACTTCTATACTATATTCTGCAAGATGATAGTTACGTTATATCGAGGTATGACTGTAATCGAATATTTGCACTCTTACCCAATTTTATACCATTCGAGCGAAAGCTGAAAAGCTGAAACAAGCTCGTAACAAAACGCACTGGTCCCTATTCTATTATCCACCGTGCTCTCTCCCAGGAATGCCGACTTTGAATTGGAAACGGATTTCAATTCCCATTCAAATCGCTCCGAAATTCCTTTCTCATTAGGCAGCCTTCTTCCGATCGATCGATTCACACATTCAATATGGGTAGGATCCCTCCGGTAGAATGTGATGACTGTTGTATCGGTGTCACTCTTTCTAGGGATCCGCCACCGTGGAAAATCGGGGATTCACGCCTGAATCATTAAGCCGATCCGATAGACTTCCCTATATGCCGGAGGATCTTACGTTCGTAGACATTTATTGATAGTTGGATTTGGGTGCTCTGGAAGTGGAACCTATTTCCCTTTTCCTACATCCGTGCCAGTAGCAGCAATTGCTTTGGTTTTGGGATGGTAAGAGTATGCGATATGATATTTTTTTCATGTCGATACAAAATCCGAAATAAGATGATTTTTATATTTCATTTTTATAACTTTTGTGAATAGCTTGAAATATGCAAACTGAAAACATTTGTTATATATATCAACTAAGAATGGTAAGCTTTTCTCTGGAAGTTTCTTCATGAAGTTCCAAAAAAAATCTTCATCGCCAGGGACTTTCATATATTTGATTCCAAATCAATTTCTCAGGAATTTCCAAAAAGTCTTAGTCCTAAATTAAAATAGTGCACGCTCTCAAACTGCATAGCAAGTTTTTGAGATTTTTCGCAACTAGTTAGTAATAATTTGTTTTCCTATTTCAAGGCCGGAATTGGTCTTTGAGGTTTTTTTCAATTTTTTTGATAATTTCAAAAAGGGCTCAGAGCTCTCTGAGCTTTCTCAATTGAAAAAAACCTCTCTCAATTTTGTTTTGCAGATCCTGCCATAATGTTCATAGCAGGATCACGATTGCATTGAAATTTACTTCTCCTTTTTTAGACGGATCAATAGTTTAAGATCATCGTGTATAATCACGGATTCGAATTTCACCTCACATTTTGGAATTGTATTACCTCTTGCTTCAATAATGGAATTTATTAAAGTTTCGAGAGCATTGTCAATATCAAGTTTTGTTCGCAAAAAAGTAATCTTCAAGATCAATATCAATGTAAATTTCTTATGTATTCCAGTCGGCTGATAGGATTGAGAATTGCTTCATGGGATATTTGAAATGCAACAGGGACATGGTCAGAATCAAAATCAGCGTGAGTAACCAGTTGGCTACAAAGGTGGCTAGTGTTGGTTAAGGCCAAGTCAATCGTAGATGGATTTCTAGAAGAGGAAAAACATGTGGGGCTATCAGGGTATTTAATTGAGAAATATCCTGAAGAGCACTCATCAAATAAAATTCATAGTTGGAATTACTCTCGAATTATTCCATGAGTGATGTTTTGCATTCAAGTCACCAAGGAAAAAAGATTTTGACTTATTGCGAGTCAATTTAAAAAAAGTAAGAGGTTGTTTCCGAGATACGACCGCCAAGTTGACGTTGGATAACGTTAGCTTCTTCTATTTCCTGATTTAGGACCGTCACGAACTTATGAAAGATTTCTAGGTACTGACAAAAAATCAGTGGGGGTTGTGTACAAGACACGACCGCATGACGTTAACTACGCCATTTAATTTGCTGCATTTGTATTATAGTCAAATGTCATAATTGCAACCTTCTTTTAGTTATAATCCAGAATGTAATGATTTGTGAATCAAGAAAAGATATATGTTTAAAATAAAATTTTGCGTTAGGTAATATTTGAATCATTCCTTAACAATAGAAAATATATTGCATTCCAACGGCACAGCAGCAGCGTCCTCGGAAACATTCTCAAATTGCCGTATTGTCAATTATTCGTAATAAATCAATTGTTGTATGCTGCTATGAGATGAATTAAGAAATTATAGCAAGTATGTGGTAAACACATTAGGGAATATTACACAATTAACTCTTTGAAACACATTTGTTGGCTCTGGAAAGGGCCGATTGAATTGTTGAATTTGCGTAACACGGACACATTTTGACAGCGCACTGGTTTCAATCCTCCTCGCCCGATGAGATTTGCGATGCGCATGACGATGTGCGCTTCAACAAGCGGCTATGGTCGATTTTCTTCAGCCATCTCGTACAACAGCTTGACTCTGGTGGCGAGGAGCTGAGCAGGTTTGGAGGAGCTCTTACCAGCTCGAAAGCGAAAACAGAATGAAACCAGATTCAGCGAAGGAGGGATGCTTTATACCCTTAGAATAGCAGATGATGCTCCTCCTTTCATATTCTTCGTTTTCTTATCTGGGAAATAGGCTATTTGAAACTGATGTCTGGGTAAGGGATGTACAGATTAGCATTATGCTGTTATTGCAACCCGAAGGCACTGCAGCAGCATCCTCGGAAACAGCTTCAAATTGCCGTATTGTCAATTATTCGTAATAAATCAATTATTATATTGACCGTTGCACGAATTTTTAGATTCTAATGAAATTGTTCATGTGCCGGAGACAATTTGCACACTCCTTGACATCAGCAGGCGTATGATTTGAAAGCTATGCATGACGTTTCAAATAAATTCAAAGCAGTCAAATAGATTGGGTGAATACTACGTTATGGTTATGTTTATTTGAAAGCAACCAGCATTGCTGTTAAAAATCTCCACCGTATTGTCAGCTACACCCCATTATCAGAATTCTTTTACATTGTTCTTTTTACATGGCCCTTGGAAGCGCGGACGGCAAACGGGAGATTGGGGAAGGGATAAGCATTTTATAACAGTCAGCAGCCGTAAGGCTCATTGGGAAGTTTTTTCTTTGGAAAACTATTGATTGTTGAATCTATTATGGTAGAATCATCTAAATCATATCCAGAATCAGATATGTTTCCCACAGATTCAGGATATAATAGATTATCAAATCGGCATTCCTTTTAACGGAAGTGCTTTCAGCAACTTGATCTTGTCGTTATCTAACGGTTCACTCAAATACTCTACGTTGAGAAACGAACTCAACTCGTCATCAAGAGGTGTGAATTCTCCTCTGGTCACTGTAGCATTCTTTCGGTGACGTTTCTGGCAATGTTCGGATTGAATTCCTGGATCGATCCAATTTAGTTCACCGGTGGATAAGTCAAGAGCTTATTCACTGATTTAATAACGCTGAAGAGGTAGGATGGGGGTCTTTCGGATGTTACAGCTCATACAAGATTTGTAAAATGTTCATATAAAATGTGTTACATGGTGGTGCGTGGATGTCATTTTTGGAGCACAAAATCAAAACAAAGACGAAAAAAGTTAGTATCAAAGTATGCTGTTAGACTGAAGTGTGAGGTGTGCAAATATTCACTGTGCAAAAATTTTCTGCACAGTAGTCTAATAAGGTGCAAAACGCTCAATATGATGCTATGAGATGAATTAAGAGATTATAGCAAGTATGTGGTAAACACATTAGGGAATATTGTACAAATAACTCTTTAAAACACATTTGTTGGCTCTCAAAAGGGCCGATTGAGTTGTTGAATTTGCGTAACACGGACACATTTTGACGGCGCACTGGTTTCAATCTGCATCGCCCGATGAGATTTGCGGTGCGGATGACGATGTGCGCTTCAACAAGCGGCTTTGGTCGATTTTCTTCAGCCATCTCGTACAAATTAGGGAATATTACACGGACGGTGACGGCTGTGCCGCTCGATCTAATGAACCAGAATGACCGCGCTAGCCTCCCGCATGGCAATGACAGCGGAGCACTAGCTGGTAGCGACGATTTCTGGCCGAAAACGATTATGCTGGCTGGTGCACTCAAATGAGCGGCTTCAGTTGCTGCGGCTCCGAAATGCGTGGTTCTTCGGTTCTAATGCGTGTTGTATTCGCGTCCTATTGAAAACTGAACTGAGGACGCGAATGACTCTCGAAATTTGCTCGCCGACCGTGTTCACAGTCTGACGGCAAAAAGAAGAATGAGGGAAGAAGCAGGGTGCGGTGCGCTTTTATAGTGGGAAGCGGAACCGAAAAATGTGCTTGAACGTGATTGGTTAGATAAGAAAGGGGTCAACGTTTTACGATATTTCAATAGTTTGTTGCTAATAATCAATAGTGTCCTCCATTTGAATCGACGCGTAGATAAATTTCCAATCAATTCATGGATAAATATTGAAAATCTATCGATAAATGACTGAGTTATTAGCGGTCAAAACCTGACCATTTTTCGTTACATGCTCAATTTTTCGTTTTTCTGAATTGTACCCCATATGTTGCCGTAAGACGTTATCCAACGTCAAAAAATCGATTTCCTGCTTTGGAAATATATTTAAGTTGTTGTTCAACAAAAAAACACACAGTTTATTTTTAGTGGTATTTTACGAAATCATTCGAAATATCGCATACCCTAGTGGGACAGTAATGGCGTGAAGATTTTCGGTACGATTAAAGCCAATTCGTTTCGGGCCGGTGCTGCTTCGAAGCTTCCCTTTTGTAACACTTTTGATCGCATTGAACAAATCGGATTCCTCCTTTCTTGGGTGCAACACGCAGCGACGAGCAAACGTTCGGTTCAATTTCATGCTTTGGATGCGATTAAGGACGCGTGTTATAAGCGACGTGTTACAAAGGATGGCAGGATGTGTTGTGCCTTTTTTTATTTCTAACTTGAATGTGTGTTTTGATAATTGTAACAGGATTGTGCGTTTTGGGAATAAATGATAACGACTCTAGATCCTTTGGGACTAATTAAGGGAATAAATAATGGAGCATTAGCCACAGTTCCGAAAGGCAAGCTATCTAATATCGTATGCTATTTAAAAGGCTTATCGTACATTTTTGTATTCTCTCAATGAAATGTTTGCATTTAAAAAAATATGGTGCTTATGGAATGCATCTAGTTAAACCATTATTTTTGTGGGATTGTTGTCCGTCATTCTCACAACGTACCCCGTATCCTTTCAGCTTCGTTGGCTTTCTGGATCTCGTTGTACCGTTTTGTCTCAAATTCCGAACAGATCCATACTCTGAACACTTGGTTTTTGTATGGCGATTTGGTTGAAATGTTTCGCTGAAATATGTCATCAAATTATCAGGAAATGGCAGTCAATTGGAATTAAATTTTAACATTGTCCAATCTATTTTATACCTCGGGAGCAGTGATCATTCCCTATTTTGAGGTCAGAAAGACTAGCTCAGATAAATTTATATGCTAAATGAATAATTTGAATACGATTTATTTGTGCTGTTCGGAATTTTAATCAAGGTGTTCGGAATATGAGATAGAATGAACACAGTGTTCGGTATTTGAATCAAAATGTTGTTCCATACTTTTTCATAAAAACAATACTAAACAAGTTTAAATAAACATTTTTATCGGCACACCCAACAGCTAACAGTCTTTGACAGACTTTGTGAAGAAACTGAAATTTTCACAAATATAACTACGCTAACGCTAAACTGAAATTCTCAGAAATATCAGTTAATTCAATCCCATCAGATGCATTTGAAGTCACTGTTGGCCTTAAGTGTTTGGAAGACGGTATAATGTCCGAAGGACAACCGATCTTATCAGCGACTTGTTCATGGTACACTTAGTATACGTGGGTGAAATTTACTACCCATAAAAGCATAACTGTCCCATATGGATTTTCGAGTCAACAGCTTTTTCCATCGCAACATCCATAGTTAAATGTTTGTGGAAAAAAATGAAATTGGTGTAAAGACAGGAACACAGGAGGACACAGACACAAAGGATTACAACAGCGGATGAAATGACTACGCGTATATGGCGGCTGAAGGAAACGAATCTGCTCTCACATTTAGGAAAGTTAAGGATGCTATCCATCTGCTCAAGAACAATATGGTGGCCGGCAGCGAACAGCAACTGGAGCAGTGGATACACAAGGCATCTCAAGCCCGATCTACAAAATAGGGGGACAAACTGGAATGTGGAAACTATCGTGCGATCACTATCCTAAATGCCACCTACGAAGTGCTATCCCAAATTATCATCCATCGCAAAACGACGAAGAATAAAATCTTCACTGCACGGCAAATCCTCCAGAAACGCCTGAATACCAGGACTTAATGCATCACCTGTCCATAGATTTCTATCTGCAACGGGTCATGACGAATTATGAACGAGTACCTACAGCTTTCCCTGGAAGCCCACAATGCACAACGATACACGGTGTGCAAAATTGCATGCAGATATGGGGCGAAAACTACAGTTTGTTTGAATACCGCAGGAGACTTCAACAGGGTGATTAACTTTCGTCCCTGCTGGCCCACATTACGCTTGAAAACCGATCAACGATGTTCACAAGATCCAGCCAATTTGTTTGCTTCGAGGATGCTATTGTCGCCAGAACATTTGAAATGGTGACAGATATGTACATCCGCCAAAAGCGCGAGGCATCAAAAGTAGGACTGGTATTGTCGAAACGCATCTTCAGTGGAAGCAGGCTTTAGAAATTTAACGATCATTGACACACGAGCCATAATTTCAGCCCTTTTATCCGCCTGCATTCATCCAACACGCATGACATTTATCGTTCGTTATCACTGTTTGGCGCCGATTAACATTCGCTGATCCACACTCATTCTGATCAAGAAACAGAGGCGAATATTTTTTTATTTTCTGTGCTATGTTTGCAACCAAATGGGTGTTCAATGGTCCAATAGATTATAGTTAGGTTGTTAAAGGCTACATAACTAGAAATTATGAAAGTTATTACCAATTTGATGCAAAACATAAATCACATGTTGCAACAATACAGTCTGTGAGAGTTGCTGCTCTCGAACGCTCTCGTGCCACGTACCAAAGGAGAGAATAGGCTAGGAGAAGTGGATGAACAAGGATGAATCTGTCATTCAAATACTTGTCAAATTTCATACAAAATCTACTTTTTCTCAGCGATAAGTTCATCCCTCATTCATGCTAGGTGAACCAGTTCCCCTAGCCTATGAATGTTTACATTCATAGGGCCCTCCGAATGCAATGTGCCACGAACTGTTATAGTTCTCGAACAGTAACACTCTCCGAATCAGGGATGCCAAGTCAATTTTTCCAAAATCTGGAAGATTTTGAAAATGTGTCTGGAAAAGTCTGGATCGATCATGTCGTATATGGAGAACCTTACAAATTATTTATAAAACCTTACAAATTCACTTCAAATTTTATTTGGATCTTCCAGATTTTTGTAAAATTGGGCCTCAAAAATCTTGAATATTCCAGACAAATCTGGAAGGTTGGCAACGCTGTTCGATCGGTTATTCTGATCGAAATCCAAACACTGAGTGGAAGTCGTGCCTACTATAGGCTTCAGAAGAAGCTGGGCAGGGCATATTTCAAATTTACCAGACAACAAACCTGCAAAATTGGTGTTCGCGTCAAATGCGGTTAAGACAATGACGCGTGGAGCACAACGAGCCAGATGACTTGATTAACCTTCCTCATGCAGGTGAAGCAGTTTGGAATCTAACTTCTAAGATTGCATGTAAACTTCAAAGGCACTAATCTCGCGAAGGGATTCTCCAACAAGAATGAACTTTTTGCCATAAAGCTTGAAATAAGAAGATCAGGAACGTTTGTCCACTATTTCTCCAGTTTTGTGCCCTTGAAAACATGAGTACGTTTACAAGTCGGCCATTGTGACGGCCATTTTTATTTTCCGACATTATCAAAAAATACACATCTGCATTAAGGGTAAAAAATGACCCATGGACTCTGAAACACTCTCAAAATTCCGTTTTTGAACCGATTTTTTTTTTTCTTTTAGCTCTATGTGAACCGGAGCTTTATAAAACCGGAGAATAGAACCCTAGACATTTTTTGAAAGTCTGGTCGCTCAGGACACAAGGGCACAGGGGCACCTGGAATCTGTTTCAGAAGGAACTGGTACATAATAGAGAACAGAGTATCAACATGAAAGTGTTTCTATGCATCAGAAACGACGAATTTATCATATGTTTAAACTCGGGTTTTATTCGGGTTCTTCTAGCAACAAATTTTCGGGTTTCGGGTTGGGTCGGGTCCGGTTTTAAAGAAATAAAATAAGTCGGGTACGGGTCGGGTTCGGGTTCGGGTTTGGAAAATGTGAAACCCGACCATCTCTAGTACATATCATATCCAGAAGATCATGTATGGTACGACGGCTCAAATTTCAATGATTTTTAATTGCGATTTACAAAAGCACCAAGAGTACTAACAATTAGATTTGGCAATATTAGGTCGGAAATTCCGGAACCGGTTTCGGCAGGGTATGTAGACATTTTCAGACCATCATATAGTTTTATCATGCGACAGGTCAAAATTCGTGATTTTTCATCCAGATCTAAATAGACACCGTATCAACTACCAAGCATAAAATTCTTCTTATTATTCCTGGCGTTATGATCCAGCCGGGACATAGCCTGATCCTATGTTATTTATCAACAGCTGTCTTGGCGACTGGAATTTTGTTGCATATGTATGTCGTGTGGCAGTTACGAACATTCTCAACTTGAAAAGATCTTCAACCGATGGAATTCGAACCCATGTCCCTCAGCTTGGCCTCACAAACGTAACATTTTTGTATCCGAACACCCGTAACCATTTCCGTTAGGCCAAACTAAGGAATTTTGATAATACAGCGAACCAGCATCATTCGGCAAGCCATTAGTCACGTTTCTTACCTGTAGACGTTTTATCGCTGACGAATAAGAAATTTCGAAAGCAAACGCAATTCGAGAAACAGTTCAAATATGGCTTTAGGAAACCCCCATGAAGTTTCTTCAGGAAAATCTCCAATGATTATTTCACGTATTCCTCCCGACATGTCTCCAGAAATTTCTCCACAGACTTTTTCTGAGATTTCTTCAGGAATTCTTCCGAAGATTTCCCATGGGATTTAATTAGAAATTACTCCGAGATAATTTACAGTAATCTCTACAGCAATTTCTCCGGGGATTCCACTAGGGATATCACCAATGATTTTTCCAGGAAACTTTAGATCACCATGAATTTTAAGACCAGCCCTGATTGGGCTTCAGGAATAGCTTCAGCAATACCTTTAGGAATTTGCAGGGATTCTAGCAAGGATTACTGCAGGGATTTTTGTAGGAAAATCTGTACAGGGATTTTTCTAGAAATTACGGAAGGAAGTTTTTTACAGGAGTTCCTTCAGGAATTTATTTTTTAGGAATCCTTCCAAATATTCCTTCAGGAATTCTTCAAGTGATTTATCCTGGTATTCTATAAGAGATTGCTTTAGAGACTCTTTCAAGGATTCATCCAGGAAAATCTAGGAAAATCTCTATATAGATTCCTCCAGATATTTCACTAGCAATTTTTTAAGAAATTTCTCCATGTATTCCAAGTATTGTCCAGGAATTTCTCCAGAAATATTTCTGCAAGTATTTCTCCAGGGATTCATCTCGCATAATCTTCACAGTGATTCTTCCAGGGATTCCATCAGTAATTTACTCAGATCTTTGAAAGATCCCTCCATCAATTAACGCAGGTAACTTTTCTTTGATTCATTCAGCATTTTACTCAAATTCCTACAGGAATTTCTCCAGAGTTTCCTCCAGGGATTCTTCCAGAAGAATCCTTACAGGGATTTCTCCAGAATTTTTTTCCAAGAATTACTCCAGAAAAATCTTAACATGGGTTCTTTTAAAAATTGTTCCAGACTATTCGTCAGGAATTTCCATAGAGATTTTTCGGGTATTCTTTCAGAGACTCCTGCAAGACTTTTTTCTAAGGATTTACAATGAACCTTCCAGAGACTATGCAAGGATTCCTCAATGGATTATCCCAGATATTCTTCTAGAGATTACTCTAAGGATTCCTTCATGTACAGAGATTTCTCCATATTTTTTCTAGAGAGAATCATCCAAGCTCACGCCGAGGACCTGGGATCGAATCCAATCGAGATAGTCACTAAAAATTTCAGTGACGACTTCCTTCGGAAGGGAAGTAAAGCCGTTGGTCCCGAGATGAACTAGCCCAGGGCTAAAAATCTCGTTAATAAAGATAGAAAAAAAATCATCCAGAGACATCTAGGAATTGCTCTAAGGCTTGGTTTTCGCGAACCTCCAAGGTCACGTCAGCTCGCTTTTTGTGTAATAGACAGAGCAAGGCGCTGACAGGCTGGATTATCACGAAAACCAAGTTTGAGAAGCGATGCTCTAAGGTTTTCTTCATAATATATTTCCTCCAGGGATGGCTCAAAGATTTTTTCTGCTATTCCTCCAGGAATTTGTCCAGGGTCTTTCCAAAAACTTCTTCAGTTAAGGAGGTCCTTCAGAAATTCCTGAAAAAAAAATTGGTTTAATCCCTGCAGGCTCTTTTAGGGTAATTTTTTATGAATCTTTGGAGGAATTCATGAGGGAATCTCAAGAGGAATTTGTTAAGGAATTTTCGGTGGCCAATAATTAATCTCTGGAAGAATTGCTCGGGGAATTCCTGGAGGATTATTTTTAAATATCTTCGGAGTAATACATGTAGCGATTTTCTTAGAGTTATATTTGGAGGAATCCTTGAAGGAAAATCTTGAAGTAATTTCTTGTAGAATCCCTGGAAGAATTCCTGGTGGAACCTCTGAAGGAATTCCTGAAGGAGTCCATGAATATTCTCAGCAATTATTCCTGGGGGATCTTGAGATGTCAACCTGGGAAAATTTCCGCCAGCATGCTTGGAGGAATTTCCGCAGAAATTAATGGAGGAATAACAGGAATAATTTTTCAAGATTTCTGGAGGAATTCCTGGACAAAGACTTTTTAAGAGATTTTCTTGGTGGAATACTTAGAGATGCCTCTGGAAAGATATCTGGAAAATGCTCGATACGAAAAAACATTTCAAAAATCTTTGAAGAAAACTCTGAAGAAATCCCTGGGGCAATCCCCGGAATAATTGCTTGAAAAGTTCCCGTAAATCACCGGAGCAATTCCTGAAGGATTTTCAGTGAAGATTATAATGGAAGTATCTCAGGAGGAATCGCTGGAGAAACTCTTCGCAAAATCTCTAGAAGAATCCTTGTAGAAATTTACTACATAAATCCCTGAAAAAAATCTTTGGGAAATCCTTAGAGGAACACCTGACAGAATTTCTGGAGCCCTATCGGAACCAGCCTACAAAATCGAGCAACGATCAAAAATTCTTTCTGGAGGAATTCGAGGAGGAAACTCTGACGAAATGCCCATGTATTTTTTGGAGAAATCGCTGTAGGGATTACGGTAGATGATTATCTTGGAGGAAGGAATGATGAAAACATTGGAGATATGTCGGGAGGAACTCTTGATGGAATCTCTTCTCTTGGAAGGAATTTCTGAAGCTATAATTTAACTGGTCTCAAAATTGCGTTTGCGATCAAAAAGTCTTATTTGCAGCGATAATACGACATTTTATTTAGAGGTTCAAAACATGAATAATGGCTTGTCAAATGATGCCGCTTTGCAAATGATAAGGCAGTGTCCATTTATTACGTAACGCTTAAATTGGAAATTTTTGACGCCTCCCCCCCCTCCCTAACGCTTCTTGTATGAAAAATTTCAAATTTTTGTATGAGCCGTAACGCTTGAGCCTATTCCCCTCCTAGAGCGTTACGTAATTTGTGGATGCCGCCTAACCTACCATAGGGACCCATATAGCCTTAGCGGTAAACGCGCAGCTATTCAGCATGACCATGCTGAGGGTCGTGGGTTCGAATCCCGCTGGTCGAGGATTTTTTCGTAAAGGAAATTTTCTCGATTCCCAGGGCATAGAGTATCTTCGTACCTGCCACACGATAGACACATGCAAAACTGGTCAATCGGCAAAGAAAGCTCTCAGTTAATAACTGTGGAAGTGCTCATAAGAACACTAATCTGAGAAGCAGGCTTTGTCCCAGTTGGGACGTAACACCAGAAAGAAGAAGAAGAAGGAATTCATGAGGGAATCTCAAGAGGAATTTGTTTAGGAATTTTCGGTGGCCAATAATTAATCTCTGGAAGAATTGCACGGGGAATTCCTGGAGGATTATTTGTAAATATCTTCGGAGTGATACAGCGATTTTCTTAGAGTTATATCTGGAGGAATCCTTGAAGGAAAATCTTGAAGTTATTTCTTGTAGAACCCCAGGAAGAAATCCTAGTGGAACCTCTGAAGGAATTCCTGAAGGAGTCCATGAATATTCCAGGGGGAATCTCGAGATGTCAACCTGGGAAAATTTCCGCCAGCATGGCATAAGATTTCTGGAGGAATTCCTGGACAAAGACTTTTTAAGAGAGTGTTTAGAGGTGTCTCTGGAGAGATTTCTGTAAAATTCTCGATACGAATATCAGGAAAAATCATTTCAAGAATCTTTGAAGAAAATTCTGAAGAAATCCCTGTGGCGATCCCCGGAATAATTGCTTAAAAAGTTCCCGTAAATCACCGGAGCAATTCCTGAAGGATTTTCAGTGAAGATTATAATGGAGGTATCTCAGGAGGAATCGCTGGAGAAACTCTTCGCAAAATCTCTAGAAGAATCCTTGTAGAAATTTACTACATAAATCCCTGAAAAAAATCTTTGGGAAATCCTTAGAGGAACACCTGACAGAATTTCTGGAGCCCTATCGGAACCAGCCTACAAAATCGAGCAACGATCAAAAATTCTTTCTGGAGGAATTCGAGGAGGAAACTCTGGCAAAATGCCCATGGAATTTTTGGAGAAATCGCTATAGGGATTACGGTAGAGATTATCTTGGAGGAAGGAATGATGAAAACATTGGAGATATGTCGGGAGGAACTCTTGATGGAATCTCTTCTCTTGGAAGGAATTTCTGAAGCTATAATTTAACTGGTCTCAAAATTGCGTTTGCGATCAAAAAGTCTTATTTGCAGCGATAATACGACATTTTACTTAGAGGTTCAAAACATGAATAATGGCTTGTCAAATGATGCCGCTTTGCAAATGATATCCTACCATTTTCTTCGATACTCAATATCGTTGGAAATAGCCTTCAAATTGAAAATACGATTTTCTAGCGAAATTTGACCAGAATATTTTTTTCATGTAATTAATAAAAAGCTATTATAACATACAATTTTTTTGTTATGCATTTTTTTTTTTTACATAAACCTCACCCAAAGATACAATTTTAACTTTCGTTTAGTAATTTCAGTTATATTTTAGACGATTTATTAAACAGGAAACAGGTTTTAATAATGAAATAGGAAAATATTAATTAAATACAAAAATAAATTGTTCACCTCTAGGGGCAAAAAAGGGTAAGAAAAATTATTGTACATTTGAAAGTGTGGATCATCTGCTGCTTCATAGTTGGTTATTTATTTTCCTGAAATACTGCCCTTGTGTCCTGAGTGGTCATACTTACAAAACATGTCCAGTGTTCTATTCTCCGGTTTTATATCTTTAGGAAGATTTCATATTTCCATCTCTTTTTTCTGCAAAAAGTGCCGATTGGCCAAAAATGACCCCAATGCACAAAGAAGGTTAAGGGCAACAGGATCTGAAGAGCGTGAGCCGAAATCTAGTTTACAGAGAAACAGCCATGGACCGAGTATATGGACATGAAAAATCTAAAAAGCATTGAACGTTTATGATGCTAACGAAAGTTTAGCATCTTTTGAAAAGATTTCACTTCGGTCAAAAACTGCTCAAATTACCCCTAATAATTTATTTGGTTTACGGTACATATTAAAAACGAATTCTAAGCACTGCTACATAATTGTTAGCCCCAATCAATTCTTTCGTTGCCACATTCATTTGATCAATTTCAGCTTTATCGCGAACAACACGACTTTTCTCTGAGCAAACACATGTCACGTGGCCCGCCACAATTCGTTGCACGACAGCCACCTCAGCGCTGTCCAATTTACCTATCTTTAGTACAACAACTGCACACCATTTGACTTTCCACCACCAATCGCCCTATCTACGAATTGCAATGAGCAATCTAATCCTCATCCATCAAAATATCCCATTGTTATGCTTTCCAATCAATCTTCACAATTGTTGTTCGAGGAATCTCGCATACTTCCAAAGCATTGCTGCAATGGCAGTGTAGCGTGACACTCACTAGTACTCATCACGCTCGCCAAAATCCCTAAATTTCACGTGAGATGGGCCAATATTTGCCATTCCAATCCGACCCGGCCTCGACATGGCCAACCGACGATCGGGGGCAAATATACACGTCAAGTCAGTAAACAGCGTGTTCTGCAGCTTCTGCTCACCCTCCCTTTCGGTTTGGCTTCCTCCACCGCAATGGCGTACTGCTGCCATATTTGCTAAAAGGTCTATGAATTTCATTAAAATATTGACGTGCTGCGCTCCGTTGACGACGCCGTCCGAGAACTCGGCGGAACGGGATGCTGCCACTCATGGGCGTCGGTCAGGATTTCCATTAGGGAGGGGGTGGGGGTGTTCCTTCCTTAACCGAGTGGTTAGAGTCCACGGCTACAAAGCAAAGCTATGCTAATCGTGTCTGGATTCAATTCCCGGCCGGTCCAGGATCTTTTCGTAATGGAAATTTCCTCGACTTTCGTGGGCATAGAGTATCATCATACCTGCCACACGATATATGAATGCGTAAATGGCAACTTTGGCAAAGAAAGCTCTCAGTTAATAACTGAGGAATTGCTCACAAGAACACTAAAAGCTGAGAACCAGACCCTGTCCCAGTGAGGACGAAGTGCCAAGAATAAGAAGAAGAACTACACATGCTCAAGCTCGACACAATACTAACTTTTGTAGCAAACTAGTTGGTTTGGATCTATTTCCGCCGCCCAGGTGGGATTTCCTGCTATCCTGGTTACACCCATGCTGTCACTGACTGCACGATGAAGTAGCAATCGATTTACAACTTTGTCCCCTTCCACCCCCCAACTCACCGTTTGATTGGACTTGGTAGAGGGGAGGGATGGCATTCGATTTGAACCGAATCCTGAATTGATGACAACGACGACGCCGTCCGCCGGGCGGTCGGAACGCAACAAGGCTTAGTAGCTTAGAAGAGGGTCACTTCTGGCGTTTTCCGCCATCGTTGGATGACACTGCCTGGAATGGTGCGAAAGTTGTGTCCCGTAAATAAATACTACAACAGCGATTAATGTTTTTCTTTGCAGTTTTTTTTTTTACTCGATGATGGTCTGTCTCTTCGAACACATGGGATTTTGGGGTGAAAGTTATACTGCGTGGGGCTGATAGACTTGAATGATGAAGAAAATGTTCTGGAATGACAGTTATGATTTCTATTGTCAACAGTACAACACACAAAATGTAAACAAAATTCTGACTTCACATCATGACGAAACACCTCAAAATTTGAGTTTGGAAACTTGGAGTTACGTCTTTTAAAATATTTCAGCTTTATTTTTCCTTGGTGCGGCAAAATCTCATGAACTATTAGGACTTCTTAAATAAAACCATCGTACAAAAAGTTATTTTCACTCAAAGGTACAACTTTTTACAACTGGTTTTGTACTTAAACATGTGAGAAAACTTCGCTATTGGTGCACAGTATCAACGCAGTGCATCAGAAATCATATCGAGATGCAAGGCGTGTATATGAGAAAGGTTTATCACAAACAAAAAAATAAGCATCGGTAAATCTTCCCCCTTTCGAAACTATAGGTTTTAAGCTTTCATTTGGCATGTTCCTCAATAAAAATCCACCGAGGGATCCCGAAAAAGAAAATTTATTTTATTTTTTTGTTCTCTACAGTACATTATTTTTATATGTAATCATTGTGAAAGACAGTTTCATTGGTCTCATGCTCGATGGAAGTTTCAATTCCAAATAAAAATTCATGAAATATATATGCAGCCATATCATGAAAAACCGATGTATTGGGTCATTGAATTCCGGGAAAATTTGCTATTTTGTTCCTTATCCGATATAAGGATACACGTGTTCTCAGATTTTTTTTTAATAAAGACAAATTTTTATTTTATTTTTTAAATTATAACTTTTGAATCGCTCAATCGATTTTCAATTTTCTTGGACGAAATGAAAGCTAATGATTTTTACATGAAATAACAATTTTTTATAATATTTTTTTGAAAATAAAAAATTAGTCATTTCTCATCGGCACACACTGTAGGTCTCTGCGCACTTGATTTTTTATTATTTTAAAAACCACAACTTTTGAACAGCTCAACCGATTTTCAATCTTTTTTAGCTTCTAACTTCAAATTTTCAGAAAAAATATAAAACTCTGACAAAAATGTTTTACATGAAAAAATATAGAAATTTTTATATTTTTTCGTGTAAAAAAATTCAGGGTTTTATATTTTTTCTGAAGAGTTGAAATTTTAAGCTTTCATTCCATAAAAAAAGATTGGAAATCGATTGAGCTGATCAAAAGTTATGATTTTTTTTTAAAATAAAAAATCTAATGCGCTGTGCCTACCGTGTGTGCCGATTAAAAAATGACTGATTTTTTATTTTCAAAAAAATATATCTCAAAAACTAAAAAACATACATCGCTGAAAATTTGACGGTAAATATGAAATTTTCAGAACCTTCAAGAAAATATGAGAACAACAATAGCCCCTTTTGTCCCGAGGCCTTCAAAACACAAAAAAACGGAAATTTTTGATTTTGTTTTATGTAAAAAAACATTTTTTGTGATATAATATATTTTTCTTGAAAAGTCAAAATCTTTAGCTTTCATTTCGTCCAAGTAAATTGAAAATCGGTCGAGCATTTCAAAAGTTATATTTTTTTTTTCAAATAAAAATTTGGCAAAATCGCGATTTTTCTGATCACTTTATTTCGAATGGTCACCCTAATCAAAAATTCAAAAACATGTGTATCCTTATTGCGGATAAGGAACAAAATAGCAAATTTTCACGGAATTCGGTGACCCATCGGTTTTTCATAGAATGGCTGTATTAGGTTTCATTTTGTAGAAAACAAAATTGTCCTATGTGATTTTAAGGATTTAATGAACCAAAGGATACTTATGTGATTACGTATGTTAGAAGTTCTACTATTGGGCACTTATTCGTACTGTGGAAGTATATCGATCCGAGCACTGTTTCCTTTCATAGTTAGAATGCATTAAATTTCTTCTTCTTCTGTCTGCTGTAACATAGCCTGCTTTCCAGCTAAGAGTTCGTTGAGCACTTAGTTATTAATCGAGAGTTTTCTATGCGAATCAACCGTTATTCCATAAATTATTGCCCGTATAAGGTTCAGCAAAGTAGAATCGATCAATGTTACAACAGCCTGCGAAAGGGAACGAAGTATGCTTAAACGCCCTGTACCCCAAGCTTCAGCAAAATGTTTCAAAAATCCTCATTTAACATATTTTTGAGACACTCCAGAGTAAGCGATAATCCAAAGAATTTTTTGATAGTATTGAAATTATTTTGATGTTTTTAACAAAGAATTTCAAAATTTAACAAGTATATAGTGGAAGATATTTCCTGTTAAATCAAACCTTTAAAAATAATTTCACCGTGAAAGTGGTTTTCTAACAAGCATAACAACAATTTTTACAATTATTGCAGTATTCAAAACACGTAAGCAGATTAAAAACAAGAAAGTTTTACCATTTTTTACTCCTTGTTTATTGATACCATATTCAAATAATATATGTTTTCAACATGAAATATGGGTAATTATGTGATTAATAGCAGCAGTAAGTATTATTAGGTAGATTTTCAAGTTGAATTTCATGTGTCTCACTTGCCACGCAGAGTAGAGTATGTAACAGGACTAGGGGCGGCAAAAAACCTCGGATGTAATATTATCTCCACTTAAGCGTCAGGCAAGTTTTATCTTGCCGCGAAGGAGCGAGTTGTCTCAACAAAGAATCTCGACCCGGCTGCGAGACCTCAGGGCGAGTCCTTAATCACGACCGTTGACCCACGACCAAAACATCAGTACACGACCTCCAACTAATGAAAACCAACTTACAAGAAACGATTTCAATACTTCAGGGTGGATAGGTTTCCTTTGTGGGTTTTTCTACCCAGAGCCTATTCTACTCGTCCCGAAAACCAAAATCTGAAAATACCAGCTATCTTTTATCTAAATGTGTGAAAAACTAAAATCTTTGCAATGCTTGGAAATGCATTATGTAGGTACCTATTTATTCAATTTAATATTTGCTCATGGCTTCATAATCATCGTCTTAAAATGTAGGGGGTTAGTATTTACAATGGATAACCTGCTTTGCTCTTGTGCACAGTCGTAAATGAAAGCATTATTCAAAAAAAAATATTTGGTAGGCGTGATAGTCATTATGATCACGTACAACCGGTACCAAAAATTTTTTCAAAATTTTTTTTCCAATTTTGAAAAACAATTCGTTAGATGCTTTTCGCCATACAAATATTTTTCGCGTTACCTTTTAGCGATTTTTCGTGCATAGGCACTAGCGCATGTGCGTTACTATGTGACGAGTAGCAAATCAGGCCATGCATGTAACCCATTTTGGGTAGTGCTTACTTGATCTTTTCCCATTGTCCTTATTCTTTATCCTTTCTTTCTTGATCTAACGAATCCTTTTACTTTGCACTCCGAATCCTTTATCCGTTCCACTCTCCTCGGTTTGAGTTCCTTTTTGATCGGGTAGCTTACACGTGCCGTCGTTTCAAATTCTCACGGCCCTCTAGCGGCCACTACCGAAGACAGTGCGTTACGTTTTGAGCGTTACGATAATCCTGCATTTATTGGTCGTAGCAAAATAAGCTCCTTTTACTGCATTTTCCATTACCTTTTGGAGACTGTTGGGGGGTTTTGCGATGATACCGACACAAGGGACTGCCTTGAGCTCGTCAATAGTTCACTTTGCTTTTTGAATGCCTTCATAAACTTAAGTCAGGAGGAGTCAAATTAGGATCTCCAAAATCAAATCCCTTCTCTTGATATTTCCGTTGCAAAAACTGAAAAAAATTGGTTTGCAGTGAGACACAGAGCGCATAAGACGGCGCTCTATGTCTCACTGCAAATCAAATTTTGAAGCCAGTAACAACCATGACCTGTTTACCGAATTTGTGGGCAGACAAAATGAGCAGACTTCCAAAGATATTGCATATCGACTGTTTCGTACAGTTTGAAAAAAAAAATGACTTATTGGTTTTCTTGGCGTGAACGATGGTATTGAAGCAAAAACTACATGAAATTCTTATGAATAAGGTTTTTTTTCAGGATGGTTGGTTCAATCTCATCGGTCGAGAATATTTTTCTCACATACAACATAAAAAAAATGCTATGAATTCGTTAATTTTATGTTAATATTTTGAGTTTGTGTTGAATTGGAGTAACAAAAACGGTTTGACGTTTTTCTCTTTTTAAGTAAAATTACAGTTTGAATTGTTACATAAAATTTGTAAAATAAAATATTTCTGTGTAAATTTTGAAAAAAAGTATCTTGGATTAAGTTTTGATTTTTCATTTTGACTTTGCCAGTAGAAGCATTAGCCGTAGAATGCTAATGTCGCGACTGTTCGTGTGACCAGCATCTAGTTTGCAACCCAAGTAACACAACATGTATCATATAAATCACAATGACTTCAATATGACTAATGAGAATGTTCTGTTTCATAGCGAAAAAACTGGAATTCATACTTATAAATAACTGGAAGAGCGCAGAAGGTGGAGCTTGTGCAACATATTTTTGTTGTCAAAATTATGTATCATATGGATTTAGGTATAAGGTACCGTGGGGTAAGTGGATACAGAAAAATCAATAGTCAACTTCATTGTTATGTACAGCTAACGTGAATAATGCAATTCAAACTTTTTTCTGTGGATAACAAATGAGGAACTAATATACTTCAAATCATCGATTATTTCGATTTTTCTGATTGTTATGTATTGAGTATGAGGGCCTTAAAAATTTGCGCCAAATAATCCACTTGCCCAACCGTGGTGGGGTAAGTGGATCACCAATAGAAAAAAAATCTGTTCTCAAAACAAATGTGATGTAATTATGTATAGTAAGAATGATATTACTCTCGTTCTCATTATTAGTGCTAGTAATGGTGCATTTTAATACTTTAAAATTAAAAAGTACCTCATTTAATCAAAATATATTTAAAAATATGTTTACATTAGTTAACACTAATTCGCACAACAAAAAAACATTGTAACTACAGTCGCCTCTCCACATCTCGATATCGAAGGGACCATCGAGATAAGGAGAGATCGAGACAAAGAATGCGCTTTTAGTGAATACTAGATTGAAATCCACTCCGTTGCCAGGTAAATAACAAAGAAGCAGACGTCACCTCGTGTTCCAGAACTGTTTTGATTTAATAATATCGGGTCTAGTAACCTTTGATAATGGGCATATCGACATACGGAGAGGACATCGAGAACGAAAATCAATCAGGAATACATCGAGATAAAGAGATATCGAGATATAGAGGATATCGAGATATGGAGAGAGAAAATGTATGCAGACTGAAGGGACCGAAGAAATCATCGACATAGGGAGAGATATCGAGATATAGAACATCGAGATGTGGAGAGTCGACTGTAGAATAATTTGGAGAAAATTCATCCATTTATACACAAAAGTTAAATAGAAGCAATGTAGGATTATTCCAAACGATATTTTCGATAAACACTCGTAGTTTGAAAATATTAGTTACATTTATTTTTGAATAACAAACTGAAATCTTTTTATTCTATTTATGAATATGTTTGTGTCATCTATCTAGAATAATTTATATGGTCAAATAAGGTACGACAATATGTTTTCAATTGGAGAATTAGTATATTTTGCTCTTTTGCAACTCAACTTAGATAAATCACGAAAAGTTTCGTATAGGTTTTGAAATTATTATTATTTTATATATTTTTTATACCAGAATGTTTTTTAACCTAACCAGCTTTTATGTGGATTAATTCTGATTCTTTATGGTCAATTTGACAAATTTAAGCCGGGAATGAAAAAAAAATAGAGGAAAACAACATTTGCGAATATTAAAACTTATTAAAATTCTTGTAAGCAGTCTGCTAATAAATGATAATAATACTTGATCCACTTACCCCACCTCATTAAAAAGTAGGGGTAAGTGTACCATGTACAATATATCTGTATTTATTTATAAAAATCACATATTTTTCATTGTGATTCATTCAATTAGAACTGAAATGCTCACCATGTGTCGAAAAAACTAATAGAATTCGATTTTAGACAGAGATACAATGGATTTTTGATTGATGGAAAACAATTTTGAAATTAATTATTTTTTGCAGCTAATAAGTTTGCTTGTGTTAGTGTATGTGTAGTACCAGTTTTGCAATAGTATCAGTGTGGACGTAAGAATATAACCTAAAACGAAGCAATGGTACGAAAACATTGAACATAGTCAAGTATTTATGCTTAATATTGACGAATGATCCACTTACCCCACTGATACACTTCCCCCACTGTACCTTACATAATTATGTATTATACTTTGTCCAACAAACCATTAACGCAACAAAATACTGAAACCATTTGGTAGTGGGAATGCATTGGATGGTCGACAATGAAAAATGTAAAAGTGCAAACATTGACAAGCCTTCATTTTTGATTGCATAACTGTTATTGATTGATAACTGTTATTTAACACTAAATTAATATGCGAATCAAAAATCATGGTGAAATATGCGCTTTTGCTTCAAAAAAATCCATTCGCCCTTATGAATCGTTCAATATACATTTTACGACATCAAGCCAAGTAAATATTTCCAAAAAGGAATCATCACATTTTGCATATGAGTTCATTATTTTGTTTTCTACTTATACACTGAACTTTTACTGAATTATTATTACTTTTTCAAAGCTTCAGAACAAAACATCATCGTTATGGTAAATATTCAAAATTAAATTCAAAAATTAAAGATGGTCCCCTTAGACACACTGCATGACGAGTGTTTTAGTAAAAGACAAAAATTTCATTGCCAATCATTTGTCATTGTTTCGTTCAAGACAGTGAAAAGTTTTCAGGGACAACTAGTGTGATCATAAATTTACAGTGTGATATACTGCCGTGAATCGCAAGTCAGTCCCATCTGTAAAAAGTAGGCATTGAGAAAATTGGCTGTGAAGTTTTCAAACTCATTTTCAAAACAAATATTCAAAAAAATCCAGAGCATTGGAACATGTTCCAATCTTAATGAAACTTTCACAACTTGCTTTTCACTACGATATCTTTCCGAGAAAAATATAATGATGATCAAAACAAGTTACAATTTTGTGTTACACGGTGCGAAAGTCTGTAGTGGGACTGATATGCGGTTACTTTTCATTATGGGACAATTTGCTTTCTTTTCCTATTTTTTCCAAACAAATCTAATTATCTCATTAGTGCAGCTAAAAAAGAATTGGAAGAGAAGTTGAAAATTGAACTCAACTCAATTTTGACAAAAATGCAGATGGGACTGACTTGCGATTCACGGCAGTATAAGTTTAATAAATCACTTGACTATGACAGCATAAATGGAAGTTGTAGCATGGAAGTTGCTTCTCAAATCTCACGAACCGTTGTTGATTTGTACCAGAAATAAAATAGTCTATCAGGTTATTACCAAAAACTATTCCGGCAAACTTTATGTTACAATATTGTTGACGGAAAACTCCTATACCAAATGACTATGAAGTGTTTTCTAAGTATTTATGTTTTTTTCCTACAATTTTTCACAAAAACACGTAAGCCCTGCATGAACACAACTGTAAGCGAGTTAGGTAATTCCATTGAACCTTTTTCGTACTAAACAGTGGCAAACAACCACCATTCACCATCATCACCTCTATTCATTCATATAAATGGATAAATCGGCATTTAGAGCATACCTTAAAAATAATAATTTACTCAAAACATTCAGTGAACACCATATGGCAAATTTCTTAGCCGGCAGTGTATTATCCATGCTATCGAAAGTATTAAATGTCACTATTGTTGCATTTGTTTTATAGACAACTAGAAAAACTTATATTTGACTGAAAATAAACATAATTTGTTCATTCAGAACATGTTTGAAAAGAGTACATATTATAACATACATGTAACATGAATATGACATATTGATACTGTTTATTTGTCGTACATGTCTAAAACAACCGAAATAAGACATATAACAACCAAACACATGTTTTGATAAACATAAGACAAATATAAAACATAATATGGTTGAAACATAGTAAACATAATTAGAACATTTTCAGCAAAATGGTAGATTTGTATTGCAAAACAAATTATATGCCTTAGTAGAACATCTCCATTCAAGTTTAATATTGAAAGGTTTAACAAAACAAAATAGCGACTTACGTGAGACATGACATATTTCAAAAACTTTCTAGCAATCATTGTAGGACAAACTGTGTATTTTTAAATTTGGATTTATGTTTTCGGTGTTACTTGGGCATGCTCTGAGAGCTTGACTACCGGGTCTATAAGTGTCAAATCAAATTTTTCAACCATAATAAAACATTCTCTACAACTTGGCACTAAACAAACAATCAAAAACTTCAATAGCAAGTATTAATAAAATAATTATGTTTCGTGATAGCAGCGCCACTAGCGTTCTACTACTTATATTTCTATTATCTTGCCTCATGGGAACGTGCAATAGAAGCTGTATGTAATTGGTTTGTGTCTAGGCTAAATGTCTGCCATAAAAAGACGTAATGAGTGCAGTACCCAAGTTACCACTAGCCCGTTAATTCGCCTTTTTGGGCTTATAGGGCTGTTATGCGGCTAATATAGGGCAGGTCAGCTCTATAAAAGCCCTATATTAGCATGGAGGGCGAATTAAAGTGCTATTTGGTTACTTTGGTAATGGCTCCTGAATATATGTAACTCATTTACAGCATCTTGACGAACCTAAAGAAGCGCTAAAATCCCTATTCGAAAGATTCATTGGCGCGATATTGCGCATTTCTTTCACCACTGGACTATCGCAGAAGTTTTTACAAGTGCGGAAATGCTAATAATGCGCGATTGCTTTAAATCGCGTCGGTGTTTTCAGCGAGGTAATTCCTCGAAGTCCAAATAACAACCCCGCTGAAGACACCGAAATGATTCGATGCAATTCCGCACTTTCATTCGCATTTTCGCACTTTGCAGTCCAGTAGTAAAAGAAATACACAAAAAAGACAAAAGGGGATTGTTCAATGTAGATTTCTTTAAGACTTAAGCCCGGGCATTTCATTCTCTACAAGGCTGGAGTTTAGAAGTTATCGCGATTTTCTAGTTCGTTTGTGAATTTTCTATTCTGTGCCCCTCGATAACGTACCAAAGGTAGTTTGTGTAAAAGATGAATTTAAGTGAAGTGTTTAAAACCGTTTTTTGTGTTTCTAGTAAAGTGATTTTTGACTGATTACCTCATTTGCGTTGGACTTTCCAGCACTTAGACGCTTTTTGTATTACGGGCTGGTTTGAGAGTTTCGACAAGTGAAGTCCTTTTGGGGTTCACCCGTGGCGTCTCCGGCGCCATCATCATCGGCAAATTGAGCTCGGGATCCACGAAGGCTCGCCTTTAAGGTAGCTAAACGGAGGGAGGTGAAGTTTGTCAACCCTTCGAACGGCGTTCTCCGATGGTCGCCAAAACCGTCGTAAGCTCACCTTACGCTACGACCGCGGTGAATGAAGTCCGAGAGTGAGATCCCCGTACGTAGCCAATTGTCGTACGCCGGATTGGAACAAATCTGAAGGTAAGGGGTTTCATTTCATCGCGTGTGGTCAGAGCCCCTCAGGCCAAACCATGCGACGGTACGTTGGCCTCGGCCCTGAAGAGGCGGTCAAACCCGGGAAGCACGACAAACCATCGTTGCGGTTCTCGTAGAAGACCAAAATCGGAAGCCTCTACCTCTTCCGCAACAATATATCAGCCATAGTCCTCGAGCTCTAGCTTTACATCGCTGCCGCCATCACAGCAGCGTCATCGGACAAGCTACGTTCCCGCCATTGCTCCGAGGTGCGAACAAAAGCGACGACCGTCCTTCGCCGACAACCGCCGGATACGTCAGACTTCATCGAGTCACCAAAAATCCGACACAGGTACGTGGAAACCCTTTTCATGGCCATGATTGTTTCCCTAACTCGGGTTGAACGAGCATGAGTTTGTGGTAGATTTATTCCAGTATTCTGGGTACAGCGTGAGGTTAAAAGGTTCGTCGAGGTAAAAGGTGTCAGGCCGTTCACGAGTCCCCTGAGGGATAATTCTCTACATAGTCGGGCAAATATTGAAAACGAGCGGTGGTCTCTCGCTTAACGAGAGGGCGCATAAGCCACCAAGTTTCGCCAAACCTCGTGGAATTCGAACGGTTACAACAGTTATACACTAGGAACAAATACACAATTAAATCAAAATGCCGATCTCAGCTGTACGAATCTCGGTTCAAGGTCGTTTGCTGACATCTCAGTAAAAGTGACGTTTGATGTTAGCAGCACCCAAAGGTTCTGCATTCAACCATGATTACATTCGAAAATAATGTATTTCAAGGAACAAACATTTAAAATAAAAACAAAATTATTCGGGATCCCTCGGTGGATTTTTTTAGGGAATTGAAGTGAAGTGAAAGCTTGAAACCTATATGTTTGAATGGTGAAGGATTTAGCGATGCCTATTTTTTGTGATAATATTGTTCTACCAGATGCGCCGTGAAATGCGATCATCATTATATTGTAATTTCATAAAACTTTTGTGTAAAAATTCTTAAAAATATTGAAAAATACTAAGAATTCAAAAGAACATTTTTAAAATTAATTACTGTCCTCAAACCCACTCTGCAAAATCCCACACACGAAAGTCAGTTGCAGCACTTTCACTTCCGCCAGAAAGTCGAATGTGGAATAAAATGGAAAGCAAAATGCTTGTTTATAAACACGCCCGTCACACAACAGATCCAGGTTCGACTGTCCCATGAATGAAAGTCCACCAAAGTCCACACGTCTCTGCCTCCGGTCTGCCAGTTCCGGTCGTCACGCTTCCCTTTGCTCCCTCATTGTAGCATAGCTGGTGAGCATCGTGTAGAACTATTTTTCCAGGAGCATTTTCCGGCCGATTTTCCCTTCCAACATAGAAATGAAGCATGCGAGCACCCTCTCCATCATCGATGATCCACATTCTTTTTATGCACGTTTCGTTTGTCGTTTAGAGGTAGCCACCGTCGTCCACCCATTTTCTGGGGTAAGTGTACCAGTATTCGCCAACCTGAAGAATAACATATTCCATACTAGAGTCTAGTACACGACACCGAGGACGGCTTTACAGTTGAGGTCGAAATACGCGTATCTGTCAAAGGATACAAACTCTAGTGGAATTAAATGGTATAGTACTAAACTCGGTCTTTCATCTACTTATCAATGTTATCAATGTTAGCTGGGTATAATCTAAGGTGACGAATACTGGTACAACTATCCTAATGGCTCGTGTGCTTACGGGAGCTGTTGGGTGAGAGCGAGAACAAGTGCCATTCAATCAAGGAGCGTACACGAAGAACGACGACCGGGCATTCAGCAGACAACAACGATTTCCATTTTCACTTTCTGCTGTTGCTGCGATGGAAAGCAAAATGCAGAAGCTTTATCCCAGCGCCAATCAGATAGAAAAACAAATAAATAATAAAAATTTATATGGAATGTGCTGGCAAACACTCCCTCGCACGCCGCACTAAGAGGTATTTGGACGAAATTACTGGTCAAAAGTATTTTTGGACATTTCTCGTATTTTCTATACTCGATCTGTGAGGAAACACGTTTTTAATGGTTCGGAAGGTTCATCAAACTTATAAAATTTGCTATGTTCTGTGTGTTATCATCTTTATTATTTCTCAATCGAGATATCGTAAATTACCTGAAGGAATAAAATTGACCCCTTTGTGTGGGCATCAGCCTCCTGCTCAGCAAGTTAGGGAAGATCGGGTAACCAACCCCGGTGGGAACTTTGGTCGTTCGCTGACAGGGAAGGGGGATGGAGGGGGGCTTCTGCAAACCTGGAGCGTTTATACTTTATGTTAGGAGCAGCTTCCAGCAGCGTATGTTCTCCGTGTCGTAGCACAGAAACGTCAACGAGAGAAATACGGACCAGAGCGACCGGCAAAGATCACTGCGACAGAAATGGACTAGCGATTGGAAACTCAGTACGTGGAACTGCAAAGTAGGGGAAGTGGTGGTAAAATGAACAGGGGTGGTAAAATGAACACCGTTTCTTTTACCGAGAAAACACAAATTTCGATGAATTTTTATCACGCACCGTCAATTTAGACCATAAATCTAAGTATTAAAGTTGATACGGAGGTGATTTGAAGTGAAAACTAAGATTTCAGAAAACCACGTTTGATACTTAAGAACTGACGTAACTTCAAGCTCGGAAGACTTGAGGTTTTCCAGTGAGGTGATTTGTTATGATATGATGTCAAATCTGATACCTTCAGAATTTTTTTTTCTATCTTTATTAACGAGATATTTAGCCCTGGGCTAGTTTATCTCGGGACCAACGGCTTTACTTCCCTTCCGAAGGAAGTCGTCACTACTGAAATTTTTAGTGACTATCTCGGGGATGGGATTCGATCCCAGGTCCTCGGCGTGAGAGGCGTGTGTTCTAACCTCTACACCAGGTCCAATCCCCACCTTCAGAATTCTTTTTTAATGGATTACAATCAATAATGGATGTATTTTCGGTGGGGCAATGAAAATTTTCAGAAATATTTATTTTGCTCACGTTTTTTGCGTGGTGTTCATTTTACCACCAATCGCTGTTCATTTTACCTACATAGTGCAGGTAAAATGAACATTTGCATCGCTTTTTGATAGCGATGAAAATAGGTGAAAATTTAGCTTTTTTAGTCTGAATCCACGTCGCTGCTATAGATTACTTCCCTATTTTTGATGTTGAGCGATAGAACTAAACAAATTCCTCGTTTTTCTATCCGAAACAAGATGATTTCCTTAAGGTGTTCATTTTACCACCCCTTCCCCTGTGTATATACATACTCTTCAATTTACTGAAGGTCCGCGGTTTCAGAATCGTAGCGCTGCATTAGGTCTGCTGGACAGCAGCAATAGTACGAACGTTTAGAGATATCCATACCATCTGTTTGGGAGCTGGTCCTTTTCCTTCCGAATAGTGGACTGTATTTGATGGCTACAAGTAGCTCTTCCTTCTGGTGGTTGAGGTGGACAAATCGGGGGATGAGTAAGGCCGTTGGCAGACCTTCTTGGGCACTTCGGTGGGACTTCTTTTGGGGTTTGTACGTTCAACACACTCATTAAACACTTGACAATTTATTCACAAGGTCCATTACACATTATGTTAAAAACTGCCAGTCTTCCAACACTGCAGATGACGGGGTGAATTCCGTATGCTCCCTGTAACCATCATCATGACAAGGTAGTTGACAGAACGTCAGAACAAGGTGTGAAGACAAACGATGTGAAATATTGGTCGATTCATTGTTCACTGTTGGACCGCATTGTATAACCGTGTTAAACACCAATTTGCCAATAGTAGCCCAAATATTATTATCACCTGGACAGCGTTTCTCCGAGGAGTAGATTATCAATGTTCTGTAATAGAGGTGAGCAGATGCTTCTGTGTAATACACATATGTTTGAATGTGAAATGAACGCTTGTGTTTTCACGCAGCAACCCTTTGCATATTGACTATGTGTGACGTCATACAGTTTGTTATCGAATGTTTCTTAGGATTCGTTGCTAGCAACCCTTCTGTTACCAAGGTTGTTAAGTGCTGTTATTCAAACAAAAACATGAAAAAATGCATCACGCAAAGACGGCACTTCAGGTAATTAATATTCAATTGAATTCTAACCTGGGAGGGAGGCACCGATACTACACACGAAATATGACACAAAGTTATTTCAAACTGCAAGAAAACTCCAACTTGCCAACGACAATCAAGGCAGACTTGATGAAAATCACTAGCTTTCTTTTGTTGTGTACCTTCGATCTTTTTGGACAAACATGGAAAAAGGGCCAACATTTTCTATGCAGTTATTTTTCGTTTTTATTGGAAAAAGTAATATTATGAGTATTTGAATACTTTATATTCAATCAGAATAAAAGGTGCTATTGAGTAGTGTGTGGTCTTCCGATTCCATGGCATGCTCCTGCAGGGCGAACGACGGAATCAAGACCAATTGTTTTCGGTCCGCGTGGCGCGAGTGCGAAAAAATATTTGCGTTTCTCAGTTAGTATTCATTTATTTATTTATTTATTTATTTATTAATTTATTTATTTATTTCTTATAGATCGTCGTAGAGTAAGGATAATTCCTTTTAAATTACCACAACCGGTTTTGATCGATTAATTCAAACAATCTTATTTACTAAAAAAAAAATAATCTATTTAATTTTGCTGAATCTCCCTAATATAGAAGGCAATGCAATCTCGCCGAAATCCAAGCAATGTAGAATTTTGTTTAATCTGTGTTGGTAGCATGTTCCAAATAGCTATGCCCCTCACAAACAAAGTGTTTCCATAATGCGTGGAATAATCAAATTTCTGGCTCTGGAACTACGAAATAGCTGCAATTTCTCATACAGGTAATTGGGAGACGAAAAATTTATTATTTTGAAAACTGTTAGAACTGTACGCATTTTCATGAAGTCTTTTAGTGAGCATCCAAGCAGCTGGTTTTGTAAGTGTCTAACACTAGAAAAACGTGAAAGATTAAAGACGTACCTGACACAGCTATTAAGAGCAACCCGTAAACGATCGATGGATCTTGCAGAAGCGTTTTGTAAAAATTTCCGCTGAAATGAGGCAAGACAAGAGATTTAAAGAGTTTCAGCTTAATATCCCTACTTAGCATGTTTGAAGACAATTTTAATTGACGTAAGCTACCATAAGATTGTACCCCATTTGGCATAAAGTCGTTTGGCATAAGGTCGTTTGGCATAATGCCGTTTGGCATAAAGTCGTTTGGCATAATGGTCGTTTGGCATAATGGCTGTTTGGCATAATGGTCATTTGGCATAATGGCCGTTTGGCATAATGATTGACTTAGAATGAATATCGGCATTTTTGAAGCTTTCGTTCAGAAATTTTCCATCAATGTCAAAAATTGTTGTGACATTCGAGAGCACTACTAAATAAAACTCGTGACGGGTCTGGTGGAATTATATTTTTTCTACATCCCAGAACATAGAGTATCTTTGAGCTTGTTGTGATATTTATATTTGAGAATAGTAAATAGTTCAAAAACACCGTCTATTATCGAAAGTAGGGGACATTTGTGATTAATAAAATATTTTTGCCAGCATATCTCGAAAGAAGATCATGCGTCTGCAAAAAAAAGTTGAATATTGGCAGGTTCTAGCTTTACTAAATGGCGAATTTAGCTTTACTAAATATAAAAATTTAAAACAGTATAGATATAAAGAACAGCCTATTTTTAAAAGAAGGCAAAATTTATTATTAAACCAATAGAAGATTGAACGCCAAAAACTATTGCGGAAAAGACATTAACAATTGCGTTCAGAATCATCGGAGTGATTGTGATACTTTTCCCTGAATGTCGTTTCTCCAAATGACGGTTCCCCGAATGCCAGTCCTCGAATGACCGGTTTCCCCGAAAAGTGGTGCAGTTTAAATAGGTGCTATAATAATCTTCAGTGGCTGGATAGTGAACGATAAGCAATCAAAAGAAGGAGTTCTTCTGTCATTCTCGGCTATACACATTTTGGCAAAAAAGCTAAGGACGGTAAAACTCGAAAGAACCGCCAATTAAATAAAGAAGGGTGTATATTAGATGGCCAGTTCGTTCACCACCCTGACATGTATAAAGTTACGACATGACTTTTCGATGAAATGGGCTAATTGAGGAAATGGGATATTCGGGGGACTGGCATTCGAGGAACTGGCGTTCGGGGAACGACATTCGGGGAACCGACATTCGATGAAAAGTAGGACAACCCATCGAAGTAACCGCAGTAATCGATGCCTCTTTTCGCTGATAACTTGAGCAGATCAATGTTATTGAATGCCGCTCTTTTGTCAGTTAGGAATATAGCTCCAAAGAACAACCTGTGTATAAAAGAAGGTGAAAATTATTTAAATTTTGAATCAAAAGTTTCTATACCTCAAGCTATACCTATAATAATGATTATATCATATTTAGAAAAAAAAATATAACGTTTGAAAGAAGGGTAAATTTGTGCTAAATATATCAAAATCTCCAGTGCATAAATTTATTCCAATAGCGAAAGTCAAAAGAAGAATTAATATTTGAAAGCAGGGTGATTTCTGGATAAATAATAAAATACTATTGGCAATAACTAAGTTTATTGAAGAGCATATGATTATTGAACAAAGTGTCATTTTATGTCAATTGACTCCAAAACAAGCCTGATGTCATCAGATATATTCAATAGAAACGTCAATAAAAACGAACATCTTAAGATATTCTTGGTTTCAGACTCATTATGCCAAACGACTATTATGCCAAACGACCATTATGCCAAACGACCGTTATGCCAAACGACTTTATGCCAAATGACCATTATGCCAAACGACTTTATGCCAAACGGCTTTATGCCAAACGACTTTATGCCAAATGACCTACCACCCTACCATAAACTTTACTACAAGTGTGGTTAACCTGACTATCCCATTCAAGATCACTTGTTAAGACAAATAATAAGTTGACTACCCTATCGACAAATCAATTACCAAGTAAAATGAAAGGCTTTGGATCACTTAGTCGCTCGCGAGTAATAAAGATTGCTTTTGTTTTCCAGCATTTATGGGAAGCAAATTATTATTGGACCAATTCAAAATTCGTTGAAGATCAGCATTCATCATTTGAACTAATTCATTTATATGCAAGCTTGAACAGCAAATGTACAGCTGAACATCATCAGCAAACATGTTTATCTGACAATGCTGAATTACTGATGGCAAATCATTTATGTATAGTGAAAACAGCAAGGGCCCCAGTACTGACCCTTGTGGAACTCCACTAACTATATTTATGGACTGGGACAAAATTCCATCCATTGACACACATTGCGTCCGGTTTGTTAAATAAGATTGAATTAAATTGATGGCACTTCTCGAAAAACTAAAGTTATTAGAAAGTTTACGCAATAGTTTGTTGTGGGATACCAGATCAAATGCTTTTGAGAAATCTATCAATAACAGAAGAGCAATTCCTTTTTTATCAATCTCTTTATGGATGCCATCATGGACTTTTAGAAAAGCAGTAGTAGTATTGTAACCTGATCTGAATCCGGATTGAAAATCACTTAGCAAGCCATTATTTTGAATGAAGTATAAAATTTGTTGTTTCAAAAGCTTTTCAAAAACTTTTGAAAGAGCAGACAAAATGCTTCTTCTTCTTCTTCCTGGCATTACGTCCCCACTGGGACAGAGCCTGCTTCTCAGTTTAGTATTCTTATGAGCACTTCCACAGTTATTAACTGAGAGCTTACTATGCCAATGACCATTTTTGCATGTGTATATCGTGTGGCAGGTACGAAGATACTCTATGCCCTGGGAAGTCGAGAAAATTTCCAACCCGAAAAGATCCTCGACCGGTGGGATTCGAACCCACGACCCTCAGCTTGGTCATGCTGAATAGCTGCGCGTTTACCGCTACGGCTATCTGGGCCCCTAGACAAAATGCTTATAGGGCGTAAATTAGACAAATCTGAATTTTCTGGCTTTTTTATAATCGGTATAACTTTTACAATTTTCCATAAGTTCGGAATTTTTTTCGGAATCAATACACAAATTGAATACATAAAAAAATGGGCTATTTTTAAAAATCGTAATGGTATTTCGTCCAGTCCAACTGCATCTGATTTTATTGAATGCATTGTAGGCCAAATCTGATCTGCTGTGACATTAGAAAACGTAAAACCATTTGCATTGAGAGTAGGTACAGGAAACGATGATTCACTATTTGTGAAATTTGCTCCAAAAGAGGCATTGATTTCATCAGCAGAATTATTGAACTGATTATTACCTAGAGTGGAATTGGAAACCTCAATAGTTTTCAATTTTTTCCATAGAGTTTTGCTAGAACTGGTATTATTTATTGTCTCACACGTGTAGTTTTTCTTCGCAATGTTTATTAAATTTGTAAATTTGTGTTTCGCAATCTCTTGTATTGATTCAGTGTCTCCGTCGATTTATGGCTTTTCCACGATTGATATGCTATATCTCTTACAATTATAGCATTCAAAATACTATTATTGAACCATGGGTTAGTTTTTGGTTTAGAAACGCGAACCGGAACACAGTGATCGAGCAATTTTAAGAGGCATGGGTCAAAAAAATCTAAAGCTATATTTGGATCGGTCATGCTATACAAAAGTGACCAATCAATTGACTCTACTGCTGCTTCAAGTATCGAATAATCAATTCTATTGAAATCTCTGTAGGTACGGGTAACCATATCACTCTCATTACGCGAGATATTCAACGACCCAAAGATTATGTCATGTCTGGAAAAACCTGGTAATGAAACTTGGTTGAACTTAAGTACAAAATCTGGACTACTAGTAAACATAAGATCAATAAGAGAACAACCTGCAGAATAGTAATAAGTTGGTTCAACACTAACACAATTTAGACCAAAGATATCCACAACACTATTCAATTTAGCCGCCAAGGTGCTGTTTGTTCTTAAATCAATATTGAAATCGCCAAGAACTAAAGTTTGAGAGTAATTTACAAATGATTCCTGAAGCCTTTCATAAATGATTTCGGAACAATCATTTCTTGGTGGATTATAAACAGTACCTAGTAAAAACTTTTCATTGCCATAAGAAACTTCTAGAAAAATATATTCAACACGATTGAAGTTATCAATCAATGTTGTGAATTCAGATCTAGATAGCATTTTACACTTCAAATAATTTCTGAAGTATACACAAACACCTCCTCCTTGACTATAAACACGATCATTTCTAATCAAATTATAACCATCAATTGCAAATACTTCGTCAGAAGAAGAAGAAGATTATGGCCAATTCCAGCCGAACTTCTAATTGATTATTTGTGCATCTTCACTGATTTTGGTCAATCACGGAATAGCAACCATTGATATGTGTAGTCAGTCTAAGCTAAGCTAAGCTAAGCTAATCAGAATAAAAGGTGCTATCGTGACATTACTTTTGAATCAGCATGAATAGCTTTTCAATCGATTATTTGTCACATTTGATAAAATGCAAAAATATGTTTTAATGAATTACGCGCTTTTATCATGTTTGTCCATTGTTTAAGATCTGGGCTCACAGTGACAGTTCGTGACAGCAGAATCTCGGCTCACCTTGACGTACATAAATTTCGTATCGGTTTCTCCCTCCCAGGTTCTAACTATTGTTTTATTGTAGGACGAAAACTTGAACAAAGGGAATACAGGCATGGAAAACAAGGACCTTATGGATTTGATGGAAGTGCTGGAATTATTCCACTTTTCAAGAATACTTTGTGTGAGCTAACAAGTTTATGGCCGTACTGCTGAAAGCAAGGCTGAAAGTCTTCATAATTATAAAAGTTATTTTACTCGCATATTTCTCAGGAATACAGAGATTCAATGATAAAGGTCCTGAGTAAAGTTTTAAAACTTTCACATCAAGGCGTTTGCTGCAGATTTTTTTCAGTTCTTCTTTTGAATAGTTTCACAATATGAAGCGTTTCGTACTGGCTGACGGGATGATGAAACTTTTACTTAATGTTTGTTTTTATTTTACACTACACTAACACAAGCACACATCGATTATCTCCTCACCTTTTCTATATCGCATTGGTAGATTATCCCTTCCTGTCAAACCACGAGCTAGTTTCACGGTAAGCCGTCATTTCAGCACAATATAGAGAGCTACACGGAGAAATCAGACAACTCAAAAAATATGTTCTTTTTACTCAAATTAGGGTAAACTGCATTTAGTTTTTACCCACGGTTGGGTTGTTTTGCCTCTCTCGCAACAGCAATGTTGCCAAAAACAGAGAGAGACGCATCGACCCAGCGTCGAAGTTCAATGGAATAAGCCAAATTTGGGTTCTTTCGAATTTACCTAACGCTAAGTTATTTTGACCCATCACAGAGACTTCGAAAGCTAACGCTGGATAGATTTTTTTTTGCACTGAGTTGTTTGTTTTGCCGCTGTCAAATGGAAACATCCTAATGATAGGTATATATCAGTACACCTAAATTTGGGTTATCCAACGGAAAAGCCGAATTGCGTCAAAAGAAGTCAAAGTTGGGTTGATTTGCGGCTCCGTGTAGACCATATTGCTTTCACCTTACAGCAATTTCATCTTGTGTGCACTCCGTAGAGATCGACCCAGGGAGCACCGTCCAAGGCCTTTAATTTACCGACCAAGTTGGGCTGAGGTGTTCACAGGCAAGAAAGTGGTCAACATTTGAACCGTGAGTTATTTAATTGAATATTCCCTAATTTGTAACCTAATAAGGTGAATTGAAAACCCTAATTGAACTTATATTTAAAGAGCCTACTTAAAATGTTACCTAGAACTATATACATGCTCTTATTCCAATACCGAATACTAAACTACATGCATTTGTCAGGTGAGGTGCATTTTGTTGCCTATTTGAATTGTTGGCGAGTCGAGGTTTCTAATATAAGGCTGTAGAACACTGAATGTGAGTTTATATGATAATTATATATGTATTAAAATAACCTAATGAAATCTCAATAAATTACAGCTTTAAAGCTACTTGTGTAAAGACTGCTAACAGAAGTGTTTCTACTCAAAACCGTTCGACTCCACAACACATTACAAACACTTTATTTAGAAACATCTACATTTATTACCCTAACTAACAATTAAACATATATTGGGTTTTCGGTTTTAAAATTGGGATCTCGGCTCCGTCTAAGCCTCCTGCCGTATTTTACACTGCTGGTAGTTGGATGACGAAAATACTCGTTGCTTCGTTAACATCCTACTTCGCGATTTTGCTCATGTTGCACCGAGGGTATCTTCAATGCGGTTCAACTCTCGAACACCATCTATACGGCAACACACGTGAGCTGGGAACAACTTTTATAGTGATGGGCGATCAATGAACGAATGTGCAAGTTGAGAATTAAAGACCGACTTTTTAACTAAAGCATAATCAACGAGCATAGCCCACACTCCGAAAGCACTTGGGCAGCGGTCACGACGTCATAGGAAATTTTAATGCTCATGTTGGTCAGGAGGAGGAGTTCAGACGAACGATTGGAAAATTAAGCAGCTCTCTGGCTGACGAACGAAAACGGTTAACGACGTAATGCTTTCGCCGCTTCCAAGAATATGGCCATTTGTAGCACCTACTACTAGCACAGCCTTCCATACCGATACACCTGGAGATCATCACAGCAAACAAAATCACAAATAGACCACGTTCTGATTGATGGACGGCACTTATCCGACATTATCGACGTCAGGAACTATCATGGCGCTAACATCGACTATCTGGTGATGGTTAAGCTGTTTCCAAAAATCTCCGTCGTTAACAACTAACGGTACTGACGGACGCTCCGGAATGACCTAGAGCGGCTTGAGCAACCGGATGGCGCAACTACAAACGCGCTGCACCTAGAGACTGCCTTACCGGAAGAGGAAGAGTTGGATGAAGCCCCTCTTGATGACTGCTGGAGAACAGCGAAAACAGCCATCAACGATGCAGCTGAGAACAACATCGGGTAGGTGGGACAGAGTCGACGGAGCGATTGGTTCGACGAGGAATGTAGGCATATTCTGCAGGATAGAATACGGCGCGAGCGGTCATGCTGCAGCTAGGGACCCGACAGAACGTGGGACGTTATAAAAGTGTAATGGTTCGTAGTACTCCCTCAACAGGTTATCAAAGTTTTGCGCGGATAGTGCCAAATGCTACCATAATTTGAAGTCACCGACCAATAGAAGACTCTGTATAAATCCCATGGGAGCAACCATTGGTAGCAGGCCATGATTAACATTCTGGAGCTTCGCAGTAGCTAAGATCGGAGATGGAACAGTGAGTGTGGTTTTTGGAGGACACATGTATAATTTGGAGCCCTCAGTTATGGAAGGCTGTAATACCTTGATACCCCTTCCACCCATTCTACAGAACCCCGTGGTTGTACCACAGCACCGTGGTTTACCTTAAAATTGGGCGACAGATCCGGCCATCGGTACATCAGACCGAAAACCAGAAGACAAAGGGGTGAGGTCATCTCAGGCCTATTCTTCAAGCTGATCATCGCGTGGTCCAGTTTGGCGGCAAAGGCTACGAAGCTTGCTGGAAACGGACCAGCAGAAGAAAGGGGCCCTGAAGAAGCAAGAAAAGGTCAGAATAGTGCTAAGAAAGTGGGTAATGTAGGTTGAAGATAGATAGCAAGGTTAGGGTTACTGGGGGTAAACCGCGCCCTCTAAAGAAGGAAGCGTTTTTAGCTATGAAGAACATTATTATAAGCCATTTTTTATCCATTATCTCATAGACAAACATGTTTTCTATCAAATAGTAGAAACAGCCATCCATTTTCTTTTTTCTGGAGTTAATAAATCAATTTTTACAAAATGCTTGCTTATCTGTATTTTTATTTTTTGCGGGGTAAAACGCGCCACCTGATCTCGGCGTTAGTCGTTCGCGCGCAATCATGCTTGCAAATACGTTGCATATATTAGGGCGTTTGATCAGATGTTATTGCTCGATTATAGTATACATGCTGATTCGAAAAATGTGCATTTGTAAGGTTCAAATAGGCACGTAACTACAGCGTGCCATTACGTTTGCTGGAATTTGAATTCAAACGGCTGTTTTGGTGTTATGAAATAGGTGTGGCCGTTTTGCCCCACGAGTTGATTAAAGTTTAAGTCCTTCAATATGCTTTTTAAGGATAAATTCAACACTTTTTTCGCAAGGAATACAAACTATGGGAGTGCACAACGCGATTCTTGGTGATAGTTTCAAAAGTTTTGTTGTTCATCGGCCTGAAAAATGGCCTAGAAAATAACACAAAATTACGAGAAACGTTTTTTCCAGTTTTTCACGATTTATGCCAGGTAAACACTGAAAAATATATATAGAGAAGCATTTTAATACATTTTCCATTATCTCGGGTGAAAAACAGCGTCCCAAAGCATGTCATTCGTTCAAAACAAGGGTGGCGCGTTTTACTCCAACGGCGCATTTTACACCCAATTCCCCTATATAAAAGGAGAGAGTGAGAAAGAAGAAGAAGAAGTAGAAGAAGAAGAAGAAGAAGAAGAAGAAGAAGAAGAAGAAGAAGAAGAATAAACAGAAGTGTGAAAAGGCAACCCAAGTGTTTTCCTGAATTCCGTGAAACAGCAAAAATAAGCGTGCCGACGCTAAAGATGAAGGCTATACAGTCTCATATTAGCCGCTGGGAATGGTCACCTTCTGTGAACCCTCCTTAAGCTGACTGTAGCTGCCGGTGATGAGCCGTGAGATACAAACGGCAACAGCAGACCCGCCTCTTTCACGAGAAAAAAAAAGCCGCCTGTAGGAGACGGAGTACGAGGATATGGAACAGCTGTGCCGGTCTCAAGAAACGCGTAAGTTCTATCAGAAACTCTACGCATCCCGCAAAGGCTTCGTGCCGCGAGCCGAGATGTGCAGTGATAAGGATGGGAGCATCTTGATGGACGAGCGTGAGGTGATCGAAAGGTGGAAGCAGCACTTCGACGAACACCTGAATGGCGCTGACAGCACAGGCAATGAAGGACGGGACAACGGAGCAAATACAATATTTCAAAACTAAGCGAATTTAAAAAAAAAATGACTTTTGGCCAGCTAGATTCCCAAAATACCCCTTAGTGCGCCAGACCGGTCGCAATCCTCCTGGAAGATGGATCACACCGGGAAAGTGTGGAAGCGCTGCTGCCGGAGTGGGAAAAGGTTTTTGCCTTGATTGAGAGGTTTCGTTTCAGTTTTCCGGCTGAATGAAGGAGGGGATTGTCGTGTCGGTTGTATTGTGTGGCACAAAAAGAATAGAGCAGCGACAACAAACCTCAGAGAAAGGGCAATCGAAAGTGGATTCTTTTGGGTTTGCCTCGCAATGGAAGCGGGATGCTGCCGGTGGGTTGTGCGGTGACCAGACCAAACGGACACCCGATTTGCATATATACACTGCTGTGGTGTATTGATCTGTGGGATTGCATGGGAATGTTGATAGAAAAAGTGTCTTTTGGGAAGGCTTATGAGGTGATATGGTAGAATGGACATAAAATGTTTAAGAAAAGGATACTTTTGCGGAACATGGGTTGTCTTCAACTTCTAAAGATTTGTTCTGCGTGTTGCAAAATAATGTTGAAAATTTGAAGCAATACCACATGATTTCTGTTCGTCTTTGTTTTGTTAATAGTGTTGCTTCCATTAGAGGGACGAACAAGCTCTAAAGATTATTTCACAAGTTATTTACTAATATTCAATAACGGCAGTTTTAAATTTATTCGACTTAAGATGGTTATAAAACGAAGCCAAACTTTGAATTTGCTAGTGCACAAGACGAGAGAATCTGACAACAGTTCGCGTTAAAAAACAATCAAATTGCTTACTTGCTGGTGGTGACCAATGGGATAGCTTTTCTACACGGAGCGCTGTTTCGTTCTCAAGTCTTGTGCTCTTGAAAATTTGAGGTGTGGCTTCGTTCTATAATCACCTTAAACGAACTTTTTCAATTATTTACGAAGAGAAAGGTCAGATTATTCAGATTTTCGTTCTGTGCAGATAGATTTTTCCCGATACATTGTAAACATATTCGTCCAAAATCCACTTAATTTTGTAAGGGCATAAACTTTCGGACCTTTATACCGACTTTCAACATGAAAAGAGAAAGTTTTCACCCCATCAAACCCTCATTCATCGTCGTCCTTTCTCGTGGCTATTGTAAATTAATTAAGCTTGACATAATTTAAAACATAATTTAAAACGTCGACTGGGTTGCAACTTTGCTTTTCCACTCGCCAGGCAGTAATAGCCCTCAAAGAAAATTCAAATTTTCTACTCCACCAACCCCTGCTCAAGCACCTTAAATAGGCAGCTACTTACTTTCCACCGTCCGTGTGGAAAGTTAATTGTATCGAACACTTTTCTTAAAGTAGTTTGTGAGATCAGGACTGAATCGAGGAAATTCAAAAGACATTCTTCTTGGCTATCTTGAATCAGAAGAAGGAATGTGAATATCTAAACCACTAGTTTAACATTAATTGATTTTCCTTTTATTCCAAGGAAAGAGAGCTGACCCTGATTGAACACCTTCTTTTCATCGCCAAAGTGTTCCACGAGATGGCCAACGACAATAGCCGCTAAGCTCGAATTGTAAAGTGCACACAGCCTGTCATCCTGCTTTTCCTTCCTTTCTCATACCCCCTCAATGGTTTTCGCGGATCACTTCCGGATACATGAATTAGCCATTAATTAATAGAGACATGGTTCAACGGTGTGACGACGCGACGGTTGAAAAGCAACTAAGGGTATGTGATATGATTTTTTTGCAAGGCGATACGAAACAAAAGGATACACGAAATTTAAAGCTCTGGTAATAACGAAAGAAGTATGCAAATGATAAGTATCTTATGAAACGATTCTTAATCCTATCAGCTCCACTTTCAATTATTTACGAGCCGACTGGAAAATATATGAAACATACAGCGATAGTTACCTTTGAGTTTAAAAGTTCTTTGCAAACAAAACTTAAAATTGGCAATGCTCTCGAAACATTACCAAATTCCATCGTTGAAGCAAGGGGCATTGCAATATAAAAAATCGATTCCGTGATTATGGACGATCTTTTTTAAAACTTGAGGAGAACACAATTTCAACGTACTCGTGATCTTGCTTTGAAAACGATATGGATTTGCAAAAAGAATTGAATAAACGTTTTTCTCGAAAAAGGTGAAGATAAAAAGAAGCCAAACCTTGAATTGTCTGGACCACAAATCTGGAGAACTGGACATCCATGTAAGCCGAAAACTTTTGCGATCACAGCAAGTGAGTGACCAATCGATTGTATTTTCAATTTTATCGAGTGTTTAGTTCTTCAGATTCGTGCTCTCGAAAAATTGAAATTTGAATTTGATTCACCTTCACCAAAAATAAATAAAAATATTTTTTTTTCATTTGAACCCTAGCTCTGATGAGTTCAGCTCCGATACCATCCTTGCCTGCGGCCTTGTTATTCTTTAGCTGGCAAATGGCATCCTTAACTTTCCCCATCATGGTAGCTGGTTGGTTTCCACTGTCCTCTGTACTGACGTAGCCATCACCTTCGCTGTCCTGACCTTCTGTACCTGTGTTCTTTGCGCCATTCAGGTGTTCCATACATAAATCCCTCAAGATCAATTAAATGATGACCACATCCACCAAAATGAGTAAAAAATACATCGTTTCTGATGTAAGCTATTGATTTTGTTTTTGTTTTTTGTTTTCCGTGTACCATCACAAAATTCCATTACAAAAAAATAGAGCTCTAAATTACGAACTAATGCATTTACTGAATTTACTGAAACACTAGGTTCCCTGTTAAATATGTGTGAAACAATGTTTTAAAATATCCAACAAATTTTTGAATTGTTAATAGAAGAATATATGACGCCCTATGAAATTTTGTTATTTAAAAGAAATTAATATTATTGATTTAAACTGTGAAATTCAAAAATCCGTAATAATAAAATCATCATTATTGGCATTTTGAATATAAAATTGAAATCAATTTAAAACTATTATGAAGAAAAGATGTCCTAAGCAGCCCAAGCGTTACAATTGGCCCATATTAACTGGTCTTACCAAACATATATATGCTGTTTGAGACAGTGTTGCAATGGATCTTCTTCACGAACATTCATTTACGCATCTTAGTGATTCAAGAATTGCCGACTTTCATTATATATTTCCGGAACATGATCAGAAACCCAAAATAGGAATGAACGCTGCGAGGAATATGAAAAACGATCACACATCCAAAGTGCGTGCTACCTTCATTCATCAGAAGCATTCATTTCTACATACTCTGTTCATTCACGCGCTTCGTTTCGATGTTTTCATTCTTCGCGAGTTTGACAGCAACGGTTAGCTTTTTTTCCATTCGATCGCTTTTTCAACATGGACAAGTTTCAAGTGTAGAAAAATAACGTTAAAACCTATTATTCTGAGTGCGGATGATGAAATCAAAGACGAAACAGGTCAAATAGTTTCTTACCAGTGCAGTGCCGATGAGAAAAATGGCCACCGGTGTAATTACAGACAAAAAGTCTTGATTCCTGGTAAGTTGAAACTTTGTTGTCTTGTTTGTCGAATAAAAAAAAAATACTTTTCCGTTTTCATACAGCAAACTTCAAGCGCCACATCATTTGTCATCATCCGGAAGTGGCAAATAACCTGGGAGTTAGTGATGCTCACACTGGAGAACCATCGGCGAAAAAGTCAAAACCGTCGAAGATTATGGTGGAAACAGATCGACCCACTACAATTCTTGGAACTTTGACCCTTGCCACGATACACAGCTTGCCGCTTCGTTTTCCTGACTGGGAAGGAATGATGATATTGGTGGGTCCTTTTTGGAAAGCGGCAGAGTTTGATTGATTCAGCGTCGCGGCGAGGCCGCTCATTTTTTGGAACCAATGTGCAGATTGCCGATGAGAATAACTGTATAGCCGTATGACACCTAGGTGAGTTATGCTACTTAAAATAGTTTTTTTTCCGAATAGTTTATAGTTAGGTCTCTTATGAGATGCTACCACCCACTTTACTTTTACCGCAGTTCATTGTTTATGACACACATTCTGCCGTTCCACGCATATTTGGTCCCGCGGTTAATATGCTTTGCATAAAACATGGGACAAAAAGGCATAGAAGGGCAGCATAAGAGATGGAACACAAATCTCGCCTAACTAATGATCTCGCCCTAAAAGCCGTTAGTATCCAAGTGTGTAGCTTGTTAATTTTAACCAAATGGACCGAGGTAAAAGCTATCACCTCTGAGATAAATTGGGACTTTATCGACACCCTTCTCGTCGCGTTTTTTAGTATGAGGCCTCCAAGACTTTTGTAAAACTTGTCACGCTATGTACGACACCCATTCCCCTTGGAGCGTGACATAGTTTCAGGCGTGAATTTGAGCGAATAACATATTTGTTCTAGGACATAAATGCAATTTAAAAAAGAACTGAAGCAAGAATATGAGTTTTATCCCATTCTACTGTACACATAAGTTTTTTTACACGATTTATTTTTGCGCGTTTTTGTTCACCGGTTTTTTAACAGTGTCGTGTAAAAAAGCGTAATATCAAAACAACGACGGTAATAAATCTCTTTACTTCGAAAAATAAAACGACATGCAAAAACCGGGATCAGATTTTTTCTCATCCAGCTTTTTACGCTGGGTAACTATAAATTTTTTGATAATAAATCTTCGAGCTATTTAGTAGAATACCTATAAGTAGATGAAAAAACCGAATTTAGTACTATACCATTTAATTCCACTAGAGTTTGTATCCTTTGACAGATACGCGTATTTCGACCTCAACTGTAACTCTAGTACAGTCGAGTCTAGTACACGACACTGAAGACGGCCTTACAGTTGAGGTCGAAATACGCGTATCTGTCAAAGGATACAAACTCTAGTGGAATTAAATGGTATAGTAGTTTCTTGCCTGCACCATACAATTTTTCGGTTAGATCTCAGTAATCCTTGAATGATAAAAAAAAAATGTTTACCTATAGTAGTCATTTTTTCGAGAATCTTGTTTGGGCTTGATTTTCTTCAATCTATTTAATAATTCACATTAATAATTTCTACTGTTTTCAGATTCTGGAGAAAAATAAAACTGTTGCAACATCCAAACAGTGTCATGTACAATTTCAGATATCGAACTGATGAATGCACTCGTCGGAGACAATACTGCCCATACTCGCATAACAGTCCCATATGGATTTTAACCATTTTTTAGTTAACTTCATGAATGGTGTTTATTTTTAGTGTACTTTATGAAATCATGCTTAAAATTGCATTTTTGTATGGACAAAATGCGAAAACAATACCAAATCATGTGCGTCCCATATTGAAAGTACCCGCATAATAGTCCCATTAGTGAATTACAAAGAAGTTGAAGCAAACCTGGCCCTGTTATAAGTTTTGTAATCTTGCATCGTATTTTTTTTATTAAAAGGAGAAATAATACAAATTTCAATTTCTCAAATCATGTTTATTCATGTAAAGTATCTATTCTTACGTGATATTAAAGTTTTCCCAGAATGATTTCTGCTGCGATGTTCTAGAACCGCAACTCGGAAATGTGTGCTTGCGAGCTTCTAAACCAAAAATAGTCAAAATAGCTTCCCTTTTAGTCAATGCTGCTGCTCTTTCTACTATTGTACTTCGGCCAATGATCACCGGACTCTCCGGTAGGCTTAATTTGTTATGGCAGGAAATTGGGTTGATTTTTTTTCGGCCAGCCAGAGTTTCCACAGTCACCTTAAGTAGGTACATGCGACTTCTAAAACCAAGAAGAAGTGGTTCATGGCATACAGCAGGACAATCCACATATATCTAAGGAACCTTCAATAGCTTTGCCGTCTTCATGCTGACCGAAAATTGCTTTGTTGCATTGCTTGAAACCAACATCCCTGTGGTGGATTCAATCAACTTTCTAGATTTGCCGAACGGAACATGTTCTGCAGTTAAATAAAATCCAGGAGAGTCTTCAACATGATCACTGTTGCCACCGAATAGTACAATAACTTTGAAGGACATTTTTAATCCACATTTACTAGTACTAACAGTTGCAGTTACAAACATTCCTTGGGATTTAGCGTGAGATCTTCTGTAAACTTGAAAACGATTATGTCAAGTTGCGTAAAAAACATAGTAAGCCAGTCCCCCGTAATGGGACTGGTATGCGGGTATATTTGTGTTTGGCAAGAAAAATACTCGGATAACGAGTCCCATTGGATTGAATCTTAGATTAAGATATGTAAAATAACCACTTTAACTATATTGTAGTTCTTGAAGGTTTTATAATACTACAATGATAATGTGTTGAGTAATCCCACCACAATTTACTACTGTCAGCAACGGTGAAACGAAAACGTTTTGTATTATGTTGAGAAGCGTTTTTCTCTACATGATGATTTTCCTAATGGGACTGTATTGCGAGTATGGGCAGAATAGGTCTTGAATTAACTTGATCTACACTCAACCTTTGTGAAATGTAGCTACCTCCTCTCACAGTGCACCAATCCTGAAGTTAATTTTATCGGCAATGATTTATTCCTTAGTTTTACTCAGGATACCTAAGCAGACTACTGATACTGGCACAGACTAAGATCATTAGACAAATTGATGTGAGCCCAATTTATGCTGGAAGCATTATTTATAAATAGCCTAACTCCAGCACCCAACGCTGTTTTTTTAATTTTAATGTAATTAAACAAGTATTCAAAAATTTCTGTGATACTAGGTCATGGGATGTTTTATTGAGAGTTGTTTTTTTAAACTTATTGCTGATTTAATCGAACCCATGGATACTTTAGCAGCTAGAGAAATGGTTCAAGAATGTGTGCGATGTTCCGTGCTCTAAAAGCAGATATACGATATATTGCAATTTCGCCACATCAGTGTAAAGAATATGAATAATATTCGAGGAAGATCACGACAACCAAAAGTTTTGTGTATTTACTGAAACCATAGTGTTGATGATTTCGAAACAATTCGGTATATTTTTCATTCGAATCACGAAACTGTATATATTGCTGTTCGCGTTTGACGTGCAAATCCAACCTAACTGGGCTTCAAATGCGGCAACACAAAGTAACCAAAGGATACTTAGCAACTATGATCATTATCACCGCCAACCTAGCAAAGAAAATCAATCGTTGACTTCGCCTTCCTTGTTAAAAATCTTACCGCATTTGGTGTTCCCGCATTTGATATTTGCATTTCAAGCGCACACAGCTATATTTGGAGTAAGTATATTTTGAGTTGCGGTGCCTGTTACCATCTGAAATGAAAAAAAATAGATGTTAAGATAATGAAAATTTGAGTTTATGAAATGCAACACGAAAAGATCCTATACAAACATCAGTGAAAATTTTTGACAATTCTATCAACAAACTAGAATTACTGGCTACCAAGATCCTGCCATAAAATCTGTACACAAGAAACGTCAAAATCGAATCACCCCTGGCTGTTTTATGGCTATCGTAAGAAGCTGGATACTAAACAATGTTCTCAAAACTTTGTTTAAAAACGTTCTTAACAATAAAACCGATTTTAATTGTTCTTTTTTTTTAATAACGCGGTTTTTTATGTGATACGTCGGTCGACGTAAAAACATTAGTGTGCATACGGTTTATAAAAGGCGATTAAGAGTTTTTAAACATGTCAACATTCAAGTTTTTTTTTACTTTCAGCACTGCATGAGATGATCGAGCGTCAAACCAAAGAGAATTTGAAAGCAGTTATGAAGCATGAGTTCGATAATTTCATAATATTGCGAAAACAATTACTAACAGTTGCCCATGACAATGGCGCGAACATGGTGGCGTCCGTTAAGCTGCTGAAACGCTTAATCGACGAAGGTGAGGACGATCATGGTTCATCGGTTGGATCTACGGTACAGAAAGAAAAGGCTGCCAAATTTTAGCCATGCTATTTTGAATAAGGTATGCAGGCCCAGATTTGCGGGGAGCCCGGTCTTCCCAATTAAGCGGCCTTGGCTCTAGAGCTCTAGGTTCTACATGATGAAAAATTGCCTGGGTCCCGGTCTAGGGAATCGAATAAAAAACAACAATGGAGCGAGGCAGTCCCAACGATAGTACCTATCATATATAAATTAAATGGTAAGCAAAGTTGTCCACGCTTCTTCCTTTCGCAAATTTGAAAATTTCCATTTATATGTTATTCACAAGTGAAAATTTTGATAGCCCTTAATATCTGAGTTAAGTTTTTCAAACTCAAGTCTGCCAGGCCATTTTAATATTTGCACCATATTGATGATGTGCTGCAAATACGAGTACTCACAAGAAAATACTAAAAGTCATTCAGGTGCTTTTCAGTATTTCGTTTGTTACCAAAAAATATCAGTCAGATGACGCGAAACTAAATAGGTAAACTAATATTTCGCCCAATATTATGGTATGCCATTGTTTGCCAATTATGCCATGGTTTGATGCCATAATTCGAAATATCGCATACCCTTAGCAACAACGGAAAGAAAGAACATCGCGGTGTTGTTTTTGCAGCTTCATCAACTCGCAACAGCAACAGCGACTCTGACAGCATTCGCCAGCAGCGTTCAAATGGTGGCGGGGGCGAAGAATCTCAACCAGGAATCCCCAGCCCAGTCAAATGAAACTGATCCTGCTGGCTGGCTGGCATCTTGAGCAGGGTGAAGTAGTTAGATTGGCGCTGCCGGTAGGTCGACATCGATGTTGCGACGACGAGACGGTGGGATGCCATTAAGGATTTTTAATTTCATTATTTACGTTAATTAAAAGACAAAGCTGTTTAATTATATTTGCGGGAAATACCGGCATGGAGTACGCTGGTCTGGGGTTGGAGGGGACAAGGGCTGATCAATTATCAACACAATTAACGACCGAGGCAACCACATGGGGGGAATAGATTCGCGAGATTTTCGGCAGATGGATGTATCCATTATTTTCAAGTTGTTTATTTGTTTAAATTGCCTAATTGCTATCATGTAAAATACAGGCTTATTTCCTTTCCGTTTAATTGGTACATTAGATTTCATGCAAGGGTGGCACAATGTAATATTTACCATTTTTGTGGTTTGAATTATAAACTACGGCTAACTTTGTAAGTTTTTTCACCACATCCTAGACCAGTGGTACTCATCCTGAGGTCTCTCGAAGCCCAAGAGAAAAAGACTTATGAGCTAACGAATACTTAAAATTAATTTTTGAAAATAAATGCATTATTTTATGGATATTTTAGGTTTTTTCTATTAATAAATTGGATATAAGCATCGAGCCTATTGTTTTAATAAAACATAGATTCTCTTCTTAATTGAACATACTTGAATGGAGAATGCTATGTGGCTTTTTATTCTGCAAAAAGAACAGTACTCAATGTTGTGCAAGAGTTATCAAAACCAGCCTCAGCTCCTAATAAAAAAAACGAAAAGTTTCCATGATCTTCAATTTTTCAATTAGATTATGCCAGCAAAACTCTACTGGTGCAAATCAAGAAAAATGTCACTTGCCGCACTTTTAATAAACCTCGCAAACATAATCCGCTCGTTCGGCTGCTGCTGCTGCTTCTGGTTGATTTATCAAATTCAACAACTGCACTGCAGAGGCAGCCATTGTGTAAAGCTAACTTTTTCCCCAGTCGGCCAAACTTTTGGTTCCTTCCGTTGCTCCGTCACCGTCTTCTGTCCCGACCGGCCGGAAGTGAGCAAATACGGTGGCGTGAAAGAAACTTGTCGCGGAGTTTAACTGAACACTCCAGTGTAGAAGTTTGGGGTCACTACATAAAATACATTCAAAAGTGTTTTATTCATAACGCTGTGAAAACTCATCTAGTTAAAACCCTTCATGACCCATTCGAAAGGCAATGAGTTAATTTCTTAGATATTTTGATACAACAAATTTAGAATTTTGTTAACTTGATTTTCACTTGAAGCAATAATATTCTCTCCAACGAGTAGGTACATTAAGAGTATTGCAAAATTTTGGTGTCACCCTACAGCTTAAACATGTAATATTCTTTTTTTTTTAATATTTCTGCGTTTATGGTTTATTTCTATGATCTTTAAAAACGCATACATAAATGGTATGAAATTTAACAGAATGTTTGTCAACTACCGAAAAGCTAAACATTACATATAATTTGCAATTGGATTAGATGGACAAATTGATGTGAAGATTTGCGAAAAAGTTACACGTCTTCTCAGTGAGAATCGAACTCAAGACTCCCCGATCTCTAGTTGGGGCGCGTTAACCACTACGCCATGAGAGGACTCATGAACGCAGAAGTTAACCTGAATTCGATTTCAGCTCAATAATCACGTGGTCCTCTTTCGCAAAGTGCACCTCTTTCGGAAGAATTAGATGCCCATCCAAACACAACGCTTTCTATATATATCCAATGCCTAGCCCGAGAGCGCATTGTTTTTTTAGATATAGGAATAGCACACTACACTAGCCAGCAACTGCGCTGGCTGAGGTTTCTATTGTGTGGGCTTCCAATGGGTCGCGACGTTCTCAAACGACCGGTTACGGAACATGAGTCCGTTGCTCGATAATTCTCGATTATTCTTCCGAAAGAGGTGCACTTTGCGAAAGAGGACCACGTGATTATTGAGCTGAAATCGAATTCAGGTTAACTTCTGCGTTCATGAGTCCTCTCATGGCGTAGTGGTTAACACGCCCCAACTAGAGATCGGGGAGTCGTGAGTTCGATTCTCACTGAGAAGACGTGTAACTTTTTCGCAAATCTTCACATCAATTTGTCCATCTAATCCAATTGCAAATTATATGTAATGTTTAGCTTTTCGGTAGTTGTTAAACTTCCACTCGGCTGGTTGGCCGTAAACCACGATTCATAAATAAAACAAGAATGTTTGTGTTTTAAGTTTGAGATGACCCCAAACTTTTGAACGGTGACTGTTTTATTAATTTTAAAAAGTTTTCAAAGATTTACCGCCAAAATTTTTGAAAAATGTCAGAACTTCAAAGTGAAGTGATGTGAACAATAAAAAAAATATGTTTGCCAAAATACAAAACAAGATTTACTTATAATTTTCTGCAATCAGAAAGTTATGAACATGAAATCAGAATCAGATATTAACGTGTAATCAGAAAGGTATGAGCAAAAAACACTTTTGAATGTTTCTTAGTGGGTGACCACAAACTTTTTCACGAGAGTGTACGTACCGAAAAAATTTTCGTCGCCCAAATCGAATAATAAAAATCGTTGAGAATCGGTTCACTTGGCATACCGGGGAAGGTTCCGCACAGCCTCGTTGATTTCACCGACCAGTGAACTAAAAAGGGAGGGAGGGTCGTGATGCGAATAGATGGAGCGTGCAATATTGTGAGTGGGGAGGCAACTTTAATCCATTCAGTGGAAAATATCAAAGTGGGAAGTGAATTTTCTCTACTCGAATAGATTTTTTATCCACTACCTACTTTGGTGGGGCTTTATTTGATCCTGTTTGCTGCCTTAGTTGGGCGTATGTTGTATAAAAGAATGAACGTAACGGTATGGGGAATTTTACGGATCAAATATTGGATGTGACGAAAAAATGGGTCGATTGAAACGTCAAGCAATGATACGTGAGAATAAAGGTGTAAAATTGGGAATTATTACTGTATAGAAAAAAATGTTCGAAAAAAGACGTCGCTAAATGCGAAAGATGTTATCATCATCAGCAGTTAATAATATCAAAATGTGCAGATAAGTATTGCTTTTGATATTACAATGAACACCTAAATTATCTAGAGACGGAACACAAAGATGAGTGACTTCAAACCGCTTATTAGTGATAAGTTCTGTCTCCGGTTCGTGTCGTATTCCAAGGAGAAGAAAATTACTTCAGAATATCAAATAAGGGTATTCCATACCAGATAATTTCATTGTAATACTTACTACCGTAAAACGGGGTCATTTCGTATTACTATCGGAAAAGCTAGCTACTAATTTTGAATTTCGTTATACCGACACCTAAGAGATTACATGTGAGGAAAGTGAACAGCAGCATTGTCCTGCAAATTTCATGGCCATAATTTTCATAAGATATTCCTTTCTATTCGAAAAAGGCTGTTCTTTGGTGAATTAAAGTGCGGCTGTGCAGTCTTAGCAAAATTGAAAGAGAAGGCCAAACGAAACCAATGTAATGGAAGAGTTATTTGCTTTAAAGCCAATTTATTGTTTTGAACATTTCAACTTTTAGGTAAAACTACCAAATGAATCCAATAAACATTCTATCTGAACTTTCTCTTCCAACCATTCAGCAAAGCAACAGTACCAAGTTGATCAACATGCAGCACAATGCAGCCCAAAGACGATCAAATGATTTGACCAACATTGACTCTGCCCCATGTTAGTAAGATCGATTTATGTTGATGCAACCGTTTGACCGACTGTCAAAGTTCGTTGCAGCAACACTATTTTTTTCGCATGTTTTGAATTTTCCTGGGAAGTCTAGAGGATATGTGATTTTTTCCGAAATTTGTGGCTGAGAGGGGAATATTTCTACGATTTTTGAGCTATAATTATAGTAAGCAAGAGCAGAACTTTCAAAGTTTAAGTACCGGAAGAAATTGATTTTTTGAGGAATTCCAATTATAAGTTGAAAAACTTGTCCTCAAGATATTCATCACCAAAAATTTCACCAGAGATTTCATCTGGACCTTTGTCAGGACTTCCTTCTTGGTTTTCTCCTTGAATTCCATCAGGAGCTCCTTCAGAAATTCTTCAACGATTCTTTCTTGTAATGTTTCCACAGGTTCCTCCAGGGATTTGTCCAGAAACTCCCCAAGAGATTTCATTTGTTATTCTTGCAATGCTTCCTAAAAGAATTTAACTTAAACAATCTTCCAAAGATTTACTTAAGAAATTAGATCACGCCCCCTAATCTCCTTCACAATCCCGAAGAAGATGTTAGGTTGTGAAGGGGAATATGGGGTCGTGACAGACTTTGGTTTTATGTTGGCCGACTACGCTGCAGAAACGTTACTCGTTCTGTGGTGTAGTTGGTTAACGCGCCCAGTTTAGTATTGGGAGTCGTGGGATCGAAGCCCACCAGAACGATTCCATTATTTTCCACAATTTTACATCTCAATTTGTCCAAATTGACTTTTTTGTCTGCGAGCTTAAGGTTTTATTTCCAAAAAAGTTGCTTCAAGGGATTCCTAAACGATATGCTCTAGAAATTCTTTCTAAAATTCCTACAGAAACGCATTCAGAAACTTACTGCAGGAATTCTCATAGTGATTCTACCCAGAATTTTACCAAGGAATCATTAAAGAATTTCTCCAGGGATGCCCCCAAAAGTTTGTCAAGGACTCCACCAAGAAACTTTCAGGAATTCCAGGGATTGCTTAAAAAGTTCTTCCAGAGATATAAAAGGACATTTCTCTAAGGAATTCTCTGGAAATTTCTCCAGTGATTTCGTTGGTAAATGGCTTGTTTCCAGATTTAAACATATTCTGATTCAACGTAAAGAATGAATTAGAATTCAAAATTTCAAAATTTTCCATGCTTTCGAACTATTTTTAAAACGCGTTTGAAGTTAGTATGGAAATCATGCGAAACCAATTCGCATAACGACGTTTCGCATAAAGAAGTTTGGCATAATAGACGTTTAGCATAAAGCAGTTTGAATAAATCCTCGGCAAATTTTAATACGGGACGAGCTGTCATTATGTAAATTGAAATGTCAATGAGTCGAAATATTTCAATCTTCATCATTTATAATTTTAAAAGCGTAATAAAATCGTGTTATACCTAGGAAAATGTGCTCTTTCGATCAAGCCACAAAAAACTGTATTTTCCATAGCTAACAACCTAATTCCTCCAAGGATTTCTCAAGAAAATGCTCCATGGATTTTTCCAGAAATTTTCCAAAATGAATCTTCTAGGTTACTTCCGGGATTCAACCTAGTGTCATTCAGAGAAATGCTCTGTTTAATCCTCTGAGTAAATGTCACTGGAATGACTGGATGAATAACATTTTGGAATTTTGTTAAATCTCCCAAATGGAAAACCTAGAGTAGAGTAAGGAAGAATTTCTAGTTCAATTCTTCACGGTAGATTATCTCGCGGAAATATGGATGGTTCTTCAAAATAAAAAAAAAATCTTGTGGAACTTTTGGAAATTTCTTGGTACGTCTCCTGGAGGAACTTAAATTCTAAGGTAAGAAATTCCAGTAAAACCATTGAAGTATTTTCTGGTAGAATCTCTGACAAAACTCTGGTAGATTTTTTTGGTGGAAATTCTGGTGATATTCCCTGTGTTAAGCATAACTGGAAGAACTCCTGGGGAAAACCAGTAATTCTGAAGGAACTACTGGTGGAACCTTAATAGGACATTTTGGTCGAATCCCTGGAGAAATTCGTTATAGGATCTTTAAAGGACATCTTCGAGGAGTCTTTGGAAGATTTTCCAGAATTCCTGGTAAAACCACCAGGAAAATATTGGTGGAGTTTCTGAAAGAATTTCTAGTGGAATCCCTTTGAGAATTTCAGCTAAAATCCTGGGAGGTTTTTCTAATACGTTACGTTATTTGGCAGGCATCCCTTGAGTAATTCCGGGAGAACTTCCTTGGGGAATTGCGAGAGGACCCCTTGAAGAATTCCTGGAGGAATCTCTTGAAGGGTTTCCTAGAGAAACCCCTGGAAGAAAATTGTGATAGAATCCCATAAAAAATCCGAGAATAATCCCTAGTTGATAGCCTGATGGAATCTCAAATAATCCTTGAGGAATTTCTGAAGGAACCTTTGGAAGAATTCCGGACAAAAAAAATCCTAATGAATCCCGATGAAATCGTTAGAGAACCTTCTGCTGGAATCCTTGAAAGTACTTCTGAGGTAATCCCTGGAGCGATTCCTAATGGAATCCCCATGCAAACTCTCGGTAGAATTCCTGCACTTATTTCAGGTAGAATCTTTGAAGGAATTTCTTATGGAAACCCTTGACGAATACAAAATGAAATCCCAGGAGGAACTCCTGAAGGAATCCCAAGAAGAACTCTTGATGGAATCCCCTTTAGGAACTTCCGATAGAATTCCTAGAGGAAATCCTGATGGAAACACTGATGGAACTCTTGGTGGAATCTTTCGTGGAATTCATGATAGAAACTCCTGTATTTTTGTAATTAAAAAAAAAAACTGTGATTGGTTCGACACTACGAGTGTAGACTTGCGAAAGGTTCACTTTATTCAACAAACTTTGAAAGGTTCGTCACGTCAAGTGTCGGCATAATTTTTCTCTAAATCGATATCGTTCATATCAAATGAAAATATTATATTAACATATAAGCATGTTTATATCTCACCAGCAATTATTTATCATGGTCTAATCGCTTATCAAAGTGAATCCTGTGACCCCACGATCCTCCCATTTAACAAACATCCCTCCCAGTAACCTTTGTGGAGATGCAGAGGCAAACACGGTCTCCAAATAGCAAAGGTTACGCACTAACATTCCTTTCCCCAATCCTACCTGACTACAAGGACGTGGCCGGCGCCGTTATTGACCCTGTTTAAATAGAGGCACTGAATTATGCACACTGAAGAAGTTTATAGCCAATCCCAGCTGAAATTCTAGTTGATTCTTTGTGCATCTTCACTGACCTCGGTCAATCACGAAATAGCAACCATTGATAGGGTAGAAGTACCAATTATGGCTATAGCACCAATTATGGCAATAGTGGGAACAAAAAGAGATTTTTCTTATTGTTTCACTAGAATATAACGGCTAATATTCACAGAAATGATAAAACTATTTGTTTTTGATGGTAACTAAACCTTGAAAAGAACATTCGTGCAATAAGCTTCGAAAAATGAACATTTGAAAATTTTGCCTCACATTTATGTCACCTTCTTAGCAGTTTGCTAAGGGACACCCGTTACGAAATGTATGTTTTCATCCGGAAAAAACTGATTCAACCGTTGAATGTATGATGCCTAGTGAGAACAAATGAATAAATGTAGCTGGTGTGCAATCAAATCTTCTGTTTTAAGTTGCAAATCGTGTTATTTCCACTATGTCGATAACTGGTACAAAGAGTGTATGAGAGCCCAATTATGGCAATACTCAGGACGCGGTTTGTTTACATTTTTTGATCAGTGAAATAAAGGAAGTAAAGATATTTCACGGGTTACTTCCACGACGGGACGATTTGGTAAGGCATTATTTGCGTGTTTTGTACCGAATTACTAAGATTTTTCAATCACACGTTCGAAAACGTTCGCAAGCGGAAGATGCTAATTTCATGGTAGAGAAGGGTTTTCAGCGACAGTCTATTTTTGAATTTTCCCTTTTATTTTCGTTAAAATCAGGCACTGGAAAGGTAATGTGAAATCATTAATGCTGTTTTGTATCATAATTTGCATTTACACTACATTTCGACTCCTTTTCGAAAATTAATTTTCTCCCATGAACCCATTGCAATAAATTGATTTAAAATCTATTTAAGACAAAATTTCTGGAAAATTTTCTAAGCAATCACTTTATTACTTATTAGCGTTGCATTATCATTCGCTCTGGATGGCATTTGAGATCCTTTCGTGCAAATATTCGATAGTCCATAATTGGCACACTTTTATGTCGAATGCTAGGAACACTATTGCCATAATTGGTACAAAGACAAGGTTATTTAAAACAATTTTTTAAAGCTATAAGCCAATTTAGTGCCAAAACGGTTCAATTCATCTGATTCGCAAGGCCTCAAACTAGTAATTACAATCAAAAAGTCATGCATACGTTTTAGAAACGTGGTTAAAATCTGATTTGTATCCAAACAGTTGACCTATTGCATCCATAATTGGTACACCTACCCTATGTGTAGTCAGTCTAAACTAAGCTAGGATGGTTTACCAAACCCAAGAGATTTTTCTTTCATTCTCCCCAAATAAAAATATATATATGCAGCCATTCCATGAAAAACCGATCTAGTGGATCTCCGAATTCCGTGCAAATTTGCTATTTTGTTCTTTATCCGAAATAAGGATACACGTATTTTTGGATTTTTGGATTTTTTTATTTGATTGATTTGATTACCAAAATAGGATGACCAAAAAAATCGCGATTTTGCAAAATTTTTATTTTTTAAAAAATTATAACTTTTGAACCGTTCGACCGATTTTCAATCTTTTTGGACGAAATGAAGGCTAAAGATTTTGACTTTTCGGGAAAAATATAAAATTTCACAAAAATTGTGTATTTTACATGAAAAAACTCAATAGTTTCCGTTTTTTCGTGTTTTGAAGGCCGCGGGACCAGAGGGGCTATTGCTGCTCTCATTTTTTCTTAAAAGTTCAGAAAATTTTACGTAAACTGTCAAATTTTCAGCGATGTATGGTTTAAGTTTTTGAGATTTATATATTTTTTTTTTAATTAAAAATCAGTCATTTTTCATCGGCACACACTGTAGATCTCAGCGCATTAGATTTGTAATGTTAAAAAAAAGATCATAACTTTTGAACAGCTCAACGGATTTTCAATCTTTTTTTATGGAATGAAAGCTTAAGATTTCAACTTTTCAGAAAAAATAGGAAAAAAATAGAAAACTTTGAAAAGTTATTTATTTTCCATTAAAATATATGAAATTTTCTAAAAAAAACTAGAATTTTTTATATTTTTTCACGTTTAAACATATTTTTATCAGATTTTTCAATTTTGTCTGAAAAGTTGAAATTTTAAGCTTTCATTCCATAAAAAAAGATTGGAAATCGGTTAAGCTGTTCAAAAATTATGATTTTTTTTAAATAAAAAATCTAATGCGCTGAGACCTACAGTGTGTGCCGATGGAAAATGACTGAGTTTTTATTTTCAAAAAAATATATCTCAAAAACTAAAAAACATACATCGCTGAAAATTTGATAGTAGACGTAAAATTTTCTGAACTTTCAAGAAAAAATGAGAACAGCAATAGCCCCTTTGGTCCCGAGGCCTTCAAAACACAAAAAAACGGAAACTATTGAGTTTTTTTTTATGTAAAAAACACACTTATTGTGAAATTTTATATCTTTCCTTAAAAGTCAAAACCTTTAGCCTTCATTTCGTCCAAAAAGATTGAAAATCGGTCAAACGGTTCAAAAGTTATAATATTTTTTAAATAAAAATTTTGCAAAATCGCGATTTTTCTGGTCACCCTATTTCGGAAATGGTCACCCTAATCAAAAAATCCAAAAATACATGTATCCTTATTTCGGATAAGGAACAAAATAGCAAATTTTCACGGAATTCGGTGACCCACTAGATTGGTTTTTCATGGAATGGCTGAATTGTAATACGTACAAATGAACAGAATCCACGCCATTGAATCAAGCTGTTTAACAAACAAGCTGTTTGGTCTGGTGACCAGACTCTGGTCTCATAAATAATTGAGTTCATAATGTTGTTCTATTCATTAAACACATATCAAATAAATGTAAACAAAGTAGCATACTGGGTTTGGTGCAATAAAATAGTTAATTTTTCACTTTTGCCCAAGTAACGTAACTATGTGTCGTCCAGGTAAGGCTTCACTCAAGGTATGCCAGCAACTATGCTGTCGATGATACATTGGAAGGCCCTAGGGCTGACTTGACTCCTGGTGGTAGACGATTATACTAGAACAAACCACAATGAGTGTTGACAGTAAGTAGATGATTCTTCTACTTCAACTTGCATAAACATATTATCAGGATGTGGAAAAGAATTTCGATCAGATTCGAGAGCGTCGTTCAAGCCAGTTAGCCGCAAGATAGCGTTCTTCAAATCGTAGTTGGACGCTTCATCTGGCATCTCTTCCGATGGTACTTTGAAAAATGTTCCGTCGAGAAACTAGAGGTTGACCCCGGGTACGTACTTGTCGTCGCCAAAATATCGTAAACTCCGAATTGAAGGAATAAGAGTACCGTCAAACGGGGTAACTTGCAACAGGGGTGAAAATTGCAACACTTCGACATGTAACCGAATTGTCGTTTCGTTCAGCATTGAGTTGAATTTTTATAATTTATTCCGCCATTTATTGACAACAGAAGATTTCGGCGAGGGTTTGGGTATTGTTTCTTTTTGCATGGTTTGCTGGAGGTGAAAATCATATTAAATGTTGGATTGCATAAAATGTATGCTGAAAAACGTTCCTCGTACCAAACAAACGGTAGAAATATGTCATTTGAGGCAATTGTCATCAGTTACAGTACTAAGTAGTGTACAAAATGACAATATAAAAGTTTTGATAATTTGATGCTTAAACACTATAAAAATTCAAAAACGTTTTTGACTACCCTTGTTGGGTAACTTGCAACAGCTATTTTGATCTCAATTGTTTGATATTTCTTGCAGTTTATCATCGAAAACACATGAAAAGGCAAAATTGAACATAAAATTTGTTCAGTAACATTTAAATTTTTGTACCGCACTTAACTCAATACACGTTTGGTAATAAATATTAAAAATATTACATGAATCGCATTATTATTAGATTTAGATTTTTCTTCATGAAAATAATGAAACATTTTGAAAATCTATATAAAAACTAACTTGCAGATCTGTCGTTGGGAATTTTCTGCATGAAGTATGATAAAGGTAGTGTCAGAACACCAACAGAGACTATTTTAAAACAAACATATCAATATCTGATACGTCGCTTTGATTTGAATTTGTATAAAAAAATGTTATGTGAACCATAACCTTAAGTACAATTGTATTTGTAGAAAAGTTGCATTAAAACGTATTAATGGCTCTCCAATAACTGTCAAGACTTATGATATGCTAGAACTTGTGAACACCTTATGTAATACCAATGAACTTTTCAATCAAATTGGTTTAATACTCATAATTCAATCAATAATTGATTATTTGTACTCTTAGATAGCTTAGGTAGCTGTTTATGATTATTGTCATACTTTTACTGCAGAAAATTATTAAATTTATGATCATTTACGAATTAGGTTAAGTTTTCAATAGTGTACTTCAGGTAGCAGTATGTGTTGCATGTTACCCCACATCAGGGGTAGCATGAAAAATGTATACTTTTCGTTTCTCCTGATCCCCGAAGATCAAACATTGATAAAATTAATACCGTGTGGTATTCTTCACGTGGCGATTAGGTTACTAGATGGTTTTTGTCTCATCTGAATCCTCAAATTTTTCATCCTTATAGCTTTGAAGTTAAAAATTGTTGCAAATTACCCCGTTTGACGGTATTTGTAGGGTAAATTAGGAACTTTGTTTATTATGTACTTCTTCATTGGTGATCTAACTACGAATGCTATGGAAAACTATGTGTAAGAACTGCTTAGATTTAGCATAGCCTACTGTTCTGCTACAAAAATGAACAAAATCATATTCCGAACCGTTCAGGTCAACAGTGACTTCAAATGCATCTGATAGGCATAAATAAGTTGATATTTGTGAATATTTTGTATTCTTCATAAAATCTAACTAATAGCTGTTCTGCCCATAACTGCATATTTGTAACATTCGACAAAAGTAGGCATTAAGTAAATGGGATACCAAGTTTGCATTTTACTGTAGTATGTGAGGAAACTAAAATTTCAAAAAATCATTAAGAACTCAAAAGAGCTTATTTGAGGCTGATATTTTGTACAACTCATATCGCATATTGGGTGAATAGTCAGAAAATAATTCTCATAGAAATTTTGTTGCTACCGTAATCCGGGGTATCATTGATCAGCGGGGTAACATTGATCGGAATGACTCATCTCATCAAAGGTTCGTATTATAATTTATTGATGAGACGTTCCGTTATTCGATGTGTTTTTAATTTTAAAATAACTCAAAATGTAAATGACTTGTAAGCATTTGGCCTTCATATTCGGCATCAGGGAACATGATTTAAGTAAGTAACGACATTTTCAGTATTACCGAACGTTGTTTACATAGGTGATCAATGTTACCCCATATCAGCAATATCAAAAAATCATCTAAAACATTTTTTTTAACATGCTTAAATCTTTCAATAAACAAAATACAGTATATAGTCTCGAGCTATAAGTGGCAGTACTTGTTTTAAAAATATAAAAATTGCAACATTTGCATTTCCAAACGAAATATTCAAGAAACATTCAGAAAAATGATCAATGTTACCCCGGATTACGGTACTACATTGTGAGGCTCATGTATAATCTCAATGTGACTGTTATGCGGTTACAATTGCCAATGTGACAAAACAACTTGGTATTTTTTCGAATTTTCTAGAACAATCTCACAGATTTCAGTAAGTTGATCGAAAGTATTTATCATTTGATGACTCTCCATGGTATTAACTCCAATTTGTCAAAAATGTCAAATGTGACTGTTATGCAGTTATGGGCAGTGTTGGGTCTGCCGAAAAAAAATGTTTACTTAAATTTGATTCGTATTGCTTTCTCATAAATTTGATTATTAAAATTTGAAATTTAATCTTCATCCCCTTCTAAGTACAAGAGAAACGTTTTAAAATCATCGAAAGTACTGTAGTGGATCCTAATGAAAGGTGATTATTGAACTTTCCGATTGGCTTATTGAACGGCTAATGTAGTAAATATACACAATAATATGCAACTTTTATTAGTCTAGTTGCATTTTATATGAAATATTTTTAAATCCTTTGCCAATTTAATATTTTAGGGGTTTTAAAAAAATTTTAATTTTAAAAAAATTGTATGGACAAATTACCACAAGGGGGCGGGTGTGGTCTGGAACCCAAAAAATCTGAGCACGTGGTTAGTGGACAGCCTTTTAGTGAAAATAATTACTCATTATTGTAGTCATACTCTTTCCTTCATGATGCTTTTCTCTTTCATCGAAAAAAAGTGAGTCTGAGAAAAAATGTAATTGTTTTGCATTAAAACGTACTGGTTTATACCAAATTTTACATTCATCTCGGGATCCGGGGTTCCCAGGTTGACAAAACTTATATCCCGGGAAACAGGAAATTCCAAAATTTCTCAAGTTCCGGAATTTTTTGTCCCGGGATGAACACTCTATTCCAAACACCTTGATTCACATTCCGAACAGCGCGAATAAATCATATTCAAATGAACAATTTCGCAAATAAATTTATCTGAGCTAGTTTAACTGGTTTCAAACTAGAGAATCATTACTACTCCAAAGGTATAAAATTGATTGGAAGACTATAAAATTGATTTTGCATTGACTGCCATTTCCTTGCTATTTGATGACATATTTCAGCGAAACATTTTAACCAAATCGCCCTACAAAAACCGAGTGTTCGGAATATGAGTCTCTTCGAAATTTGAGTAACGGTATATGAACAAAGCTACCAAAAGAAAATAAGAAGGTTTTTGTATCATGAGTTTTGACTGAAGCATGCGTTTTTCTTTGGCGACCAAGTTTTGCGCGTTAGTTTTTATGTTATTAACACAAAAGCAGCCGAATCCTTCGCTATCGCCAGCATCACCAACTTCGTGTTCTATGTTACAAACAATGTTTGTAATGCGCTAAATGTCTATTTTCCCTATCAAATTTTCTTACGCACAATTCCTTCTCTAACCACACTACTCGTGATCAAATTGTTGACTTGGTTAAAATACATACATAATCTGATAACGTAATACCCGAGGGCCCTCTAGGCTCCATCCATACCCACCACCGAGACGGCGATGGGTTGACATAAAGTGTGTATCTTTCTCACGCTGCCCGATGCCGTTCAAGATGTGACACAAGCTTATTGAAAGTTACAGTTTGTGGCCTGCAGCGACATCAGCACAGCTTCCACCACCAGCTTTAACCGGCCAAACACCCAGGACCTAAACACCCAACAACGGAAGATGAATGCGGGTGGGGTCACAAGGTTGATTGAATCGAGTTTAAGAAGCCCTAATAATATTTATCGAGTTTGGCGATGACGACGACGAAGCTGAGGACAACGACGCTTGGAGGCGTTGTTTTAGGTCACCCAGCAGGCGCCCCACAGTGGGACAGAACTTGAATTAAAAGTTCTAAACTTCTTGGAGGCATCTTAGCTCATAGATGTCTTGGGACATTTGTTTGAATTAGCTTCTCTATAAATGCAAAAAAAATATGCAGGTTTTATTGGATAAAACTACTGACCAAATCTTTAATTTTTGTTTAAGTATAGAGTTTTGATTACCATTTTGACTCATATTCCGAACACTCAAGGTCAACAAGGACTTCAAACGCATAAATTAGCCAATATATGACTTCTCTGGACATAGAGTATCTTCGTACCTGCCACACGATACACGAATGCGAAAATGTCAATTCTGCCAAAGAAAGCTCTTAGTTAATAACTGTGGAAGCACTCATAAGAACAGAGAAGCAGGCTCTGTCTCAGTTGGAACGGAACGCCAGAAAGAAGAAGTTTGTCGGCTTGTAAAAAGTATTTTAAAATCCAAATGACACAACCTAGAAATTTATGTACAGCACTAAAAGGTTTTGACCGTCTATTTCCAGTTTCGTCCCACTATGCCCTTTCCAACCCATCCGCATTGGGTTCATAACCGGGGAGCAGTGTGAAAGCTTCTGATAAATTATGATACGGGAAATGGTTTACCTTTCGGAGCCGCATCGACGAAGTCCATTAAGAAGCTTCGGAAGGTGCCGTAGGTTAGTTTAAGAGGAAAACGGACGCACAAGAGGATCGGATCCCGGGCTAAATAGTGTGCTCGGAGCGATAAAAGGGTTCCACGTTGGCCGTTTCCTAGCTGCTCTGGATGCAAGTAGAGGCCCCTGACTTCTGTGTAGATTAGATATGTTCGGTGCTGAGTGGAGCTGGAGGCCTATGGAAAATGAATCAGTAGGTATTCATTTCAGTGGAGGGGGAACCGAAAGCACGATAGAGAGAGTCTGGGCGTCATTTCAGATGATTGATTTTGGTTTAATAGGCCTTAAAAGCAAATTTACTGGTTTTAGACACACTGCTGCCGAGATGATCGAAATAGGAAGATCCATGGCTAATGTAGTGATGCTTGGAATAAATTTTCATTGGGAAACATAACGAATTCAGGTTTACGGTTGTATCTCTTCATTCAAATATTTATTTCCTGCAGATTTGTTGCAAATTATTAAAAAAAAACTATCAAGAATAATGTGAATAACCCTTATGATGAAGTTAATTTGCATTTATACATACAGTATCGCACATATTATTTGCAGCAAAGCCGTTTTCCAATACAAAATGGTCAATTTCAGAGATATAAATCTCCACCGTTTTTCACCCGATTTTTTTCCATTTTTTTCTGAGAAGAACTACACATTACATTTTGTTAACTATTGGAAAAGTTGTGTTAAAACTATTGATTCAAAAGTTACAGGTGGATTGAATTTTGACAAAAAAAAATTGCATGAAGACACAATTTTGATTAAGCTATCATGAAAATATTCCTTCAATTTTTAAAGTTATGCCAATTATTGAAACTCATAAAAAATCATTTTAGTCAAACCTTCATTGCTTTGAAACTCGTGATTAAGAAAATCACTCAAAAATATAAGTTGAAATTGCAGAAATATATAACGTGTTGTAAAAGTTTTATTCGAATCGGACCCATAATGAATCAGATCTAGCTACCAAAAATATTAATTTGGCATGGAAAGTCGAAAAGCTGCAAATGTAAAGTCCAATACTGTAGCTAATCATACAGAGAATACTCATTTTTATATATTTTTTTTTACAAATATCGATGGAATCTATCAACTTGAAACAACACCTTCTTACATGAAAGTATTCACCTTCAAGATTTCTCGTGCATGCACAAGAGCAATTCAATTAAATTTGATGCCTTCGTGAAGAACAAGCTAATTAAAACTAATGTACTTTACCGTATACCTACTCTTCGTATCAGCTTCGCTGCGGTTGTTTGCTTAGGATCGTGATTTTCTGAGCTGTGGTGATGCCTGCCGTTGATAAAATAATAAACCGTGTTCTTAACACTGGTTGTGTAGGTTCAAGGCGACGAGGACATCTTTTCCTCACCGTCACGAAAGGATTCTCACCCTTCTGTCATCTCATAGATAACTTCAACGCTTATGGTTCTCTCATCAGTTGGATGCGGTCGGGGTTTTCTTCAATGTACAGAAACAAGACTTGATCCTCTTAAAAATGATGTGATATGCGGCCTCTTATTACTCACGTGGCTCGGACGCGTTTTTCTGGATGTGATGATGAGGTTAAACGGTAAATTGGGTCACTGATAGTGTAGAAAGTTGCTTGAAACTAATTCTTACTTTACTTGAATAAATCCGATATATTTCTTGCACGGTTTATTACGTGAAGCACCTTGTTGTTGTAGATAGTTCAATTCCATGACGAAATTTCCAAATGCATTTCTGGTAGTTTCAGAAAGACGAAAAAAGATTACTGTCAAATTTAGGACCTTCCTCAGCCGAGTGGTTAGAGTCCGCGGCTACCTAGCAAAGCCATGCTGAAGGTGCCTGAGTTCGATTCCCGGTCGGTCCAGGATCTTTTCGTAATGGAAATTTCTTTAACTTCCCTGGGCATAGAGTATCATCGTACCGTAATCCGGGGTAACATTGATAATTTTTTTTTAATATTTCGTTTGACAATGCATATGTTGCAACTTTTATATTTTTAAAACAAATACTGCCACCCGTAGCTCTTTTGTTTTATGAAAGATTTAAGCATGTTTGAAAAAATGTTTTAAGCGATTTTTTTATTTAGTTTATATGGGGTAACATTCATCACCTATGCAAAGAACGTTCGGTAATGTTGGAAATGTCGTTACTTATTGAAATCATGCCCCTGAAGCCGAATATGAAGACCAAACGCTTACAAGTCATTTACTTTTTGAGTTGTTTTAAAATTGAAAACGGTTATTTTATCATTCGAACCACGGAATACGCCTAAAGGTAGGCCATTTCCCTCAACATTCTTAACAGTAATTCGTTAATGTGACCAAATTGAGCATACTCATAAAACTTTTGACAACAGAATTGTTTTCCGCGATGCCATTTTTAGTAAAGATAGCATTTTCTTTGCTCATGTCGTTTTCAAAACTTTTGTAAGACATGAATCTTCGGTAATGTCATTCTTAACTGTTGTAATCATTGTTTCGAAAAGTTGACAAATTTACGCAAAATGTAAACGCAATTCTCACAAAAATCTTCACTTTAATTAGCTCATCAATATAAGAAAGAGGGGCACCATTCATGATTTGGAAATGTTCCATCAATAAATGATGATATGAACTTTTTGCCCCCGATATCATCACAAGGACCTTTTACATGTGAGGTTGGGAAAAAGTGCCATTCTGCTTTAGATTTTAAAATTAATCATTTTCATGGTTGCATCCATTTTAGAAATTTGACATAAAGCGAATGGCTGGAGATGCTAGTATTAGAAAGTCAGCAGAAATTAGAACGCTAAACAATTTTTCGACTGGGCTGTGTCGCAAAAGGTGAAAGACCAATTTAAAAAAGATTGGCAATTTATCTATGCAACTGAAAATGACTATTCAGAGGCTGAAAAATTTCTTCAGGAAAGATTTTCTAACCTTGTTCCAATTACTAGAACAAAAAATATCATTCATTTATACTAAAAAACGAACGAAGCGTTTTTGCTAGTGAATTCTCTGATGCACATGAAAACCTAAAAAATACAGCATGCTTTGTTCTTAATAATACAAAGAAACGAAAATCTTCTGGTGTTAACAACCAAAGACAATCTTCCCGGTTGAAAAATAGATAGTATTAACCTTCCGCGGATGTTAAGAAAAACAACTTAATAAGATACTGGGGTCATTATGACCCAGAAATGTATACCCCTATAAATCAACGAAATATCAACCGAATAATGAAATTTATGCCGCATTCGAAAGATATACTCCTCAAGATTCTGATCAGTACCTGGAATACCGGTTCCGGTTCCAGTGGCCACCGGGAATCGGCTACGAAGGGGACCATGTTGGCCACGTGGAATTTCAGTACACCCAGTCCAGAAATCTGCAGTCATCACCAAATTGTATGAGATGCAGGCCATATAGGAACATACTGCCTTCAGCAAACTTGCTTCAGGGACCAAGAACTTCCACATGGGATACAATTTAGTTCAGAACTCGACCACCGCGTGGCGCTAGCGTCGACATGAACTTCCGGTAGGGGCTAATTATGCGATAACTCGAGATTGGGAGCATATAGAAGAATGCTGTTTTCGGCAAAGTTGCTCAGAAGGACAAGGGCTTCCACATAAGGTACAATTTAGTTCAGAACTCGACCACCGCGTGGCGCTAGCGTCGATATGAACTTCCGGTATGGACTATTTATGCGATAACTCAAGATTGCGAGCACATAGAAGGTTGCTGTCTTCGGCAAAGTTGCTCAGGAGGATAAGGACTTCCACATAGGATACAATTCAGTTCAGAACTCGACCACCGCGTGGCGCTAGCGTCGATACGAACTTCCGGTATGGACTAATTATGCGATAACTCGAGATTGGGAGCATATAGAAGAATGCTGTCTTCGGCAAAGTTGCTCAGAAGGACAAGGGCTTCCACATAAGGTACAATTTAGTTCAGAACTCGACCACCTCGTGGCGCTAGCGTCGATATGAACTTCCGGTATGGACTATTTATGCGATAACTCGAGATTGCGAGCACATAGAAGGTTGCTGTCTTCGGCAAAGTTGCTCAGGAGGATAAGGACTTCCACATAGGATACAATTCAGTTCAGAACTCGACCACCGCGTGGCGCTAGCGTCGACATGAACTTCCGGTATGGACTAATTATGCGATAACTCGAGATTGGGAGCATATAGAAGAATGCTGTCTTCGGCAAAGTTGCTCAGAAGGACAAGGGCTTCCACATAAGGTACAATTTAGTTCAGAACTCGACCACCGCGTGGCGCTAGCGTCGACATGAACTTCCGGTAGGGGCTAATTATGCGATAACTCGAGATTGCGAGCACATAGAAGGTTGCTGTCTTCGGCAAAGTTGCTCAGGAGGACAAGGGCTTCCACATAAGGTACAATTTAGTTCAGAACTCGACCACCGCGTGGCGCTAGCGTCGATATGAACTGCCGGTATGGACTATTCATGCGATAACTCGAGATTGCGAGCACATAGAAGGTTGCTGTCTTCGGCAAAGTTGCTCAGGAGGATAAGGACTTCCACATAGGATACAATTCAGTTCAGAACTCGACCACCGCGTGGCGCTAGCGTCGATACGAACTTCCGGTATGGACTAATTATGCGATAACTCGAGATTGGGAGCATATAGAAGAATGCTGTCTTCGGCAAAGTTGCTCAGAAGGACAAGGGCTTCCACATAAGGTACAATTTAGTTCAGAACTCGACCACCTCGTGGCGCTAGCGTCGATATGAACTTCCGGTATGGACTATTTATGCGATAACTCGAGATTGCGAGCACATAGAAGGTTGCTGTCTTCGGCAAAGTTGCTCAGGAGGATAAGGACTTCCACATAGGATACAATTCAGTTCAGAACTCGACCACCGCGTGGCGCTAGCGTCGACATGAACTTCCGGTATGGACTAATTATGCGATAACTCGAGATTGGGAGCATATAGAAGAATGCTGTCTTCGGCAAAGTTGCTCAGAAGGACAAGGGCTTCCACATAAGGTACAATTTAGTTCAGAGCTCGACCACCTCGTGGCGCTAGCGTCGACATGAACTTCCGGTAGGGGCTAATTATGCGATAACTCGAGATTGCGAGCACATAGAAGGTTGCTGTCTTCGGCAAAGTTGCTCAGGAGGACAAGGGCTTCCACATAAGGTACAATTTAGTTCAGAACTCGACCACCGCGTGGCGCTAGCGTCGATATGAACTGCCGGTATGGACTATTTATGCGATAACTCGAGATTGCGAGCACATAGAAGGTTGCTGTCTTCGGCAAAGTTGCTCAGGAGGATAAGGACTTCCACATAGGATACAATTCAGTTCAGAACTCGACCACCGCGTGGCGCTAGCGTCGATACGAACTTCCGGTATGGACTAATTATGCGATAACTCGAGATTGGGAGCATATAGAAGAATGCTGTCTTAGGCAAAGTTGCTCAGGAGGACAAGGGCTTCCACATAAGGTACAATTTAGTTCAGAACTCGACCACCGCGTGGCGCTAGCGTCGATATGAACTTCCGGTATGGACTATTTATGCGATAACTCGAGATTGCGAGCACATAGAAGGTTGCTGTCTTCGGCAAAGTTGCTCAGGAGGATAAGGACTTCCACATAGGATACAATTCAGTTCAGAACTCGACCACCGCGTGGCGCTAGCGTCGACATGAACTTCCGGTATGGACTAATTATGCGATAACTCGAGATTGGGAGCATATAGAAGAATGCTGTCTTCGGCAAAGTTGCTCAGAAGGACAAGGGCTTCCACATAAGGTACAATTTAGTTCAGAGCTCGACCACCTCGTGGCGCTAGCGTCGACATGAACTTCCGGTAGGGGCTAATTATGCGATAACTCGAGATTGCGAGCACATAGAAGGTTGCTGTCTTCGGCAAAGTTGCTCAGGAGGACAAGGGCTTCCACATAAGGTACAATTTAGTTCAGAACTCGACCACCGCGTGGCGCTAGCGTCGATATGAACTGCCGGTATGGACTATTTATGCGATAACTCGAGATTGCGAGCACATAGAAGGTTGCTGTCTTCGGCAAAGTTGCTCAGGAGGATAAGGACTTCCACATAGGATACAATTCAGTTCAGAACTCGACCACCTCGTGGCGCTAGCGTCGATATGAACTTCCGGTATGGACTATTTATGCGATAACTCGAGATTGCGAGCACATAGAAGGTTGCTGTCTTCGGCAAAGTTGCTCAGGAGGATAAGGACTTCCACATAGGATACAATTCAGTTCAGAACTCGACCACCGCGTGGCGCTAGCGTCGACATGAACTTCCGGTATGGACTAATTATGCGATAACTCGAGATTGGGAGCATATAGAAGAATGCTGTCTTCGGCAAAGTTGCTCAGAAGGACAAGGGCTTCCACATAAGGTACAATTTAGTTCAGAGCTCGACCACCTCGTGGCGCTAGCGTCGACATGAACTTCCGGTAGGGGCTAATTATGCGATAACTCGAGATTGCGAGCACATAGAAGGTTGCTGTCTTCGGCAAAGTTGCTCAGGAGGACAAGGGCTTCCACATAAGGTACAATTTAGTTCAGAACTCGACCACCGCGTGGCGCTAGCGTCGATATGAACTGCCGGTATGGACTATTTATGCGATAACTCGAGATTGCGAGCACATAGAAGGTTGCTGTCTTCGGCAAAGTTGCTCAGGAGGATAAGGACTTCCACATAGGATACAATTCAGTTCAGAACTCGACCACCGCGTGGCGCTAGCGTCGATACGAACTTCCGGTATGGACTAATTATGCGATAACTCGAGATTGGGAGCATATAGAAGAATGCTGTCTTCGGCAAAGTTGCTCAGAAGGACAAGGGCTTCCACATAAGGTACAATTTAGTTCAGAACTCGACCACCGCGTGGCGCTAGCGTCGATATGAACTTCCGGTAGGGGCTAATTATGCGATAACTCGAGATTGCGAGCACATAGAAGGTTGCTGTCTTCGGCAAAGTTGCTCAGGAGGACAAGGGCTTCCACATAAGGTACAATTTAGTTCAGAACTCGACCACCGCGTGGCGCTAGCGTCGATATGAACTTCCGGTATGGACTATTTATGCGATAACTCGAGATTGCGAGCACATAGAAGGTTGCTGTCTTCGGCAAAGTTGCTCAGGAGGATAAGGACTTCCACATAGGATACAATTCAGTTCAGAACTCGACCACCGCGTGGCGCTAGCGTCGACATGAACTTCCGGTATGGACTAATTATGCGATAACTCGAGATTGGGAGCATATAGAAGAATGCTGTCTTCGGCAAAGTTGCTCAGAAGGACAAGGGCTTCCACATAAGGTACAATTTAGTTCAGAGCTCGACCACCTCGTGGCGCTAGCGTCGACATGAACTTCCGGTAGGGGCTAATTATGCGATAACTCGAGATTGCGAGCACATAGAAGGTTGCTGTCTTCGGCAAAGTTGCTCAGGAGGACAAGGGCTTCCACATAAGGTACAATTTAGTTCAGAACTCGACCACCGCGTGGCGCTAGCGTCGATATGAACTGCCGGTATGGACTATTTATGCGATAACTCGAGATTGCGAGCACATAGAAGGTTGCTGTCTTCGGCAAAGTTGCTCAGGAGGATAAGGACTTCCACATAGGATACAATTCAGTTCAGAACTCGACCACCGCGTGGCGCTAGCGTCGACATGAACTTCCGGTATGGACTAATTATGCGATAACTCGAGATTGGGAGCATATAGAAGAATGCTGTCTTCGGCAAAGTTGCTCAGAAGGACAAGGGCTTCCACATAAGGTACAATTTATTTCAGAGCTCGACCACCTCGTGGCGCTAGCGTCGACATGAACTTCCGGTAGGGGCTAATTATGCGATAACTCGAGATTGCGAGCACATAGAAGGTTGCTGTCTTCGGCAAAGTTGCTCAGGAGGACAAGGGCTTCCACATAAGGTACAATTTAGTTCAGAACTCGACCACCGCGTGGCGCTAGCGTCGATATGAACTGCCGGTATGGACTATTTATGCGATAACTCGAGATTGCGAGCACATAGAAGGTTGCTGTCTTCGGCAAAGTTGCTCAGGAGGATAAGGACTTCCACATAGGATACAATTCAGTTCAGAACTCGACCACCGCGTGGCGCTAGCGTCGATACGAACTTCCGGTATGGACTAATTATGCGATAACTCGAGATTGGGAGCATATAGAAGAATGCTGTCTTCGGCAAAGTTGCTCAGAAGGACAAGGGCTTCCACATAAGGTACAATTTAGTTCAGAACTCGACCACCGCGTGGCGCTAGCGTCGATATGAACTTCCGGTAGGGGCTAATTATGCGATAACTCGAGATTGCGAGCACATAGAAGGTTGCTGTCTTCGGCAAAGTTGCTCAGGAGGACAAGGGCTTCCACATAAGGTACAATTTAGTTCAGAACTCGACCACCGCGTGGCGCTAGCGTCGATATGAACTTCCGGTATGGACTATTTATGCGATAACTCGAGATTGCGAGCACATAGAAGGTTGCTGTCTTCGGCAAAGTTGCTCAGGAGGATAAGGACTTCCACATAGGATACAATTCAGTTCAGAACTCGACCACCGCGTGGCGCTAGCGTCGACATGAACTTCCGGTATGGACTAATTATGCGATAACTCGAGATTGGGAGCATATAGAAGAATGCTGTCTTCGGCAAAGTTGCTCAGAAGGACAAGGGCTTCCACATAAGGTACAATTTAGTTCAGAGCTCGACCACCTCGTGGCGCTAGCGTCGACATGAACTTCCGGTAGGGGCTAATTATGCGATAACTCGAGATTGCGAGCACATAGAAGGTTGCTGTCTTCGGCAAAGTTGCTCAGGAGGACAAGGGCTTCCACATAAGGTACAATTTAGTTCAGAACTCGACCACCGCGTGGCGCTAGCGTCGATATGAACTGCCGGTATGGACTATTTATGCGATAACTCGAGATTGCGAGCACATAGAAGGTTGCTGTCTTCGGCAAAGTTGCTCAGGAGGATAAGGACTTCCACATAGGATACAATTCAGTTCAGAACTCGACCACCGCGTGGCGCTAGCGTCGACATGAACTTCCGGTATGGACTAATTATGCGATAACTCGAGATTGGGAGCATATAGAAGAATGCTGTCTTCGGCAAAGTTGCTCAGAAGGACAAGGGCTTCCACATAAGGTACAATTTAGTTCAGAGCTCGACCACCTCGTGGCGCTAGCGTCGACATGAACTTCCGGTAGGGGCTAATTATGCGATAACTCGAGATTGCGAGCACATAGAAGGTTGCTGTCTTCGGCAAAGTTGCTCAGGAGGACAAGGGCTTCCACATAAGGTACAATTTAGTTCAGAGCTCGACCACCTCGTGGCGCTAGCGTCGACATGAACTTCCGGTAGGGGCTAATTATGCGATAACTCGAGATTGCGAGCACATAGAAGGTTGCTGTCTTCGGCAAAGTTGCTCAGGAGGACAAGGGCTTCCACATAAGGTACAATTCAGTTCAGAACTCGACCACCGCGTGGCGCTAGCGTCGATATGGACTTTCGGTTGGAGATAATTATGCGATTACTTGAGATTGCGACCATATAGAAGGATTTTTTTTTCTGTCTGGAACATAACCACTGCGACCAACATTTGATCTATTGTAGTGTATCTCGTGTGTTTTGTTTAGTTCATATCGTTTTACTCTGTCACTATTGAGAAGAGATAAAGTATTCGGTTTTCTTACAGTTGTAATTCGTAACTCGATCGCTGGAAAGGATTCTAATTGGAAGGTTTCGCTTTTTATTCCCTTCGAAGAGTGTGGTGAGTGCACCTTTGTCAGTCAAAATCGGATCCTTTGATAAAGCTAAGAAATTACACAGATATTGTCCATGCATCAGAATCCTTCTCCTTACTTTTTCAAACTAGAGAACTAAATGAATAAAGATAGATAGATATCTTTATTTAAGAGATTTGCAGCCCGAGGCTGGCTCATCTCTTGAGTAAATGAATAAAGGATTAGATAAAAAATTGTTGAATTAGACTCCATTTTTTTCCGTGTCTCAATCATTGTCAGATCTTTCTCGGCAACTGGGAAAACCGAGACTTGTCATTTTTAACAAGGTTTCGAATGTTACAAGGACTAATAAGTGTTCCTTTCATTACTAGAACATCCTGTTCTCTTTGTTTGAAGCAGTCAGAACTAGGGTTCACTAGTTCACTTATCTTTTCCCTATAACGCACCACGAAAAGTTAATGTACCCGCGTTATGGGTCATTTAGAAGGATGCTGTCTTCCGCAAAACTGCTCAGGAGGATAAAGACTTCCACATTGGTTACAATTTAGATCAGAACTTGGCTACCGCGTAGCGCTTGAGTCGGTATCAACTTCCGGTAAGGGCTAGTTATGCGATAACTCAAGATTTTGTGCATATAGAAGGATGTATTTGGTAAAGTTGCCCAAGAGGATATTTTTTTGTCTCTTATAATGAGGATTTTAACCCATAGCAAGTTTATCTCGAGACCAACGGCTCCAAAGTGACCATCAGGTTATGTGATTTGATCCCAGGTCTTCAGCGTGAGGGGTTTGTGGACCAACCACAATATTAGAGTCAGTCTCACAAAAGAATAAGGTATTCCACATGGGCTACAGTTCAGTTTAGAACTCGACCACCCGGTGGATTTGACGTCGTTTTCTATTTCCGGTAGAGGTTAATTATTAGAGGGGGGTTTTTTCGAGCCCAAACCCAACCCGTACTCTACTTACTTTATTTCTTCAAACCCGGAACCGACCCGAACCTGAAAAAATCCTCTGTTCAAATCCGTACTCGACTCGAAACTCAAGAATTTTTTGTAAGAAAAAACAGAGTTTTAAAAATAGATAAATTCATCGTTTCTGATGCATAAGGAAGCTTTCTGGATGTTAATCTTTCCATAACTTTTACTAAACTCCACCTAAACCCGATTTTTTACAAGCCCGATTCCGACTTAATCGAAAAAAAATTTCTAGCCTGCAAATCCGACCCGAACCGGTCGAGTTCGGGTTTGAAAACCCGAGACCCGACCATCTCTACTGATTATGCTATATATTGAGATTGTGAACTTATAGAAGGATGCTGTCTGCGGCAAAATTGTTCGAGAGAATAAGGAATTTGGCATGAACATACGTTCCGTGACCGGCATGTGGTGCTGGCGTCTATATGCATTTCCCGAAGGAGCTCTCTTTTGAAGGTTTTATCTTCGGCAAACTTGTTAAGTTTTTTTTATTCTGCGTAGTAAATTCCGCGTGACGCTCGTCATTATATTGCTCTATATGTTATGAACTACACGATCTGAAATGAAGTATATGGTACGATATAAACTATATAATATGAAATGAGCTCTATGATATGATATGAACTATATTGTAGTCACTTTTAAAATTCCAACAAGAGTTAGATACAGATAATGTCATAAAGTTGCGGAAAAAAATACTTCTAAATTTCTTTAGAAGTTTTTGCACTTTATTTTTTAATTGGATCCGGAGGAATCTTATGACTTTACACCAGTATTTCCTTCTGGAATTCCTTCAAAAAATCATCTGGATCTCAAGACGTAGTTCACATCAGAGTTATTCAAAGGAGATAGTCCAGTAACCTTATATGATTTGTATGATGAATTCTACAGTTTTTTACCGAGAGCTCATCCGATGGTATACAACCTCAAGCCCTTCTGCTCATCATCTTCTACAAATATCTTCAGAGACTCTTCCAGAGATTTCTTCAGGAAATCTTTCGAAGATTCCTCCTGGGATTTTACCAGAAAACAATCCAAGCTGATCTTTACCTTAATCCCTACAGTGATTTCTCCTGGAGATCCACTAGGACTTTTGCCAGAGATTCTACCAGGAAGAACTTTTGTTCGCCATGCATGAAATTGTAGTTATTTGAAGACGTTTTCCTCAAAGCAGTTTTTCGAGCTAAGATTATAACTAACTGACAGTATATTTGATTCTTGGTTTCCATACTCATATTTCTCCAGGCCAGGGAGTTGACAAGAAATTTTCACAAGGATTCCTACAAGAAAATATGTTCTTTAGCGATTTCGCAAAGATTTCCAGCAGAAATGTCTTTAGTGATTCCTCCATTGATTCCTCCAGAAAAATCTTTACTGGGATTATTTCAGGAATTTCCCCAATGATTCCTCCAGGATTCGTTTCAGGAATGCTTCGAAATTTCTCCGAGAAATCCAGGGATTTTTTAAGTAATTTCTTCTGGCATTCCTTTACAAAACTTTCCACAGACTTTTGCAAGGATTGCTCCAAAAAATGTGTCTACAAGGATTCTTGCACAGATACTTTCAAGGCTTTCTCCAGGAGTTACACTAAAACAATCTCTTCAAGGATTACTAAAGATGTTTCTCTAGTGATTTCTCCAGAATTTATTCCGAGGATTCCTCTACGGATACATACAAAGATATCCCCAAGCAGTTCTCTCGAGATTCGTCCAGAAATTATACCGGAGATTTTTTCCAGGATTCCTCCACGGATCGCTCCAGGGATGATTCTTCGAGGAAATTCTACAAGGATTTCACAAGGAATTTCTGCAGCCGTTCTAAAACTCACAAATTCCTCAAGGAAATTACATGAATTGCCTCAAGGATTTCCCAAGATAATCTTTCAGAATTCCCCAAGAATTTCTTCAGGGATTCGTTCTGGGTCCAATAATACTCCATGAATTCCCCCAAGACTTCTTCTTGAAATTTCTTCAGAGATTCTCCCATAAATTCCTGCTGGAATATTATCAGAACTTATGCTAAATATTTCTCTATGGATTACATTAAGAAAATCTCTACATATAATTCTCCAGTTAAATCTCTACATTTTTTTTAAATCTCTTCATGGATTCCTTCGAATATTTCTCCTTAGATTTTTCCAGAATGTTTTTCCATTTAAATATTTCTATAAAGATTCTTCCAGAGATTTTTCCAGAAAAAAATCTACAGGGGATTTTCCAGGGATTTCTCTAACGATTCCACCATCAAAATCTCTATAACGATTCTTCCTGGGATACCTCCAAGGATTCTCCAGTGGTTCCTCCAGATATGTCTCCAGGAGTCCTTCAGTAATTGACTTATAGAATCCTTCATGGATTCTTACAGGAGTTTATCCTAAGGCTCCTCCAGGGATTTCTCTATGCAAATCTTTACAGTTTACTGTAGATATCGTTTCAGGAATGAACTGGTAGAGATTTGACTGTTTATATAAATGAAATATGAGTTTCGTCTACGTTGTCTTTATTATAAATAGAATGTTGAAAAAAATAAAGACTGCGTAACTGAAAAGCATATTTGATGTTCCGGGAATTTTTGTAAGGAATTCCTCCAGAGTTTTCCTCGAGAATCCCTTCTTAGGCTCCTGCAAGAATTTCTTCAGCGATCCCTATAAGAACTCATAAAATAATTTTTTGTAAAATCCCCAATTGAATGGTGGAATCTCTGGAATAATTCGTTATAGAATTCCTGGAGGCAATTTTAGGACTAATTCCTAGAAGAATCTTGAGAGGACTACCTACGGAATGTCTGGAGAAATATCTTAAGTAATCTTCTTGGAGGAATCCTTAGGGGAATCTGTAATTTTTATTGGAGGAATGTCAGGAGAGATAGCTTGAAGAATCTTTGGAATAATCGCTGTAGAAGTCCTTGAAGTAATCTCTGCAATAATGCCTGGAAAAGTTCCATGAGGATGGATTAATTCCCGGAGAAATCTTATAAATCTATAAACTCCCTCAAAAGAGTACCTTTTGAAATTTTCCAAAATTTTTATCTGGAGCGAATTCTTCAGAGTTTTTGTAAATCCCTCACAGGTCTTTTTTATTGAATTCTTCTACGATCTGATTTTAAATTGTTTTAGGTATTTCTCAAGTTATTATTTTTCGATTTGACGATTTGAATTTTCTCAAGAGGGTTTTCTTGAAAACACTTCCGGGTACAGTTTAATAATGCGTCCCTTTGAAGCTATTTCTGGAATTCCTCCAGCTGCTTTTTCTAGTATTAGTCCAAAAGATGTTTGCAACATTCGTTCAAGTTAGTGTATGAATTCCTCCACGGTCATTCTTGGAATTGCTCTGTAAGTCTACTGAAAGTCTCGTTGAAGTTCTACATGAGTTGAATTTGATTCTTCTAATAATTTATTATGGAATTTCACGAGAAAATTGATTTTTTGTACAAATCTTCTTTCAAGATAATGTGATGAAATTTCTCTAAGTTCTTCATGGTAATATTGTTATGATACAAAATTTTTACACTAAATCTTGTACGCAATATATGTTGAAATTTGCAGAAGTTAACGAAGAAGATTTTTTTTATGTTGACATTACTATCCTGTTAATTATTTGTACTTACGCAAAAATAATTTATTCTGAAACAAATCAACTACTTCAGCACTAAATTTAACGTTAGATCAAATTTACGCACCTTTTCATTTTACTATAAACTTGTATTTATCTCAATACAGGTCGGACTCGATAATCCGGAGTATCGATTTTTATTTCATCCTCCGGATAATCGAATCGCCAAAAAAAAAAAATTTAAATTTGCGATAAAATTACTGAAATATTATCGTTTTTCGTTGTTTTTATTTATATTATGCAGTGGCGTAGCCATAAATTATTTCTAGGTACATTGGGGCTTGAGAAGAAAAAAAAATTGACTAGTATACACAAGAAAAAAAACTTTTCTCAAACTCTCATTTTCTTACCTACGCCCAAAACTGCTTAACCATTTATATTGTATATAACAATACTAAACTATCTCAAATTTATGCATAAAAACTGAAAACAAGAATATCAAAAACAAACTCCGGATAATCGAGTCTGACCTGTAATAACATTGATGATTATCACTATCCGAAAACATTCACATCTTTGTACTTCAAGTCATGCTAGCAAATCTTCTTACTTCTAACTTGCGAAGAATAGTTTAGGTGATAAGATAATCACCATTCACGCAGAGGAATACGTTCAAATTAAAGTTTACGACGTGCACTTTTTTAAGTAAAGGTAAGAAAAGGTAAGAAATTTCTTAAGAAAAAAAAACAAGCTCAAGAGTTTCTTTCGGAATTCTATCTTTAACTTCTTCTAGGGATACGCCCCAGAATATTTTTTGAGGACATCCTTATAAATTATCTCCTAGGAGAGACGCCCCTAATACTCTTCAAGCGTAAGTTTATCAATCTATTTATTTTTCCAATGATTTTAAAAATTACTCCTTACTGTTTAGGTCATTTTGGAGTTTCTCACGGATTTCTTTCAGCAATTTGTTTTTCTGTTTTCATAGAAAATTGTTTGAAAGTTCCTTGCACAAATTATCTACCTATGCATTTCCTTCCACAATCTCTCCAGAAATTGTTTCTTCACTTTTGCAAGAAATAGTTTGCAACTATTGCTAATTTTTTTAATAAGAGGTTTCGTTGGATGTAGTTAATGGGTCCCGCTTTTTATGATACTTTCATGATTTTCTCTTGATATTTTTCCAGTAATTTTTTCAAGTTCCTCTAGGAGGGTTAAAAAATCTCGCTTTTGTTAAATATTAGAACACTAAAATGTTCGTACTTGGTAAAATATTTCTTCCTCAAAAATGCATGGTAAGTCTGAAAATTGTCTGAAAAACGAGCATCCTTCTATGTGTATGCAATTTCTAAATATCGCATAACTAGCTCCTATTGTAAGTTCATAAAACGCCAGCACACTGCGGTGGTCAAATTCCGAGCTAAATTGTATCTCATGTGACTTATCATGTAACTTATCCTCCTGAGCAATTTTGCCGAACACATCATCCTTCTATATGCTCACAATCTTGAATTATCGCATAATTAGCCGAAAGTCCAAACCGACGCCAACGCCACGCGGTGGTCGAGTTCTGAACTGAATTGTATCCTATGTGGAAGTCCTTATCCTCCTGAGCAACTTTGCCGAAGACAGCAACCTCCTATGTGCTCGCAATCTCGAGTTATCGCATAATTAGCCCCTACCGGAAGTTTATGTTGACGCTAGCGCCACGAGGTGGTCGAGTTCTGAACTAAATTGTACCTTATGTGGAAGCCCTTGTCCTCCTGACCAACTTTGCCGAAGACAGCAACCTTCTATGTGATCGCAATCTCGAGTTATCGCATAATTAGTCCCTACCGGAAGTTCATATCGACGCTAGCGCCACGCGGTGGTCGGGTTCTGAACTGAATTGTATCCTATGTGGAAGTCCTTATCCTCCTGAGCAACTTTGCCGAAGACAGCAACCTCCTGTGCTCGCAATCTCGAGTTATCGCATAATTAGCCCCTACCGGAAGTTCATATCGACGCTAGCGCCACGCGGTGGACGGGTTCTGAACTGAATTGTATCCTATGTGGAAGTCCTTATCCTCCTGAGCAACTTTGCCGAAGACAGCAACCTTCTATGTGCTCGCAATCTCGAGTTATCGCATAATTAGCCCCTACCAGAAGTTCATATCGACGCTAGCGCCACGCGGTGGTCGAGTTCTGAACTGAATTGTATCCTATGTGGATGTCCTGATCCTCCTGAGCAACTTTGCCGAAGACAGCAACCTTCTATGTGCTCGCAATCTCGAGTTATCGCATAATTAGCCCATACCGGAAGTTCATGTCGACGCTAGCGCCACGAGGTGGTCGAGTTCTGAACTAAATTGTACCTTATGTGGAAGCCCTTGTCCTCCTGACCAACTTTGCCGAAGACAGCAACCTTCTATGTGATCGCAATCTCGAGTTATCGTATAATTAGACCCTACCGGAAGTTCATATCGACGCTAGCGCCACACGGTGGTCGGGTTCTGAACTGAATTGTATCCTATGTGGAAGTCCTTATCCTCCTGAGCAACTTTGCCGAAGACAGCAACCTTCTATGTACTCGCAATCTCGAGTTATCGCATAATTAGCCCCTACCGGAAGTTCATATCGACGCTAGCGCCACGCGGTGGTCGAGTTCTGAACTGAATTGTATCCTATGTGGAAGTCCTTATCCTCCTGAGCAACTTTGCCGAAGACAACAACCTTCTATGTACTCGCAATCTCGAGTTATCGCATAACTAGCCCCTACCGGAAGTTCATATCGACGCTAGCGCCACGCGGTGGTCGAGTTCTGAACTGAATTGTATCCTATGTGGAAGTCCTTATCCTCCTGAGCAACTTTGCCGAAGACAGCAACCTTCTATGTGCTCGCAATCTCGAGTTATCGCATGATTAGTCCATACCGGAAGTTCATATCGACGCTAGCGCCACGTGGTGGTTGAGTTCTGAACTAAATTGTACCTTATGTGGAAGCCCTTGTCCTCCTGACCAACTTTGCCGAAGACAGCAACCTTCTATGTGATCGCAATCTCGAGTTATCGTATAATTAGTCCCTACCGGAAGTTCATATCGACGCTAGCGCCACGCGGTGGTCGAGCTCTGAACTAAATTGTATCCTATGTGGAAGTCCTTATCCTCCTGAGCAACTTTGCCGAAGACAGCAACCTCCTATGTGCTCGCAATCTCGAGTTATCGCATAAATAGCCCCTACCGGAAGTTCATATCGACGCTAGCGCCACGCGGTGGTTGAGTTCTGAACTGAATTGTATCCTATGTGGAAGTCCTTATCCTCCTGAGCAACTTTGCCGAAGACAGCAACCTTCTATGTACTCGCAATCTCGAGTTATCGCATAATTAGCCCCTACCGGAAGTTCATATCGACGATAGCGCCACGCGGTGGTCGAGTTCTGAACTAAATTGTATCCCATGTGGAAGTTCTTGGTCCCTGAAGCAAGTTTGCTGAAGGCAGTACGTTCCTATATGGCCTGCATCTCATACAATTTGGTGATGACTGCAGATTTCTGGACTGGGTGTACTGAAATTCCACGTGGCCAACATGGTCCCCTTCGTAGCCGATTCCCGGTGGCCACTGGAACCGGAACCGGTATTCCAGGTACTGATCAGAATCTTGAGGAGTATATCTTTTGAATGCGGCATAAATTTCATTATTCGGTTGATATTTCGCTGATTTATAGGGGTATACATTTCTGGGTCATAATGACCCCAGTATCTTATTAAGTTGTTTTTTTGTGGCGCCATCTTAGAATCACCTTAAGAAAAAATTTTTTTGGTCTTGCGCTTCGTTTCCACAAAATATTAAAAGTCAGGAAATTTCAGAAAGATCCGTTTGATAACAACAGAGATATTGCAGGTTGAAATCCGATTTTGGGTCATAATGACCCCAGTATCAAACTAAGGTTAAGATGAATATGTAAGTTATATACTGAATAATTGAATAAATAAATTTAAAAATAATATTAATAATCTTATTTGTTACATAGAAAAGAAAGAATCCCTTTTCAGTGTTATGAAAAATTGAGGCAGAAACAGTTTTTTTTTTCAGTTTTTCATAGCGGTGTAATTTTTCATTAAAAATATCATCCATTCCGACTTATACTTCATTAAAACCAATCCCACATATTTTTTTCAGATGTTTTAGAAAATTTGCAATTGCTTTGATAAAAAATCTTAGTTTCTCCGATGCTTCGATTGAAATATGGGTTTTCAAAGAAAAGGCTTATATGGTCATATTACACAAAATTGGCCATAACTCAAAAACGAAAAAAAAAAATACATTTCAAAAATTTCAGCGATTATAGCTTATGAAATTACCTTCTCAAAAATATATTTTTGAAAGTTTTCCACTAATTGGAATATAGTTTTTCCGACTTTTCTTTACGAATTTTCTAAACGGTGGAAAATTTTGTGGAAAACTTTTTCCAGTTATTTTTTTTTATTCCTGAGAAAATTTGCTTTCATTTTTATAAAAAAAACTTTGTTTCTACGATGCTTCTTTCTTGAGTTATGAGTTTTCAAAGAAAAGGCTCAAAATGGCACATTTGCACATTTTTTACAAAATTGGCCATAACTCAAAAACGAAAAAAAAATAATTTCAAAAATTTCAGCGATTAAAGCTTATGAAATAAAAAAAAATTTTTTTTTGAAAATTTTCCACGAGTTGGAGCATAGTTTTCCCGACTTTTCTTTACGAATTTTCTCAACGGTGGAAAATTTTGTGGAAAATTTTTTCCAATAAATATTTTTTTTATTCCTGAAAAAAAATTGCTTTCATTTTCATAAAAAAAAACTTTGTTTCTACGATGCTTCGTTCTTGAGTTATGATTTTTCAAAGTAAGTGGTGTCAGAGGAAAACAAAAAAAAAACGACTAAGTTTTCCGGAAAAGCTAGCTACCCTGAATTTTTCTCATTTTTTTTTTTTCATATATTGATGAGCCCTGCCTGTGGACAAAGTTTCATGAAAATCTGAGACCCTTCGGCCCACTTAGTACGGATATAAAAAAATACCCCATTTCAAGAAGTTTTTCTCCACGCACAACAACACGAATCACAGCAGTTCTCACCTTTTTGTGTTCATAACTTATCATTGCGTTCCGCTCCATTAAGCATGGTTCTATCATCGAAAAAAGAAGAACTCCGTTCCACTGCTTTCCGAAGAAAGTGTGTCAGCATTTGTAGTGTCTTATTTTATTGCCAATTTCGATTTTTAGAACAATAGCGTTAAAATTGTACCCACTTGCTCCCGGTTCATTCCTCTGAACATTTTCCCAACGAAAGAGAAATAGAGTCGATTCATTTTTACGATCCCCGTGAGCGGTTTAATTCCCGATCGACCGAATCCCGAATGGAGATAAATTTCTGGCATTAGAAGCAGTTTTGGTAACCGTCATTCGGGGTAAGATTGATCACTATTTCGCAACTTTTTGTAATAGTGTTGTTAAGGATTCTCTATCAATCTGCTTAACTAGTTTTACATGAAATAACAATAAGCCTTAAAATTATAAGATGAAAAGGACATTTTAGGGCGAATTTGAGTTGAGTAGTTCACGCTTAAGTTTACACTACACAAATTTGGTATATGATTTTGAAGATATGTTAAGCAATTGTGAAAATAATTTATATTTGGTTCAGACCTGATTAAATTCGTCCCAGTGATCAATTTGACCCCGGATCACTGTACTCAATCAGCTAGGAATCCTAGCCTAGGATACTGCTCTTCGAATGTTTCTTAGTTTCTTTGTTTCTTCATTCAACTGGATCGTTGGTGGGACTTCAAGCTAATGTCGTCCTGGCCACCACCCAAACCAAATCATTGGCAAAAACAAAAAATGTTGGCTCATTCCTTCTCCCTTAGTGCCCTGGAAATAACTCGGGGGCGACTCAAAGCTTATGCAAATTGCCAACGCTGATGTCAATCTAAATTTATTACACCGGCTATCAAATGAATTCGATGTGAAACGTGCAAAGATCATCCCTCGACGGGGGAGTATGGGGTCGTTAAGTTTCACGACCAGATGGATTGTGGGACGTGGTCTAAGTGTACGACTTTCCGTTTGCTGATGTGTTTTTTTTTTCTTTTTCAATAAATAACTGGCTCCCTTCGAATGAGCGCTGAGATTATGGAAAGCGTTCGTGAATTCTACTTATGTTTGTTTGACGAAGATTGCTTCAGTGGTAAAAAGTTCTATGTTTGTGACTAAAGCATCATGGTTGTAGCCTTTGTAATGAAAACGTTTTGAAAATCATTAGTTTTGAAAATCGTAACTAATCGTAAAAAGACACAAACCAAAAATATTATAGAACAACAGAATTCCATTAAGATTAACAGTACGCGTGATCCGTGACGTTATTGTTGCCCAACGATATCATTACCATGACGTTTTTTTTCCTCTTTTCGTTTTCCCACGAAGAATAATCACGTCCACTACACGATGGGTCCGTCTCGAAGGGCCAAAAATTGTGCACCGAGCCATTAAATTTGATCCTTGAAGAACGACCAACCATAACAGATAATGAAACCCTAATCCCACGGAATACGGGCAAACCTCGAGCAAACAGGTGAAATTTATCCGGTTTTGCTTTCCACTTTTCCGCTCGGTCTTTGATGGTTTGGTAGATGATCGACAACATTAGATAACGACCAAACCTCGCAGTCCTTGAGAATGGGCCAAACGGAGCCCTCGAGACGAGAACCATGGCAGTGCACCTACCACAGTAGGGTGTCCAAGAAAAAAAATCCGTAAAATCAAGGTGATCAGAAAAAGATATCCAAAGTTATTTGTCAAATCGTACACACCAGGTTAATTATCAGAACTCCAAGTCTGAAAGACTTCCTGTAAGAGCTGGTGTTCCTCAAGGCAGCATTTAAGGACCAATATTATACAATATTTTCACATCTGTCTTACCTGAGTTACCTCAGGTATGTTGAAAATACTTGATGACAAGATATCTCCTCCAAAGAACGAAGCCTGCATGTCATCAGTAGTAGAGTGCAAAAAAGTTAGGATATTGTTTCTTCTTAATTGCAAGAATGGAAGATAGCTCATAATGCTTCTAAAACTCAACTAATAATATTCCCTCATCAACCAGAAGCTCTTTATTTGAAACCTTCAACTAGACATGTTGTCACGATGAGTGGGGTTCCAATAAATTTATCATATGAAGTTGAGTATCCAGGGCTATTTAGCTTTTGTTTGTCTGGGAATGTTCATAGAAAGTTCAAAAATGAAATATTAGAACAATAGAAGCTCTAGAAAATATCTCCACAAAACATCAGAATATGACAATTTTTCATCAAAGATTACATAAATTACAATAAATTAATCTAGCGAAGCCTCTAAACTATTGCATGGTTTCTCGTACTTTGTTTTTTTTTTCCTCTCTCTCTCTGGAACACCCTAACCTACAGGTGTAAACGGAATTACATAATTCTCGTTTCGTATTTATAACATTGACCTCATTCGGCGTGGCGTGGTTTAGGAAGCCAGTGGGAATGAAATGAATTAGGAACCAACCCGCAGAGTCGCCCTAGGGCTCGATCGGCGTCCGTGAGGATGGGAAAGATAATTCCTCGAATTGTGCAGGTGCACATTCAGCAGGATACCATCCGAAGAAACAAAGGCAGGATTGACGATTGCGTCCATTCGATGAAGACCCGGAGGTTTTACTGGTATCGTTGTTTTGAAAGTGGCCGAAAAGTGTCAGAAAGGATGTAATTTTCGGGACAATTTATTGGTGCTTTGTCTTTGCGGGTACCCACGTCAAGGACGGAAGCGATGGAGATGTTGGACTGCAAGAAGATTAATGAAGTCCACTTTTTCGATTATTACAACATTATTTTATCAAACTGGGCTGTTTTTCATTTCTTTGACTCTAGGTGCCGGTTCTTTTGTAAGAACTTCAGGCGGAATTCTTTAAAGAGACTAGTGTGATAAAGTACAGTGGGGTAAGTGGATCATTCGTCAATATTAAGCAAAAATACTTGAATATGTTAAATGTTTTCGCACCATTGCTTCCTTTTAGGCTATATTCTTATGCCCACACTAATACTATTGAAAAACTGGTAATACACGTACACTTACACAAGCAAACTTGTTAGCTGCAAATATTCATTAATTTGAAAATTGTTTTTCATCAACCAAAAATCCATTGTATTTCTATCTAAAATCGAATACTATTATTTTTTTTGACACAAGGTGAGCATTTCAGTTCAAATTGAATGAATCACAATGAAAAATATGTCATTTTTATGAATAAATACAGATTTATTGTATATGGTACACTTACCCCTACTTTTTAATGGGGTGGGCTAAGGGGATCAAGTATCTTTTTAATTTATTGTCTGACTGCTTACGAGAATTTTAATAAGTTTTCATACCCGCAAATGTTGTTTTTCAATTTTTTTCCATTCCCAGCTTAAATTTGTCAAATTGACCATAGAAAAATCGAATTAATCCACCTAAATGTTTTTTAACCTTTCTGGTATTCAAACCAATAAAAAAGAATAATAATTTCAAAAACTCACATGAAACTTTTCGTGGATTATCTAAGCTGAGTTGCAAAAGAGCAAAATATACTAATTTTCCAATTGAACGCATAGTACCGTACCTTATTTGACCATATAAATTGTTCTAGACAGATGATACTAATATATTCATAAATAGAATAGAAGAATTTCAGTTTGTTATTCAAAAGTAAATGTAACTAATATTTTTAAATGACAATTGTTTTTCGAAAACATCGTTAGGAAGAATCCTACAATACTTCTGCATAACTTATGTGCAAATGGTTGCATTCAAGAAAATAATTCTCTCTCTCTCTCTCTCTCTCTCTCTCTCTCTCTCTCTCTCTCTCTCTCTCTCTCTCTCTCTCTCTCTCTCTCTCTCTCTCTCTCTCTCTCTCTCTCTCTCTCTCTCTCTCTCTCTCTCTCTCTCTCTCTCTCTCTCTCTCTCTCTCTCTCTCTCTCTCTCTCTCTCTCTCTCTCTCTCTCTCTCTCTCTCTCTCTCTCTCTCTCTCTCTCTCTCTCTCTCTCTCTCTCTCTCTCTCTCTCTCTCTCTCTCTCTCTCTCTCTCTCTCTCTCTCTCTCTCTCTCTCTCTCTCTCTCTCTCTCTCTCTCTCTCTCTCTCTCTCTCTCTCTCTCTCTCTCTCTCTCTCTCTCTCTCTCTCTCTCTCTCTCTCTCTCTCTCTCTCTCTCTCTCTCTCTCTCTCTCTCTCTCTCTCTCTCTCTCTCACTCTCACTCTCTCTCTCTCTCTCTCTCTCTCTCTCTAATGAGCACAAATTCTAGAATGCCTACTCTTGACACCTTTTTGTTGAAAATTTTTCTCATGTCTACATAATGGAAAACATAATTACTCATTCATTTTTGGTGTCAAGAAACTCAACAAAACAAAATTAAAAGTTTTATAACTTTCCTTAAAATTGTCTTTAAAACCTCTTATGTAGTGTGAGAAGTTCTTCGACAAGGCTTCAATTCAGTTTAACTGTCACACTAAAAACTCATTCAAAAACCTTACCAAAAATATGTCCTCTGACCTTGATACTATAAATCAATAGAAAATTATCACAATATATTGAAAGAGTTATAGGTTTATCATTGATTGGTAAAGATCACTCCTTACAGAGCGCAGGATTTCTCAATATGTTAAATAGAGAATAAACGAAAAACCGAATTTAGTACTATACCATTTATTTCCTCCAGAGTTTGTATACTTTGCCAGATACGCGTATATCGTCCTACAGTTGAGGTCGAAATACGCGTATCTGTTAAAGGATACAATCTCTAACGAAAATTAATGGTAATCAATTCGGTTTTTCGTTTATTCATACAGTATTGGACAAAACATTTGCAACTTTTTCGATTTTCCGTACAAAATGACCAACTTTGGTAAGCTATATCTCAGTTATTTATGGACCGATTCGAATGAAATTTTCACAGAACATCGGACATAACATGAATGTTAACATATATTTTTGAATTATTTTTCCAACCACGAGTTAAAACCTAATAACGATTTAACTAATATTAAATTTTCGACGAGAAATTCAAACACAAAAACTGTCTTGAGCAAATCTGTTCATCTCGTCGGAATCTATAACTTTGCAGAAGATACCCTGAAGCTATTTCTTCAATGTGCTTAGTTATGTAAATAATAAAAAATCGTCAAAATATTGACTTTAGTCAAACCGGTACTGTTCTTAAACTCGTGATTGGAAAAATCACTTAAAAATATATGTCAAATTTTTAAGTTATGTCTGATGTTCTGTGAAAATTTCACTCAAATCGGTCGATACATAACTAAGATCTAGCTTACCAAAGTTGGTCATTTTGTATGGACAATCTAAAAAGTTGCATATGTTTTGTCCAATACTGTAGGTATTCTACTAAACAGCTCGAAGATTTATTATCAAAATGTTAGTTGGATCTTTCTTCGGAAAGAAACTGTGAACAAATTAATTGAGTTCCAATGGCATCGGAACTTTACGGATTCTTCTATTCTCATGGATCACAGGCAATATTTTTAAAAATTCCGCCAGATATGTAAAGTGTGATTGAAAAAGTTTTTCATGAAAGTGACATGCTGCATTTCTATTGGAAATATTTAGTTCTATACAACTTACAAGTTCGCAATTGGCGCCGAGAAAGGAGGAGGCATGGAACCAACACAGATTATCTGAAGGTGTCCAGAGTTGCGACATGTCCCCAATCTAGATTTCCTGGAGGAATTGCTGTGATAAATTCTGTAAGCATTCCTGAAAGCGCAAAACGCTTTTCTGGCAAAACTTCTGTCAGATAGAATTCTGCGGGAAAACATATAGAAAAACTGCTTAACATTCTGAGGGATACTAAACTTGCATAATTTGTGTCGGCCCACAAGATTTTTGAAAAGGCTTCCAAAAAAACTGTTCAATAATTCTCATAAATTTTCCAAAACTTTAAGGACTATTCTGTTATTTTATAATCTCTTGGTTCTTCCAAAAATATCGTCAAACTTTGTGAAAATTTTTTGCAAAGCTTACAGCGAACTTCTACACAACATTTTCCAAAGCAAAATTTAAACATTTCTGTTCGAGCACTGCGTAGCGGTTTTTGCCATTACTCCACAAGAAATTCGTTTTGAATGACAACATAATTCAATAATTTAACAAGCAATCAATGCTTTAAAAAATTTTTCAAATTCAAATTCTTATTAAAGTTCAAATTCTTATAAAAACTCTACAGCGTCATCATCAAAATATTCGACAGATTTTTTGGGAAGAAATTCTGGAAATGTTCTTAAAATAATCTTTGTAACAAATTGTGGAGAACCTTGTCAAAACTTGTGGAATCCCTGGAAACTAAAACTATTCGAAGGAACCTTCGGAAGCTGTAGACGTTTTTTTTTTTGTAGAAATCAAAATTTATGAAGAATTTTTTATAGGAAATCTTCAATTCCGAAAGAAACACTTCCGGAAATAAATCTAGCAAAATTAATAAAGTTGGTCATGGAAGAATAATCATGGAAATCCTTGCACAAAATCCTGGAGTAAGTTCTGAAAGCATTATTGAAGACATCTTTGGAGAATACTGAACAATAGGTGTAAGAACTGGAACTCCTGGAAGACCTCTTATAAGGTTAACCAAAAAATATAGTTGGAATTTCGATTAATTTTCTGTCAGAATTCCAGGCAGAATAGCTGCAGATACTCTACGGTGTACCTAAGGGGCCATGCACAAATTACGTCACGCTCCAAGGGGGGGGGGAGGGGGTCAAGCCAAGCGTGACAAGCCTTACAAAATTTTCAAAGGACTCATACAAAAAACGTGACAAAGGGGGGGGAGGTGGTCGAAAAAGTCGAAATTTAGCGTGACATAATTTATGTACCATCCCTAAGGACTGTTAATTTTATAAAGATGACACCTTATACACGCTATATATTTTTCATTTATCAATGAGTTGGTTTTCTGTACATCGTTCGAATATAATTGTACAATTTGTGATAATGAAAGGCTACCAAAATAATTAAATTTCACACTGATAAGGCACAACGTTTAGGACGATCGATTTGTTCAAGTTATCAAAATCAATGATTATAATAAATTGGCTGTAAAATCCAGGGTTGTTAACGTTAATCGACGATTAACGTCGTTTCGTTATTTCGTTGACGTTAACCTGTAACGATTAACGAAGTTTGCGTTGATTGCGTTGAAAAATAATTTAACGATAACGTTAACGTACAGCGTTGATTCAACGTCAACGACTTCATTATTTCTAACGTTAAAGATTTGAAGATTCCAATATCTAAAAAAATAATTACTGGCTGTCATATTCCGTTGATTTATAAATAAGTAAATGTAGAAACCCAGAAAATGATGCAGTTTAGATAATAATGAATAACCAGTGCACATTTTGTTACTAACATAAGAACAAGATAATTGCGAATTGTGTGGACAGTTTAAACTTGCCATATTAAGAAACGATTAAGGTACCCCGGGGCAAGTGAGAATCCGGGGTAATTGGGGCGTTTCGTCATAGCTCAACTAGGAAAAGTTTTTCATGGGGGTATTCTTCTAGAAAGTTGAAGATACAATGACAAGGAATGTATTTAGTACTAAACATATTGTTATTTTTATAACCATGTGGTTCATGTAACAGTTGTCAGTTCAGCGCCATTTTCAACTTGCATGACAAATTGTGACACGTTTCACGTCTTGCATTGACACGCAAAAAATAAATGTGTTTTAAATCGAATTTCCATCAGTAAGCTATAATTTTTAGTATTATTACAAGCTGCTAACGATAAACCAGTATTATGTTTTCATTTCATATGAAATTTTCGATGGTATATCTCAACCCAAAATATATTTGTACCTGGGGTAAGTGGGACCTATCAAAACAAAAACCAGAATCAAAACTTTTCGTACACGTTTCATACATTTTGCTAGAGAGTAGCACTAAAACATTCAAACAAATGATTTTTATCATAAAAAGATCAACAGCAAATTACGTAATTGCATAAGAGGAAGAAGAAAAGTGTTATTATTCTTTATTTGTTATTTTTTTTATTTTTGAAATACGACTTCAAAATTGAACAAACACACAGCTGAACTTTGAAATGCATCATGAGAACGATTACTTTTCTATTTTATTTGAATTTTATTTGTTATTTCTACCAAATTAAGTAGTGATGGAAAACAATTCCATCCCATAAGGTGGTTTTCTGCCATGCATATAAATAATAACAAAACATATATATAATTTCGTCAATTTTTGAATGTTTATGTGCTACATTTTAATTAACAACTTATAAATGATATATTTTGAACATGTTTACGCTTTTATTAAGGAATTTTCAGTAAATATTAAATGTGAGGTGACATACTATTAAACAAAGGGTTTCTTCCTAAAACGTAACGTATTTTATGGTTGATCCCTTATGTACATCAAATATGTACTTAAAATTAAAAATCTATGACTTATCAATCCTATTATTGTAATGGTTGACTTACTGATGTGGATTGACGCATGAAACTGGATGTGTCCCACTTGCCCCGCTTAGCGAGGTAACTGCGTCCATTGGCTCATTCTAAAACTTTCTTCCAAGGTTTTCACAATTTCGAAATTATTCTAATAGTTTCATGCACACACCAGCAAATATGTTGCCAAAACGTTCTTGTGTTGTTGGATTTGAAAAATATTGACATATGAAAATTTTATTGAACAATTTGTTTGAACTATCGTTATTTTCGTTCCCACTTGCCCCGCGGTACCTTATTTAGAAGAAAAAAAAAGCTTGATCTCATTGCAGGTTTTTTGGAATGTTAATCGATTTTCTCTTAGTCGGATATGGTGAAAAATGCCGTTTAAATTAAAGCTCCACAATATCGGAAGTGGGAAAATCTGCTCTACGACCATTGCCACTTTCGATTGCAATGAGAACTTTTGTCTGCTATGGTATGTTACGGTATTATGGCAACTTGTATTTTGGAATGGGAAAACTAGTCATCCTGGGAGCGGTCACTCAGACACATTTGGTTGTTGGATGGGTAAAAAAGGACATCGTGTGCTGGATGGAGGTAAAGGAAGCCGCTCTTTGGAAACGGTTTCAGCTAATTGTTGTGGGTTGCTGGAACGGCGAGAGGTTATAGGACGGATACAATATTGCTAAGAAAATCATTGCAATTTGTAAAAGATCTTCCAAGCAATCACAAACTGACGTTCAAAGAGGCTGACTGTTAGGTGCCTGTACTGTGAACTTAGATTTTTTTTAAATCAATTTTCCATGGATACGGGGTATCAGCATAGAAACGTGATGTTTATTGATTTTTCGAAACATTCTCTGAGAACTTGTTCGAAACATAAAATCAACGCTAGGGTTAGCGGTGATCGTTGACGTTGATTCAACGCAAACACGTTAACGTTAACGTTAACAGCCATGAAAATTAACGCAACGCCGTTGACGTTGATTCAGTGCACAATCAACGTTAACGGCGTTTATCGTTGATTAACGTTAACAACCCTGGTAAAATCCGACAATTTGTTTTTTTCATTTTCAAAAAAGGCTTGTTCTTCGACAGTATCATCGATCAGAAGCCTGCTGAAAAATATCCAGTTTATTCTGGAGCAAAAATTTTTTAGATATCATTCAATAATTTTTATCGATTTTTTTAGAAAACAAATTTTAAATTTAAATAGGACAGATATGAGTAGAATTTTTAAGTTTAAAATACGTCCTGACAGAAGTACTAATATAGTACTAATACGATAAATTACCTACTCCTTCATAAAAGTTATGTTGGCTTCGTAGCCGTGCGGTTAGTGTCACCGAGGCATATAGCCGAATTGTGCTAAGAAGTGTAGGTTCAATTCCCGCCTCAGGCCGAAATACTTTTTGAGAGGAATGTTTTCCGACTGTGCCACTGGGCGTTGCATGCTAGTCCGTTGTCTAGTATGGTGCTTCCTTCAAAGGGCATATAGCCCTTTGTAGTGTAGTTGTAGTGTCTTTTAAAAGGCTTAGTCCACACGTCATATTTTATGCACAATAGAAAAACAATTGCTCTATTTTCAGAAGTCATCCCAAAGCACAATGACATTCATCAAAATTGGGAACACTACTGTATTAAAATCGAATTTGTTTTCCGTGCATTGTGTTCATAGTGTGTTATTCTGAGATCACCTATCAACATATCCGGCTAAAACTCACGATTTAACTCTCGAATATATAAATATAGTATATTTAGTGATCTAACCTAATTTTTAACACGCTTTTCACTTTACATTTTTGTTGGGAATAAAAGGAGTGTATCAGCAAATTTGGCCATAAGAGACAAATCACTCAAGTGATCTAGTGTAAGAGAATCGCGATTTTTCTTATTTCGGAAATGGCCACCCTAATAAAAAAATCCAAAAACACGTATATCCTTGTTTCGGATAAAGAGCAAAATGGCAAATTTTCACGAAATTCGGTGACTCACTAGATTGGTTTATCATGGAATGGCTGAATGTTTACAACTACTTTACTAACTACGACTAATTTAAACCACTTTTAAGTATGTTTTTACTTGACTTGAACCAGTAAGCTTAGTTTGATAGAATGAAATCTAAGAAATAAATATTAACGTTCGATAAACGCGAATCATTCAATGCTGTATATTATTTATTAACAGCTTATTTTTCGACTTTCACACCAAGTTACCAGCCTACTAAAGTCTGCCGTATTTATTTTGCTTAACAAAATTTGCTTCTTTCTACATCTCGTACTACTCTTGATGCAACCATTAACTTCGTTTTAACAGAATTCATCGTCAATCTGTTTATTAATTTCTAGGTCACGCTCAACTCGATAGCAATGATCTAGCTGCGACAAGTAATAGCATAGACTTAAAAAGCAGATGGTAATATTTTAACATTAACTGGGATAGCTGATTAAGCTGATAAATACATCCAAATGTAAGAGTTGTAGACGAGGGGCCTACTTTTTTTAAGGATAACATGGAATAAGAAAAAGATTAGTTTCCGAATTGATACATATTGCGTTTTGTCGCGTATGGTCCTTGGTTTTAAAGACGATGACTTTATTGGAATCGATCGCAGCACTGTGAAGCAGGGCCTCATTGTTTTAAAAAGGGACCAATGCTATTACTCTACCCAAACGAATATGGTTGCATGTAGCGAAAGAAGCAGGTTCAGTTGTGTTGGAGCTGAGACAGTGCTTGATTAGGATGTAGTTGAAGTTGTTTGAGAGCCACAGAAGAATACTTGCGACGTGTGATAATGATGTTTCCCGAGTAGTAAAAACACGCGAGCAACGATGCAGGTATGCCCAAATGAATCATCATTGTCAATTTTCCCCAAACCGCTGATTCTTGGCTCTGTAACCACATTTGTTTAAGAACAGGAGCGAAGACCATTAAGCGAATAAAATACGGCAAACTTCAGTGAGCTGGTCATTTAGTGCGAATGCTGGAATAAAAAGTTTCAACAATCAGGTGGAGGTCAGCGGCCCCGTGGAGGGCATCCGCGTAAGTTTATTTTGATTTTGACGTGAGCGTACCAGAGCAACCAAACCATTCCATATTTTAAACAAACGTTTGATACTTGCTCTTATCGTCTATAAAAGTAAAAACATGGCTTATCTTCTGCTTTTTTTTTCAAAATAACAGCATTGTAAACTGTAAATTTATTTGCTCTACTTTTTGTCGGTTTAACATAAAAAAACAACAATCGATTAAACTTAAACCAGTAAACTATGAAAAAAAACATACTTAAGCCACTCCGGTAAGTTAATTCAGTTGTAAATATTTCTAACTACAACAACGATAACAATTATATACTAATTGAGTATAGTTTGGCCAACTTTTTAAGATGTTTTGTATGTTTTCCAGTGCTTTTACGTAATTACACAATGGATTATATTGAATTTTCAAGTACAATAATAACGGTTTGTCGGGGCACCGTGTCTGAGCCAAATCAGTCTCAACCGGTCTCATTCGGAAGAACATATCTTGAAGATGTTTCGAGTCGTATTTGACATGTCTACCATTTGAGAATGTCAAGAAGTGTACAGCATTGAGATCCTTCAAAAATTAATCATTTGTTTGCAAAGGTAGTGTAAGATACCTACACTCTAAAACAATGATTTACATCTTAATGTGTGGTAAATGGTCCATAGTATTCGATGTCTGCGCTTTTTCGTCGAGTTAAGAAAATTTAATGTTTTTGTTACTCTTCGAATCAGACCGTAAGTGCATCATACTTGTTATAAATATCGCCTTTTTACCATCTCCCGAATAGATTCAGAAACCACCAAAAGTTTTCTAACGATGTTCAACTGAAAATTGGCACGCAAATAATTATATTCCAATGAACTTTGAGCTGGATACATTTTTATTGTATTTCAAGACCCAAAATAGACGTTTCTCTGTCAGCTCCTTCCAAAACTTTTATTTTGTCGCACAATGTTATTTTGTGAATGAATAATTGAAAAACACTCAGCTAAGAATGAAAGAAAAATTTAGCACCCAATCAACGACCACGCCTTCGAGCACTATCCCATCAGAAGTTTAATTCTATGGAGACGTGTGTGATTTGCGATACTTACACTATAGCAACCAATCAAACCGAGCCGCTTGGACAGCTTCATTAGTGGTTTCGCCGGCCAAACGCAAATCAACCTTTTCCAATTAGTCCAATCAACGCCCCCTAATCGGGCCACCAACTCTGGAGGTCTCACCTACTACTCTCCTCCTCTGGCTGCTGATGAAACCGATATAATTACTTTCGTTACATGGCATGAATGCTGATGTTAACATTGGCCGTCCAACATACGCGACGACTTCTTCCAGGGAAACTAACATTCAGAGCTTTAGCTGGGTGCGGAAGTAGCACGAGCAGCACGTGAGTGGAATTGGCATTCAGGAAGCCCGCAAATCCGACAGGGGCGCAAATAAAATTCGTTTTCTTTCCTTTTTGGAAGTTTCCGCCAGCAGCAGCAGCAACAGCAGGGACCATCATCCGTCAATCCCAGGAAATTGGCCCCTTTGGTAGTCATCATCTTCATTGGCTCGTGTGCCGGGCTGAGTTCGCGGCTCATTTCCTGAAGGGATTTAGTCGGGTGGCCGTGTAGGGTGGGAAAAGGAGTGCTTTCTCAGAACTGGCAAGAGTAAGGTGTTGGGGTGGATTACGATTGATTGAAATCAATAGATTCATCAACATTAGGAACACTCTCCGGTGGCGGTAGATTTAGTGCCTCCATGTGGGAAATCGATGAGTGTTTCGAGAAAACGGATAGCGTTTGAATGGGGTTGAAACAGCAAATCAATTGGAAACGTCATTCATTCTTGGCGATACGTGCGGGTGATGAGACTATTATTTTCGGATTACCAGATCACGTGTATCACAACGAATGTTACAAGTTTAAAATCTGTTAATTACTTATGCATAGATCACATTACGAGGCTCATTTATAATTTCAATATGACTGTTTTGCGGTTATAATTACCAATGTGACGAAACAACTTGGATTTTTTTCGAATTTTCTAGAACAACCTCACAGATTACAGTAAGTTTATCGAAAGTATTTATCATTTGATGACTCTCCATGGTATTAACTCCGTTTTGTAAAAAATGTCGAATGTGACTGTTTTGCAGATATGGGCAGTTTATTCAATACGCTTCCTTTATTTTTACGTATTTTTGTCTCCTTTGAGCAGAATATCTTATAAAAGGAACCATGAGTGATTTTGAGTGTACCTATGTCACCCTTTAAATCCACTATTAATGCTTATCTATTGACAAGCTTATTTTTATATATGCTACTCGCATCCACGGACACTTTTCAAAACTGTTTTTGCCAATGATTCAATTATGCATCCATTAGCTCTAGTTATGTAACTTCAGGAGTAGAATGTCCATCTGGGTATCAGGTCCCATATGGTATATTTTCGTCTCACAAGTGCTTCTAAGCAAGGATTCAATAGTGCAGCGACTCAGTATCAGCGCTCCAAAAATAAAACTAAAATGACATTACCGTAGATTCTTGTTTCATTTTTCGGTGTAATGGAAAGATTTTACCTTCGTTGCCAGTATCCGGTCGTGCGATTTCTAGCAACAGTTTTACGTTTACAAGAAGAAATAGCTAACCGTGGATATTTTGTTTGCTCTTCTGGGAAAATTGCAACATTGCACCAGTGCACACACAGCAGAAAATTTGCCGTGTGGGTGCTTGCGTTCCGACCAAAGCACTTTATAACGAAAGCTTTTACTTCTCATTTTCGGGACAGTTTCTAAATTATTTTGATGGTGGCCGTGGTAATCTTAGCCAATTCGAAGTCATTTGTACTTCGAATTGGCTAAGATTGGCTGAAGGTTAACGTAAGAGTAAAATGTTAGCTATTTAAAAAAATGTGTTCTATGTATTTTTCTGAATAGAAGGAAAACCCAACTATTGCGACCATCTTTCCAAATTTCTTTCGAACTAATCCTAGAAAAATAATAATAAATTTTTTCATAGAATCAAATCTTACATATTTGTAAGATGTCAAACTTTTTTTTTTAATTTATCGTGACATAGCAAGTATTACTGCTAGTATTAAAGTATACATTTCTTATTAGATTTATCTAGGAAATTTATTAGAAATTGATTCAGGTATTTGCCCATAGATTAAAATATCACTCTAAAGATTTCTTGAGCAATTCATTTAGTGATGATTGCCCATGGAACTCCTCCAATAATTTTGTTAAGGGCACTTCAAAGATTTACCCTGGAATTTCCTAAGGATGTCCACAGAAATCATCTCAGAGATCATCGGGATTTTTTCCGAGGATGTTTTTCAGAAGTCATCAGGAGATCATCAAGGCTTCCTCAAAATATTCTTTGAGAAAATTTTCAATTGCACAGTTAAATAAAGTTTTCAAAAAAATCTCAAGTCCTGCAAGATTTTATAGCTTCTTCAGAGATACCTCCAGGAATTTATTAGGCTTTTTCAATTGTTTTTCAGGATTTCTATTAGGAACTCCTCTAAGGATACATTCAGGAATCATTCCAGAAATTCCTGCAGATATTTTTCAAGATATGTTGAAGAATTTGTTCTAGAACCTAAAAGATTTTTTTGAAAAATCCGTATGGTGTTTCTAAAAGAAAATCTAAATGAATGAAAGTTGAAACTTGTGCAAGTTCTAAAGCTACTATTGATGATCAAGGATCTCTGAACAAAATCCTAGACTCTTGAGGAAGTTTAAGAAGATTTCCTAGATTATAGAAAAACAAAATCGATTGGATGTTTGAATACTGTCCGCTAGATTTAGCGGAATTCCTTGAAAGAAGTAGTATAATAGGAATTCCTTGAAAAAAATTGGATGGAATCCCTTACCAAATTTGTGTATGAATGCTCTGAGAAATTACTGGAAAAATGCCTGTGTTGCTTAGTGCTGTGAAACCTTACATAAATTTATGAAGATTACGTGAGTAATTTTTAAGAAATTTCTTGGGGAACGTTCGAAAGAATGAGGGATCATGAAGGATCACAGGTCAAGTTTGTTGAAGAACTCTGGAAGAGTTCTTAACCGATTTCTTTGAATAAACCCTTAAGGACATATCCGCCCGCGATTCTGAACAAGCGACCTGGTACCGCTTTCAAAGTACCTTAGCCTTCTTGAGTGCCAACCGACTCATCAGGATGGATGCCAATAAAATCCTGATTAAGTATACTGGTCACAGCGTAGAACAACGGACAGGACACGGATTACGGATTACAAGCTATATTACGACACCGAGCTGACAGTCGTGTTATTCTATTCCCCGATACGGTAATACCAACTTCTTAAAACGGCGAGTAGGCTTATGGTGCGACTGCCCTCGTCCCGGTAAAACCATGGCAGGCCTCTGGATACGTTTGGAACCCGTTCATCTTAAGTGATGAGAACTAGGCTCGGACGACCAAACCCCGATCTGCGTCGATCCGGCTCTGAACACGATTCTCATAAGGGATCGTGCAACCTTGGCCTCCCTGCTTGCACAGATAATCATGGGATCATGAAAAGCAACTACGTACGGTGGGAAATGATAGCGGCCCAGAGGGGGGCCCTGAAGAATGGAAGAAAGTCTAATTGAAATTGAAGAAGGCGCGGCGAACCCTTTCGTTAAATGTGGCTTAGTAAGATCATCACCATCGCAACTAAGGCACAGCAGCGCGATCAGGAGGAACAGCTGAAGCAGCAGCTTTAACAGCGGCAGCAGCAGCCTCGAGGGCAGTAGCAACAGGCCCAGGTCAGTGCATGGTCGAAAGTACCAAAGCTACCAAGAGTTGTAGCTGCCAAGAAAATGGTGGACGAATTGCACGAGTTCGTCGATAAAAGAAGTAATGTGCACAAGGACATCAAGACTTTGGTTGCACAGAAAGTGGACTGAGTCGACTGAGAAGGAGTTGTCGGCGGCCAAGACTGGCTTAGAAATAAGGCAAGTGCCGACTCAACAAACGGCGATGCCAATCACTTTTGCGAGGGAAACCAACGCAAAGAGGGACAATTCTCAGCGGATGGAGAGCGTGCCCTTCACGCCGAAGAGTCCAAGAGCATCACCAGGATATGCAAGACTGGCTGGTTCCAAGAATCACAGAGACACTCGCGTCAACGAATCAGGCTCCGCGAACGCAGCAACCACCAAGGAAGGCAACAATACCCCATGGGAAATCGTCAAGGCATCGGAAATCAAAAATCGGAAGACGAAAACAACGAGCAGGTCCGAAAAACATAACTTCTTCAAGGGCCGGAAGAGAGACGAGGCGTTTATAGTCAAGGCAAGCGATGACTCGTACGAGAACGTTCGCACCGGAGATATGGTCATGGAGCTAAAAAGAGACCCGATGGCCAGCAGCTCTTCCTACAAAGAGCTCACCGAGAAAGCCATGGATAATACGGTAGAATTGAGAGCTGTGTGTCCGGAGGCGCTCCTTGAATGCAAGAATCTGGATGCAATCTCTACGGACGAAGATGTAAGGCTTGCCATGAAAGACCAGTGCGAGCTAGGGGAAGTGCAGATGCAGATCCGCATAAGGAAGGGGCCATCCAGAATACTAATAGCATCAATCAGGCTTCCGATTGAAGCGCCTATCAAGGCACTAAAACGCAGAAGATTAAAGTAGGGTGGTCGGTATGTCCACTAAGTGTCTCTCAGAAACCGGAAGCATGCTATGGATGCCACGAGTACGGTAATCTTGTTAGATTCTGCAAGGGGCCTGATAGAGGTAATTTATGCAGAAGGTGCGGAGAAGAAGGCCACAAGGCGCAAGCCTGCCGGAAGCCTCCAAAGTGCATGATCTGCACTAGCGGAGAGAGTAACAACCACGTTACAGGAGGCCTGCGATGCCCGATACCAAACCACATTGAAGCAGACAACGCGAAATCAGTGGCGATATAGACGGAAGAAGTAGTGCATCGTGCAGATGAAGGCTTTGTTGTAGCCAAAATTAACGAAGTCTTCTTCTGTAGCTGCTACGCACCCCCATCATGATCTATTGACCAGTTCAAGGAGATGCTCTATAAGCTGACTGAAGAGCTCACAGACCGTAGACCAGTCGTCATAGCCAGAGATTTCAACGTGTGGGCGATAGAATGGGGCAGTCGCTTTACCAACTCAAGAGGGATCAGTTTAGGAGCAGCAAGGCTAAACGTAGATGTTGCCAACGATGGTACCACCATAGCGTCGGGATGGCTGAGAGTCAATTACCTATTGACGTAACTTTCCGTAGCTCTGGGCTGTCAGGAAGTTTGAACTGGCGAGTGAGTGAGGAGTATACGCACAGTGACCACCAAGTGCGTCGGTACAATATTGGTAGCGGACGGCAGTTGGAAGCGCGTGCGATTTCATCAAAGGAGCGGAGGTGGAAAACGTCACAGTTTGACAAGGAAGTGTCCGTTGAGGCGTTGAGGTTGGAGCGCAATGCTCAGCACTTCACTGCGAATGAGTTGACAGCGGCATTATCAGAGGGAAGGTAAACCGCATTTGATTCTACGTTTCGTTTCACGCCATTACATTTTGCTTTACGCCGTTCCACGAGCTAAATGACGTTTGAAACATTTTTTATTCGAACGATGTGCAAATTAGCGGGGTACAAATTAAAAAGTGTTGTGATTAAAAGTGGTCAAACCAGCGTGGGTACCGGTAGTTATGGGGTTGTTAAGCGTGTAAAAGAAATCCAGATTGTAAAAAAAAGTGATGAAGAGGAACAGGTGCTCCGCGTAACAGTTTTATTTAAAAAAGTGATCCGCGAGACAAATAGGCTGAAAACCCCTGACTTAGATAATTTCCAGAAGATTTATACCCATTTTATTGGACACGTACCAATAAACTTAAATTCAATACATTAGATGAATCCATAAGAACTAGAACAATGATACTCTGGAAGTTTGATACACATACTGCTGTTGACTTATCAAAACCCACAATTGAATATGAGAGATTGTGTGTTGTTTAGACATTCTATGTGCAAAGCAGTAATTTTTATTGATTGTATTAATTACCGGCAGACTTCGGTGCTCTGGTCACTCTGTGCGAATGTCTGTGAAAAGGTGTTGAGAGAAGTGAAGATCCATATAAAGATCGGTAATTTCGTGAAAGTTTAAGTTCAAATGACCATCCCGCAGTCAAAAAGTTATACGATCGGTACAAAGTTGAGCATCGTTGAAAGTTAAAAACAAGATTGCTCCTATGATAAAATACATATCTCAATTGTATTCAAAAATGTTGCAAATATTGGATCCATTTTGTTGCTAATATCAGTGGATACTAAAAATTAAGCATACCAAAAACGAGTAAACTCAATTTACGTCACTTTTTTACGCAGTGCGTAAATTGAGTTTTGTCAATTCTGTGGGAAATTATTGAAATCCGGTTGGGGAAAACCGTTGGAAACCCATTCAATATGGGTATTTTCGGAACGGGCACGACGAGGGGTTGACGAAAATTGATGTCCGACGCCATTTAGGAATCCAAGATGGCGACTCCTGGTTTGGGAAAATCGTCGGAAATCCATTCAATATGGGTTTTTTTTCGGAACGGGCACGAAGAAGGGATGACGAAAATCGATATCCGACGCCATTTTGGAATCCAAAATGGCGACATCTCGTATTGGAAAACCGTTGGAAACCCATACAATATGGGTATTTTCGGGGCGGGCACGACGAGGGGATGATAAAAATCGATGTCCGACGCCATTTTGGAATCCAAGATGGCGACCTACGTTTGGAGAGTATTGTTGTCGAAAATCGTCGTCATTTTTGAATTCAATTCACCAATCAACGAAGTCTGTTTTTAGGCAAATTCAGTTGACGTCACTTGTTTAACGAAGTAAATTCATGAACATCAGTACAGATCAGATTGATCCATTTTCTTATACCGTTTTGTCCCAAATTCCAAACAGACTCATATTCCGAACACTCGGTTTTTGTATGGCAATGTGGTGGAAATGTTTCGATGAAATATGTCATAAAATTACAAGGAAATGGCAGTCAATTACAATTCAATTTCAACGTATTCCAATCTATATTATACCTCTGGAGTAGTGATGATTCTTTTGTTTGAGACCAGTAAAACTAACTCAGATAAATTTATTTGCGAAAATATTCATTTGAATTCGATTTATTCGTGCTGTTCGGAATTTGAATCAAGGTGTTCGGAACACGAGACAGAATGAACACAGTGTTCGGCATTTGAATCAAAATGTTGTTCCATACTTTTACGTAAAAAGAATACTGAACAAGTTTAAACAAACAATTTTTTCAGCACACTCAACAGCTAACAGTTGTGCTTTGCGAAGAAATTAAAATTTTAACAAATATCAGCTAATGTATGCCTATAAGATGCATTTAAAGTCACTGTTAGCCTTAAGTGATCGGAATATGAGTCAAAACGGTATTAAGGCGAAGTAGGCCGTCATTGAAATTTGTACAGAGCATCGATGATTGTGGCCAATCTGTCTCACGATTGCGAACTAAAGAAAATCACTAGCTTTTGCACTGACATTGCTGGAAATGTATCAGCATACTTTCTGTATGAAAGCGCAAGTATTGATACTTTAATAAATCAATATTACTTAAGATGACTAATTTTTATTACTTTGAAATTGCAATCTGCAAAATCAACATGGCTACGAGAACGAATGACGGGCTACTTAGCCCTAAGAGTTTAGATTATATGCTATTAATAAGTATCATCAATGTACATCTACTTAAGTTTCTAGATACTTAGGCCTCTATATCATGGAGTCCTCGGAAGTACAAAAACATCGACACAACTCAATACAACACTTCGTTTGCTAATATGAACAGTAAGAGGCCTTTGCAATATTGAAGAACTATCTATTGATGATTGGTTATGTTTGTATATCCAATGGAGTCCTTGGAGGACCTAAGACATCCGCACAAATTAATACAATACACCGTTTACTCACATGAATGGTTAGGGGCCTGTGGAGTATGTGAAAAGTAACCTCTAATCTCTTATTACGATCGTAGATCCCAAGGCCTATATGCAATTAAGTCCTTGGAGGACCTAGGACATCCGCACAAATTATTACAATACTCCGTTTACTCACATGAAAGGTAAGGGGCCTGTGGAGTATTTGAGAAGTAACCTCTAATCTCTTATTACGGTCGTAGATCCCAAGACCTTGGAGGACCTAGGACATCGGCACAAATTATAAAAATACTCATTTTACTACTATGAATAGATAAGGGCCTGTGCCATATCATAAAAATATCAAAGGATCGCTAAATATGCCAGTACATTCGAGGTATATATTCCAGGAAGTTTTTGGATGAACTAGAACACCTGTTGTACTCACTGAATTACCAAAATTAGGATCTGACAATACAAAAACTTCTAAAAAATATAACAATCTTCTAGGGTCCAGTATTGTGAGACTTTCTTCTACATAGAAATGATAAATTGTTCTCCGTTAAATCATTTTGAATCACATGCCCAAACTCCAAAGAGTTCTTGGAAGACCTTAACTTGCATACATTCTTGCCTGATTTAGAACCCAATGTAATAATAACATGTTAATGGTTAATGGTGTTAATGGTGCTAAAAGAGCATATTTTTTTCTAAATAATATGAATTAATTTCATACAAACGGCAAACCTTGTTTACGAACTGAGCTACCTCGTTTTACGCACTGATTTAATTTACGCACCAACTCAATTTACGCACCCCCGATCTAGTTCGTAAATTGAGGTTATAGTGTATTCCACTGTATAATAGACTCCGAATTCCAAGAAGATTGACCTGAAGTTTTAACTAATAAATTTTGTTAAAAAAAATATATTATTCCTTAAAATGTATTATTTTAATTTTGTCGAATTTGTTCCTCAGATACTTTGGTATTTCAAGGAGCATCACGGTGATTCCGAAGGTTGTTCCAAGTGGGATTCAAGACGAAAAAAAAAATATACGGAAATGCAATGCAATTTCTTTGAAATAGCCAGCGAAAAGATCCGAATGAGTCTTGTAAGAAATTCATTCAAAGACAATTTCTGCAAACATAACAGGAAACTATGAAAATTGTTCTCCAGAGCGTTTTATTTTTTAGATTTTTGTAAAAAACATGTTTTTGAAGTGTTCTGATTGCGCCTTTATGTTTCGATACATAATTATTTCAGTTACTTGATTCCACTTGTTAATATTTAAAAGAAGGCACAAAATTTAGCCTAGCTTTGAAATTGCAACTCATTTCAGCTCGTACGCCACGTCTCCCGCCCATCACCCAGATCGTCCCGAAAAACATTTCCAATGCAGGATGCATCTTGTCAAGAATCCATCCCACATCCACCAATTCTCTTTCGATCGAAGGATATCATCAACCTCGAGCCAAGAAAGGAAATCGAGAATCGATGCCAAAACTGTCCGCTCGTCACTCTAGTTCCGGTTTTGGTCCATCCTCGGCAAAAAGGACTCCCCACTTATGGGAAAGAGATAAATTTATGGTCTTTTTTAATGTATTTTCAGTTCTATCTGATGTATGTGGCTCTTAGTAAGTTCCCCCCGCACTTCGGGGTTTGGTTCCGATGTGAAAACCCGATTTCCGGTTGTAGGACGGTCGAGAGATCCTCGGATTGGAGCACTTTGTGTTAAGGGTATGTTCTAAACGAAAATCCGCGGATCATAATCATCATCGATAAAACATTTCCTTTAAAGATTCGAATGAAAACAGTCCTTTTTATTTCGAACGTGTATTCAGAAAACATGTTTTTTTAATGACATTTTGCTAGCAAAGATTTTGTAGTGAATTATGGCTTGGCAATAAGGGGCTGTTCATGAACCACGTAATCTACATTTTGGGATATGATCATTTGTCTACAAACTAAAGTCTCATATTATGAAGCCTTACAAAATCAATCAATATTGTAAATGTTTGTAAAGATTTGAAGGGTCATCCATAAGTCACGTGGTCTAGTTTGGGACATCCTTTCTCCTTCTTGTTAATATTTTCGTTTACCAATTTTTTTTTATATCTAGAAACTATTTTTGAACTGCAACGCATGTAACCCATTGTGTATTCCTTAAAACAAATCCATACAACGTTCCGTCTCGAAAAATTTCCCTCATATTATGGATTTTAAAGCGAGTTTAAGGTGAAGATGAATCGAAGCCAAACCTCAAATTTTCAAGAGCACAAATCAGGAGAACTAAACATCCGTTTAAGCTGAAAACTTAATCGATTGATCACTTGCTGGTGGTGACCAATCGATTAAGTTTTCGGCACAAACGGGTGTTCGGTTCTCCAGATTTGTGCTCTTGAAAATTTGAGGTTTGGCTTCGATTAATCTTCTTCTTCTTCTTTCTGGCGTTACGTCCCAACTGGGACAAAACCTGCTTCTCAGATTAGTGTTCTTATGAGCACTTCCACAGTTATTAACTGAAAGCTTTCTTTGCCGATTGACCATTTTTGCATGTGTATATCGTGTGGCAGGTACGAAGATACTTTATGCCCTGGGAATCGAGAAAATTTCCTTTACGAAAAGATCCTCGACCAGCGGGATTCGAACCCACGACCCTCAGCATGGTCATTCGATTCATCTTCACCTTGACCAAACATTCCGTACAAGGATAAAAAATCATATCGCATACCCCTACTCTGGGGTTAGGTACTGGTAAATGAATTTTCGGACCAAATGTGCTGCGTTGTTGTTTATTCTGCTTCTAATGTGCCGGTTGCATCCTCAGTTTGACTCTTGGGAGATCGGACTGGTAAAGAGTGAGGTGTGTACGAGGTAAAACAACAGTCTGCTGTAATTTATTTCACGTCATGAGAATAATGGACTTTGCCATTTTAGCTCCAGCTTTAGAGAGCTCTCCCTTCGCATATCCGAACGGGCTCTCCATGGAAGGCAACAATCTATTGTGCGAAAATGTCTCATGGTGAAAGAGCGTAACTTTGGGCTAAGAAATGGAAGAACCCCCAGTGGAAAGAGTGTGAGTTCGGGGGATTGAACCTGGAATTGAGGAAATGATTCAGCTTTTGTTTTTTCCCTGATGGCTCACCACTGGGAGCGGTAGATTACTTGTGTTAAGATATTGCTGAAGACATTAATTTTCGCTGGGAGTCAGAGATAGAGCACAATGAGCTGTCCTTTTAAAATGGCTTTTGTCAACCGGGTGATAAATGAAATTGGGCACAGTTTAACGGGAGAGATTGGCTAATCTGGGTAAGCCTTCCGGGATATTTGTTGACGGGTGACTGGCGTTGGAAGATAACAATTATACTGATATGAAGAACATTGTATAGGAAATATTTTTTTTTCTGAGATGGGATGTCTTACTGAGGTTTTAATTTCACGAATGTCTTCACCATAAACACGTTTATTCCAGTGATATGAATCTATCAGCAATTATTCTGAAGATGGTGTCAGTTGATATTAGATATCACATTTTTTTTCAAAAACAAATCAGGGAATCCTTTTTGGGATTTCCAAGTTAGATTTCCCGAGTATTCTCACAGAAATTGTTCCAGAATCAAATATATGAAATCTGAAGTTCTTCGGAGATTTTTACAGATATTTCCCATGATTTCTCAAGAGCTGCTTTCAACAAGTTTCCTGATTTTCTTAGAATAATTTAACGATGAATTTCTGATTTAATTCTTCAAGAGGTCTGAAAAGCGTTAAATCACACCGGGAAAGAAAAAAAAACATTTTGTCGTGTCTCACTGATTAAGTTAAGTATTTCCAGTATATTTGTCATCATCCTCTCAGAATTAGCGACAGACTTGTCTCAAGTTTAATATGAAACCCTCTTTAAAAAAAATCTCTTTAGGATTTCAGGATTCTCAGGATTCACAACAGAGTTCTTCCAGGATACTCAAATTAGGGACGTTCTGTGATTGAATCATTTTCATCAACTAGTTTTTTTTTTGCTCATGACTTCACAAATCGATATTTCTATCCAATAAATCAGTGAAGAAGAAAACATTAAATTCATTAATAACTACGCAACTACGGGCCTTCCTTAGCCGAGTGGTTGGAGTCCGCGGCTACAAAGCAAAACCATGCTGAAGGTGTCAGGGTTCGAATCCCGGTCGGTCCAGGATCTTTTCGTAATGGAAATTTCCTTGACTTCCCTGGTCATAGAGTATCATCGTACCTGCCACACGATATATGAAAGCGAAAATGGCAACTTAGCCAAAAAAAAGCTCTCGATTAATAACTGTGGAAGTGCTCATAAGAACACTACGCTGAGTAGCCGGCTATGTCCCAGTGGGGACGTTAATGCCAAGAAGAAGAAGAGCTACAGTATTTGCATGACATAACGTGAAGTGTTTGTTGCGCATTGTTTGGATGTTTAGACAAAAAGTATCGCTAATGAATTCCTTTGGTTATTTCCACCAGGAATTCCATCGGCATTTTCTTCAGAAATTCATCCGGTGATTTTTTCAAAAAAATCCTCCAGGGATGTCCCATGAACTCCTTTTAAGGTTTCTCCTCCGGGGTCGAGGATTTCCTCCATGGAGTTCCTCCAAAAAATCCTCCGGAGATTTGTTTTTCAAAAAATTCCGGGAATTTTTCGCAAGCTCCATCGGGAATTCCTTCGGATTTTCTCCATAATTCGTCCTGATTTTTTTCGAAATATCTCCAGAATTTTACAGAGTTCCTCAAGTACAGGCAAACCTCCATGAATCGATTACTGAAGTTCCCATCGACTCATAGAACAGAAATGCTTTGGAAAGTTGATTGAGAGTACCATCATAGTAAACATGAAATGGAATTCTTCTGAAGTTGCTTCGAATAATTCACTACATTCCCTCCGGGAGTTTGTCCAGAGTTCCTCAGAAAATTTCTCAAAAGTTTCTCCGGGAATTTCTCTAGACTTCTTCTGGAAATTCTGGGAATTCCTCTAAAAATTATTCCGGGTTTCCATCGGCAATTCTTCTGGATATCATCCAGCAATTCCTTGAAACGTCCTCCGGATTCCACCGAAAATTCTTCTAGATTTCTTCCAGAAATTCCTCCAGCGATTCATTTGGATTTCCAGAAAGTTCCTCCGGAGTTTCTTTACAACTGTGGGAATTTGAATTTTCTCCTTAGTTTCTCCAGGAATTTCTTCGGAGTTCGTCAAGCAATTACTCCGGTGTTTCTCTAGGCTTCCGGACTTCCTCCAACAACACATCCGGAGTTTCTCCAGGAACGCCTCCTAAGGTTATCCATGAATTGCTTCGTAGTTACTCCAGGATTTCCTTTGGAGATTTTCTAGGGTTTTGACCAAAATTCCTAAAGGAGTTCCTTCGGAGCTTCACCGGTGATTCCTCCTGAGTTGCTCCAGAAATTCCTCTGGAGTTCTTTCAGCAATTCTTTTGGATTTTATCCAGCATATGCTTCGAGGTTTCTCCAAAGCTTCAGGAAGAACTCCGGAGAAATTTCTGAAGGAACGCCGGAAGAATTGTTAGAGGACCTACAGAGGAACTCATGGGGAAACCCGGAAAATTTCTTGAGGAATACCCGGAAGAACTACGCAACAATTCCAAAGGAGCTAAGAAGGAAATCCAAAGTACTTCCCGGTGGATCTTTGGAGGAACTTCGGAGAATATACTGGATTTCATCCAGAAGAATTGCTGAAAGAACTCTGTTACAAATTGTTTGCAACGAAATATAATAAAATCACTGCAGCACGCAACACTGCCACATCATCATGAAAATCATTAAGATTGTTGCCGTCAGAGCAACTCTACACATGCCAAAACTGCACGAAGACTCTCGCACCATCACGCTCTCGAAAAAGAGAATCGAACATTTACGACGACTAAGCTCACGAACTTGTACGTTGCTGATCATTCGTTTTCTGCTGGCTTAAAAAGTGGACGTACGGGAGGTGCATGACTAGCGAAGCTAGTGCACAGATTGAGTGTGAAAAAATCAAATCTCGGCTCAAAGAAAAATCATCAGGTAATTCGTCACGACGTAGTCCAGAATTGGACGTAGTGCTAAAATCACCATATATGCTAGCAGGTATCCGACGACTCCGATTCGACCATCAATCGGAAAGACACGCTCAACCCGCATGGAAAACGGTGAAACGACGCTCACCAGTATTCCAAAAGGTAAAATGGCGTCATATTACAAAGAAACCTAGACGATAATGTCCTTTCACCAACAGAACCCGTCCACACGCACTCGTTGTAGTGCTAGCCAACACTTCGATTTGCAACCGAACGACGTTCATCTAAGGTAATGGCAGCATATTTCCTCATATAGGACTTCTAACTATAGCGTTTAAATTCAGCCAGCAGAAACAAATGCCAAATTAACTTGGACAGATCGGCAAACCGGTTGGAAATTACCAGGCCGCGCATCACGGAGATGAGAAAATCGAAAGGCTCTCGACGGAGGTAATTTCAACCAAAAATTCCAATTGGAATGTGATTATAATTCCTGTTTTGTCAAACAGGGCCTTTTGTTCGGAATCCTCAAGCGTGATCGCCATCGGCTACGAAGAGTGTGCGAGAGCAAGAAGCACACACCAACACCATTAGCGCTATCGAATCGCACGACGGTCACCGAGTCACACACACACGAACATCCATGTCAAAGCTCTCAACGAGCGTGCAATCTCGAGCCGCAAGATAACGACGCAGCTACGGGAGCGGGAGAAGCAACAGGGTGTGACTGTGTTTAGAACATCAGCGTGATCACACGCAAGTGAAGGGAGTGATCGGTGTTGAAGAGCGAGAAAAACGTTTGAGTGTGCGTCGAACAGTACAAGTGGCCGGAGAGCGATCAGCGTAGTGAAGACCGACAGGACCGTTGGTGTGTCGGCGTGCATCCCCGGTTGCAAGTGGTATCAGGCGAATGCATCGCTTAGTGAGGTCGGCTTGCAGTTAGTGGCAGTGTGTGAGTGCATGTGCAGTTGAATCTGCTCGAATAGTGAGCGCTCGAGAAAAGCGCGTTCTGAAAAGCAGTTGAGAAGAGAGAAGAAGAATATCATCATCATCGCATCGATGCGGGGCCCCGGCAGGTGCATCATCATCAACAGCATCGGTGCAGCAACGTCAGCATGTGAGAAAGGCACAGGTGTAGTACCTGATATATAAGGTAGGACAGTATATAAGACCTATTGAGCACAAATAGATTGTGATGCTGAGAATGAATATGCTTATGCTTGTTTACTTTATTGTTTATGGCCACCTATTGGCTGAGCGAGAATTTCAAATCCTTTAAGAGCGCCATAGCCGGGCAGGGACTTTCAAATGTTACAAATCTCAATCACCCAATTTTGTTGGACCGTGAACATGAGTTGACTTATGCGAGTTGAGCACTTGGAGGGAAAATCATTTATTATTGAGCCCCAAACAATAAAGTTAGTAATAACTCCTAAAGAATTTCTGGAAAAACTCAGGAGGAATGAACGGTGAAGCACCGAAGAAATACCCAGAGAACTTTAAACAAATTCCTGTAGGAAGTCTGGAGAAAATCCTACAGAATCTCCAAAAGAAAATCCTAGAAAAACTACGGAGGAACTCTGGATGTGTTTCTGGAGGAACTCTGGAGGCGTTTCTAGAGAAACTCCGGAGTAATTGCTTAACGAACTCTAGAGATATTCCTGGAGAAACTAAGAAGGAAATTCGAAGGAATTCCTGGTGAAGCTCCAAAAGAATTCCCGGATCAATTCTTGGAGAATATCTCCAAAAGAAATCCCCGGATTATTTCTTGGAGGGAATTCTCGGAAAAGTTCTTGGAAGAAATCCTGAAGGAAATCCTCTAAGAAATTCCTGAAAAAAATCTTCGGAGAAAATCCTGTTGCAAATTTTCCAAGAACTACCTGGAGAAAATTTCCAGAAAAATTCTCTGAAAAAATCTCCGGAGAAATTTCCTCATGATTTTTTTTGGGTGAAATACCCAAATAGTTGCTGGAGGAAATGCTCAAGGGATTTTCTGGACCAATCTCCGGAGGTGCTTCTGGAGGAAATTCCCGAAGCAATTCCTGGAGGAAAGCACAAAAGAATTTCTGGACAAAATCCCCGCAGGAATTGTTATTAGAAGTCCCTTGGGGAATTCCTGTAGAAAATTCTCAACAGAGGTCTTGATGAATATCCCCGAAGGAATTTCTATTTGATATTCTCGGAAAAGATCCTGGAGTAAATCCCCAGAGGAATCCTTTAGAAAAATCCTCAGAAAAATTTCTAGTGCAAATCCCCGAAGGAATTGCTATTGGAAATCTCCTGAAGAATGTTTGAAGAAAATCCCCGGAGGAGTACTTGGAGGAATTCTCCGGAAGGAATGCCTGTAGCATATCGTCAAAGAAGTTTCTGGAGGAATTCCTGGACGAAATCTCTGGAGGAATTTCTGGACAAAAATCCCAGAAGAATTCCTTGAGAATATCCCAGGAGCAGTTTCGAGAAGAAAAAATTCTCAAAAAAAAATCCCAGAAACAATTTTTAAAGAAAATCCTCAGAGAAATTTTTCAATGAATTTCTGGAAGAAATCCCGAGAGAAAATCCTGAACGAAATCTCCGGAGAAATTGCTATTGGAAATTCCCTGAGAAATTCTTGGCGAAAATTCTCAAAGGAGTTTTTGGGGATATTGCCGGAGTAATCCTTGAAATTCCTGAAGAAAATCCCCAGAGAAATTCCTGGTTGAAATCCCAAGAGAAATTCCTAATTCAAATCCCAAGAGAAATTCCTAAAGGAAATCTCCGGAAACATTCCCTGAAAAAAAATTCGCCGCAGATTTTTTGTAGAAAATCCTGGACGAAATCCCCGGAGGAATTGCTATAGAAATCCCCTGTTGAATTCCTGGAAAAAATCTCCAAGAAGGTCTAGGAATACCCCCAAAGAGAAACCTTGAAATTCTCGGAGAAATTCCTGGAGAAAACTCCCGGAGGAGGTTCTGGGGAAATTGCCGAGGGAATCCTCGAAACCCCTGGAGAAATTCTTGCAGCAAATCCCCGGATGAATGCCTGAAAGACTGTACGTCACTTTGTTTTGCAGAATAGCAACGGTTGGATCGGTTGGATAGCATTGCCAAATATACAAACGCATTGTTAACCGACAGGGTGGGTTGCTGTTTCCCATACGTGTTTAGCAACGACCGGTGCAATGTCGCGTTATGATGGTCGTTAGAAATTTGTGTTTATTCACGCTGCGGTGGGCATCGTCTTCAAGATCTTAACTATTCAGGATTCTCATCAATTTCCTTCATGCTGCTTATTGACAACGTTTAAGGAATTTCACAAGGACCCTCCCAGTATACCAAGAATTAAAAAGAAGCATTGGTCTTCCGAAATCAAAAGGTAGAACTCATTACTAAACCTGAGTTTCGAACGTATCCATAATTTACTTATTAAACTTTTGATACTTTTACCTTACGAAACAGTTGGACTTGATATATATCATATGACAAGAATTTTCTTTCAATTCGGCAAACCTCGTTGGATCAATTTTCGAGTCATGTTGTTAAAATCATCATTTTTCCACACAGTATGGAAATCAACGCATACCGTTTTGATTCTTATTACGGACACTTGAGGCCTCAGTTAAGTTTAACTTTTTAGAAAGCATATCCCAGCATATAATATAAATCGTTCCGTACGATTCCTCACCGCTAGTGCATGACGGCTCACCATAGTAGCATATCCGAAAGAACTTGAAACTATTGAGAACCAGAGCTACAGGTCCAAACCCCTGATAAAGGTGGATGGTTGTGATGGCTATGACCGTGGTCATCATGTAAAGAACAAACGGACATTGCTGTATCGTGTCTGCACCGAGGAGGTAGCCCCTCTAGCACGATGTAGGTGCAACCCTGGTTAGGTGGCCTATCGGCAACCAAGAAAGGCAAAAGTAGAACAAACGGATCGATTATACGGCAAAAGACCCGGCAACGAATAAAGGACAACGCAGCCTTCCATTCCGATACAGCTGGCGATCACCACTGCAGACAGAATCACAAATCGACCACGTTCTGATTGATGGATGGCACTTCTCCGACATTATCGACGTCAGGACCTATCGTGACGCTAACATCGACTCTGATGGTTAAACTGCGCCCAAAACTCTCCGTCGTTAACAACGTACGGTACCGACGGCCACCCCGATATGACCTAGAGCGGCTTAAGCAACCGGATGTCGCTACTGCGTACGCGCAGCACCTCGAGCCTGCATTACCGGAAGAGTGTGAGCTGGATAAAGTCCCTCTTGAGGACTGTAGGAGAACAGTGAAAGCAGCCTTCAACGATGCAGCTTAGAGCAACGTCGGGTACGTGGGAGTCGACGGAACGATTGATTCGACGAGGAATCTAGGCAGTTTCTGGAGGAGAAGAATGCAGCGCGGACGGTAAAGCTGCAGCAAGGAACCCGGCAGAACGTGGAAAGTTATAGACGGAAACGGCAACAGCAGACCCGCCTCATTCGGGAGAGAAAACGCACAGTATTTCGATCGGCCGAAATCGTGAACTTAATTCTGTAGCACCTTTAAACGTGATTTTTTCGGAATGGTGTCTTCGGACGAAAATTTTCCAAAAATATAGCGCATGTATTGACGGTAAATGTTAGTTCGCCACTTTGCCACGGGCGGCGCTGCGAAAATATTTTTTTTGAAATGACGATCTTTAAATAGGATGTCTTCGGCAAAGTTGTAGATAATTCAAATACAAACAACTTTGCCAAAGACACCTAGTGTGTATTCAGCCGCATTTCCAAAATACGGGAGTATTTTATGAACGACCCCCTAAAACTAGTTTTTCTCCGATATTTTGAAAATGCGAAGTTTCCGGTAGCAACAATGTTCTACAAAATTGTGTAAACAGTCAAAATGAATCATTCACTAGAAGACACTAGGTTTCTAAAGACCAAGGAAAAGCAGTTATAACCATTTAAGAGCAAAAATCAGTCATTTTTGGGGTCCATGTATTTATTCGGGTGGCCGCTGGTGGCAGATGAAACCTAGTAGGGTTAAAAATACATCATTAGTAGTTGTAAATGTCGATAGTGTCATTAGTATCCACGAGTATACATAGAGGAAGCTTCATCAATGACTCTTATTACCCTGTAGTACTTAGTTATGTGATGGGTAGAGGGCAATGTGACTTCAAACTTCTTCTTTTTCTTCTCCTTGGCACATTCTTCATTTTTATGCACACACTCAATAGGTTCCAAATACTTTTATGAAGAAAGTTCGCAATTAGTCTTTACAAAATGGCTCGCCATACAACTATTTTTCGATTGCATTTTTAGCTATTTTTCGTACATAGACACTATACTAAGTGCAAGCAATGCAAATTCGGTGAAATATTCTGTTGAGAAATTAATAAATCATTGAATCACTTTTCTGTGAATCAAATCAGTGTTTAAATGTTAACGCAGTTCTTATGGTTGCAACACTCATTTACAAAATGATCTGATATTGAGGCACTTGCCTGATTTAGGAATTGAATTTGATACATCACTTAATTTGCTACTCACCGCAACGTTCTTGCACGTGTCATGTAGTAAACACTAGCCTGCTAGTTTATCTTTTTGGTCTTTTAGTGCTATTATTCGACCAATTAAGCGTGTCTGCTGTGTAATGCTAACACGCAGAACGAATTAAAGTGCTATTTGGTTACTTGGGATGTACGAAAAAACGCAAAAATCTCAAGTGAAAAATAATTGTAGGGCGAGTCATTTCTAAAGCGTCTTTTCAGGAGATTGAGAACTTTCTTCAAAAATGTATTTGGAACCTATTGGTTGTGCGTAATGATGGAGAATGTGTCAAGAAGAAGAAAAAGAAGAAGTATGGAGCCACATAGCCCTCTACCCATCATATAACTAAGTACTACAGGGTAATAAGAGTCATTGATGAAACTTCCTCTAAGTGAAAGGGATACTCGTGGATACTAATGACACTATCGACATTTACAACTACTAATGATGTATTTTGAATCCTACTAGGTCTCATCTGCCACCAGCTGACACCGGAATAAATACACGGACCCAAAAATGACTGATTTTTGCACTTAAACGGTTATAACTGCTTTTCCTTGATCTTTTGAAACCTAGTGTCTTCTAGTGAATGATTCATTTTGACTGTTTACACAATTTTGTAGAACATTGTTGCTACCGGAAACTTCGCATTTTCAAAATATCGGAGAAAAACTATTTTTTGGGGTTCGTTCAAAAAATACTCCCGTATTTTGAAAATGCGGCTGAATACACACTAGGTGTCTTTGGCAAAGTTGTTTGTATTTGAATTGTCTACAACTTTGCCGAAGACATCATATTTAAAGATCGTCATTTCAAAAGAAATATTTTCGCAGCGCCACCCGTGGCAAAGTTGCGAACTAACTTTTACCGTCAATATATGCGCTATATTTTTAGAAAATTTTCGTCCGAGGACACCATTCCGAAAAAATCACGTTTAAAGGTGCTACAGAATTAAGTTCACGATTTCGGCCGATCGAAATACTGTGAAACGCCGCCTGCAGGAGATGGAGCAGCTGTGCCATGAGCTGAGATGTGCAGAGAAAAGGATGGGAGCATGTTGACGGACGAGCGTGAGGTGATCGAAAGGTGGAAGCAACACTTCGACAAACACCTGAATTGCGCTGAGAACACAGGCAATGAAGGACAGGACAACGGAGGAAATGCTTTCGTCAGTACTGCGGACGATGGACACCAACCAGCACCTACTTTAAGGAAGGTTAAGGATGCCATTCTCCAGCACAAGAACAATAAAGCTGCTGATTAGGATGGTATCGGAGCTGTACTCACCAAGATGGGCCCGGAGACGACTGCACCGGCTGATAGGCACTATCTGGGAAATAGCTACCAAAGGAGTGGAAGGAAGGGATAATATTCTTCATCTACAGGAAAAGCGACAAGTTAGAATGTAAGAACTTCGAGCGATCACCATTATAAAGGCGGCCTAGGCGCCGTCTACCAATTACGAATCACTGTAGAAGAAGGAGGGTGTAGACAAAAGCGTTACGACTCATAAAAAATATATTTCATTCATACAAAAAGCGGGGAGGGGATCCAGAGTTGCCAACTTTAGAGCTACGTAATAAATGGATGCTGTCCTACAAAGTATTATCCAAGATTATCTTCCGTCGTCTGTCACCTGCAGTAAACGCGTTCGTGGGTCCTTATCAAGCCGGCTTCGTTGACGGCCGATCACCAACGGACCAGATCTTTACTGTACGGCAAATCCTCCAAAAATGTCGTGTATACCAGGTCCCAACGCATCACCTTTTCATCGGTTTCAAGGCGGCATACTTGAACAGCTTTCCCGGGAAGCTCACGAGACTGATAAGAGCGACGATGGAAGGTGTGCAAAATTGTGTGAAGGTTTCAGGCGAACACTGCAGATCGTTTGGATTCCGCCGGGGACTACGACAAGAGAATCCTTGGATGTTGTTCAATATTGCGCTAGAAGATGTTATGCGGAGAGCCGGGCTTAACAGCCGGGGTACGATTTTTTCGAGATCCAGTTAATTTGTTTGCTTCGCATTTGTACAAAACGCTTGTAAGGCCGGTAGTCCTCTACGGGCATGAAATGTGGACGATGCTCGAAGAGGACTTGCAAGCATTTGGAGTCTTCGAACGTTGGGTGCTCAGGACGATCTTTGGCGGTGTGCAGGAAATCGGTGTGTGGCGGCGAAGGATGAACCACGAGCTCGCCCAACTCTACGGCGAACCCAGTATACAGAAGGTGGCCAGAGCTGGAAGGATACGATGGGCAGGACATTTTGCAAGAATGCCGGACAGCAACCCTGCAAAGATGGTGTTCGCTTCGGATCCTGTTGGTACAAGAAGGCGTGGAGCGTAGCGAGCTAGGTGGGCGGATCAAGTGCGCATCGATTTGGCGAGCGTGGGGCAGAACCGAGGATGGAGAGATGCGGCCACGAACCGAGAATTGTGGCGTGAAATTGTTGATTCAGTGTTATCTGTTTAGATGTTAACTAAATAAATGAATGACTAAAATATGGAATATAATTTGAACTCATTTTGCTGTGCTCTGTAAGTTTGGTTTCTACCCGACGAGGAAGAAATAACTGGCGATAACATATGAATACCTTATTTTGGTATCATACCATAATTAGGCATTGTCCAGTAGACAATACCTCAATTTGGTATTATGATGGTATTGAAAACAAATGTTTAAAACAATTAAAAATACTTAATTGAGATATTCACCAGCTATTTTTGTGAACGTTTGAGCCATTTTTTTGTGAATGTTCAAGCGGTGCTCGAATACTTCAATATGAAAAAGTTCTGCTACTATGTAGGAAAGTTGGCTAACGAAATTAAGAGAAATTCTGATCGATGCTTTTTTTTTCGGAATCAACGACCCTAGCTCCGGGGCATTTCTTGAATGACGTCAACATCTTAAACAAGTATCAATCGCACCCCCAAAACACGTTTTCTATTCATTTCAAGCCGACATCTGCTAATGAAGACTGACATTTCTCCGCGGCATGGTGTCAATTAATTTGCCGTTTCGCTACAGCAACAACCAACCGGACTAGATCTCTTTACTCCCCCATCATCGCCGTCATTCGTGGATTACGATACGTAGCTGAAACTATGCCGCTATGAAAGCATCACCCATTAGTCGAACATTTGTGAGCCCATTCAACCATGTAGGGTTGGTCTACCAGTATTCACCATCCAAGGGATTTTTTTTTGTAAATAAATCAAAAGATTTTTAAATACTACCAGTATGTTAAACGAAAGCTTTCAATCTACATTTTGTCGACGTTTCGTACCTACACAGTTAAAAATAATGAAGATTACACGTCATGTAAACTTCATTCATGCCATGTAAACACGGCGTCATGTAAATTTAATTCTGAAATCATGTAAAAATGTGTTATATGTCATGTAACCACTTAGGATCAAGCTAGATTACATGACATATAATTGAAGTTTACATGACATATCATGTAAATATCCATGATATTCCACGCTCCAATTATGTGCATTATATGTCTCAGAAATTTACACGTTTCGTTCGAACTGTGTAGACCTCTTCCTCATAAACCGGATCATCTGCAGCAGTATTCGCTATATTTTCTTATAAGAGGTGATGAATTAGGGAACAGCGTGTTGAAATAAGGTCCAAAAAAGCAAAAGTCATATGGTTTTTTCTCGAAAAGTTTTGAGATTTTTGGGAATATTATCATATAAATCTAAGGCTCGGTATCCCGTCATTCGTTTTGGCAACAATGATGACTTTTCAGCTTGCATTTCAAAGTGATAAAACTCAGTCTTGATAGATTATATTTACTTGAAAAAGTACCACTGTAGGCGCTTACATGCATAAAGTATGCTGATACTTTTTCAGCTGTGTCATTGCAAGACCAACTGATTTTAAGTAGATGAAAAAACCGAATTTAGTACTATACCATTTAATTCCACTAGAGTTTGTATCCTTTGACAGATACGCGTATCTCGACTTAAAATGGTATAGTACTAAATTCGGGTTTTTCATCTACTTATAGGTATTCTACTAAACTGCTCGAAGATTTATTATCAACTGATTTTCTTTGATTCGAAATCGAGGGATGAATTAGCAACAATCATCGACGACGCGTACAAATTTCAATGACGGCCTACTTCGCCTTAAAATGATTAAATTATGTATGCGTGTTTGTGTCGTAAAACTAAGCATATTTTGGGGTAGCGAATACTGTTACTATGTTGAATACCGGTACATTCACCCTAACATGCACGCATCAAGACCGAGAAAGTCCCTTGGGTCGTCCCTTCAGCCTTCAGGTTGTCCAATTCCAGCACGATACTGTTCCGTCCAACGAAACGACGATGTCAAGTCCCCTTTCCTTCACTCTGCCTATTGAGCATGTCAGCAAAAACTAAATCCACTTTTGGAGCTATGAATGTCAAATGCGGAGGGAACTGTCAGATGAAAGTAAACTTTTGTTGCTTTCCGGCAGAGTCGGCTTGAGGGAAAATGCTGAACATTATTTTCCCATCACAGGCATTTAGCTAACGACCCTGACCAGATCATCCGCCATTGCTGCTGCTACACGTGACGCGACAGGCAGCGATATTATTGAGTGGATTTTTGGTTTTATTCGAACCAACACACAGTAGCCCTAAGCTAGCCAAAAGTCATAAAAATGAGGTTTGCAAATTCTTTTCCTGATATTTTTCTGGCTTTCGTTAGTACTCAAAACTTCTTCTTTTTCTTCTTATTCTTCTACTTCTTCTTTGCATTACGTCCCCACTGGGACAAAGCCTGCTTCTCAGCTTAGTGTTCTTATGAGCACTTTCACATTTCAACTGAGAGCTTTCTCTACCAAACTTGCCATTTTCGCATTCGTATATCGTGTGGCAGGTACGACGATACTCTATGCTCAGGGAAGTCAAGGAAATTTCCATTACGAAAAGATCCTGGACCGACCGGGATTCGAACCCAGACACCTTCAGCATGGCTTTGCTTTGTAGCTTTTAATCAAAATTTGTATGAAGGGCAGCCACTGTGTAGCACGGAGAAAGCCACTCGCCCTCTAGAGAAAGAGAGCGGGGCCTCAGCATCTGGTGGTGTGGGAACAAACCGAAACACGACTGCAACCACAACGACATTTTTAGCGGCAGCAATCAGATGGGACGACGGGGAAACGAGTCGAAATATTGTCAAACATTTTGACGGGATCGAGTTTTAAGTATGATGGAGAAGCGATGAAGTGGTCGTGTTCTAATTAGCAAACATCAATCATAATCAGAATCGGAATGCCCTGCGGCTCGGCAGAGCAGTTTAATGGAAGGCTTCGGGGAACTGCGTAGTCTACCAATGGGTGTTGCCGGATCACAGCAAATGTGTGTGAGTTTGTCTAATATATGGGAAACCGAAAGATTGATGAAGGCATGGTTGATTTGGAATTGGTACCTAACTTTTGAAGATTTATTTCCTAATGATATCGGGATCTAAAACGGGGCAGTTTGAAGAGGATCAGACAAACGCGCGAGCTGTGATGATGGTTTTCGGCCAATTAGGGAGTATCGATTTATGAGTTGATACCGATGCTTGTCACAAGCTGAGAGTATAGAACAACAGGATGAAATGACGAGTAAACTAATTGTTAAGTTTTTATGGGGTGAACAATCTTTTAAATTTGATACTGACGTTGTCACTTGGGAGGTCCTCAGACCAATTTTTCAACTGCTTGTTATTCTGTTCGTAGTTTGGGGGTATAATAGCTAGACCTTGTTACTTTTATATGGTCGGTGTTCAGACAGACCGGACTAGATAAATTTTTGGAGCTCTAAAGATATGTTAAGAACTCCATAAATTCTAATTTCTCCGATGCTATTTTGATATAGATGTATCATATCATCAAATAGGCAATTTCCATTACTGCAGCGAATAAAGCAAATATTTAGAAAAAAAAAATTTGAAAGGAGAAAATGGGCATAAACAAACACCGAAACTACACTTTTTTATATTAAACTTAGGGAGGGATTATTACAGTATGTTTAAAAACTACAAATGAACTTTAACACTTCACTTTTTGCAAAAAAGTGAGATTTTTATGGCAAATTTAGAGAAACGATTAGAAGATAAAAACCAGCTCCCTGAAATCTGGTGGCGTTACGTTGATGATGTTTTCAGCATAGTTAAAAAACACATCTTACCCCAAACTTTAGAAACAATTAATAAGGCTCACAAAAACATTGAATTTACTTACGAAGTGGAACAGGATAACAAATTGCCTTTCTTGGACTTACTTATTGTAAAGGAACACTCATCACTTACATTTGAAATCTATAGAAAACCAACTCACACTCAACGTATTATTCCAAACACATCAAATCACTCACACCAACACAAAATGTCTTCCTTCAATCACATAATACATCGAATGCTAACAATCCCCCTCAGTGAAACTGGTAGAAGAAAGGAACTTAACTACATTTTTGAAACAGGACAATTAAACGGTTACACAAGACAAACAATACAACAACTCATCGACAAAAGAACACGAGAACAATACAAACGTTCACTTACTACTCTGACACAAGAACAACCAACACTCAAACATATAGCCGTCAATTACAACGATGAAACAAAAAAACTACGCCCAATCCTACGAAAGTTTGGTTTCGAGTTAGTTTTTACCAGTAGAAACAACCAACTCCAAACTCTCCTAGGTTCAACAAAAGACCCAATTGACAGTTTATATAAATCAGGCGTTTACCAAATTACATGCGACCACTGCAATAAAATTTACATAGGACAAACAAAACGGACTCTCAATACACGTTTTAAAGAACACGTAGCAGAAGTTACTAAAGCACACAAAGCCACAGAAAAAGGACATGTACACCATTTCAAATCAAAAGTTGCAGAACATATTTACAATGAACAACATTTCCTTAACACAAAAATATCAAACTCTTACGACATATTTCGAATCCTTGGAAGCTTGACGTAGCGGAAAGCATAGAAATTTTCAAACAAAACCACAATAAATTACTAAACAAAGATCAAGGAAATGGGTACTCTTGGCTGTTTAGACTTATACCTAACCTTCACACACACAATACATAAACACATTGATTGACCACCTGCCAAAACAAGCAGGAATTTGTAATTTTGACAATCCTTTCATTTGATTAGGTACACAATTAAAAAATGACCTCCTGTATACGATTACAGGTAGAATCTAGTTCTAACATACCCACACACTTTTTCTAGTATAAATAATAGATCCATGCGATGTTCTCTTCAAGTCGAGCACTCGACACTGAAGAAGTCTGTAAGTCGCAGACGAAATAGGCCTATCTGTCAAGATAAGCAACACATATTAGAGTTTAAAGGTATTTGCTCACCTTAGTGATTTTAGTATTTTATTTTTTTTTTTTTTGCAAAAAGTGAAGTGTTAAAGTTCATTTGTAGTTTTTAAACACCGAAATCTGAATCAAAAAATTTTAAAATTGCCTTAGATTTTGAAGGGAAGAAATCCTTTAAATTATTAAAACAAATATTATCATCAGAAGATGTATTGGCGTTTCCTGATTTTCGAAAACCTTTGTTACTCACAACCGATGCATCAAATAAGGCAATTGGTGCTGTGTTGTCACAAAATTTCAATGATGGAGAAAGACCAATAACTTTTATTTCAAAGATTCTATCTAGTACAGAAGAGAATTATGCAACCAATGAAAAAGAGATGCTTGCTATAGTTTGGGCATTGCATACTCTTAGAAATTATATATATGGTCATAAAATAATAACGAAAAAGTAGATACAAAAAAAAAAACAGTTAAGGAAAATTTTGATACATTTATAATAGATACAAACAACAGAAAAATACATAAAATTAATTTGAGAAAAAAATAACTAATTTTATATTTTTCCAGCATTATACTATGTTCAATGATGATAGCTCCAGGACAAATATAAGTACATGATTTGAACAAAAACCCATAAGCAATAATACCTTTAGGCAAAGCCAAAATCAAAACAGGGTATTTAAGAATAATACAACCAATAAGTTTGATACAGTTACATGATATTATTCAAAAATTTGATGATTTGATCAAGAAAAATGTTTTAAATAATCAACTCTATAAACTATTGGAAAATAGAAATAATCTATTGCATCAAACATATTTAAAAATTATGCCTTCATCCAACCGAGCTAAACGTTGGGATACTATTGGAACCATTCTTAAATGGATTGCGGGAACCCCTGATGCCGACGATCTCATCATTATCAACAAAACAATGAACGCCTTGATAGACAACAATAATCAACAGACTTTCATCAATGAAGCTATTAACTCCCAGATCAAACACCTAAATCAAGTCACAAATGATTTATTAAATTTGGACTATAAATCAAAACAACAACATGTCATCGAAATTAATTTCCTTTCAATTCTACTCAATTTGAATGCCGCTCAACATCAGTTGGAAGTAATCGAAGATGCTGTTATACTTGCAAAGAACGGAATTCCTAGTAGTCAAATCTTGTCTGTAAAAGGCTAATTGAAAATTAAACGATTTATGGAAAACCAGAACATGCCTATAAAGTCATTTGAAGACTTACTCACCAGATCAATCAGATTTCACTGTTCTCCAGCAGTCCTCAAGAGGGGCTTCGTCCAGCTTCCGGTAATGCAGCCTCGAGGTGCTGCGCATATGCCGATGCGACATCCGGTTGCTTGAGCCGCTCTAGGTCATACCGGGACGGCCGTCGGTACCGTACGTTGTTAACGACGGAGAGTTTTGGGCGCAGTTTGACCATCACCAGATAGTGGACAGAATCGATATTAGCGCCACGATAGGTCGACGTCGATAATGTCCGAGAAGTGCCGACCATCAATCAGAACGTGGTCGATTTGCGATTTTGTCTGCTGTGGTGATCTCCAGGTGTATCGGTATGGAAGGCTGTGCTGGAAGTAGGTGCTACGAATGGCCATATTCTTGGAGGCCGGTGGGCGCTGAACTTTCCAATCGTCGGTCAGAATTCCTCCTCCTGGCCAACCTGAGCGTTTAGATCTCCTATGATGTTTTTGACGTCGTGGCTTGGGCAGCTGTCGTACTCCCGTTCGAGCTGCGCGTAAAAAGCGTCTTTATCACCATCAGTGCTTCCAGAGTGAGGACTGTGCACGTTTATTATGCTGAAGTTGAAGAACCGGCCTTTGATCCTCAACTTGCACATTCTCTCATCGATCGGCCACCACCCGATCACGTGCCTCTATATATCACCCATCACTATAAAAGCTGTTCCCAACTCATGTGTGTTGCTGCAGCTCTGGTTACCTCTAAACGTTCACACCATTGATCCCTTCCAACACACTTCCTGCAACGCTACGATGCTGAATCCACGGTCCTTCAGCACGTCGGCGAGTATGCGTGTGCTCCCAATGAAGTTGAGAGATTTACAGTTCCACGTACCGAGCTTCCAATCGCTTGTCCCTTTACGTGGCTGTGGTCTTATCCGATTGTCCCAGTTCGTATTCTCTCGTTGATTATCAGTCGCCCCTGACATGGGGAACAGACGCTGTTGTGAGCCGCTCCTAACATGAAGTACAGACGCTCAAGGTTAGCAGAAGCAAAAGCAAACCTTCCCTTCCCTGTCAGCATACGACCAAAGTTCCCACCGGGGGTTGGTTACCCGATCTTCCCTAAGGTTACTCGTACCCCGGCCAGTACCGCGAGGAGGTAGGGATAGGGGTTGCTGGGCAAGAGGCTAAGGACCGCACAGAGGGGTCTATTTTATTCCTTCAGGTACGCGAGGTACCAATGGTACGCCATGTCCAGCCATTTACCAACCAACTGGTGGTGACCAATGGGATGGATTTTCAACGTGGAGCGCTGTTTGGTTCTCAAGTCTTGGCTGTTGAAAATTTGAGATGTGGCTCCGTTATATAATCACCTTAACTAAAAGTAGTGTTCTCCAAATTTTTACTCTTTTTGCTGAAAAAAATTGTTTAACTTCATGAGTATTCAACCAATTTGAAATCTTTTTACATGCTTTCAAAGCAAATTCAGTTGGTTTTAAATTGTGGATAGAACAGATTAATTTAAAAAAAAATCACATCACTCTGAGTTCTATTCAATGTAACTCTAGAATTGATTTCCACATTATAAACACAAGCACTCTTTCAGTGCAACATTGATGTCAACCAATGACATTCGAACTGGATCCCCCGATAATTCAAAACAAATTAGTCGTCACTTGATCCACTCCCATTAACCCTTTTTCTCCAACACTTGTCCTGTTTAAAAGAGCACATGCCAACTCTTCAATCGATCTGCGCGATCCGGTCGAGCTAGTTTCAAACAAACAAACTATCCGATTTCACCTCGTTGACTGCCCTTGGATGTCATCAAATGGTGCCCCGAAATTGACTGCTGCAATGTGCGCGGCTATCATATTTCATCGAGTTTAGTGTGTGAGCTATTTCGATGCCGAACTACTTCGCCTACCTTCACTTAGCTACGCACACACGGCGAGGGAACAATTTTACGCTTGAACGGCTATTGTTCCAACATGGTTCGGCTCGGTTTGGGGCACTCTGATTCAAATTTCATTCTAATTGATTTTTTGCTACTGTTGTGGACCGTTCCATTCTCCACTCCGTACGAAACCACATATGGGCCAACAAGATGGATTGGAACCGATAGGCACAAGAGTCAATATTTTGATCTACATACAGACATAGAGAATCTGATGGACGGATTGGAAGGCAGTAGGCAGCGTGCTACTGGATTTGCATCGAAATACCCACACTTGACAGCTGTTGCCATCGCTTTTCAGATGATAGTTGGTAAAAAAGGATTGGATTCTGTTATGACTTTCGGGTGGTCAATATTTTGATCGATGGCTAACCCATATTGCACAGCAAGACCAGAAAAAAAAGATTCTGCGACCGTTTTATGGGATGAAACTCAATATTGCCTAGCCATAGACGAGTTTTCTCAACGTTACATACAATGATATTCAGTTTTTGCTAGCTCGGAATAATAGAGATCACTTCAATAGTCCATTTCACTACGGAAAGTGAACGGTGAACCACTTCATAAAGGAAGCATGGGTGTAACTAGGGGGTAACAACGCCTGGCCGACCGGAACAGAAAAACAAGATCAAATAAATGAAATCCGAATTTAGAACTATGTAATTCCAATAGGGCTTGTATCCTTTCACAGATATGCGTATTTCGACCTCAACTATAATGCTGTCTGCGTTTCCGTGTACTAGACTCAACTTTGAGTCCAGGACACGATACTGAAGACGGCCTTACAGTTCTGGCCGATATACGCGTATATGTCAAAGGATACAAACTGTAGTGGAATCAGATGGTATAGTAGTTTGGTTTCCATTTACTAACAGATACACTGTAACCTTAATTTACGAACTGAATCGGGAGTAAATTCAATCAATTCGTAAAATGAGTTTTCCTGTTGGAGTCTACTTCTAAGATTTTTTTTTTTATTTTTACGAGAAATCTTTAGTATACTAAGCATAATTTTGATTTATTTGGTTCTCAATCAGGCTCAAACGTGTGCAAGTTCAGGTCTTCCAAGGACTCCTTAGAGTTTTACCATATGATTCTACCGTAGTAAATGGTGATAAATTTATCATTTTTAAGTACGAGAACATCTTACAATAGTTATTGAACCCTCGAAGATAGTTATAATTTGAAGAATCGTTTGTATTTGTGTTTATCAAAAAACTTCATGGAATAAATACATTCAATCTCTTGATTTGTTTGATATGACACCAACCTTTTTCCTTACCTTTCAAGTTAACAGGGCATTGTAGGTAAATGCCGATGTTCTTGGTCTCAATGAAATACAGATCCAAATATCTACGAGCATAAGCAATTGTATATTTATGGATTTAAATAATGTCATAGACTGTCAACTCTTTATATAACTAAACGGAGTATTTCATTGATTTGTACGGATATTAGGTCATCCAGGGGCTCCAATGATTATAGGCATCAAGATCTATAAGTGTAATCAGCGTTCTATTGATAGGTTTTGATTATGAAACATTAAGCTATTTATATAAGAAAACGGAGTATCGTTCTGATTCGTACCGATGTTCTTGATCCTACTAGAACTCCATGGAGTATAGGCCTTGAGATCTACGTATATAAGCAGATGTGCTAGTTCGCTGTTAGAGCTTAATGTTGTCAAAAACGCTGCTCACTAAGAAACTTCTACGGTCTCTCTACGACTACTCCAAGTACTTTTGCCCTATTCGATGTTGAAGATTTCGCCGAGGCTTTCGACAGCTTTCTGTGCGACGACTCATACTTCTTTTAGGCTGGCCTCGCGTCAAAGCCCTGTTGAGTTTCTACTGAACGCTCATGTGCATTTCGTTGCTCTACGACGACTCGTTCTTCACTGCGGCTGTTTGAGCTCTGCTGGTTGACCAGTTGGATGTCGAGGTCGGTCCAGCGATTCCGGTTGGAGGATGACTTTCGGTTAACTGGCCCACCGACGACCCAAAACTGGTTTGTGACGACCGGTGCTACTCGGCCTAGTCCCCGACGGTGAAGCTTGCCTACTCAGGCTACGCGCTTCTTAATGCTGAAGTGCTGAAGTCAGTCCTGCGATTCCGGATGGAGGATGGCTTCCGGTTCACTGGAGCTTCGATGACTCAAGCTAGCGATACGCTACGTACCACTCAGAGCAGTTCCCGGCGGTGGATCTATCCTTCTCCGACGAAGATTTCCCCGGTGGCGGAGAGAAGGATACAGCGCGGGCGGTCATGCTGCAGCAAGTGATCCGACAGAATGTGGAACGTTATAGACTGAAACGGGCAACAGCAGACCCGCCTCTTTCGGGAGAAAAAACGCCACCTGGAGGAGACGGAGTACGAGGAGATGGAACAGCTGTACCGGTCTCAAGAAACACGTAAGTTCTCTCAGAAGCTCAAGGCATCCCGCAACGGCTTCGGGTCGCGAGCCGTGATGTGCAGGGATAAGGATGGGAGCATTTTGACGGACTAGCGTAAGGTGATCGAAAGGTGGAAGCAGCACTTCGAAGAAAACCTGAATGGCGCACACTGGGGCAGAATTGAAAAAACGCGGAAACAACCTGTAGAGCACAGACATTAAAGGACGGGACAACGGAGGAAATGCCTCTGTCAGTACTGCGGGCGATGGAAACCAGCCAGCCCCCACTTTTAGGAGGTTAAGGATGCCATTCACCAGCTCAAGAACAGTAAAGCTGCCGGTAAGGATGGTATCGGAGCTGTACTCATAAAGATGGGTTCGGAGAGGCAGGCCATTTGTCGGCATCGACTGATAGGCATAATCTGGGAAACAGAACAGCTACCGGAGGAGTGGAAGGAAGGAGTAATATGTCCCATCTACAAGAAAGGCGACAAGTTAGATTGTGAGAACTTTCGAGCGATTGCCATTCTAAATGCGGCCTACATAGTATTATCCCAGATCATCTTCCGTCGTCTGTCACCTGTAGTAAACGAATTCGTGGGAAGTTATCAAGCCGGCTTCTTTGTACCGGTACGACAAATAGAAATAGGTTACACTTAACAAATTTACACATAATTGGACAATACAGAACAACACGCACACTTCACAATTAGGATCTTAAATAAATGTGCAAGTAACGTGAAAGTTCCGTGGATTAGTTTTTGTATCGCGAAAAGCCCTTGATTACCCAGTAGCTAGCCGACCCTGGGATTGCCGGAGTCTCTTGTGTCCTGAGTTGACCTGGCACTGTAAGTTTTCCCGCTTAGTTTCAGAGCAACATATTTATATAACCACTGTATAATAGTTTCCATGGGCTCTGGGGGATGTGGTTATGTTCCAAATTGGCCACATCTCTAGGAGCCCATGGAATCTACTATAGTGTGGTTATTTCATCTTGTGGTTCTGAAAATGCTCCTCATCCTCCAAGTCACATGGATCCTACTGTTCATGGTAGAAGGTGATTCTTAACATGGGAACGGCCAAATTGGCCAAATCCCCCGGGCACCTGGAACCTACTATAAAGTAGTCATGGCAGCCGGTGGTGTTGGAAATTCTTCGGATAGCATAAGCTTTGAAAACCATGAAGTTTAATGCCCATATTGATATGGTTCCAGATTAATCCAGATTCCTAATTGACCACTTCCCCCAGGGCACCTGGAACCTTCTATAGAGTGGTCTATGTATCTAATGGTTCTGAATATGCTGCTGGAAACATTTTTTCTAAGGTTGGTGCTCACTTGGATATAGTTCTGGGTAATATTTACATAATTGGAAATACACACATGACTGACCATGTTTTCCGGAACCATTTTACGGAAAAGGTCATATTTCTGAAGATTTCGAACCAATCTTGATGCGTCCAGCGGCATTCAACTTCCTATTAGTTCTAGTTTCTAGGAAAATAGTAAAAATCTATCCAACTTTACACCGCACAAAAATACAAGCGACAGAAAAAATGATATTTAGACATGACCTCGGAAAATCCGGAGCATCTCCGGTGTCCAGTGGCCAATATGCATGGCCAAGCAAGTTCCTGAAACTAGACCAAATTTGCAGTCGACTACTTCCAGATGCATCCAATTTCATCAATTTTTCATAAAGTTATGAGCATTTGAATTTAGGCAAAATTTTGCCTATCTCAATCATTTTGCCTATCCCCTGTAGCTGTGTTACGATAGACGGGGATACGTTCGAGGTAGTCTACGAGTTCGTCCATCTTGGATCCTAGCTGATGGCTGACAATAACGTTAGCCGCGAAATACGGAGGTGCATCATCAGTGAAAGTCGGGCCTACTACGGCCTCCACAAGAAGCTGCGGTCAAAAAAGATTTACACCCGCACCAAATGTACCATGTACAAAACGCTCATAAGGCCGGTAGTCCTCTACGGACATGAAACGTGGACACTGCTCGAGGAGGACTTGCAAACACTTGGAGTCTTCGAACGTCGGTTGCTTAGGACGATCTTCGGCGGTGTGCAGGAGAACGGTGTGTGGCGGCGAAGGATGAACCACGAACTCGCGCAATCTACGGTGAACCCAGTACCCAGAAGGAGGCCAAAGCTGGAAGGATACGATTGGCAGGCCATGTTGCAAGAATGCCGGACAGCAACCCTGCAAAGATGGTGTTCACGTCGGATCCGGTTGGTACAAGAAGGCGTGGAGCGCAGCGAGCTAGGTGGGCGGATCAGGTGCGCATCGATTTGGCGAGCGTGGGGTAGAACCGAGGATGGAGAGATGCGGCCACGAAACGAGTTTTGTGGCGTGAAATTGTTGATTCAGTGTTATCTGTTCAGATGTTAACTAAATTAATTAATAATAAAAATGAAGTTAATCAAAATCTTAATGTTTTTCATTGTTTAAAGGTTCATATCAAAATTGTGCAGAGGTTGTATGTAATGATCTGTTTGCGTGAAATTCAAGAACGAACATTTGAAGTCGCTCGTCTTTCTCTGATAGAAATCCTGGCTACACCCATGCAAGAAAAACTTCATCCTGCTAAGCAATAATCACCGTCCAAAGGAAAGTGCAGCCACAAACGCCCGAAAACTTTTCAAAAAGCCCGCTACCAACAGGAAAGAAATAGACATTACAGCTCAGCGGTCCGGTTGTTCTCCTTGGCGATGCCAGTTTTCCGACCAGTTCTTTTGAAAGTCGCTTCAAAAGAAATGGAACCCTTTTATTCACTCCAAGTTGCGGTGCCAGTATCTTTCTTTGTCGAAAACGCGGGAGATCCGCACTTGGAAGTGCCGTTTCTGTTGAAGCAAGCCTAGCCGGGGAAAATTTCTCGCTGAAAAGAAAACCATCAACTTTCCACCACTTGGACTTGGGGCTTGGCTTTCATTCGCGTTGAATTGAGTGGTGCAAATGACTTCTCGTCGTAGCAGTTATTGCAGTGCCGCGCTTTGGGGATGGTTTTCCTTTGTGCTGGAGGAATTTCCCATTCAATCTCTATAATGGTCCGTGGGTCTGGTAACTGGTGGGATCACTAGTTTTCCACAGTTTGAATGGAAGTCATATTTTGACCATTTGCAAAGGAGGTTTTGGTATGCACCTGCGACTGAACTACAGATAAGGCAACTGCATGACTAACAAGAATTTTTGTCCTATTTTTTGACGTAAGACTACGTCATTGATATCTATCTGATGGTATTCTTCTTCTTCTTGGCATAACGTCCCCACTGCGACAAATCATGCTTCTCAGCTAAGTGTTCGATTAGCCCCTCCACAGTTATTAACTGAGAGCTTTCTTTGCCAAAGTTGCCATTTTCGCATTAGTATATCGTGTGGCAGGTACGATGATATTCTATGCCCAGGGAAGTGAAGCAAATTTCCATTACAAAATGATCCTAGACCGACCGGAAATCGAATACAGGGACCTCCAGCATGACTTTGCTTTGTAGCTGTGTGCTCTAATCATTCTTAGGAAGGCCCCTAGCGCCATCTATTGGTTCAATTCCTATTTGATTATGTCCTAAACAAGATGGTTTTTCTACATTTATTCGTAGATTTTATGATAAGCTAAGTAGCTGTATTCCAGTTAAGGTGTAGCGCAAGATAGATATACCACGAATCTCTAGAATGATAACATCATCAGTTAACCCATTTAAGAGATTTGGGTGATGTTTGATATTCTCGAAGAGAATAATAAATTTCAACATTAGCGTTAGGCTACGAATAATTTACGACGGGTGCAAGCAGGCCAACCGGAAGACAGGTAGTGACTTCTCCAAAGAATCTGCAAACGAATGAAAAGCTCTCCAGGGGACGGTTTTCGACTGCGAAATTCCATCCTAGGCAAAGCCATTCGACGAGTGAAAACCTCGTAAAATGAGGTAAACCAGAACATCTGGCAAATTGCAAGCAAAATGTCCTCTTAACTTTTGCACATTCCGGACGCGTGGCCAAAACGCACCCTGGGTTTGTGTGACTGCTGCTTCTGTAAGGACAACTGCAGCGACCAGGTTGAGCCATATATTTCAATTGGACTGCCTCTCACTATACGAAAGTTGGTCTTAGGATACCTACCTACCTTTCAGAAGAACTTTATAACACCTTTTACCGGCGGAGCGTTCCGAAGGAAAACCAGAGCAAACTTGCCCCGCCGTAAATTATTACTATGCAAGTGGCAATCTGTGCCATATTTTACCGTCTTAAAGAAGTAAAAAGAATATCACACACTCACGTAGATTCAGTTGAGCACTCTTTTCCGCTTGTTCCTTCTAGGTTTGGGAAATCCGATTGACTTACCCCGAAGATCTCATACGAAAAAGCCTAGGAGACAGGTTAAGAATCCCAGTATATAGAAATCATGAAATATAAATTCTTCCTGCTAGGATATCTTCGCTGTGGTTAGTTACGCGACTGTAAAAGGACCATTGTAAAACCATTTTGCGACTCACTTCGCCCGCATTAGGATTCCACTGGAGTACTCTCTCTGCAACTACTAAGCACTTTGGCACCTTGGGATACCTACATGTGAACCAGAACGGGGAAAGCTTACCCGGCAGACTGGGAACAGTTAGTTATTTTCCAATTTTATTGTCACCATAAAGATTCGATTATTTCGCTATCGTGACGACCGGTCCCGACGGGTTGGGCGTGAAATGACACCGGGATCCGTTCGTGGGCTGGAAATGGACAGATTGGGGCTTAGGATCAGAAATCAGGAGGTATTGAATTTAAACATGAAATGTTTACAAAAAGTCAGAAATGTTCAGGGTAGATGAATTGGACAGGGATGTCTGAAACTTGGACGACGTTATTCAGTATTTTTCAGTCTTTGAAAATTGAAATACCTATGTGATTGTTACTTCTAGCAGAGCAAACGCTATTTGAACTCACAGTTGAGTGAAAAGATCTATCACAGATAACAGACGATGAAGTCGAATTGTAAAACTGAGTAAGACAGTTAATGGTCATCTTGAATGGCAACACAAGTAGACGGATTCCATGTCAAATCGGTCAGTCACAGAACTCGACCATCTTCGATTCGAATTAAATTTTGCAAATGTTTTTGGTGTGGCAGAAAAAGTGTTTTCCATAGAAAAATTGATCATTTTTACTCAAGTGTAAATTTTGAAAATGGCCTATAATTTTTTGAATGCAGCTTATTTGAAAAATTCTAACTCAGAAACTGTTAATTTTATAGAAAAATGTTCTATGAAGAAGTTGTAGCGAACCGTTTGAACTATAATAAAAAAATATACACTGAAAAAATATTTTATTTATTTTCATAGAAAAGTCAAAACTAAAACTTTAAATTTAAATTACATAAAAACCCCATTTTTAATATTTTCAATTTTCACCATAGAATCTTGATAGTAAAAAGATGTTTAGGACAAAGTTTCATGATGGAGAAATTATTAATAAAAAAGTTTTTCTAAGAACAACTTTTTGTCGATTTTCAAAATATTGTTTATTTGTCAAAATAAATACGTTCTGATGATACAGTAAGCATCTTGAAATGATTCTAAGTCATAATGATTATATGAACAATATCTCTAGAAGTAGCCATTTCTAAATTATTTCGAGTTTAATGCAAAATATATTGTTTAAATATTAAAATAGGCCATTTTCATAAGTTATTCGCGTTTCTTCATTAATAATAATACGTTTTCGAGAGTAAAGACCATATTTCTTTCCACTTACTTATTTTTCTTGATGAAGAATCACAACTAACTAATAAAAATGACCTATTTTTTATTTAAATAATATTTTTTGCATTAAACTCGATATAATTCGAAAATGGTTACTTCTAGAGAAATTATTTATATTATTATGGCTTCGAATCATTTCAAGATGCTTGCTGTATCATCAAAACGTATTTATTTTGACAAAAAATCAAAATTTTGAAAATCGTCCAAAAGTTGTTCTTAAAAAACTTTTTTATTAATAATTTCTCCATCATGAAACTTTGTCCCAAACATCTGTTTACTATCAAGATTCTATGGTGAAAATTTAAAAAATATTAAAAATGGAATTTTTAAGTAATTTAAAATTTAAATTTTATTTTTGAATTTTTCATGAAACTAAATAATATATTTTTTCACTGTGTATTTTTTTCTTATAGTCCAAACGGTTCACTAAAACTTCTTCATAGAACATTTTTCTCTAAAATCAACAGTTTCGGAGTTAGAATTTTTCAAATAAGTTGCATGCAAAAATTTATAGGCCATTTTCAAAAGTTACACTTGAGTCAAAATGATCAATTTTTCTATGAAAAACACTTATGCTACCATACCAAAAACATGTGCAACATTTAATCCAAATCGAAGACTATCGAGCACGAATTTATTTTTTTTCGACTCATTCTGGATAAAATTCGTCAGTAGCAACATCGTGGTGGCGCTGTCATCGCTATCTGTAAATCTGTTTGAATAAGTTTTGGAGAATTATTGTTTTTAAATGATTATTTGTGTTTTTCATAATCAAATAGTTATTTATAAAATGAATATCTTTTCGACGATAAGGTTGTTTAACCCATATAGGCCTTAGTGAAAGCAAAAAACCTAAAACTCTCTCCACTCAGCGAATTCTTAACGGATTCAAATGATTTTTCGACAGTATACTGGCACACATATCTAGTTTGTAGAAGTGGCCGTGGGTCACTGGGTCAGGTCGGATGAACGAGAGCTGTGCGTTTGTGCCCCTGGGGGTAGGCAAATTTCAAGTCACAGATATTTTTCCGGAATCGGCTATAATGTGGCCACTAATCACGGAATTTTAAGAAAATTACATCAGTTCAAATCTTTTGAGAAACGATTGAATTGGATAACTGTGAGCCCTGTATTTGATTGATCCTACAAATGACCATTTTTGCATTCGTTTATAGTTTGACTAGCAAGTACACGGTGCTCCCCTGACCGTTATTATCTCCATCAAATCTGTGCTCACCATTCGTTTTCTATAGCTAAGCTGCATGTCTGGGCAAAATTATTAAAAAATCGTAGGGCCCATTTTGGAGTTACGCCCATTTGAATGTAGAAGTCCACCAATTCAAAGAAAATCTGAGATATTCAAACGGGTTTTCATTGGCCGTGATTATCAGATGAAATATACCATCGAAATTTGAATCAAAATTGGTTTATTTAGTTATTTGTAACCTCTTGCTAGAGTTTTGAATGAGAAGATAGACGAAATCTGGAGTTACGTCCTTTTGGAAGCGTAACCATTCAACACTAATGTCCAATACATTATTAAGGCATTCTTTAAAGCAGGCATTCCGTTAAGCATGTCCAAATGTTTTCAATGACACAATGCACTTACATGTCGTCAAAGTCTTTCACAATTGATTATTTTTTTCAAAGGCTCAAGCACTGTAAGGCATTACGGAGCCATTTCATTATTTTTATTAACAAAATATTGTTATGGCCCTACTAGCTACCTAGGGCCGTCCTTAGCCGAGTGCTTAGAGTCCGCGGCTACAACACAAAGCCAGGATCGGTCGGTCCAGGATCTTTTCATAATGCAAATTTTCTTGACTTCCCTGGGCATAGAGTATGGTCGTACCTACCACACGATATACGATGTGAAAATGGCAACTGTGGAAGTGCTCATTGAACACTAAGTAGAAATACAGTGGGAACGTAATGCCAAGAGTAAGAAGCAAAAGCTACCTCCTTGGCAATTCCGGCTAATTTTGTACTGTCTCAGAACATCACCTTCAATTGCACATTGGCCAAACTATGGAACTCTAGACCACTGTCAATACTTTTGTGGTGATCATTTGTAGCATACATTATTACATTTAGATTTCTCACGAATCTACAATTTTACCTTTGGGTTTCTCGGTCTTTTCGATTACACAAACACGTAAAAGCTCTGGATAAATACAATAGTGAAAGAATTGTATAAATCAAGCAATCCATTCACATGCTAACTCGTGAAAAGAAAGCCTCAGTACCTAAAATATGCTTAAGAAAGGTAAGAAACATGCGTTATAATTTGGTTTCATTGAATTTAAAATCATAACACTTTCAGAGCTTTATGTTACATGTATCCCTTGAAAATCAAAACTCTCTTGAGAAGTTTCTATACCTAAACTCTGAATTCCATTAACCCGAGTTCCATCACCCTGAACGCACTATTACACTGAATGATATTATCCCGAATATATAATTACCTTGCATGGCATTGTCCCGTGATAATGGAATTCGAAGTAATGCCATTCTAGGAACTGGAACTTGCGGAGATGGTCTTCGGGTATTCGGGGTAATAGAATTCAAAGTCAAGGGGTATTTTTTTTTTAAATATATAAAATATGGTCAAAACAGAGTTGTTCATGGATTTTACTTAAATTCCAGTTTTGATTACCGGAAAATCGTAAACTGTTCTGTGGCCCTGTTGATAACCTGCTGGTCTTGCTACCACAATATGGTTTCAATCCTACACAAACTGAAGGTTCCCATGTAAACTTTTATTTGTTTTCGATCGCAGACTGTGCTTGTGAAGTAAAGACTGGCCACTGCAATGGCTCATCACAAACGAAAAAAAATCATACTTTGGGAGCTTCACAAAGTTTTCCAAATTGACAGAGACAAACATTTAAAATTAACTTTGTATTGTTTACTTCCATTTTGTATCGCTGCTTTCTACGTTGATAATTTTATTTTATTCCATACACTGCTACCCATACCCGAAAACTGAACTCATAAAGTATTCCATGACGTATACTTCGCTTCGATGTACAACAGGTAACAATTAATTGCTTGTAAAATAATCTGAATCGTGAGTACATAGGTTCACCAAACTAGCAAGAATATTGTGCTACAAGAACTAATTTGATAACATGATGAAATTAGCTCCGTAATGCCTTAAAACACTTGAGCCTATAGAAAATCAGTTGATTGTGAAATACTTTGGCGGCATATAAGTACAATGTGCCATTGAAAACATTTGCATATGCCCGAAGGTATAAGAATGCCTAACTAATCTATTTAAAATCAGTGTTAGGTGCATATTAACATGATGGTATCTTAGACTCGATGCTTATGTATTTTGAGGGAAGAACCTCCCCTGTCCATTATCTTTGGTAGTCATTTCAAATATTTTTAAGGCAACATACTGACCTGAATGACCGTGAAACTGTCAAAAGGTCGTTGTTGAAAAAAGTCTACAATGTAGAGAAATAATTTTCCGGTGAATGGTCTATCCGGGTAATGGTATTCCGGCAAATGATTCATTCCGGTAAATTGTTTTCCGGTAAATGGTCTTCCGGGTAATTGCATTCCGGGTAATGTCGGAGAGCCTTTAAACGGTGCAAAACTTTTCATTTGTAATGAATGATTATCAGATCATAATGATTTATTCAAATTCAAATTATTGTCAGTGCAAATACAAAAAGGTGACTTGGCATGTCTCAAAAATAGCCCTTTTTATCCCGACTTGACCCATTGACCCACCGGAATAACTCCGGCCACATAAATATTTCCGAGTTCCTCTGGCCACTTCTAGAAACTATATATGTGTGCCAGTATGATGACAAAAAATCATTTGAATCCGTTAAGAATTTGCTGAGCGGTGAGGATTTTAGGATTTTTGCTTTCACTTCGGCCTGTAAGGGTTAAGTAAGGTTATCTTCTTCTTCTTCTTTCTGGCGTTACGTCCCCACTGGGACAGAGCCTGCTTCTCAGCTTAGTGTTCTTATGAGCACTTCCACAGTTATTAACTGAGAGCTTACTATGCCAATGACCATTTTTGCATGTGTATATCGTGTGGCAGGTACGAAGATACTCTATGCCCTGGGAAGTCGAGAAAATTTTCAACCCGAAAAGATCCTCGACCGGTGGGATTCGAACCCACGACCCTCAGCTTGGTCATGCTGAATAGCTGCGTGTTTACCGCTACGGCTATCTGGGCCCCTTAGTAAGGTTATGTGCAATTCAAATCGTTCGAGGGATCTATTTTATAAATTAAGTAGGCTTACTATTAAGCAAGTCCATGCAATAAAATCATGAGTGATGCTTGTTCTTTAAAGTCATTTGAATTTGAAATCATATTGGCCAACATAACATCAATTTATTGAAACAATAGAAAATTCAACTAGAGTATTACGTTGAAATTGTGACTGTTATATTGAACAGAATCCATGAAAAACTTTATGGATTCTGTTCAATATAACATTAGTCAGGCATTTTTTCTGATTCGCTTTTCGATTGTTTCCTTATGTCGCGTCGCGTGTGTGGTGAATACGCGATGAGGCGAGAAAACACCTTCCGGATCGACTACTCAAACTTCCCCGTGAAACCGACATTCGAGAAGGTGCACGGGTTTTGCCGTACAGTTCTTGGCCTGAACAAGGACAATGTGAAAAGACTTTAGTGCAGTAGAGGTGAACAATGTGCGTTCGTCAAGGTAGGCGACCTGGCGCTCGCACAGAAAATAGTAGAAGAACATGTCGGACGTCACGAAGTGGAGATAGACGGGAAGAAGCACAAGCTTCGCATAACCATCGAGGATGGAAGTGTCGAAGTGAAGGTGCATGACCTCCCCGAAGATGTGACGAAAGAGAAGATCGTTGAGTTTCTGCGCGCGTTTGGTGAAGTGGTCTCGATTCACGAGCTTATGTGGGGAGAGAGCTACGAATTCGCCGGCGTACCGCTCGGCATATGGTCGGCACGAATGCTACTGCATCGTTACATTGACTCGTGGGTCACCATCGATGGGCAGCAAGCGTACGTGGTGTACAAGATGCAGGTGCTCTCGTGCAAGCATTGCAAAGAGCAGGCACACTCTGGCATATCATGTGTCCAGAACGAAAAACTTCTTGTACAGAAGAGCTACGCCAACGTAGTAAAGCAGAGTGGCAATCATCCACCGCCGAAAAATCGTCCGGTGCGAAACTACCGAGCACGAAACCGGTAGGTCCTACGCCATCTCTCACTTCGTCGGTTGCTTTTCCCGAGCTGCCGAAGCCCCCGAGTCGGACCGAACAGTCTGTCCCGGTGACGAAAGCAAACAGTCAATCCGACAAGATTGACTTAACGGCGTCCCCCAGCCCGCAACAGCAACGCGTGCACGGTTCGTCGTCGTCTCATCGATCGACTCAACAAGCCACCGAATCTACTCAACCCAATGTTGCTGTGGTGGACTTGTTCAAAAAGCCGATCCATGCGCTGCGATCGCACAGCAAGAATGGCAACGGCAACGAAACCGACGAATCATCGGCATCCACGAGCAGCAGGCGAAGCAGAGGCCAACCACCCGGTAAAAAGCCCCGCCGAGAAGACGATGACGACGAGCAGGATGAGGATTCCCAACCGTAATGGCTCTCACATCCTACAATATCGCATCCATCAACATCGGCATCATTACCAACCCCACGAAACTAGCGGCGCTGCGCACCTTCATCAACAGTCAAAGTCTCGATATTGTATGTCTGCAAGAAGTGGAAAACGACCAGCTCTCCTTGCCTGGCTTCGTCGTATACACGAATGTAGACCACACGAGAAGAGGAACAGCTATAGCTTTGAATGAGTACATTCAGGTATCACACGTTGAGAAAAGCCTGGATAGCCGCCTAATCGCTCTGCAAGTGCATGATACCACGATTTGTAACATCTACGCTCCCTCTGGCTCTGCACAGCGCGCAACAAGGGAAGATTTTTCCAACGGTACTCTCGCCTACTATCTCCGTCATGCCACTCAGCACGTCATCCTCGCTGGCGATTTCAATTGCGTGCTTCGCTCATGCGATTCATCTAGCCCAAACACAAGCCCTGCACTCAAAACCGCCGTTCAGCAGCTACAACTCCACGATGCGTGGGAAAAGTTGCGCCCCCGGGATGCCGGCTTTATGTACGTTTGCCGGAATGCACTTTCGCGCCTCGACCGCATATATGTGAGCAGCGGTTTACGAGAGCATTTGCGTAACGCATACACGCATGTATGTTCGTTTACGGACTACAAAGCGCTGACACTTCGTCTTTGCCTCCCCCAGCTAGGACATGAGCCCGGCCGTGGTTTTTGGTCCCTTCGACCGCAAATTCTCACTGACGAGAACGCTGCCGAGTTCCAAACACAGTGGCAATATTGGACTCGGCAACGCAGAAACTACGGCACGTGGATCGAGTGGTGGATTTCGTGCGCTAAGCCCAGAATAAAAACGTTTTTTTAAACGTAAATCGCTGATCGTCTTTGACGAATTTCACGACGCGCACCAGCGTCTATACGCGGAACTGCGGCTAGCGTACGATGGATACTACCAGCATTCCGAAATGTTATCCACTATCAACTGCTTAAAAGGCGAAATGCTGGCGCCTCAGCACAATTTTTCGCATATGTTTATGCGAATGAATGAAACACACGTGGCGGGAGAACCCGTTTCAATATTTCATTTGGGGGAAAGACGAAGGAGAAGAACCGTCATCACCCAGTTGCAAACCGAGAAGAATGAGACCGTTGCCGAGCCAGCAGCGATCGAAGCAATTCTGCTAAAATTCTTCTCGCGTCTCTACACGGAGGAAGCAACAGCAGCAAACAACAACGATGACGAGTTTACATGCGAGCGTGTGATCCCAACCGATGATCCCCTCAATCAAGTCTGCACGGTCGAGATCACCACAGCAGAAATTCTTCCTACAATCCGATCGAGTGCCCCACGGCGTTCCCCCGGCAATGACGGCATCCCAAGAGAATTCTATCTGCACATGTTCGATGTGATCCATCGGGAGCTCAATCTCCTGCTCTAGGAAGCACTAGCAGGCAACCTTCCCCCTGCTTTTGTGGAGGGCATCATAGTGCTGGTGAAGAAGAAGGGAGGCGACAACACGGCCCTCGCAAATTCGATAAGATTATTGACCACACTAAACTGGAATACGCTAGTGGGGAAGTTTGCGCAACAACTGTGGCTACACTCGCTGCGACTGCTGACGCTGCACCAGAAGGTGATAATGCTCAACACGTTTCGCACCAGCAAGCTGTGGTATGTTTCGTCGGTGCTGCCACCCCTTGGCGTGCACATGGCGAAGATCACATTGACGATGGGCGCCTTTCTGTGGAGAGGAATACCCGCCCGCGTTCCGGATGGTGCAGTTGGGTCGCAGCAAGGATCATGGAGGGTTAAATCTCCATCTGCCGGCCTTCAAAGCGAAATCGTTGGCCATCAATCGACATCTAAACGAGATCGATTCCCTTCCCTACTACGAATCCCTTATTTTCCACGATAATCCCCGCCCAGCAATCTCTATAGATCATCCCGACCTAAAAACTATCCTATCAAATTACTCCCACAATCCACCCCTTATCCAAGAAAACCTCTCCGCCGATCTCATTCACCGGCATTTCGTTCAGCAAACGGACCAACCCAAAGTGGAAAGAAGCAATCCAGCGATCGACTGGCCAGGTGCGTGGCGTAACATCAACGACAAACAGCTCTCTTCGGTGGAGCGATCGAAGCTTTACATTTTGGTGAACGAGAAGTGAGAGCACCGTAAACTGCTGTCTGTGATGCGGAGAGCAGACAACGAGTTTTACACGCACTGCGACGAACGTACCGTTGAAACGCTTCGCCATAAATTTTGCGACTGTGCTCGTGTCGACAGAGGCTTGCGGTCGTCATGACCTGGTGAGACCTGTTTTTGCAGGCGTGAATAGAACTAGACGAGTTGAAATTTTGAAAATATTAGTCAAATACATCATTTTTGTTAGCCAGTGTAACGGAACTCTAGATTTTCATATTGATTTGTAATAACCTGTTGTGTACATAACTGTTTCGTAAATCGCTGAGCTGATAATTTCCTCCTCCTCCTTGGCATTTACGTCCTCACTGGGACAGAGCCTGCTTCTCAGCGTAGTGTTCTTATGAGCACTTCCACAGTTATTAACTGAGAGCTTTCTTTGCCAAAGTTGCCATTTTTCGCAATCGTATATCGTGTGGCAGGTACGATGATACACCTTCAGCATGGCTTTGCTTTGCAGCATGGCTTTGCTTTGTAGCCGCGGACTCTAACCACTCGGCTAAGGAGGGCCCCAGCTAAAAATTTAACAAACTGATTTTCAACCAAAAAAAAAAGTGTGGTAAAATTATAGTAATCTTTTTTAACGTAAACAATGAAATTCGGGTTTCATGAGTTTTTGACGGGTTTTGCGACTGCATCATTTTTTACGGATTGAGTTGATTGAGTGATTTTGCATCAAAATCTTAAGCGTTAGATTTGCGAAGCAGATCTCTAATGAGTTTGCTCTCACGGGAAAGCGTATTGATTGAGATTGAAGTGTGAGTCTATAAATATGGGGGGTCACAAATGGTGTGAAAGAGTCGGCATGTTCTTCTTCTTTCTGGGACAGTGCCTGCTTCACAGCTTGTGTTCTAATGAGCACTTCCACAGTTATTAACCGAGAGCTTACTGTGCCAATGACCATTTTTGCATGCGTATATCGTGTGGCAGGTACGAAGATACTCTATGCCCTGGGAAGTCGAGAAAATTTCCAACCCGAAAAGATCCTCGACCGATGGGATTCGAACCCACGACCCTCAGCTTGGTCTTGCTGAATAGCTGCGCGTTAACCGCTACGACTATCTGGGCCCCTGGGAGTCGGCATGTATTAGGGTTCATAATCCAGTGTCAAACACTTTAGTTTTGTTTGATACTTGCAAAATATTGATGGACATGTTTCAAATGCCCCACGGGATCTCCGTATATTCAAATCTGGAATTGAACGTCCGATTTTGGTTCCCGGTACAGGAATGAAATTTGTGATGTAGTGTCAAAATTTCATTGGAACCTGCTGAAAATTGTGAAAATTAGAGGTTGAGAAAAATAGGTCAGGGACGCAAAGGTTAATAGAAAATAATAAACTAAAAACCGGATTTATATTTTGAACTTTACAAGATAATGAAAACTTTGAAGTATTCGATCTTTGAGTCTTACATTCATCATAGCTCTTTACTTTAAGCCGATTTCTTATTAAATTATTTTAAAAGTTAATCATCTATTAGCATAAATGTTATAATTCAACTTTTCTGGTTCGTATTCGACAATAATCGAGTTTAAATTTGCTTACCAAAAAGCTTCCAGTTCGGGCTTTCTATCGGGTAGGATGCGGGTTTAATAAAAGAAAATAAGTCGAGTACGGGTCTTTAAATTATGAAACCAGACCATCTCTACTGTATTATTTTGAAGAATTGTTTCTAATAGTACCAGAAATGATGAAGAACAGTGAAGCAATTGGCAACCTACACGCAGCAATAGAGACATTGGCATCTCATATTCGTGTTGCAACAACAGTTTATCATCACTTGAACAGAGTATGACAATCAGTGTCGTAAAAATTCAGCCGAATGATGCCCGATCAGTGCGAAAACGAACAAAAAACAAACACCGCTAGCACGAACACGCTAAACTTCATCCGCTCAAAAATGAGTGCCGAGTACACAAAATCGGCCTCTCTTCATGAAGCACAGATTCTGTGCAAAGGGGGCTGTACACAGTTTTGTGCAAACGGTGGTAAACAAACCGATTGAGTGAAATGCGCACAAAGAAGGAACGCTTGGAATGCGGAATTCGCTTCCATGTTTGTTTTGCTTCTAAAAACATTAAAAAAACATTCCGATTTTAAAGTTTTTCAGAGATTTTTTCATTCGAATAGCCGAAGCGGAAGCAAATAGGGGAAAAACTTTCTCATTTGCGACCATCTTCCGGCTTTTCGCTGGAAAAAATCCCTGAAAACTCCCCATCTTACCAACGGCCAACTGTTTGCTGCCGCGCGGGAGATGACTGACAGTTCCATTTCCATCGATCCGCGCACAGCCAATGGCCAACACATCGGTTACACATAGCATGAGTGCGACCTACACAGAATTTTCACTCAGCCAGAGAGTCCTGCATTGTTTGCCTCATTCTGTGTAGTTTTAACACATGCGCTGCGTTGAGCAGGCTTAGCGTGTGCACCATTCAGTATCACCCACTGCTGATGTCTTTTCAATATTGCACTTCACCCAGAGGCACTGACATTGAGAATTGAATATTAAAAATTGCAAATGAATTTTATATTACTCTAGGTGAATTCCGGCAAACGATTTCTTCGAAGAGAAGGAATTTTCTTCCATTAGGGTAGATGAACCAATAGTGGAGGTACTAAGCACGATTGAACTTCATTTAGCCGCCTGAATTCAAGAAGCGCTAGTAATGTAAATGTTGATGTTGTAACGGGAAGTAACGACCATTGCCTTATTGAGAAAAATTATTTCATCGCAGTAATCCACGGCATGTCAGTGAAAAATAATACCTCCACTATTGGTACACTGTTCCTTTAGTTGCGGTATATTTTTAATTTGTGTTCCTCCACTATAGGAACACTTTACCGCAACTATTGGTACAAGTAAAAAAAGTTTTAGCAATTTAGTGATATTTCATCAGTTTTAAAGCAATTTGAACGCTCTTTTCAACTATTCCGTGTATCAACAAGCCCATACATCGATTGGCAGTGTCTGTTCTGTGGTTAATGTAATAAATCAGTGAAAACGGCAATACCGCAACTAAGGGAACACTTACCCTACTCACCAGCAAGAAAATTTTCTTTTCTTCGTAGAAAACGCGCGTCGGAGTTCGCCTACTGGTGTAAAAAACGCCAATGTGATGCCTCCAGTTGCGGATTGTTTGAGTATTTTGACGAAAATTATTTTTTTCACAGGAGTGATTCCAAGCAACAGCACCAAAATTTGGTAAATTTTTTAATTCATTTTTTTCTATTGAGCTGAAATTTTGCACAGTTTTCCAGTTCCATCTAAATCGTCATTTTCCGATATCAAATCTTCAAGTTGAGTCACGATTAACTTTTCAAAAGGGTGTATGTGAAAATGGTTCAAAAATATTCAAAAAGCTGCACAGCAAAAACGGTTCGTTCGATTGTTAGACAACTAAAGAAACAAAGTTAGACAACTTAATTAATTTCCAAAAAAAATACAAACAGTGAAAAAAAAATTTTTTTGCATTAAAAAACATAATTTTTGACACAAAAACTCAAATATCTCCCTATCGGAATACCAACGTAATTTTTTGAGGGAAAACGGTCCATTATATTAGCTATCTACTATAAAAATTTGGTGATGGTAAACCAATAAACAAAAAAGTTATGACATTTCAAACATGTCACAATTTTCACATTTAGTAGAAAAAAAAAATTTTTTTCGGTGTAAATTATTACGGGAACCGCAGTTTGTTGCTGATTTTATTGTTAAGGGCCTTGCGTGAATTGAACAAGTCGTTTTCATGTATTCATTAGTATTATGTATATTATATATATAAATATTATGTATATGTATAAATATTATATGTATATGTATATATGTATAAATTAAAATAAATTAACAGATTACACGAAAATATTTTTTTTTTTACCAGGATATTTTTTTTTAGAGTATGATCGATGAGTTTCTAAATGTTATATATAAACTTTAAAAGTTTTGGATGTGGGTATGCGTTATGAGATCATGAAAACATTTTATTAATACTTATTTATTTATTTATTGTTATTCAATTTTTTTACAATATCGAACACTTTTGCATCATTATCAGTACAGTTCGAGTATAGTTTTGCTTTAATTTTATTTTCTGACAATGGAATGAAACAGTGAAATTTTTGGGTTCCTTGGATCGTTTTCGCGTTATTATATTGCTCGCTGAGCTCTGATGCCGTTAATTCGTACTCTTCAGTAGTAGTAAAACAAAATGATAATTTTGTTAAATCTTCTTCTGTTCTGCGATTCGCCCAATCAAATAGTTCTTTTGCAGTTTTAATTGGATGCTCACGTTCTTTGGCTAAACTTGCTCTTGTGGCCATGCGCTTTATGGTTCCTCCAATAGCATCACAAGGACCTTTGCCATGTGACGTAGCAAAGAAATGCCATTCTGCATCAATTCCGTACTTTGATTTAAATTGACATAGGCTCGAAAAATTCTTACGGTTTTTGTACTGCGATGCTGCTCCATCAGACATGAAATATATCTTTCTGATTTCTTTATCCTTATCAACGCGTAAAAAGTTAATCATTTTGGCAATGAACAAATTTACAGATACTAAGTCGTGTCTTAAATCTTCGGAAATTACAATAAAACTAAAATGTTCAATTTGCGTACTTCCATTGAAATAAATAACGAATGGATGAATTGTAGCTTGTTGTGCGTTCCAGTGACGGGACTGCACTTCATCTTGCAATACAAAGCTATAGTTTTCAGAAAAATCACAAATGACTAAAAATTCACCATCTTGTAATGTATTTTTCGTATTTTTTAAAAAGCGGGATTGCTCTGTTTTAATAAAGTCGTGAGGAATTAAAGTTTCTAATTTCAAGCAAAAAAATGACACAAACTCATCTACAGGTTTTACAATAGTTTCTAGGTCACACCTATCCGTGGTCACCCATTGCTCAAATGATAACTGATCAATATAATTTTCTTCAAACTCAGCGAATAAAGTATTTTCCAATGATGAAGAATCTGGACAATCCGAACAAGATCGTAGATAGCAATTTGATGTTGTATTTTCACACAAAAGACTACCAGTTAACATTTTAATATCCTTTGATAAATTGATTCTTTTCAAACTATGTAAGATTAGGTTAATATTTTCGTGTGTTGTGCACACACAAACATTATGTGTTCCTGAATTGGATAGAAGCTTGCATTGCCTTGGACGAAGGCTTGCAAATGAGGAAAAACCTACCTTAATATTTTCGTTAATTTCCTTGAAGCGTGTGTACGCTTCTTTCAAAGTAGTCATCATTAATCGTTTTTGGATTGCTTGACGCTTTCCATCTTTTTTTACAGATGCATAATCTTTTTGGCCAGGCATAGCTCTACTTACTTCATCGTCTTCAAAATATTGAATTATTTTTTCTTTTGTCTCATCTGTTAATGAAGTACTCGACCTAGCATTTTTGGTTGCAAGACAGTTATTTTTGAATTGTTTTGCCTCTTTTGCTGTATTTCTATTGGTTTTGAACTCATCAATGGCGTCTTGAATATACCACGAGCTTGGCAGCATCGACAAAATCAATAATTTTTCTTTCCTTGTCGTGGCTAGATTCGAGAACCTTTCCTTCATATTCATAATTACCTCATCGTAGTCTGTATTTTCCACATCCTCAGGTCCTAATTTGAAGAGGTTTCTTCGTACAGCTTCGTTGATTTCACGGTATTTTTTCTCGGGATAATTGACGTAACCCATCTTCGTCCATTTAATCGGAGTCACTTTTATTCCAGCTATCCCTTCGTTGAAGCGTTCGATGTTGACCTTCTGGATGCACTCATCTTCTGATTGATTTGTTGAAACAGATGTCGCTGATGGTACCGTGGCAAGACTATCTGCACTTGGTACTTCTGGTAACTCCTCAGTTGTTGTCGGTGCATCTAGTAATTCCTCAGTTGTTGTTGTTTTCGAACTTCCTGCAACCTGATCCACCGATGATGTACAGATTGCCCGTTTGTCAACGTTTAAACGGCAGGACGTACAAATGCGTAAATTTGTATTCAATGTAGACATTGGAGCATAACCAGCCGCTTTCAGTTTATCTATGGTGCTTTCGGTGAGATTTCGTAGCTCTTTCGAACACTTTTTTTTTCTGCAAACGGCCTGCAACAGTTGAGAAAGCGACTACTCATGTTGCTCGTTAGATTTTAATAAACAAAATCACTTTTAAGTTTTTACTGACTAGTTTGGTGTCGTTTGCTTGACTGAAGAAAAATTTTACAATTAAATCTTTTATAACCATAGTGGTAGCATATTTTTAGCTTTTTCGTGAGTATGTTCATGGTATGTACCTATCATGTTTTTGATGTTGTTGAAGTTACTCGCTTTCTCCCAAATATGATTAACAAAGTCTATTCTCTACCAAGGCGGGTCTATACCCAGGTGTAATCAGATTTTAACTTTGTGGAGAAAACCAGCGCCGAGAAAACCGACCTGCTTTACGTATACTAGATCACCTGGGTATAGACCCGCCTTGTTCTCTACGAGGTAAACTTTTTGCAGGTAAACTAGTCGTATACCTGTATAGAAAACTTTTTTTGTAGCTTTTGTCTTCAATATTAGATTTCTTATAGGTTTCTTTTATCAAAAGGTTTCAACACTATTGAGAGAATTTTTCTTCAGTTACGTACAATAAAAAATATGACACTATCAAGACTACTGGATCGCGTCTAACTTTCTAATAGATGCTATAATAGTTAAATAAAATATCATGAAAACAACTTGTTAACCTCATGTGGTACCCTTAACAAAAAATTCAGCAACAAACTGCGGTCCTAAAAAAAATTAACAATGAAAAAAAAAAAATCACTAAGTGTCAAATTTGTGAAATATTTGAAATGTCATAACTTTTTTGTTTATTGGCTTACCATCGCCAAATTTTTATGGTAGATAGCTAATATAATGGACCGTTTTCCCTCAAAAAATTACGTTGGTATTCCGATAGGGTTTTGAGATATTTGAGTTTTTGTGACAAAAATGATGTTTTTTAATGCAAAAAAAAAAATTTTTTTTACTGTGTGTATTTTTTTTTTGGAATCTTTATTTAGTTGTCTAACTTTGTTTCTTTAGTTGTCTAACAATCGAACGAACCGTTTTTGCTGTGCAGCTTTTTGAATATTTTTGAACCATTTTCACATACACCCTTTTGAAAAGTTAGTCGTGACTCAACTTGAAGATTTGATATCGGAAAATGACGATTTAGATGGAACTGAAAAACTGTTCCGAATTTTAACTGTTAAAAAGATTGCAACAACGTTGCCTCCCGTGATGGTCTTGACAAATTTTGTTTTGTTTGTATCCCAATGCACAAAAGTGGGGAAAAACTGTTGTGAGCGCGCTTGCTTTGTTGTATGTATTTTATCTGGTTTGATGACAATTTTATTCACTGCTAGAGAAATTTGGGGGATTTCATTGAAAATTGGTGGGTGTCGTGGCTGTGCGATTAGTGTTGCCAAGCATTTAATCACATCGTGTCAAGGAGTGTGGGTTCGATTTCCGCTTCAGTCGGAAAATTTTATGTCAGTAACGTTTTCCAATTGTGCATCCGGACTTTGCATGCTAGTCCGTTGTCTAGTGTGGTGCTTCCTTCAAAGGGAAAATCGTCCACTAGAAGCAGTACGTGTGGGTACTTAAAAGTTTTTAAAGAATTTTGTGAGAACCTGCGAGTGATTTTTAAGGTGAAGATGAATCGAAGCCAAACCTCAAATTTTCAAGAGCACAAGTCTAGAGAACCCAATACCTTTTTGAGCTGAAAACTTAATCGATTGGTCACCACCAGCTTGTGACCAATCGATTAAGTTTTCAGCTTTTGTTTGGTTCTCCAGATTTGTGCTCTAGAAAATATGAGGTTTGGCTTCGATTCATCTTCAACTTAAGGCAATCGCTATAGTCATTAATGTAGGATTGAGAGTAAAAACTCCCAAAGTAATCCTCAACAGTTCATTTTTTTATGAAATTTTGAAAGAAATTTTATGATATCATCTGCAAGATTTTCTTCGCGAATTCAGAAAATTTCCCAGACAAATTTTTTTGGATTTTTTTGTGCCTTAGGATATATTTTCGTTTTGGAAAAAAATATCAAAGAGAAGTTTAAAAAAAATATGAACAATGTATAGAATGTCCCAGAAACTAGTGCAGATAAAAATCTTATTTAGGGGTCGTCCATATACCACGTGGTTATTCATGGGGAAGGGGGGGTCTGGCCAAAGACCACGGTTCATACAAATTTTAAAATTTATGTGTGGACAAATGACCACGAGAGGAGAGGGTCTGGAATCCCAAAAAACTGTCCACGTGATTATTGGACAGCCCTTAATTGTTCTTAGACTTATTCAGTGAGTTTCCTCTTGAACTGCATGGCTCCAGAATGCTTGACTGTAGCTTTAAGAATAAAATTTGGCGAGGAATCCTGGCTTGTGTAGCATTTCTTGCAAGAATAGCAGCGTCATAGCTAATACAATAATATCAGCATAATCATACAAATAATATTGGCGGGTGTCAAAAATGGTTGTTTTGCATGAATTTTATGACAAATGCCTCAAGTTCGTTCGACTATTACAATACGACGACAAGGAAGACATCCACTTTATCCGTATTCCTTTCTGTGATGCCTCTGCACTTATTTCCCGACCATTAATTCACTTATGTTGTATTACCGTTCCGCACTTTCTCCGTTCTCCCAAACACCCCATCGTCATCATTCAAAAACCACTATCCAATAGGGAACGCAAAGTATCAACTCCACAGGCCAGCAACATTTATCTCTCTAAAACACACTCCCCTCCCGGACCGGAGTCACAGCTAGATGGAGAAAAACTAGATACGGTCGGATTTTTTCCCCACAACAAGGAAATCCATATTCTGTGCATACATTTGCCTCACCATCACGAATCGAACCATCGTTCCTCTGGATCTTGCCAGCTTCTAGCAGTAACAGAGGATCTTCTTTTTTCGTACATCGGTCCCCCTCGGTTCCAGCGCAACACAACCTCGGTGTTGTGCATTTTCAATTTTCATGAAAATACCTTATCCTTAGGGATATTAAAAATAAATACGGGAGATGGAAAATGAATTCAATTTGAATGGGTCGCCCCGTCACCGCAGCGCACTTCTCGGTAGCAGAAGGGGACGGGATGGGATCATCTCTTCCTTCAACGAACGGGATGGCACTGGAACAACCTGCGGAATGCTAGCTTCCTGTTGCGAACGCAAAAACTGGTGTAAAATCCTTCATCACCATCACCGCCCACTAAAAAAGGTTCGGAAACCCACACACGCGTTTGCTCATGCAAAAACATCCATCAGGTCGGGTTGGTACCTACGACGAACGTGGAGGAGTGATGATTAGGGCCGTAGCCAAGAAGGGGACCGGGAGAGAAGAATTTTCCAAAAATTGCTAAAATGTATTCCAAGAAGAGTGCCTGATGAATTTTAAGTTTCTATTTTTAAGAAGTTCATATATAAACCCGAGAGAAATGAATCTCTGTGGAAATGTTGAAGATATGAGAGCAATTCTCATATTTCTGGAGTTGATGCTGGTGTTAATTTTAAAAGAATCCTCGAAAGCATGCATAGTGAACTTCTAAAAAAAAAGATTTTTCATTACACTTCTTTAGAATGCCACTCAAAGAAATCCTTGTATGTATTTCCAGAGATCCTTTTCAGAGAAAGATCTTCTTTCCATCATTGATTAGATTGGAAGCTTTTTCAAATCCTTTTATCCCAGGATAACATTACCGATCAATGTTTTTCAATCAGGAATTTTCCTGGCGAACTTTTGGGGTCAATTCCCCTCCCTTGATGGAAAACCTAACTCTACCCATGGTTCGGATGGTGTGAATCCCGTTAGATTATGGGCCACAGGGTTAACACCCTGTCGTTGCCATCAGCAGGAGGTGTGCACACAAATCTTACATCGCATCGCCGCCACCACGCTGTCATCCAGCGTTCTCGAATCGAAGAGGTGATTCGAGAAGCCAATCCTCACCGGCGGCAGCAGCGACGCGAAGGTTGTAGCTGAGAGGATGGACGATTGACATTTGACTGCTGCTGATGGAGGTGCTGTAGCTGTAACCTGCTGTAACTGTTAGCGATTCGCACTAACGAACGAGATGTGCCATTGACGACCGGGGGCCTTAGCAATTCTCGATAAACACGTGTATGCAAACAAGGATTGATTGACTGTGCGAGGTGTGATAGTGACGATGTGGCGGATCGACCCCGGGACGGTACTGCAGGTGAAGGAAGTGTTGACAGATACCGGTAAAAGGTAGTGCAAGGTGCAAGGATGTTAGTTTTGTATCGAAATTGGAAGTGGTCTCTTAAGAAGGTAATTGAGGGTTTATCATAACTATACACATATAGATTTGGTGTAGAGTAAATAAATCAGAAAATAATTTTAAACCAAAAAAGGTTGAGTTCAACTAATTAATTTTGTCTATGATAAAATTTAGGTACTCTAATTACGATTGGAAGAGTTAAATGCATGAACTGATCTATGAAAGCGTCCATTTAAAACGTTAAATTCTGAAAGGATTCTAGTGCGAATCCTGAAAAAAATCTTTAATGAATCCAGAAATGATTTTGGAGAGAATCTTGACAGTATTATGGTGAAAATCCTGACAAAATGCTGTTAAAATTCAGACCGGATTCTAGTGAGAATCCCATAAGAATTCTGGTGAGAATCCAGACCGGATTCTAGTGAGAATCCGAACACGATTCTGTTGACAATCCTGTGGTAATGGATTCGTAAATAAACGTTTAAATTTGACTTTAGATGAATTATATCGATAATCACCATTTGAAAAATAGGACCGTTTCAATAATAATGCTCTGGGCTGCGTTCGGTTGAGCATCACGTTAGATAAAGGCTTCAGCGGGAGAGTTATTGAAGTATGTGTAGACATTATGCAGCCCACAGACGCTCAGACGGTTTGACCAACATTGACTCCGCCCCCCAGGTTGATGCTCATGTTGGTGCTATATTTGACCGTGTGTGATGCTGTTTGACGAACCAATTTGACAGTTTGTGAAACCAATTTGACGGTTGACGAATCGGTCGGCCAAAATCAAACGAGTTTGATTTTGCTCAAACCACCGGTGGGCGGAGCCAAATGTTCGACGAACCGATCGTACTGTCTGTAGGGATGTTGCACGAACACCGACGTCATCATGTCAAATTGATGCTTCGACGTCTCATGAACTGCCGATGCAGATGGGTGAAAAGTCAAAATGCGTGAATTTACGCAGCGTCGGTGCCATAGTGATCTATCAAATGCACGCTCTTAAGTTGTTTCTATATATTTCACTATCATTTCCAACTATCTCTAACCGTTTTCTATAGTAAATTCACCAAGGATTCTTTAATTATTCCTCAACCAATTTCTCCAGAAATATCTTCAGTGAACCCATTAGCAGTGTCACCTGTGATTCAAAAAATCCATCCATGGATTGTACCTGGATTTGTAATACAGTGATTCCATCAGGAATTTTACCTGGAATATCTGCAGGTAATCCTCTTGTAATATCTTAAGGAGTTCTTCCAAAACTGCTTCATGATTCCACCAGGTGTTCTTCCAGAAATTTAATCAACATTTTGTCCAGTGATTTGACAAGAAATTCCTGTAAAAATTCCTTTATAAATTCTTTCCGAAAGTTCACCTGGAATTCCTCATGGGATTCTATCAGGTGTTCCTACAGAAATTCCATCAGTGATTCCTCTGCGAATCAGGAGTTCTTCTTCTTCTTGGCGTTACGTCCTCACTGGGACAGAGCCTGCTTCTCAGCTTCAATAGGCAATTTCCACAGTTTTTAACTGAGACTTTCTTTGCCAAAGTTGCCATTTTCGCATTCATATATCGTGTGGCAGGTACGATGATACTCTATGCCCAGGGAAGTCAAGGAAATTTCCATTACGAAAAGATCCTGGACCGACCGGAAATTTAAACCAGAAACCTTCATCAAGGTTTTACTTTGTACCCGCGGACTCTGATCACTCGGCTAAGGAAGGCCTCTAGAATCAGGTGTTATTCTAGGGAATTACACTCGATTTCATCCAGGCATTCCATCAGGAGAACTTCTAAAGATTCAATCATAAATTTCACGAAGGTTTCTTTCAGCAGTTTCTTCAGGGGTATTATCAGGACTAACTCTAAGGATTCCATCGGAAGTTTCTCTAGGAATTCCATCAAGAATTCTTCTGGGGGTTTCATCAGATGTTTGTCTAGGGATTCCATCAGGAATTCCATCTGGAATTCCTCCAGAGTCAGGGATTCTATCAGGAATTCTTCTAATGGTTCCTTCCGGAATCCCTCAACGGTTATTCTGGGTTAATTTATTATGAATTCTTTTCGAAATTTATTAGGAGATACTACCCAAACTTCTATAGAATACTCCAAGAGATTCATCCAAGAACTCTTCAAGGTAGTCCTCCTGGAATTCCATAAGGGATTCCTCCCAGAATTAGTCAAGGGATACCTCCCGAAATTCTTCAAGGAATTCCTTCAGCAAAATCTCCAACGATTCTCGAAGATTATCAGGATTTCCTCCAGGGATTTCATTAGAAATGTCTTATATGTATTCCATTACCGGCATTACTCAAGAGATTCCTTCCGGAATTTCTCAAAGGATTCCTCGCGGAATTCATCGTGGAACTCCTCCCGGATTTCCTTAAGGAATCAATCCCTCAAGGGATTTCTCCGGATTTTCAAGGAATTCCTCGTGGAATAACTCCAGGGATTCTTGGAGGTTTTCAGGAACCCTCCAGCGATATTACCAGATTTTTTTTATAATAGTTTAACCTGTAATTTGGGAATCTACCAGTATATCATCCAGTGACTCTATCAGGAATTCATGCTGGGATTTAAAACAGGAATTCCTTCAGGGATTCCTCTGGGAGGTTCCTTCGTGGATGCCACCAAGATGAACTCCAATTATGCAATAACGAATTTCCTATGCGATTTGACCACAATTTCCTTTAAAGATTCCACTAGTAATTCCTTTAGATACTTCAACAGTATTTTCCCAAATTATATCACCTGTATTTTTTCACGAGAGAAGTTTTTTAAGGAATTCCACAAGGAGTTCTTCTAGCGTTAACACTGGGAATATCACCAGAGTTTCGCTAGAATAACCACCAGAAAAATCTACCAGAGTTTCACCAGAAGTTCAACCATAAAATATTTCAAAGGTGTTACTAGGATTGTGTTTCAGGATTATCATAAATTCCTCCAGGGAGTTAACTGATATTTCCTCAGAGTTTCAAACAACACATTTCTCTAAATCCCTCAGGATAAATCCCTAAAGTAGACCTAAATGATTTTTTTTTTTCATTTCTGAGATGGAGATATATTTTAAGAAATTCTTGGAGGTATCACCAAAGAAATCAATAGATTAATTCCTAGAGAGTTTCCTAAAGTGAATCCTTAGTATATTTCTGGAAGAACTTTTAAAGCAATCCCTGAGGGAGTTTCTGAAAGATTCTCTAAGGTAATTCCTGGTAGATTCCTTGGAAAAAATCCTTCAAGAAATACTGGATGGAATTGATGGAAAAATTCCTTTAGGGATCCTCGGAGAAATTTATATTAGATTATTGAAGTAATTCCTGCAGAAATCCCAGGACGAATACCTCGTAGGGTCCCTTCAGAGATACAAGGAAGAATCTTTGGAGGAAACACTGGTGGAGTTTATAAAAGAATTTATTGAAGATTCTCTCTAGAGAAATACCGAAGGATAACCTGGTGAATCCTCTCAATTTACAAGTGGATTCTCTAAAGGAATTTCTGCTAATCAAGTTTTGATGATATTTTTTTGCAGTACTTCTTTTGAAATCTTTGAAGGCTTCACGCTATGTCTGAATCAGACGTTTATAAAAATCGAATGTACATCGGATTTTTTCTCGCCAGAGTTTAGTATTTGGGTTATATTTTTATAATCGAAGAGTTTTAAAATATTCCAAATAAAAGAGTTTTAAAATATAAACAAAATACTGATCTCTAGCGAGAAAAAATCCGATGTACATTCGATTTTTGTAATCGTCAGGATTAGACATAGCGTGGGCTTTCAAATGGAATTCTTGGAGGAATTGTTGATGGAATCTCTGGAGGAACTTGAAGGAATTCTTGAAGGAAGCATTGGATGAATCACTGGAGAAATCCCTTGGGAAGTATTTGTATAGATCCCTGGAGAAATCTGTTGAAAAATTACTAGAAAGAATCGCTGAAGAAATTCCTGGTGAATTTTCTGAAGTAACTCATTGGGGAGTTTGAGGAGGAGTCCTAGGAGCAAGCCCTAAAAAAAGTCCTGGTGAAATCCTTGGGTGAATTTCTGGTGATGATTTTTTTTAGAAATCCCTTGAGAAATATCTGAAAAAATTCGTGATGCGATTCCTGGGTAACGCGTGATGGCAGCCTTGGAACTAACTTCTAGAGAAATTTCTGAAAAAATCTTTGATAAAAATGTTATAACAATCAGGAGGAATTCTAGGAGGCAGCCTTGGAGTTAGCCCTTGGGATTTTTTGGACAGATCTTTGAAGGAATCAGTGGTTGAAATCCACAATAATTTGTAGAGGAACCTCTAAATGAATCCTTGGAAAAATTTCACCTGAAGGTATGCCTGAAGAATGTTCCCCGACGATATTTCTGGCTGAATCTGTGGATAAATTTCTAAAAAAAATATTGATAAAATTCTTGGTAGAATCCCAGGAAGAGCTTTTGGTGGAATCCTTAGTATAGCTTATGGATTCCTGGAAAAACTTCAAAGCGGAATAACTAGAGGAAACGACTAAAATATTATGTATAGAATGTTGAAAAAATCCCTTGGCCATTCCCATACCAATGACTGCTCAGAATATTTCTCGAAAGAGACACGTCATGATTTCTGAGTTTTGCCGGAATATTTCGTACGAATTATAACTAGAATTGCTCTTAAATATTTATTTCTTCCGGAACTTAAATGTTGAAAGTTCTTCTCTTCCTTACTGCGATAAGGGTTCATTCAAATATTACGTAACGCAAAATTTGCCAATTTTAGACCCCCTCCCTCCCCCTGTTGCGTTACGTAATATTTGAACGATCCCTTATTGCCAGAAAATCGCGAAAAGATTCTCCCTCACAGCCACAGCATTCAAAAAAATAATAATCACATATTCACTAGACTCTCGGCAAGTCTCAAAACATGCGAAGAAATATCGTGTTGCTGCAACCAACCATGACAGTCGGTCAAACGGTTGTATCAACATAAGTCGGTTTGACTTACTTGGGAGCGGAGTCAATGTTGGTCAAACCGTCTGTGGGCTGCATTAGGTTGGAAGAAGCCATCTCTCTCACTCGGTAAAGAACAGAACGAGAGAGTATGTGTGCGAGTCACGATTACAGAGAGCCGATCGGAAGTTTGTCTATGCAACGATCACAAGGAAAAAAAAATCAGTCAATCGATTAAAGTTGAGAGCAACAGACGTTGCGACGGTTAGGTTGAGGAAGCTTAACAACAGAATACGACAAATCCTGACAAGATTCTGGTGAACATAATTGCAGGATTCTGTAGAGAATATTAAAATAATCCTTACAGTGCTCTGGTGAGAATCCTGACAAGATTTTGATTACAATTCTGACAGGGTTCTGGTTAGAATCCAAACAAGATTCTGGTAAAAATCTTGACAGGAATCTGGTGAGCATCCTGACTGAATTTTGGTGACAATCCTAACGGTATTTTGTTGAGAATCCTCACAGGATTTTGATGACAATCCTGACAGTTTTCTGGTGAGAATCCTGACTGGATTCTGTGGAGAATACGGACAGGATTCTGATGCGAATCTTGGCAGGATATTGGTAAAAATCCTGGCAGGATTCTGGTAAGAATCCAGACCGGATTCTGGTAAGAATCCAGACCGGATTCTGGTGAAAATTCGGACAGGATTCTGTGGAGCATCCGGACAGGATTCTTGTGAGAATCCTGACACGATTCTAATTAGAATCCAGACAAGATGCTGATAACAATCCTGACAGGATTCTGATGAAAATCTTGGCAGGATTCTGGTGACAATATTGGAAGGATTCTGTTGAGAATTCTGGAAGGATTCTTGTAAGAATTCTTGAAGGATTATGGTGAGAATCTTGACAGTATTATGATGAGAATTTTACCCGGATTGTGGTGAAAAACATGGAAAGATTCTGGTGAGAATCCTTCTGGTGATCCAGACAGACTTCTGGTGACTCGATTCTGGTGAAAATCAAGACAGGATTCTGGTAGAAATCCTCACAGAATTATGGTGAAAATATTGGCAGGATTCAAGTTGGAATATTGAAAAGATTCAGTTGAGAAATCTGGCAGTATTCTGGTAAAAATTCTTAAAGGATTTTGATGAGAATCTTGACAGTATTATGGTGAGAATCCTGACACGATTCTGGTGAAAATTATAAAACGGTTCTGGTGAGAATCCTTTAAGGATTCTGGTAAGAATTCTTAAAGGATTTTGATGAGAATCCTGACAGGATTCTGGTGAGAATCCAGACCAAATTCTGGAGAGAATCATAAAAGGATTCTGGTGACAGTGTTTTGATGACAATCCTGACAGTTTTTTGGATTCTGGTGGGAATCTGGATTTATTTTGTTAAAAATCCAGACCTGATTCTGGTGACAATTCTGACACGATTTTGGTGATAATCCTGATATGATCGCATGAAATCAACCAACTATGAATCTATCGGCTTAGGTATCAGTCAAGGGACAAACATTTTAGTTTTATAATAAAACGAAGCGATTTTTTTTGTTTATTATTGATTTCTAAAAGTTACATGTTTGACAGTACAGTTTAAATATTGTTCAAAGAACTCTTTAACGATTACGTCAAAACATGCAGAAGGTCTCCTCGTATTTTGTTGTTTTTAACGTCCTGTCGAAGCTAAGCACGAAAGAAGATGTGAATTATGATTTTCGATGCTAATTTGATGCCGATGGCCTGTTAAATGGATATGTTCCATTATCACAGCAACTAATGCAAAGGTGTGCGACCCAGACAACCAGAGGTCGCAAAAAAGTAAACGTAATAACTCGTTTATTCATATAAATTACATCCAACCTGCAAAACACGGTGGATAAAATCGTCAGATTGATGAGTTTCCTCACATAAAACGCTTTTTTGTTCTGTTCATTTGTACATTTTGTTTCGTCCCGTACATTCGTACAATGTAAGTCGAATCAATCCGTAGCAGCTGTCAAATCAACATTTGTTATCATAAGTCAAGTCGCATAAGATCACAGGTTAGTTCGTAAGAAAATTTATACACTCGCATTGTATGCTATTATTCATCACATAATATATGCACGTATATCGCTTCCACTTTTGTACGTAGAAGGCCTTTCGCAACATATTATAAGTGAAATTTTGCACATACAAAGCCTCCAGTTGATTTCGTTATACTTACATTTTGGTTGTCTGGGGAATGCTTAACCCTCCAGCTCCTGAACGTGAACTGTTACAGATAAAAAATTAATTTAAATGGAAAGTAAATGTAATGCTAAATTTAGTTTTTTGATGAACCGGTTGAATTTACCGATTCACTTTCGAATCGGTAAAATCAATTATTTTTATTCTTTTGACCGCTGAAGTTTGCTGCTATAATTTGAAAGCAGTTTAATAGTGAGCTGAAATGTGTATTTTTTTACCGTTTCATTCAACCGAATCACTTTTGAACCGGATATATAATTTGTTTTTATTTAAGAAAATATTCCTTGAAGTTAAAGGCCCAAATGCAATGATAGCGGAACGGCGGAAGCGGAATCGGTTCGCCAGCATGAATCAACCGAGCTGACAACGAATGAAATTGAACCAATACTGAGTCGATAATCTTATTGTAGCTCCTGCTGGCGAACCGGTTCCGCTTTCCGTTGCCGTTCCGCTATCATTACGTTTGGGCCTTAACTGTTAACATTCGATAGTAAATTCATCGTACAACTGCAATGTGTAACTTATTGTGCCGGTTCATTCTACCGATTCATTTTTCAACCGGAAAAAATATTTAATTTACATTCTAGAACATAACCAGAAAAATTGCTGTTTTATTTTGATGGATGTTTAGTCATTCGACTGAAATGTGTCATATTTTGAACCAGTTCGTTTTACCGATTCACTTTTGAGCCTGAATATAAGGAAACTTTTTCAGTTAGTGATTCTTCTGCAGTTGGAATTTTTTTTTTATATAAAAATGAGAATCATCATGTAATGTTATATTCTGATATTTGATGGACCGGTTCATTATACATATCGATTTATTCAAAATTAAGTTTCGATGTTAGGTGAAATATTATGTTTAATCTTGTTTTTTATAAACCGCTTCGATTTACTGGCTCACTTTCGAACAGGTGAAATCAATAATTTTTATTTCAGAAAATAACCGCTCAAGTTTGCTTTTATAATTTAGAAGCAGATTAATCGAACAATTGGAATTTGTAACTTTTTGAACCGATTCATTTCACAGATGCCATTGTGAACTGGTAAATTTATTTACCATTTATTTTATTTTTATTTAAAAAAATAACCCGTGAAGTTTACTATTGTCCCGAGATGAACTAGCCTAGGGCTAAAAATCTCGTTAATAAAGTGAAACCAACCAACCAACTATTATCAAATGATAGCATATTATTCGTATAACTGAAATGTTTTGTTTTTAAACCGCTTCATTATACCTTTTCACTTTTGAGCTGGCATATAAGAAAACTTATGCTATTAGTAATTCTTGTAAGACGTATTTTTATAATGATGAATTCATTCATTTATTTAGTTAACATCTACACAGATAACACTGAATCAACAATTTCACGCCACAATACTCGGTTCGTGGCCGCATCTCTCCATCCTCGGTTCTGCTCCACGCTCGCCAAATCGATGCGCACTTGATCCGCCCACCTAGCTCGCTGCGCTCCACGCCTTCTTGTATCAACAGGATCCGAAGCGAACACCATCTTTGCAGGGTTGCTGTCCGGCATTCTTGCAACATGCCCTGCCTATTGTATCCTTCCAGCTTTGGCCACCTTCTGGATACTGGGTTCGCCGTAGAGTTGGGCGAGCTCGTGGATCATCCTTCGCCGCTACACACCGTTCTCCTGCACACCGCCGAAGACCGTCCTAAGCACCCGACGTTCGAAGACTCCAAGTGCTTGCAGGTCCTCCTCGAGCATCGTCCACGTTTCATGCCCGTAGAGAACTACCGGCTTTATGAGCGTTTTGTACATGGTACATTTGGTGCGGGCGTGAATCTTTTTTGACCGCAGCTTCTTCTGGAGGTCATAGTAGGCCCGACTTCCACTGATGATGCGCCTCCGTATTTCGCGGCTAACGTTATTGTCAGCCGTCAGCAAGGATCCAAGGTAGACGAACTCGTCGACCACCTGGAAAGTATCCCCGTCTATCGTAACACTGCTACCTAGGCGAGCCCTGTCGCGCTCGGTCCCACCAGCTAGCATGTACTTTGTCTTGGCCGCACTCACCACCAGTCCAACTTTTGCTGCCTCGCGTTTCAGGCGGGTGTACAGGTCTGCCACCTTTTCAAATGTTCGACCGACGATGTTCATATCATCCGCGAAGCAAACAAATTGACTGGATCTCGTGAAAATCGTACCCCGGCTGTTAAGCCCGGCTCTCCGCATAACACATTCTAGCGCAATATTGAACAACAGGCACGAAAGTCCATCACCTTGTCGTAGTCCCCGGTGGGATACAAACGAACTGGAGTGTTCGCCTGAAACCTTCACACAATTTTGCACACCCTCCATCGTTGCTCTTATCAGTCTCGTGAGCTTCCCAGGAAAGCTGTTCTCGTCCATGATTTTCCATAGCTCTACGCGGTCGATACTGTCGTATGCCGCCTTGAAATCGATGAAAAGATGATGCGTTGGGTCAGTGCGCATCGTACCTTCGTGCTGTGCGTACACGAATTCTCTCTGCTCTTGGAAGTTTTCTTAAAAACTACCTAAAGCAATAAAACAGTACTTTTCAGTGCTACACAAACAGTACTTTACAGTGCTAAAATTAAAAACGGTACTTTTCAGTGCTACTTAAACAGTACTATTTTTTCTACTATTGATCCCTTTACGATCCTTGTTTGGACCCGTGCCTTCGATTTTTCGTTGGACCCGTTGGCGAAAGCTAGCGATGGTAATCCTTCTTGGACACCGTCTAGGGAAAAAACCTCTCGAAGGTCACGTCTTTCTCGTTTAATAACTAAACATGGTATCAACAACTAACAAAAGGAAGGGTGAATCTCTGAATTCACTACTTCCTTCCAAAAAAGTGGGTTTTAAAACTGTCACTACACGTGGCAAGAATAGAAGCAAGGACGCTTCCCCGGAATGCGAAGTTTCTTCCAAGGGTGAAATGAATAACACTGTTCGACAAAAAAATTTTTTTGGATGGATCAGGGACGCGTTTATATGGGTCTTGAAGTGCAAGAAAAGTATAGAAAAAGGTCATTTTCAAAAGATTTGCAGCACCCCTGGATCATTTTTTGATAATGCTTGAAAATTTGGCATTTTTAATCACAAAAAGTGTAATGAGCAATATATCAACATCTTTTTAAATTCAATTATACTACCATTGAATTTGTCAAATCAATATTTTTTAGCACTGGATGACTTCAGGGAAACGTGCACCATTTCAGAAGAATATTGGCATCTATTTTGTATATGAATTTGGAATGTTAACGATCATTAAGCAAGTACGTGGGGATGTGCACCATATAAATACTATTTTTTTTTTTCTATTTCACACATCTGGTTCATTATATAATAATTATTATAGGTTCAAGAAGAAGCTTGATTAGGATTTTATTCTTTGCTCCATTCGATATAGCAATGAGCAATGAAATCCAGGAACATTTGATTTTAACAAGGATCCACGACTACGGAAAATTTATGTGTCTGTTATATTTATATGGGCTGGTTGGTCTAATAAACTCTCAGCAGAAGTACAAAATTGATATAGGTTGGACACTAACATGTAAGTGGTCTTACATGCGCTAGCTGGTTTATCAGGAGACGATGTCTGTAAAAAAAAATGTGATAACATTGTTATTTGCGATTTCTAAATATTTCGATAGGTTCTCATAAAAAATAGTTTACTGATCGTGAGATTAATTTTCATCAGAATATCCCTACAAAAATTACAGAATAACAGAAAATACATAGCAATAAATAATTTAGTAATCAACATTGTCACATTTTTTTTGCGAAAGCCGCTCAGGCAGGCATGAGCTCTTTTTGATTCAGTTTGTGTACAATGCTGATCATTTGTGAAAACTGATTTAGTGGTAACATGCCTGCTTCTTACTTGTAAGATGAAACAATTTCTGGTTAAACCATTTCCGATTTTTTTTTTTGATTCTACATTTCACATATTTTTTGGCAATTTTAATCAAACTTTCAGTTTTCAGATTTAGAAGAAATTTCACAAAAAAATTGTGATATAATCTAAATGAATAAAAAACACTTTTTTTTATATGTCTTCCTGTTTAAAGAAAGAAAAATAGACATTACGTGAAGTTTCACAAAATTGTTTATCATAAATGTATTGATAAATTTTTTCTTCACTTAATCGAAAAGCATTTTTACTCGTTTAGAGGATATGGGAATGGGGGTTCATAAAAGGACACGTTTGGCCTCATAAGGGAAACGAGTTTAAAATTAATTTTAATGGTCGACTTCTTTATGTTTCCAATATGCTTACAACTAAACCCATTTGAAGAAAACATCCCTTTGAACAAGAAACTAACGCTCCATTTGAAAGTTTGATTAAAATTGCCGAAAAAATGTAAAATGTAGAACCAAAAAAAAAAAAGATTTGGAAATGGTTTAACCAGAATTTTTTTCATCTTACAAGTAAGAAGCAGGCATGTTACCACTTAACCAGTTTTCACAAATGATTAGTATTGTGCACAAACTGAATCAAAAAGAGCTCATGCCTGCCTGAGTGGCTGTCGAGTGGTGTCATAATAAAGGTGAAATTGCTGATTACTGAATTGTTGGTTGCTATTTTACGTTAGTCTGTAATTTCTAGGGATATTCTGATAACAAATGGAACTCACGATAGGTAATCTATTTATAATGAGTGCGTATCAAAATCTTTGGAAATCGCAAATAACAATATTGTCACATTTTTCATAGACTTCGCCATCGGTTCCTGATAAGCCGACTAGCTCATGTAAGACCCCTTACATGACAGTTTCTAACCTAATTTTGTATTACTGAGGCTAAGAGTTTATTAGACCAACCAGCCCATATAAATATAACAAACACATAAATTTTCCGTAGTCGTCGTATCCTTGTTAAAATCAAATGTTACTGGATTTCATTGCTCATTGCTTTATCTAATGAAGCCAAGAATAAAATCCTAATCAAGCTTCTTCTTGAACCTATAATAATTATTATATAATGAACCAGATGTGTGAAATAGAAAAAAAAGTAGTATTTATATGGTGCACATCCTCATATACTTGCTTAATGATCGTTAACATTCCAAATTCATATACAAAATAGATGCCAATATTATTCTGAAATAATGCACGTTTCCCTGAAGTCATCCAGTGCTAAAAAATATTGGTTTGACAAATTCGATGATTGTATAATTGAATTTAAAAGATATTGATATTTTGCTTATTACACTTTTTGTGATTAAAAATGCCAAATTTTCAAGCATTATCAAAAAATGATCCAGGGTGCTGCAAATCATTTGAAAACGGCCTCTTTCTATACTTTTCTTGCACTTCAAGACCCATATAAACGCGTCCCTGATCCATCCAAAATTTTTTTTTGTCGAACAGTGTAATTGTATCGAAATGAGCAATCAGTTCGATGCTCTAGACAAATTTTCCGAACACCAAATCGAAGCAGCCTCTAGCCCAGGCTCTTTGATTCAAGTGAGGAAGCAAAGAGTGCCGCCTACCGTGGTCAGTTGTTCCGAATTTGGGGGATTTAGGCAGGAGATCTTGAACTCCATTAGGGGAATCAAGGTTTCCTTCCAAATCGCAAAGAAAGGAGACTGTCGCGTTTTGCCGGAAACTCTTAAAGATCGTGAACTTCTTCTCAGACATCTTGATGAGAAGAAGCACAATTTTTTTACTTATGACGACAAAACTGAACGTTTGTTCAAAGTCGTCTTGAAAGGTCTCTCAAGTGACTATAAGTCACCTGAAGAGATCAAAAATGGAATAAATGATTTACTTGGATTTCCCCCAGTCCAAGTAATCATTATGAAAAAGAGAACCCAATCTGGCATTGTTCGGAAAGGGCTTTCTCAAGAATATTATTTAGTTCACTTTAACAAAAAAGAACTAAATAATATTAAAGCTTTAGAAAAAGCTAAACTTATGTTCGATGTACGTGTGACGTGGGAACATTTCCAGAAACCTGGAGGAAATTACCAGAACCCCACTCAGTGCCGTCGGTGCCAAAAGTGGGGTCATGGTACAAAAAATTGTCGCATGGATGCTAAATGCATGATTTGCGGAGGTTCTTCTCACGCTAAGGACGACTGTCCTGTGAAAGAAGATACCAGAAAGTTTGAATGCGCCAATTGCAAGGGCCCTCACAAAGCTAACTTTTGGGAATGCCCTTCACGAAAAAGAGTCATTGAGGCTCGTGCCAGGCAGATGAAGGATAATATCCGTTACGATAACGGTCGTTTCCGGAATTTGCCTGGTAGAGTATCGAACAATGCTCATTTTTCAGTTAACGATCGCTTGATCATGAATCATACCCACCAGGAAGATCATAATCATGCTCATTCACAAACAAATTTAAATCCGTCGGGTAGCCGTTCGAATCTTTCAATTTCGAATGTATCTACCCACGGTAAATCCTTTGCCGATATCGTAGCAGGTAATTTGAACTCTTCCCCTATTCGTTCCATGAGTACCCATTCTACTTGTATCAAATCAAATGGAAAAAACCCTACCGCCACAGGTAACTCCTACCCCGCTTCTTCGTCTACCGAAAATTCCAATGGGAAATCATCAGATGATATGTCTGCCTCTGATTTTAATTTTCTAACTGAACAATTGAATCTAATGATTGATGCAATGTTCAAAGCCACCACTATGACTGAAGCAGTCCAAGTAGGTGTAAAATTTACAAATCAAATTGTTATTGGATTACGTTTTTCTAATGGATCCAAATATTGATTTAAATATTTTAAATTGGAATGCTCGTTCTCTTAATGGTAAAGAGGACGAGCTGTTTAATTTTCTTACAGCTAATAACGTGCATATAGCAGTTATTACCGAAACTTATTTAAAACCTGGATCAAAACTCAAAAAAGATCCTAACTTTTTTGTTTATCGTAATGATCGACTTGATGGGGCATGTGGGGGAGTTGCAATCATCATTCATTGGCGTATAAAACATCAACTGTTTTCGTCATTTGAAACTAAAGTTTTCGAAACTTTAGGTGTTTCTGTTGAAACACAGTTTGGTAAATATACTTTCGTAGCTGCCTATTTGCCTTTTCAATGCTCTGGACAGCAAGTTAATTTGCTCCAAACTGACTTGCGAAAATTGACTCGCAATAAATCAAAATTTGTTGTCATTGGTGACTTTAATGCCAAACATCGGTCATGGAATAATTCTCAAAGTAATTCCAACGGCAGAATTTTATTTGATGAGTGCTCTTCAGGATATTTCTCAATTCAATACCCTGACAGCCCTACATGTTTTTCCTCTTCTAGAAATCCATCTACGATTGACTTGGTCTTAACCGACTCTAGTCATCTTTGTAACCAATTAGTTACTCATGCTGATTTTGATTCTGATCATGTCCCTGTTACATTTCAAATATCGTATGAAGCGATTCTCAATCCTATCAGCTCCACTTTCAATTATTTACGAGCCGACTGGAATATATATATGAAACGTATGTTGACTCTAATCTTGATGTTAACATTTCTTTGGAAACTAAAATTGATATTGGCAATGCTCTTGAAACTTTAACAAATTCCATTGTTGAAGCCAGGAACATTGCAATTCCAAAATGTGAAGCAAAATTTGAATCCGTGATTATAGACGATGATCTTAAACTCTTGATCTGTCTTAAAAACGTGAGGAGAAGGCAATTTCAACGCACTCGTCATCCTGCTATGAAAATTATATGGCAGGATTTGCAGAAAGAAATCAAGAAACGTTTTGCAGATTTAAGAAACAAAAATTTTGAAAATAAAATTTCTCAATTGGACCCCGGCTCTAAGCCCTTTTGGAAATTATCTAAAATCTTGAAAAAACCTCAGAAGCCAATACCGGCATTGAAAGAGGAAAACAAATTATTACTAACTAATTGCGAAAAAGCTCAAAAACTTGCTATGCAGTTTGAAAGTGCGCACAATTTTAATTTAGGACTTACTAGTCCAATTGAAAATGAAGTTACTCAGGAGTTCGAAAATATTCTCAATCAAGAGAACGTTTTCGAAAATGCCTGGGAGACTGATTTGGAAGAAGTGAGAACTATTATTAAAAAATTCAGAAACATGAAAGCTCCTGGCGATGATGGAATTTTCTACCTCCTCATCAAGAAACTTCCAGAAAGTAGCTTATCATTTTTAGTTGATATATTTAACAAATGTTTTCAATTAGCATATTTTCCTGACAAATGGAAAAATGCTAAGGTTGTTCCAATTTTAAAACCAGACAAAAATCCTGCAGAAGCTTCTAGCTATCGTCCAATCAGTTTGCTTTCCTCCATCAGTAAACTTTTTGAAAAGGTTAATTTGAACAGAATGATGGCCCACATCAACGAAAATTCAATTTTTGCCAATGAACAGTTCGGATTCCGCCATGGACATTCGACCACTCATCAACTTTTACGTGTAACAAATTTGATCCGTTCCAACAAATCTGAAGGCTATTCTACTGGTCTTGCTCTTCTAGACATAGAAAAAGCATTCGACAGTATTTGGCATGAAGGTTTGATTGTAAAATTAAAAAACTTTAATTTTCCAACATACATTGTTAGAATAATTCAAAGTTATCTGTCAAATCGTACACTTCAGGTTAATTATCAGAACTCCAGATCTGAAAGACTTCCTGTAAGAGCTGGTGTTCCTCAAGGCAGCATTTTGGGACCAATATTATACAATATTTTCACATCTGACTTACCTGAGTTACCTCAGAGATGTCAAAAATCTTTGTTTGCGGATGACACAGGCCTCTCCGCCAAAGGACGAAGCCTGCGTGTCATCTGTAGTCGATTGCAAAAAAGTTTGGATATTTTTTCTTCATACTTGCAAAAATGGAAGATTTCTCCTAATGCTTCCAAAACTCAACTAATAATATTCCCACATAAACCAAAAGCTCTTTATTTGAAACCTTCAAGTAGACATGTTGTCACGATGAGAGGGGTTCCAATAAATTGGTCAGATGAAGTTAAGTATCTATGGCTCATGCTAGATAAGAATTTAACTTTCAAAAATCACATTGAGGGCATTCAAGCCAAATGTAATAAATATGTAAAATGTCTCTATCCCCTTATTAATAGAAAATCAAAACTTTGTCTTAAGAACAAGCTTTTGATATTCAAACAAATTTTCAGGCCAGTCATGTTGTATGCTGTACCAATATGGACTAGCTGTTGTAATACCAGGAAGAAAGCTCTGCAGAGAATTCAAAATAAAATTTTGAAAATGATTCTGAGGCTTCCTCCCTGGTATAGTACCAATGAGTTACATAGAATATCCAATGTTGAAACATTGGAACAAATGTCAAATAAAATAATCAATAATTTCAGGCAAAAATCGTTACAAACTTCTATTGCCACGATTAATGCATTATATGTTTAGGTTAAGTATATTCAAAGCGTTTTTTTTTCTCTAATAAGCAGGTGAAATCAACTCACCTGTAAAAAATCTGAACTGCTACGGCAAATGAAATGTAATATGTTGTTAACAAAATGTTAATAAAATCTTAGATTTGTTTTACCAAATTAGGATGATAGTGTTGTCTAATAACACAGAACACCTAGATATAAGAAATAATAAATGTAATGTTTGGAATGATACTAATAAAGAAATTAAAAAAAAAAAAATGCGTTGGGACCTGGTATTCACGACATTTTTGGAGGATTTGCCGTACAGTAAAGATCTGGTCCGTTGTCGATCGGCTGTCAACGAAGCCGGCTTGATAACTTCCCACGAACTCGTTTACTACAGGTGACAGACGACGGAAGATGATCTGGGATAATACTTTGTATGCCGCATTTAGAATGGTGATCGCTCGAAAGCTCTCTTGTAGATGGGGCATATTACCCCTTCCTTCCACTCCTCCGGTAGCTGTTCTGTTTCCCAGATTGTGCCTATCAGCTGGTGCAGACAAATGGCCAGCCTCTCCGGACCCATCATTATGAGTTCAGCTCCGATACCATCCTTACCAGCAGCTTTATTGTTCTTGAGCTGGTGAATGGCATCCTTAACCTCCCTCAAAGTGGGGGCTGGTTGGTTTCCATCTTCCGCAGTACTGACGAAGGCATTTCCTCCGTTATCCCGTCCTTCATTGCCCGTGCTCTCAGCACCATTCAGGTGCTCGTCGAAGTGCTGCTTCCACCTTTCGATCACCTCACGCTCGTCCGTCAGAATGCTCCCATCCTTATCCCTGCACATCTCGGCTCGCGGCACGAAGCCGTTGCGGGATGCGTTGAGCTTCTGATAGAACTTACGCGTTTCTTGAGACCGGCACAGCTGTTCCATCTCCTCGCAGTCCGTCTCTTCCAGGCGGCGTTTTTTCTCCCGAAAGAGTCGGGTCTGCTGTTGCCGTTTCCGTTTGTAGCGTTCCACGTTGTGCCGGGTCCCTTGCTGCAGCATAACCGCCCGCACTGCGTTCTTCTCCTTCAAAACATCCTGGCACTCCTCGTCGAACCAATCGTTCCGTCGACTCCGTCCCACGTACCCGACGTTGCTCTCAGCTGCATCGTTGATGGCTGCTTTTACTGTTCTCCAGCAGTCCTCAAGAGGGGCTTCGTTCAGCTCACCCTCTTCCGGTAATGCAGCCTCGAGGTGCTGCGCGTATGCCGCTGCGACATCCGGTTGCTTGAGCCGCTCTAGGTCATACCGGGGCGGCCGTCGGTACCGTACGTTGTTAACGACGGAGAGTTTTGGGCGCAGTTTGACCATCACCAGATAGTGGTCAGAGTCGATGTTAGCGCCACGATAGGTCCTGACGTCGATAATGTCGGAGAAGTGCCGACCATCAATCAGAACGTGGTCGATTTGCGATTCTGTCTGCTGTGGTGATCTCCAGGTGTATCGGTATGGAAGGGTGTGCTGGAAGTAGGTGCTACGAATGGCCATATTCTTGGAGGCGGCAAAATCAATTAGTCGTAGGCCGTTTTCGTTCGTCAGCCGGTGAGCGCTGAACTTTCCAATCGTCGGTCTGAATTCCTCCTCCTGGCCAACCTGAGCGTTTAGATCTCCTATGATGTTTTTGACGTCGTGGCTTGGGCAGCTGTCGTACTCGCGTTCGAACTGCGCGTAAAAAGCATCTTTATCATCATCAGTGCTTCCGGAGTGAGAGCTGTGCACGTTTATTATGCTGAAGTTGAAGAACCGGCCTTTGATTCTCAACTTGCACATTCTCTCATTGATCGGCCACCACCCGATCACGCGCCTCTGCATATCACCCATCACTATAAAAGCTGTTCCCAGCTCATGTGTATTGCCGCTGCTCTGGTAGATGGTATGATTACCTCTAAACGTTCGCACCATTGATCCCTTCCAACACACTTCCTGCAACGCTACGATGCCCAATCCACGGTCCTTCAGCACGTCGGCGAGTATGCGTGTGCTCCCGATGAAGTTGAGAGATTTACAGTTCCACGTACCGAGCTTCCAATCGCTAGTCCCTTTACGTCGCTGTGGTCTTCGCCGATTGTCCCGGTTCGTATTCTCTCGTTGATTATTCGTTGCTTGGTTTTTTACGGCTGGCTTGCAGGGCCTGACACCAACCCCCTAGATTTCCGGAGGACCATTCCCCCTAAATGTTCGGAGGACCATAGTGCACAGTTTAGCTTAGAGTCCTTCTCTGGCACTCGGACGATGATCAGCCGCCCCTGACATGGGGAACAGATGCTGTTGTGAGTCGCTCCTAACATGGAGTACAGACGCTCAAGGTTTGCAGAAGCAAAAGCAAAAGCAAACCCCCCCTTCCCTGTCAGCATATGACCAAAGTTCCCACCGGGGGTTGGTTACCCGATCTTCCCTAAGGTTTCTCGTACCCCGGCCAGTACCACGAGGAGGTAGGGATAGGAGTTGCTGGGCAAGAGGCTAAGGACCGCACAGAGGGGTCTATTTAATTCCTTCAGGTACGCGAGGTACCAATGGTACGCCATGCCCAGCCATTTACCAACCATAATGATGAATATCGAAGTTTTATGTTAAATTTTGTTGATAGATGAACCGTTTCATTATTCATACCGTTTAACCGATTTACTGGGTTTTGGCTATGAAGTTGCGTAAACTACAATTCATGCGTGAAAAATCTTAAGCATGAGATATGAGCATTTGAGATTTTGCAACGCTGTTTAGACGAAAACCGCTGATGTTTGCTGCTATAATTTGGTATAAGTTTTATCGTTCAATTGAAGTGTGTAACTTTTTAAAGCAGTGTTTAACCAAGAATCAAAACAAAACACTATTTGAGTCGGATTCTCACTGGTATAAAAACGTCGTAAGTAACTGAATGAAACGGCTTATCAATTTGTCATACAATTTTCGTGAGAAACGATAGAAATTACCTAGTATTTGAACGCGAGCTGATTGCATGCAAAATTTGAGCGATGTACACGGCGAAAAAATGTTAAAAAGGGGATTCATTTTAAAACAGTTTTAGAAAACAGGTTATGATTCTTCTTAATAAATTTTCTCAAAACCGTATTAAAGTTACTTACGCCGATTTGAAGAAGTAATCGAGAAATCACAATATTAAACGGACCATCTAGGGAGATATTGTGTTATAGTTACATTTATAGAACACAAAATCAAAGTAACTGCGGTTGAAGGGACCATCGAGGTAGCCATGAAATCTTACTTGTAATATTGTTCTTACCTTTGATATCGAGCAACGGAATACAGAGTTAGGGAAAGTAGATTGTATTTCGATTGGAGATATATTGCTGTGTGCGTTTGAAATGCAAATATCAAATGCGGGAAAACCAAACGCGGTAAGATTTTTAACAAGAAAGGCGAAGTAGAAGATTGATTTTCTTTGATGGGTGGGCGGTGATATGGATCATGGTTGCAAAGTATCCATTGGCTACTTTGTGTTACCGCATTTGCACGTCAAATAATTATGAGCTTGAAAAGATTTCATTGAGTTGAAGTGTAACGTTGATTATTGCTACATATTTGTTTAACGGATTAATGGGCCTGGTACACTATTGAACCATCAAATAATATTTTACCAATACCAAATCATTCATAGTCATTCAGCCATTCCATGGAAAACCGATCTAGTGGTCACCGAATTCCGTGAAAATTTGCTATTTTGTTCCTTATCTGAAATAAGGATACACGTGTTTTTAGATTTTTTGATTAGAGTGACCATTTCCAAAATAGGATGACCAAAAAAATCTCGACTTTGCATTTTTTTTTTAAATCATAACTTTTGAACCGCTTGACCGATTTTCAATTTTCTTGAACGAAATGAGAGCTTAAGATTTTGAATTTTCAAGATAAATATAAAATATTCTCAAACATATGTTTTTAACATGAAAAAAAAACAAAAGCTTCCGTTTTTTCGTGTTATGAAGACCTTGTGACAAAAGGGGCTATTGTTGTTCTCATTTTTTCTTGAAAGTTCAAAAAAATTTACATTTACTATCAAATTTTCAGCGATGTATGTTTTAAGTTTCTGAGATATATGTTTTTGAAAATAAAAAACAGTCATTTTTCATCGGCACACACTGTAGGTCTCAGCGCGTTAGTTTTTTTTATTTTTAAAAAGTTATAACTTTTGAACAGCTCAATCGATTTCCATTTTTTTTTTATTTAATGAAAGCTTTAGATTTCAACTTTTCATTAACAATTTAGAAAAAAATAAAATTTTCCTGAAAAACTAGGAAGTTTTTATATTTTTTCATGTTTTTTTTTTCAGAGTTCTATATTTTTTGGCAAGTTGAAATCTTAATCTTTTATTCCATAAACAAAGATTGGAAATCGGTTGAGCTGTTCAAAAGTTACGACTTTTTAAAAATAAAATATCTAAGGTGCTGAGACTTACAGTGTGTGCCGATGAAAAATGACTGATTTTATATTTTCAAAAAAATATATCTCAGAGACTAAAAAACAGACATCGCTGAAAAATTGACAGTAAACGTAAAATAAGGAAAAATAAGAACAGCAATAGCCTCTTTTGTCGCGAGGCCTTCATAACACGAAAAAACTGATTGTTTATTTTCTTTCATGTCAAAAACCAATTTTTGAAATTTTTTTTTTTTTTTGAAAGTCTAAATCTTTAGTTTTTATTTCGTCCAAGAAAATTGAAAATCGGTCAAGCGGTTCAAAAGTAATGTTTTTTTTTTTTTCAAAATCGTGATTTTTTTGCTCACCCTATTTCAGAAATAGTCACCTCAATCAAAAAATCCAATAACACGTGTATCCTTATTTCGGATAAGGAACAAAACAGCAAATTTTCACGGAATTCGGCGACCCATTTTATCGGTTTTTCATGGAATGGCTGGTTAACTCAAAATACAACTTTGAATGATTTCGAAATAATGGATTCTTACTGGGATAGGCAAAATTATTTCATTCTGAGACGTTTTTTCTGAGGGCCGCTAGTCATACTACAGATGTTCTCTCCCTAAAATCTTAAATAGATTGTTCTAAATGTTCTATTATAATTTGAAGTAACCAACAGTCTAGTGGCTTTAAATTAGGCTGATAATAGAAAATTATACGGTTAAAATCCAGTGAGTCCTATGGACATTTCTCTTCTGTCATAAAGCTCAAAAGACAGCTCCCTTTCAGACCACTCAACACATTTGGCTTGGTTTTACTAATATTTGAAATTGGAAATGTGTCAAATTCACCACTTAATTTATTATTATTATTAACCTTATTTGTAAGACTTTGTACATGTACATGTTTTAAGCTATGCTGAATATTGAATTTATTCTGCTTGAATGCATAGAGCCATGCCTTCGAAGTTTGTACGGATAATTTACGGACACCCTGTACTAAAAGAAACTAGATAAACACAGCTCATTTTAATTGAAATGCGTACCGCAGTATTCATTATTTCAATAAAAAAAAATTTGGGACTCTGAGATGCTTCCCAAAACAGGTTCTGGGTACTATAATAAAGACCGCGGTCGCCATACCATAACAAGAAGAACTATAAAAATAAAATTTCCATTTTGGCAACCCTGGCGCAAGGGATCACCTGTTCGACTTACCACCCTTTTCCCAGCGCAACAGGAGAAGCGCCTGTCAAAAGACATCAAATTGATGTCAGAGTTGCTTGTTCGCCGTTCACTAACGAAACACACGCGTGCCTGCAATCTACCAGATCCTGATACTGTGTGGCCTGAATCCCATGAATTCAGTATCAGTGAACCACCAACGCTGCAATCGTTTGCCATCACTCATAGAAGTTAGAATTTTTTCCCGAAAACAGTCCCAGCGGACATCCAATTTTCAGATGCACACGCCACAATCCCCTTTTGGCGGGCATATCGTTCGTGACGATGTCGAAATGCGCTTCTTTAAATTACGGTTGATTGGAGTGTGCGATGCAGGACGGCCTTGGGGGAAGATTTTCGGTCGAAGATTTTTCAGAAGAGGCAGGAATCCTTGTTTGACAAGGATATTAACAATTATTCAATGACGGTGTTGTTTTTTTTTTTCTTCGGGCTGATGAGATATGGAAAGGGTGATTTTTTTCTAAGGGTATTTTTGAAACGGATGACAAGTGCTGAATCGAGCGACAGCAGCTGCCCGTGGAAGGCATCAATCATCGTTATTTTGATGATTATAAGAAGGACTCTGCTTGTATGATGATGAAAACGAAGGTTGAAAAAAATACTACCACTTGAACGGTTTTCTTGAACGTCCAGCTATAACCTCAACATTAATTCACATGATTTGGGCCCTTTACAATCATTATAAACATGTGGAGCTAACACAATAGATGGCTAACGTTTTCTGAAATGTGTAATGAAAAAATCTCTTGAGGAATTGTTCAAAGAATACCAGGAAGAATCTGTAAAGAAATTTTTACAATACCGTCAAACGGGGTGACTTGCAACGACGGGGTGACTTGCAACACATTGTAATTTACAACTAAATTTCGCTATAAAACACAAATTTCAAAAGAAAATTAATTTCAAATCGGTGCTTCAATACGTTTGACACACAAGTCAAGTAAGAGTCACTATTAAAGCTGTTATCATAAATATTTTTATAAATTAAACATAATTATTTAAAATATCTTAAAACTGATACTTGATGGAGGTTTAAAATCGAGAACTAAAAACATGAGATAGATTTAATTTACAAAAGCAATACTCTACATGGTGTTTCTATAACTAATAAGTGATAATATGACGAATTTTATTTTACGAAATTGCGGCAACAAGATTTTAATAAAAATCCTTTTTATAAATATGTACCTATGCGGGGTGAATTGCAACACTTTATATTCAAGCAATTTAGAGTTTTATAAATTAGCTTAGCTTAGCTTAGACTGACTACACATATCAATGGTTGCTATTCCGTGATTGACCGAAGTCAGTGAAAATGCACAAAGAATCAACTAGAAGTTCGGCTGGGATTGGCCATAATCTTCTTCAGTGTGCATAATTCAGTGCCTCTATTTATACAAGGTCAATAACGGCGCCGGCCACGTCCTTGCAGTCAGGTGGGATTGAGGGAAGGAATGTTAGTGTGTAATCTTTGCTATTTGGAGACCGTGTTTGCCTCTGCATCTCCACAAAGGTTACTGGGAGGGATGTTTGTTAATGGGAAGGATCGTTGGGTCACAGGATTCACTTTGATACGCGATTAGACCATGATAAATAATTATTTGTGAGATATAAACATGCTTATATGTAAATATAATACAGTCGACTCTCCACATCTCGATGTTCTACATCTCGATATCTCTCCCTAAGTCGATGATTTTTTCGGTCCCTTCATTCTGCATACATTTTCGCTCTCCATATCTCGATATCCTCTTTGTCTCGATATCTCCTTATCTCGATGGGATTTTCGCCCCCAAATTTCTCTCCGTATGTCGATATGCCCATTATCGAAGGTTACTAGACTAGATTTTAGAGATTCAAAACAATTTGCGAAGACGAAATGACGTCTGTTTGTTTTCAATTTTCTTGGCAACGAAGTGATTTTCAATCTAGTATTCGTTAAAAAATGTTCTATGTCTCGATCTCTCCCTATCTCGATGGTCCCTTCGATATCGAGATGTGGAGAGGCGACTGTATTTACATTTGATATGAACAAGGAAAAATATGCCGACACTTGATGTGACGAACGTTTCAAAGTTTGTTGAATATAGTGAACCTTTTGGAAGTCTACACTTGAAGTGTCGAACCATTCAAAGTTTTTTTTTAATTACAAAAATAAAAGTAAAAAGAAGAAAGTGTTTTGAATAAAAAAAAAAATTTAGACATAAATAATTTATGAATCAGAGTTTATGTCGACACTCACAGTGACGAACCATTCATATTTTTTTGAAAAACCATATTTACGTCTCACCGTTGTAACGATTAAGGGTGCAATCATACATATTTTATAGATTAGAAACAGTAGCATAAAACGAGCTCACCCATTGATCCGTCATCCTTGAGCAGCAACAATCCTCTTTGAACTTCACTCGTTTAATATACTATATAAAAGCACTCAGAGAAAATAGGCGTGCAACCCGTGAGGGAAAACAACTGACGACTGCTCGGGCTTTCTTGACGCACTGCCCAGGAGCAAGCGTAAACGTCGGAAGATCAAAAAGAACTAATCGAAAGCGGCACTTATTCACTTTACTCGATCGACGCGCGACATGTTTGATCCTGCCCTCATCGCCGGCCCCCGCAAGAGCAAGCGTCAAGGTCGAAGGATCAAACACAATTCAATACAGAGTTAGAATTAGGGCGAATGTGAAGCCTAATACATTCTCAGAAAAATAGATTTGAAGTTCAGCGGATGTAATTTTAATTCTTTATTAAGTTTCCGATCAATTTAATCGCATGATGCATTTTTGTAGGATCCGTAACAATATTACTTTTGCAGCAAAACATTTAATTTATTTACATATTATGAATAACATGTTAAAATAAATAAAAATCCATCATGCGCCATTCATCAAAATTTAGAATTGTTGCGCCCCTCGGTTTTTCGTCTCCTTCAGTTTGACAGCAGCGATTGCGCCTTTTGACCTCGTCCTTCTGGTTTGACAATCATCAGCTTCGCCGTTTTGCTACGCTCTTTCACACGAACCTTCTTCACTATCGACCTTCTGCACACTCAGTTTTAAATGCGCCCTGCTGCCACACTCAATCTCAAATGCGCCCGGTTACCGCAAGGGGGGAAGTTGGGCGAAATTGACATCAGAGTTTGTATCGAAAGAGAATATCAAATGCGCCTTTATGTTTTTCTCACTTATTTCGTGAAAAACGTTATTTTTAAGGAACAGATGTGAATTATGTGATTGTAATTTATCAAGTAAAGTGTTAGCTGAATAAAACTCAGTTTGTTTACATTTGTCAGTTAGGCCGTTAATCTGGTACTGTATTGAATTAACGGATCATGCCACTTTTTCACTCTCACTCGACCGACGCGCGACATGTTTGATCCTGCCCTCATCGCCGGCCCCCGCAGGAGCAAGCGTCAAGGTCGGAAGATCAAACACAACTCCTCAAGCAATTTAGAGTTTTATAAAAGTGAAAAACTTTTGTGTTAAGTCTACTTTATAATCAAAGGAGTAATAATTCACCAATCAGCAACAAACACTTATTAAAAACATTGTTCAGTTAAGATATTGGACCTTGATGATTTAACACATATTTTTCCCATACAAAAATAGCTCAATTATTTTTTTTACAAAAAGGTATTCAAAATGCTCTTGTACTGTTTCGAATGCTTTAAATGCATGAATAAAAATACTTAACAAGTGTGACTTATAAAAAATATCAACATGTTGTTGGCAAAACCTAAATTGGCATTGAGTGTTGCAAGTCAAGGACATTTAAAAAAAAATCATCATTTTGATGACTTTTGATATGACAAAATAATTCGATTCAATCTTCTGTCATCCCGATCATCGGGCCATCAAAAGTTCCAAAAGGAATTTAGATTTTAAGATGATGTTTAGATCATGGTTTTGGTTGATAGAAGTTGAAATGTGTTGCAAGTCACCCCGTTTGATGGTAATCCCTTGATAAACCCTTTGAAAAACGTCTGTTAATTTTCATGCTGCACAAATTCTTCTTGGTCACTTTTAAGGTTCACTTTTTCACCAGAGATGTTTTGGTCACATTGTTTGTTTAGAAATAAAGAGTAAGATATACTTATATATGAAACATATTGGTGCAAAACATGGGCTCAGTTGGTGGAACTTCTGGGATAATTTTTAATCTAGTCCAACAACCACCACGATTTTTTCCTAAAATAGATAAAATTCTCTGGGGGCTATTTGTTGCACTGATCATTGATGTGCACTCATTTGTGTTTGATTTAATTATAAATAGGACAATAAATGGTCAAGGAATGATTCCGCTACCGAAATTACTTGCTGAGAGCTGATTTCATAACGCCGGTAAGGCCTGCCGTAGAAATCAAATAGAGCTGTCACTTTTCCGTACGGAAAAATGTGCCGCTCAATTATCCTGCAAGTAAAAGTGACACTTCACTCATACTGGATCAACTGTCAAAATTGTTTTGGTAAAAAAGAGAAATTTTACTTGAGCGCTTTACGTTTCAGGTGCATACAACGCATACTAATAATAATACAATTTGTATGAATTGATTTGTAAACTGTAGCTTTTGTTTCGATTTTTTCCGTTTATGGTTTTTGTGTCATAGAGTATTTTTAAATGTTATAATCCAATGTGCATTGGGTTTTTATAATCTGCTCATTAAGGCTTAACGAATGTCTAGCATGAGCATGAGCATAGATGACCGTACAATTTGTAGTTGCTCCTCCGTGATTGATCAGAACAATCGAAGTTGCTCAGGAAATTAATGAATGGGGCTTGGGATTAGCTTACCATTCTTCAATGTGCACAAATCGAGAGCTCAAATATTAAAAGTCAATAACGGCACCGGCAACGTCCTTACGGTCATCGGGAAATGGAAGGAATGTTAGTTAGACAACCGTTGTTACTAGAGACCGAGTATACCTCTGCATCTCCACAGTTGTCATGGAAAGGATATTGGGTTAGTGGGATAAGGTAGAAATCTGGGAGTCACCAATGGTTGGTGATGCGATCCATGATATAATCACGCCTAATCGGTATCGCGAAATAATTCGATTATCGCATTGTACGCCGAACAAGTGTTCATCGCTCGACCCCGCAGGAGCAAACGACGCGATCAATAGATCAAACACTCCTAACGATTCGCGATGCTTTTCATTTCACTACGCGAACGACGCGCGACATGTTTGATCCTGCCCTCATCGCCCGCCCCCGCAAGAGCAAGTGGCAAGGTCGAAGGACCAAACACAACTCCATTAAGGCTTAACGAATTGTCTAGTTCAAAAAATGAGACTTGCTCATTGCCGTAGCTAATTTTTTTTTCTGGTAGGGGCTAAGGGAAGCCTAGCAAAGTTTTGTGTTACAGAAGTAATGTCTTTCGCAATAATCACGATTTTCACAAATTTCTTAGTTTGCATAGATATGTATTGAATTGTCGTTGCACATAAGTGAACATATTAAATTTTATTATTGATTCCTAGTCTAATTAAGTCAAAAAAATCCTTCAATAATCCTTCCAAAGAACTCACGAAGAATATCCTTTGTGATTCTTTCGCGAATTTTTCAGGTATTCAAGCATGTGGTTTTAAAAGATTCTTCTGAGAATTGCCATGGAGATTTCTTTTTGAATTATTTCCGTACTTTTCAGTGCTTTCTTCAAGAAACCCTTTGCCAGTTTTCACTGAATTCCTCCAGAGATTATCATGGAAAACCATTCACGGGATTAGAAGTTATTATCCAACATTTTTTTCTGAAGTTTGTGGCGGTAAAATAAATATTAGTTTAAGTTGTACAGAATAATTTCCTTATGTTGAATTATATCAATGAATTACCCTTGCATATAGACCACTCACATTGAGTGAAATACTGAAGGGACCGATGCACGAGTTCACTAATTTGACGTTTGAGCGGTGCCGAATTCATAAGTTTCCATGGTGACATAAATAACACGGCACCGCTAAAACGTCAAATAGTGAACCCAGGACCATTCGAGTTTATTTGTTCATTTGCTGCACTCCGCATACCATTTGTAGAATGAGTTCCCTGATAGATTCTGTCTCTGAGCGTAAATCGACAGCCAAGCGATCCTTTTGCAGAAGACCGTGATCTAGGCTCGGGCATCGACCTGGGTTCAAGTATCGTTGACCCCTTAAGTCTTTTATAAAACTTCGGGTGGCCCGACGGGTAGAGAAAGTAGTATGCGTGAAGGCGATTTTTGACCTTCGCGAAATTCTATTTCGTAGATTTCGCGTAATTTCAGGCGACGAAGATTTGCAAATCTCGCGCCTAATCTGAGGATCCCTGAACTAGACTCTTTCACTTCATTCTGGTCTGTGAAAAAGGCGAGAGCGGTCCTAGTAGTCAAAACGCGTCGTGGTGTGAAGTTCTAGGTGAACTAGAGTTAAACGTGAAGAGTCCCTCAGGTTACTAATTTAAATGTTTCCCTTATTTCCCTCAAATAGCTAGTTAGGCAAAAATTGAGTGCCGTGGTACAGTTGACGGTTATTGTGCGAGTGTTGAACCTTGAATGTGACAGCCAATTCCGTGGTGCTATAAGGTGTCCGTGGGCATATTATAAGTTAAGGCCGCACATTGGTCCAGATATTCAAATAGCTGGCAAAAACCCCATGTTCAAACTTAGTTTTTGGTTGAAAAACAAAGTCAAACATTATTCTACTTTATACAGATAGTTGAGAATACGTACAAGCAATTAAAAATAAACATGTTTTTCTACATGTTCAGACGTTAAATAGCTGCACATGTTCAAAAACCTAAATTTTTGCTTCAAACTTACTTACTTATTTGGCTTTACATCAATTATCTTGATAAAGCCTCGCCAACAATATTTCGCCAATTCCCTCGGTTCATGGCCGCTTCTCTCCATCCTCGACTGTGACCCACGCTCTCCAGGTCCTGGTGTACCTGGTCCATCCACCTAGCTCGCTGCGCCCCACGCCTTCTTGTTCCGACCGGATTCGTGGCGAACACCATCTTTACAGGGTTGTTGTCCGGCATTCTTGCAACATGCCCTGCCCAGCGTATCCTTCCAGCTTTAGCTACCTTCACGATACTGGGTTCGCCGTAGAGTTGAGCGAGCTCGTGGTTCATCCTTCGCCGCCACACACCGTTCTCCTGCACGCCGCCGAAGATCGTCCTTAGCACTCGGCGTTCGAAAATCCCAAGAGCTTGCAAGTCCTTCAAGTTTTGCTTCAAAACTCAACTAATCAATTTTCACCAAAACCCGTGAAAATATTGATGTCAGCATATTTTTTTCTGGTCAATAATTCATTCTCATATAGATTCAACATCTTCGGATGCAAATTTATATTCAAGTGTCGCTAACCTTATTGAATTAATACTTATTTTCGTAGGTACTTCAAATATTTAAAGAAGAGCTTCTTGATACCGTAGAAAACGCTCCCCGCCACTCCCCGCGGAGATATCTTACTCAAAAGCGCGTTTAAGACTAAAGAATCGATTTAAAAAGATTCTTCTTGCCAAAGTTTGCCTAAACGATAGTTGTTTGAGAAAGTTGAGAGCTTAAAACGTATGAAAAACAGCGTATTTGTTAGAATTTTGCCCTATGACAACCAAACAATTGTGACTTTGCCCAAAATAGAGTTTTTCACCCTAAATCATGTTCCGAAACATTTGTAATGGCTAAAAAAAAATGAAATATTGAGAATGCACTATTTTTGCCATCATTTTTCAAAACTGGACCAATGTGAGCCGTATGTCGGCATGTTTCCGTTGACAGGATTTGTGGCAAGTTGCAAGGCCCGTCACACCACATCCAATCGTCAGCGACCGTTTTCGACCCCGCATTCCAGCTTCGGAGTTTTCCCGGCAGCACACGTGGGCCGGAGACATTCAGCAACCCAGCAAATTTCCGCGTCTACAAATAAAAAAAATTCCGTTGAGCATCCCGAACCGGTTTCGAACCGGTGATCCCAGCGTGAGAGTCACGCACGCTACCGACTGAGCCATCGTTTGTGACGACCACCGATGTGACGGCTGTACCCCGTAGAGCAAGCCCACGAATCCCGTGTGAGGCGCCGTTGAGAACGGCAACGCGATGAGCGAGTAACAATAGCGAAGTCCAGAGGAGAACCGCGTATCGGCCACGTGAGGTGCCGCAACAACTGCCGTTGCCTCCACGCAAGTAATAGTTCAAACCGTGAGTACCCGTTCATTTTATCCTACGCGCATGGTGAATTCCGTTCCTAGCCCTTGAACCCTAGCGTGGCCACACCGTTCGTTCCGTATTAGCTTCGGTAGTCGACTTTCTAAATTGAACCCCCAATGAACACCACTCGTCGCACCGCACACTAATGAATTTACCGCTCACGATAAAGGAGTAAGAGAGTAGCTAGAGAGAGGGAATGAAGAAGTAGAGCTAGGCCTAAAGCTTATGATTGTGAAGAGAAACTGAATTGTCGGTAAAGTAGAAGTTAAGCTGATGAAAGAAATAGAATGAATTACCGTTTGAAGTTCAGATAGATGCGTTTGAATAAATGATTACACTGCAGTGCAATAGTGTTTGAACAGTTTTTTTGGGAGAAATCGAGAGAGAAATGTTAAGGGATATTCACGTTTCGTGTCAATTTATTTTATTGATTTGGTCATTTACTGAAGAGGTTGACTCCGAAATCAACCAGGCAGCTATTTAATCGAACGAAGATTCGTTCGAGGTGTTTGAGTCTTGTTTTGCCGTGATGATAACCATCGCGAGCACTACTTTGTCGTCGGCGAAAATCACCTTTACGCACTCCAGTTTTTCTATTTGCAGGACTTTGGTCGTGAGGCATTTCGTTTCCCTGATCAGCCAGCTTATTTCTCTCCCATTCAGGGAAGGGAGGGTTTGCTTTAGCTCTTGCCTCAGCAAACCTGGAGCGCCAGTACTCCATGTTAGGAGCGGCTCACAACAGTGTCTGTTCCCCATGTCAGGGGCGGCTGATCATCGTCCGAGTGCCAGAGAACTAAACTGCGCACTATGGCCCTCCGAACATTTAGGGGGAATGGTCCTCCGGAAATCTAGGGAGTTGGTGTCAGGCCCTGCAAGCCAGCCGTAGAAAAATCAAGCAACGAATAATCTACGAGAGAATACGAACTGGGACAATCAGCGAAGGCCACAGCGACGTAAGGGACTAGCGATTGGAAGTTTGGTACGTGGAACTGTAAATCTCTCAACTTGATCGGGAGTACACGCATACTCGCCGACGTGCTGAAGGACCGTGGATTCGGCATCGTAGCGTCGCAGGAAGCGTGTTGGAAGGGATCAATGGTGCGAGTGTTGAGAGGTAACCAAACCATCTACCAGAGCTGCGGCAACACACGTGAGCTGGGAACAGATTTATAAGTGATGGGTAAAATGCAGAGGCGCGTGATCGGGGGTGGCCGATCAATGAACGAATGTGCGAGTTAAGAATCAAAGGCCGATTCTTTAACTTCAGCATAATAAACGTGCACAACGCTCGCTCCAGAAACACTGATGATGATAAAGACGCTTTTTACGCGCAGCTCAAACGCGAGTACGACAGCTGCCCAAGCCACGACGTCAAAATCATCATAGGTGTTAGCTCAGGTTGGCCAGGAGGAGGAATTCAGACCGACTATTGGAAAGTTCAGAGACCACCAGTTGACGATCGAAAACGGCCTACGGCTAATTGATTTCCCCACCTCCAAGAATATGACCATTCGGAGCACCTACTTCCAGCACAGCCTTCCGTGGCTGATACACCGATACACCAGGAGATCACCACTGCAGACAGAATCGCAAATCGACCACGTTCTGATTGATGGTCGGCACTTCTCCGACATTATCGACGTCAGGATCCATCGTTTTGCTAACATCGACTCTGACCACTATCTGGTGATGGTTAAACTGCGCCCGAAACTGCATTACTGGAAGAGGATGAGCTGTATGAAGCTCCTCTTGAGAACTGCTGGAGAATAGCGAAAGCCATCGACAATGCAGCTGAGAGAAACGTCGGGTACGGAGTCGATGGAACGATTGGTTCGACGAGGAATACCAGGAGGTTTTGGAGGAGAAGAATGCAGCGAGGGCGGTCATGCTGCAGAAAGGGGTCCGACAGAACGTGGAACGCTATAGACGGAAACGGCAACAGCAGACCCGCCTCTATCGGGAGAAAAATCGCCGCCTGGAGGAGACGGAGTGTGAAGAGATGGAACAGCTGTGCCGGTCTCAAGAAACACGCAATTCTATCAGAATCTCAACGCATCCCGCAACGGCTTCGTGCCGCGAGCCGAGATGTGCAGGGATAAGGATGGGAGCATCTGGACGGACGAGCGTGAGGTGATCTAACGCATCATGTTTTTATCGATTTCAAGGCGGCATACGATAGTATTGACCGCGTAGAGCTATGGAAAATCATGGACGAGAACAGCTTTCCCGGGGAGCTCACGAGACTGACAAGAGCAACGATGGAAGGTGTACAAAATTGTGTGAAGGTTTCAGGCAAACATTCCAGTTCATTTGGATCCCGCCGGGGACTACGACAAGGTAATGGACTTTCGTGCCCGTTGTTCAATATTGCGCTAGAAGGTGTTATGCGAAGAGCTGGGCTCAACAACCGGGGTACGATTGATACGGATGATATGGACATTGTCGGCCGATCATTTGAAAAGGTGGCAGACCTGTACACTGTACACTAGGCCGTCCCTTATTTTTCGAAATTTCGAAAAGTTAAAAGTTCGTTATTCTAAAGTGCTCGTTTTGGTGAGAAAAAAATCATGTAAAATTATGAAGTCCGTATTTTGACGTTAAGTGGTCCCCCAACGACCCTAAAGGTATTAGATGTAGGTGAGCCCCTCACGCAACGAAAAGCTCGCTACTCTAGTGCACGCAGCATGAGTAGCGATATCCCTTTCGATACGCACTCAACCGCGCACGTTGAGCGATAGCAGAAGGCTTTATTTGTTTGTATTTGTGAACGATTTCACAACGTAAACAATTACACAGTTATGAATTCCATAAAACACGAGATTAGTTTAGACTAGCACATCGGTACGTATGATTGCATTTTTTAAGCAGTGAAATTAATCGTAAACATGGCGCGTGGCAGATAAATCAAATTTGTGGGACCTCAATGTGAAGTTAAAAAGGGAGCTCGGCTCCCAACAGTCCGTCAAGTGTTAACTGCATTCTACTATCAACTTCGATGGCTGAAATTTAGCATCAGATCTAGTGCAAGAAAAGCTGTTAGACAAGTTTTAAGCTGCTGGAAAAAAAACGAAATTCCTATAACGTCTGAAATTCAATGCATTTTGAAAGTCGAAGCACTGCATGCTGAGTTATCTGGTATATGTAAACATACACTGCGTAAAAATAGCAATGCTCAAAAGGAACGCGAGCTTCGGTTCTGCAATAAACTTGTTGGCCTCTTCGATATATGTATCAAAAAGTACGGCAATATTGGACATGCAAAAAACTGTCAATAAATCGAAAAATTTGACGTTGAAGCGAGCAACTCAAGAAAACATAGATTTTTTGAGAGACCAGAGGGGAGGAAATCGCATAAATACGCTTGATGATGCACATGAGGTTCTTTCTGCAAATATTCGTAAAAAGCAGCAAAAAATGGAAGAAAAAAAGATCCTAGATGCGCGTCGGATGAGGGCTGCAGCTCAATCAATTATTGGTAATATGTTTGTTAATTTTCACCATAGATTTTTAGTTGAAACCTTTGATAATATACAATACTTTAAACATTTTTTTTTTATTATTTACTTCAGACAACTCAGTAGTAGAGTTTGAATCTACTAGTGAAGACTCTGAGAAGGAAGAAGTGGAGCACTCTGAATCTATTCGAAAGTCACAGAGAGGAACACAAAACGTTATGACTTTGGAGTTAGTACAGGCTCTTGATGCAGCAAAAGCCAGCTCAGATGCAGCTGCAGTCATCCTAGCTGCTGCTGCTAAAGCATTTGGCGTCGATTTGGAAAAAAAAACTAATATTAACCGTACTACCATTCATCGTGAGCACGAAAAGCTAAGAGCTGAATTGGCGTCTCACTTGATGGAAAATTTTAATCCAGATGATATTCTCACGGTCCACTGGGATGGAAAAATAGTGACTTCTTTATCTGTTTATCTGTTTATCTGTTTATTATTGTAACTCATCGGACTTATTAGTCTAAATGATAATAAAAGGAGCAATTAAGATAACTAACAATACATTATCATTAACATTCAAAAAGTGAGAATCACACTAGTCGTAATCGCATAATACGGTTGACAAAACGTTTAGCAGGTTCACCGAACTCATATTCCTCTTCCACAATTGAAAAGGTCCTTAACATTGCAGAAAAAGGCTCGTTGTAACCGAAAGTGGTGCGATGAAATCGATGTTGGATCACAGCTGTGTTGCGAGTCCATCTGGAGGCGCGAAAATCGATTCGGGATAGCAACCCTGGAGTGTTCAGTTCGTTACTGATAATTTTAGCTGCAGTGGAAATCTGTGCAATATTACGCCGACGTTCCAACGTGTCCAGATTGAGTAATTGGCACCTATCTGGATAGGGAGGTAGGTTTACAGGGTCACGCCATGGTAAACTTCTCAGCGCAAACCGTATGAACCGTTTTTGAACCCTCTCAATTCTCAAGTTCCAAGTGAGTTGGTGAGGAGTCCAAACAACCGAGGCAGTCTCTAAAATTGGGCGGACAAGGGCACAATACAATGACTTAAGACAGTAGGGATCCGTGAAGTTTTGCGCAATTTTAGAAATAAACCCAAGCTGGCGATTTGCCTTGGCAATGATTTCCGTCATGTGGGGTATGAAGGTCAGCTTAGTGTCCAATTGAACACCAAGGTCGCATACTTGATCAACTCTGTTCAGTAGTATACCATCGATTTTGTAGTCAAAGATGATAGGGCGTTCAATTCGATGGAAAGTCATTGCAGAGCATTTTGTGATGCTTATCGTCAGTCGATTTCTTCGGCACCAATTTACAAATCGATCTAAGAGGGCTTGCAAGTGATGACAATCCTCAATTGTTCGAACTGAGACGTAGATTTTTGCATCATCCGCAAATATGGATTTACAATTTGGTCCAAGGAGCAACGCAGCATCATTAATATACAGAGAGAATAGTAAGGGACCTAGGTGGAAAGACAAGCAGTACTTGTGACGGGTAAGAGAACTGTTCAGTTACTTGGAGTTCTTTTCCTTGAAAAGGGTACTGGTAAAGCAATTGGAGAAGCTGTAATTGAATTGATTGAGAAATGGAACCTTAATGATCGTATCAAAGCCATGACCTTCGATACTACCAGCGTGAACACAGGTAATCGTCGAATATTTAACAGTTATCAAACCTTAATATTCATTATATTTTTCAAGGATGGAAAAATGGAGCTGCTTCGTGTATAGAGCGCCACTTAGAGACAAACATTTTGTGGCTGCCATGCAGACACCATATTATGGAACTTGTCCTAGAAAGTGTGTTCCATACAATTATGGGACCAACAACCGGACCTGACGTAACCATTTTTAAAAAAATTCAAAGTAACTGGAATTCGTTCGATAAGGATGCATATGAGGGTTTCCCAGATTTCTTGAAAAATTGCGTGTCTCATATCGTATGTTTTGCTGAAAACAGTATCCTTGTGAGAATCTTATCGAGAATATTGGTATTGCGATGTTACTTCTTACATTATCAATTATTTTTACAGCTTGGGCAGCCAAGAGATGATTATCGTGAGTTTCTAGAACTTACCATCATTTTTCTGGGCCGTGTCCCCCCAAGAGGAATTCAGTTTCGTGATCCTGGCCCTGTACACAATGCACGCTGGATGGCCAAAGGCATCTACTGCTTGAAAATGTATCTCTTTAGAGCACAGTTTCCACAGCTTGAGAATACCGATGATTTGTTTAGCGTATGTGTGTTTATCGTGGGAGTTTACATTGAAGCTTGGTATTCGGCACCGTTTGCTGCATCTGCACCACGTAGTGACCTCAAATTCATAGCTGATCTAAAGAGTTTTGGGTCTTTCCATTCGGACGCTGCTGGCGCTGCTAAAAAAATCGCAAACCATTTGTGTTATTTGAGTGAGAAGCTAGTTGGCCTTTCAGTGTTTGATACTAGTTTGTCGTTTGAAGAACGAGATAAACTTGGCGAATCTATTAAAAACAAGCAAGGAAATGATGATCCACCTAAAAAACGGAATGTCACCGAGCTAAGCAAGGCAAATGATGAACTGGCCACAACAAATACCATGGAGTTTTTTAAGATACTGAATATTGGAACTGATTTCTTCGATCAACCAGCGGAGGAATGGAGTACAAGTGTTGAACATCGAAGAGGAGAAGAAATTATTGTTAATCTCACAGTAGTTAACGATCACGCGGAAAGAGCAGTAAAACTGATGCAAGATTACAACAGGAATGTATCCCGAAAAGAAGACGATTTTCAAAACTTTCTGCTTACTGTAGAAGATCTTCGAAAGAAGCTGCCAAACAAGCAAAAAGTAAAAATTCGAAACTTTATTAACACATTAAAGAAATATACTTTTCAAGAAATATGATATGATACATATATTACTTTCATCCGACTAGTACCCTATCGATGCCTAAGGCACATACGTTAGAGCAGCGTGCTCGTAGGCGTATCAGGGGGTGGCCTATACCAGATACCTTTGGGGCCGTTGGGGGACCACTTAACGTCAAAATACGGACTTCATAATTTTACATGATTTTTTTCTCATCAAAACGAGCACTTTAGAATGACGAACTTTTAACTTTTCGAAATTTCGAAAAATAAGGGACGGCCTACTGTACACCCGCGTGAAACCAAGGCAAAGTACATGCTAGTTGGTGGGGCCGAGCGCGACAGGGCTCACCTAGGTAGCAGTGTTACAATAGACGGGTAAACGTTCGAGGTGGTCGACGAGTTCGTCTACCTTGGATCCTTATTGACGGCTGACAATAACATTAGCCATCACGGTATACACAACAAGGTAGGCTGTTCCCACGTGTAAACAACGATTTTCAATCAAAACATGTGTCGTCATTCCTATCGCCAAGCAAGAAGCTAGAAGGATAGTAAACGAGAGCAGGCTTTGCTTTCTCTTGTACTCGGTCGAGATTGCGATAGGAGTCATTTTTCGGAATATAATACCTTGTTTCTTTTTATCGTGTTAGCCATGATATACAGAGGTGCATCATCAGTGAAAGTCAGGCCTACTATGACCTTCACAAGAACCTGCTTTCAAATCGATTCACACCCGCACCAAATGTACCATGTACATAACGCTCATAAGGCCGGTAGTCCTCTAAGGGCATGAAACGTAGACGATGCTCGAGGAGGACTTGCAAGCACTTGGAATCTTCGAACGTCGGGTGCTTAGGACGAGCTTTGGCGGTGTGCAGGAAAACGGTGTGTGGCGGCGAAGGATGAACCACGTGCTTGCCCAACTCTACGACGTATCCCAGTATCCAGAAGGTGGCCAAAGCTGGAAAGATACGATGGGCAAGGTATGTTGCAAGAATGCCGGACAGCAACCCTGCAAAGATGGTGTTCGCTTCGGACCCGGTTGGTACAAGGAGGCGTGGAGCGCAGCGAGCTAGGTGGGCGGATCAAGTGCGTATCGATTTGGCGAGCGTGGGGCAGAACCGAGGATGGAGAGATGCGACCACGAACCAAGTATGGTGGCGTGAAATTGTTGATTCAATGTTATCTGTTTAGATGTTAACTAGATAAATTAAATGGTTGGGGATGTGTTAGAAAATGTCCAGCTGAAGTCCAGCAACAAACAATACGGAATTGAATCTTGTCCTATACACAACGGTGATATTTTGGAGGAACTTCCGGTGGCTTTTTCGGGACACAAAACGGGGCGTTAAAAATGGCAAACAATTTCGATAATTTTCTTTCCCTTTCCATAAACACTCTCAATAGATTTCTATAGCTTCACCTCATAATTGAAAACCCAATTTAAGTAGATCATCGTACTCACCACCGAAATAACTCCCATCGTCCACCATCGAACTTCGCAATCAAATTACCGCGCACATAAATGTTGACTCCCCCAGCAGTCATCACACAAAAACAACATAATCAAGATTAATCGATTTCGTCTTTCATAACTACTGTGTTTCGCACGGGAGTGTTCTTGGGCATGAAGCACACAACCGTCGTCGGGGTCGGCTGAAGAAGCAAGGACAGCTAGTCAGCTGGGATTGAGCAGACTTTTGCCTGACTTTGGCCATTGACCATGCGGCGCGTTACATGGCAACCCGCTACCGGATGGAAGCAACTGACTCCATCACCATAGGGACCAACGCCACCCTAGAGTTGGGCTTGTTCTCCAAAAAAACATTTATGGTCAAAATTTCATCGGCCCCAAAATAACATTCTGTAAAAAAAATGAGAATTTTTGTGTAGGTTCATTGGTGGCGAAAAGGGCAGTGCAGTTTTGCGAATTTTTACTGATTCTTTACTATTATTATGGTATGCTTTTGGATTGTTTTGATGATTTTAAAACTATTTACAGCAAAACATATCCTCAAAATTGTGATATTCAATTCATTTTCTAAGAATTATTTTGTCTGCGGGATATTTTCAAGGACCGATGATGACTTCCACTTAATTTTTGGAAATAAGCTCCACCCTAGCTGCCACGCAACAAAATTCGCACGCATTTTCGCACACAGCAATCGCATCGCCATCAGTGGCAAAACTCTACCGGAAGTGGATGAGAAAGTCATAAATTTTCATACACCGAAATCATAAATCATCGGCTTTCGGTGAGGTGAGATGGGGTTGGGGTTGACGTCCTTCGCTAGACGATAGAAGAACCATGGAGACCATCATCATTATGATCAGTTTCAGCAAGTTCTGTAACAAACACACACAAGTTCACTAATGGCACGACCAGAGGACCGTCGTAATGTTGGTCGATGGTAGTCGGCGGCGTCATCTGCTAACAAGATGACTTTTTTTTTCCACTTCCACTTCGAGCCAAGAAGTTGAGCTTGTTTCTTACGCTCAGTCAGTAGTTCGGGGTTCGGGTTTGATGCCCAAGACGACGACGACGACGACCATTTCATGGACGGGGTAAAAACTCGGAAGCAAAAAAGCGGCGTGAAAATCAGACGAAGAAAAATTGCCACTTTTCCTTCCATTCGGTTGTGGAGATTCCGTTTCCTGTTTTGATCTGACAGACCCTTGTTCGGATGGTAATGTAAATGATAAGTTTTTTTGTGGCTGATTTGTGTCTCGACGAATCATGGTAATGATACGATTTGGTTATTACAGTGAGGATGCTCGGGTGGTTATGTCGACGAAAAACTTGATCAAAAGTTCATACACTTTAAAGATTGTCAAACAAGGGAAAACAATTTGCAAAACTGTTTCGTTTATTATTAAGTTATCAGTTTCATTCCAAACATAACGTTAATTTCTTATTTCTAGATGTACTTCATTCAACACTATCATACTAGCTTTGTTAAACCAAAAAACATTTCGTTTGAGACAGAAGTTTGAAATTTTAACAGATAGAAGAACCCTGCCTGTGAGAGAGAAAATCAAGTAACCTTTTTATACCAAGCGCTTATCATGGAAATAGTAAATAGCAACAATTTTTGTTCAAAACTGTAAATAATTGTACTTGAAAATCACCCTAATGAGGAAAATTCCATCATCGCCAGGGGCTTTCATATTTTTGATTCCTTTTAAGAGTTCTCATCTCGTCCAGGCCCCCAGGAATTCTCGAAAACGTTTTATTGATTCAGAATGCTTTCGAAATCCTGTGTAACTTTATTTTCAATTGGATTAGGGAGTCCTTGAATAAAATTGCGCACGCTTGCAAACTGCATAGCGAGTTTTGAGCTTTTTCGCATTTAGTAAGTAATAATTTGTATTCCTCTATCAAGGCCGGAATTGGCTTCTGAGGTTTTTTTTTTCAAAATTGAAGATAACTCCCAAAAAACAAAAACCCGGCTTAGAGCCAGGGTCCAATTGAGAAATTTTATTTTCAAAACTTTTGTTTCTTAATCGTGAAACTCGTGTTTTAATTAATTTCTGCAGATCCTGCCATATCATTTTCATAGCAGGATCGCGAGTGCGTTGAAATTGCCTTCTCCTTAAGTTTTTATGACGAATCATGAGTTTAAAATTAAGATCATCGCCTAAAATCACGGATCCGAATTTTACTTCAAAATTTGGTATTGCAATGTCCCTGGCTCTAACAATGGATTTTGTTGAAGTTTCAAGCATTGTCAATATCAAGTTTTGTTTGTAAAGAAATGTTGACATCAAGATTAGAGTCAATATATGTTTCGTATATATTCCAGTCAGCTCGAAAATAATTACAAATGGAGCTGATAGGATTGAGAATCGCTTCATGGGATATTTGAAATGATACAGGGACATGATCAGAATCAAAATCAGCATGAGTAATCAGTTGGCTAGAAAGACGACTAGAGTCAGTTAAGACCAAATCAATCGTAGATGGGTTTCTAGAAGAGGAAAAACATGTATGGGTATCAAGGTATTGAATTGAGAAAGATCCTGAAGAGCCCTAATCAAATAAATTTCTGCCGTTGGAATTACTTTGAGAATTATTCCATGACCGATGTTTGGCATTAAAGTCACCAATGACAAAAAAATTGACTTATTGCGAGTCAATTTTCGCAAGTCAGTTTGGAGCAAATTAACTTGCTGTCCAGAGCATTCAAAAGGCAAATAGGCAGCTATGGAAGTATATGTACCAAGCTGTGTTCAGTGTCGTAGCGTGTGGTTAGCCAAGTTGGCACCCGCCAAGGGTGCCAGCCTAAAGATTGAAATTCTACTAAGCCTCAGTAGGTTGCAGTATTATGACTTAATTCGTAGAAGACAATTTCACCTAATTTAAATAGAAAATTGGGCAAGATTTTTACAAAAGCAATGACAAGATTCTGGGCAGCAGGCTCTCGCTTTATCTTGATCGGTCTTTCACATAATTCAAGGTGTCATTCTGATATAATGTTGTGTATTTTTTCATAACTCTAATCATTTTGTAAACTGCTCTAACCCAACCGAAAATTTTTACACTGGACATAATTTTAGAATCTGCTATATATTTTTAAATAATTGAGCTTTTCCATGTTCTTGCACCGTAAAGTTAAATTTGATTATAAAGTTCTTGAAAAAAAAACTTTTGAATTTTTTGTAAATATTTCCATTTTTCGAACTTTGATGGTAAAAGCAATTCCTTGGGAATTAATTGAAAACTCTACGATATACTTCAAATATTTTTTGAATAATTAATGAGAAAATTTGTGATTTCCAAACATCAGTTTTGCAATAAAACTTCTAGAGAATATCTTGACTATATCTACGCAAAATTTCTAAAAAAAATATATCCTTTAAAATCCTAGAGAGTTCTCTTTGCTTTCTCTATTAATTTCCGGAAAATTGAAATTTGTTTTAATTTTCTAAGAATCTTAAGCATCCTATCATATCTTTAAAAATATATTACAATCCTTTACAATTACAGGTATGTTCCGTTTTTATCACGTTCCGATTTTGTCACGCTCCGATTTTGTCACGTTCCGATTTTGTCAACAAATTATTCCGTTTTTATCAACATGCAAAAATTGATTTTTTATTTATGTTTTTATTTTTTATTTTATTAGTTAAATACGTAAGACCATGTATAACATGGTATCATAGAATTCTCGATGTGAATGTGATAGGCATATATGTTCAGCTCTTTATAAGGGATGCACCTGGGAATTAACTAAAGAATTAGTGGGCAACGGCAAGGGACATGATCGAGTTTATTTTTTTTTATATGACTGTCGACCCCGTCATGTTTTGGACATAATATTTTATTTCTCAAATTCCATAGCATTGTAGATAATAGCGAACGGCTATTGATTAGGTACTGTTCCATGGGTAGGAGAAGAGGTCCAGCAAAATTTAGCAATTTCCATACAATAAGTTTCCTTCAAGGAAGAGGGAAGAGGGCTGAAATGACTGACAACTTTAAAAACTGTTGATATTGGACGGTCCCACGTCACGTACATTCCCATCCCAAATTTTCTAGGATCTTGATCTTTGAGCACACACGCACCCTTTCTCCACATGCAGACCAAAAGGTTAGTTAAGAGCCTTATACCGATTGCCATACGGTTATCCATGATACTTAACAAAACAGTTTCAAACCAAAAAGTTCTAATTTTTCAATGCGTGTTCTGGAGTTTGTACACTTATGTGAATTTGTTGAACTTATTTAATATATGTTTTATTAAACAAAAAACTAGAACTTAAGTTTAGTTTAGTGCCAAAGCATAAGCGCCAGCTTTGATGAGGCAAAGCACTTTTTGCTCCTTAACAATTTTTCAGAGGGGAGAAGCTTTATTTTTAATTCTTGAACCTTTTTTTGTTCAGTTCAAGTTATACGTTGAGTCAACGGACTCGGCACTCACTTTCCCAAAACAATATCTATACAAACCATAACAATAACAGTACGGTTATACATAATTGACTTTTAAGTTTCTAAAGTTCTAAGAAAATGTATGCGCATAAATTTTGCAAATAAGGTTGAAGAAAACATGCATTTTCGAAGAGCAAAATGTTTTTCTGTCCAATAGCAAACATATAAAAAAAACACATGAAAATATAATTTTATGACTAGGATTAGAAAAAATAAATACCAAAATATACCAATTGAAAACCAGTCAATAACTGAAAATTTATTTGCCTTGTTATTTAAGATGGTGCTGTGCACTTAAAAACATGGAGTTATTTTCACGTGGTATATGCATCTGCTACGATAAAACAATCAAATCGGATATTTACAAAAAAAATCATTAAAACATTTTTAAATTTAAAGTTACTATAATACCCTATAAATACTTTTTCCAACTTAAACTGGTAAACTTTGCCCTTTATGTAGTTGGTGCCTCTGTAGGCTGGCATATCGTGATCTAACGCAAAGATAATGGCGAGAATGGTGATTAGTGCAATCCTAGTCTAAGTTGGTAATGACAACTTTAGAAAAAAAAAAATCCCCACAATCATTTTACTCATACAATTTTGGCAATTCAAAGCACTGGAAACCGTAAATATTTATTTGAGTTTGCGAAACTTTCAGCACATTCAATCGCCAATCCGGTGTGGCCAAAAATACAAAAAAAATGTACCTTGGCAGAAAACCTCTCAGTTTATAACTGCGGAGGTGTTTTTAAGAACACTATGCTGAGAAGAAGGTTCTTTCTCAGTTGGGATTAAATTCTATAAAAAGTAGCAGAAGGACGAGGATGAAGTGAAAAAATAAGTTGTTTCTTGTGAACCTTTCATAAAAAATAAAACAATGATCAGCTTGACCCATTTCCTTTTAGTTATTTTTACAAATACGACCCATTTTGTGATGCTAAGCACATTTATGTCATTATCGTTTTAGTATTCCAGATTACATTTATTGGAATTCTTACCAAGAAAACTAAAACTATCAATAATTTATCGCTGAATCATATTGATTGATTGGAGTCTGCAATGAACTTTTATTATGCACCGAATAAACGATCTTGAAGCTCATCACAGCTCCTAAATATCTATACTGTACATTAATATGATGAAAATGTGTATTATCCTGATGAAACTACAATTTTATTTTCAAACTTGTAAAATATTTTGTCTAAGAAAATTATTCCGTTTTTGTCACGGTTCCGTTTTTATTATAAAACGGAACATACCTGTACTATTATGAGGTTGATCTTTTAGCTTAGCTTAGACTGACTACACATATCAATGGTTGCTATTCCGTGATTGACCGAAGTCAGTAAAAATGCACAAAGAATCAACTAGAAGCTCGGCTGGGATTGGCCATAATCTTCTTCAGTGTGCATAATTCAGTGCCTCTATTTATACAGGGTCAATAACGGCGCCGGCCACGTCCTTGCAGTCAGGTGGGATTGCAGGAAGGAATGTTAGTGTGTAACCTTTGCTGTTTGGAGACCGTGTTTGCCTCTGCATCTCCACAAAGGTTACTGGGAGGGATGTTTGTTAATGGAGAGGATCGTTGGGTCATAGGATTCACTTTGATAAGCGATTAGACCATGATAAATAATTTGACGCAAGCAAAGGATCAAACACTACTAACGTGCCATGCGAGCGACGCGCAACACGATTGATCCTGTTCACATCACCCGCCCTCGTAAGAGCAAGTGACGCGAGCAAAGGATCAAACACTACTCTACTATTATGAGGTTGATCTTTGTTTAAAAATCATAAATTTGTAATGAGTTGCTATTGCTTTCAAATTGTATTTCATGCATACTCTTAAATTTCAGGCATAAAATCAATACTATTCTGTTAAAATTACGAAATTTGTGAAAATTTTGATTATTGCTATCGACATTACTTTTGTCAAACTAGTACTTGCTAGGCCTTCCCTATGCCCCCTCCGGAAAAAATAAGGGCTGTTTGGGCACGTCAGGAGTTAATCATCAATGTTAGCTTCCTTTTCCCGATCAGCCTAGATAGCCGTGTAGTGTCGGTAGCGGTTGTTTCAACTGGCTAAGAATTTACACTACGGACTGCCTGTTCCGGTGGTAAAAATCAACCTAACAGGTGACCCCTAATTCATGCGGCTTTAAGCTTACCGTGCCTAAGAATGAATGGTTAGGGGGGTCTTAATAAAACCGAACCGCAAACGGAGCCTGTGGAGTACCAGGGCGCCCTCTACAGTATTATGTACTTCCTGTGCTACCCGGAGCAATGGTGCAGGTGACCTTGTGTTTCTCCAAGATAATCGGCCGCCCTACTTCTATCTCAAGCCTGAGGCTAAATAAGGGTGGGATTATTAATACGTTGTAATTTAATTTAAATTTTCACCTCTATGGTTTCGCATTATGCGTATTACACAGTGTAGTCTGTGCTTTTTGCCTTTGGCGACGCTTAAGATCTGGTTTTTTCGCTGCTGGTCTTTTTCGTTCTGAGATTTCGAAAAGCTTAATCTTGCCTAGTTTGGGTAGTGGCTACGGTTAGGATAGCTTAGTTAGACCAATCTTCAACATAAAATATCAGCTGCGATCAATCTTTGTAGACTCAAGCAAATGGCGCAAAAACCTTACTTTTGTGAACTTTTATCTAGGTAACCTTGTGGACCCAGTTTTTATTACTTTCAGAAACATGAAATGGTAAACTCGCGCATTTAGTATCCATGCGAAGGGCTCGTAAATAGCGCTGACGTTGCTACACTCATTTCTGAGTTAACAACCAGAGATGTATGTGATGTTACAATTGATGTTTCTGTTGATGACCTCAATAGGAAATACGTCTTTCGTTTTGTGGTGTATTTACCACATGATGAACCATCCCCAATAGATGATTTCAAACGAGTTGTCGTTCACTGCCTATGAAAAGGCCTTTTGCTGATTTGTGGGTAGTGATGCTGATACTCATCACATCATCTGGAGCAGCTCAGATATCAATTTGAGAAGCTCCAGTCTGATGGAATGCTTAAGTAGTTCAAATCTTGGATTCAGTGTTGGGAAAAAATCTGAAATTCACTCTACAGTAGTCAAACAAAGCCAATCACAGTCAGCGAAGCAAGTGAAACTCACGCCCATCGCTGCTGTAGGCAAAAAGCCTTGAAAATTGCAAAGTACCCGTTGCTAAGGGCAACCCAAAATTACAGTAGAAAAATGTTCTATTTCCCGCTGCATTTCCCGCATTTAGAGCCTTCAATGACACTACTGATTTAGAAAAAATCATGTACCCAATATAGGCTACTTGATGAGATTCACGATTTTAAACTACTGTAGTGAAAGAGCCACGTGATTTTCGCGAAATTCAAGCCTACTACTATTATCATTCCCAGCACTGCTTGGATTACTTATTTTAGGGAATCGCCCAACCTTCATGGTATCTGCTAGAGGAGAAGTGTTAGACATAATGCTCTGCTTGAACAGAATCAGTCACGAGTTGACGAATTGGCATGTATCAGATGATGAATCATTATCTGATCATCGCTACATCTCTACATGAACATATACCGGGTACCCCCGTTGGTTTGACCACATTTAATCTGAACACTTTTTAATCTGTACCCCGCTAATTTGCACATCGTTCAGATTAAAAATGGGTCAAACGTCATTTAGCTCATGGAACGGAGTAAACTGAAATGGAACGCTGTGAAATGAAACGCAGAATCAAAACAAAACAGTGAAAGAGGTAACCAGAAACACGTTTCTAGGGTGACTAGATGTTCAAATTAACAATGAACCCGATGGTTTGCATGAGGTACCGTTCAAATTAACGGGGGTGTACGGTACTCCACAAACTGGAAATTGGTTGTGACCAAATTCAATGAATTCTCTCCGTCCATTGGAAATCCTAGTGATTTGAATGTTTCCACTTCCGGTGAATTGGTGAATTCTACAATTGCTTGTCACTTTGTTCCTCACAACTCCCTTCGCGGGACAAGTTGACGTCTGGCTATTTGTAAAGGAATATGTCAGAGAGTCAGGCTGTTTTTTAAAGCTCTTGCTTAGGCCAACTCAAGGTCTAAGCTTGTTATCGCACGCGAACTCAATTTGAGGAACTGAATTCAGTGCACTCTGTAAAACTTATATGGGTCCTTGCTATTCTTCGCAATGGAGCATCGCATGACTTCATTGGCTCTCAGGCAGCTATTCCAATTTCGAAGTGCTGGGTGAAGCTTCAGATAAACTCTTGGGCGGCAACTCAGCACAAGCACTATTGGAATAGTTTGAAGTCATGTCGTCAAACAAAATTGTACATTACTGAGCCATCTCCAAGGGTGGCGAAGTATTTAACAAATCTGTCAAAGCAGAATTGCAGTTTCTTGGTAACAACCTTGACTGGCCACTGCCGACTCAACTATCACATGGCAATTATTCAGTGTGTTGATACATTTGTGTGTGATAGTTGTGATTCCGATTTTGAAACTTCTTATCACCTGATATGTAACTATCCAATCTTCGCGTAATTGCGATTCCAATTACTTGGTTAACACTTATTATGTGAAACTGATTTCAGAAACCTGAATCTTCAAGACATTCTGTTATTCTTAACCCGCTGTGGTAATGAGCTATAGGCTCTATTTATGCTCATGCGTTTTGCAGTGTCCTTTTTAGGGCGCTGTTCGAACTCATTGTGGTATGGAGCTACATGCTCTCAATTTGCTTATGCGATTTTCCCTCTTCAAGGGACCCCACTCCTATTTCCTCCCATCATTCCCTTCCCTTTCCTCTCCCATCGGGTAGATGATGAAATATGCTCAAACATGGTGATGGCACAAATCTCCCAAATGGCGGGGAACGTGCCTCTGGAGCCGGCCTTCTGATACCTGATACCTGAGGTCCTTCAAGGAGAAATCATTGAAATAATTTCTGATGCATTCTCTGGCGGAATTTTTCAAGAGATTTTTAAGTAATTGGTTTATTGAAGAAATTTTCTGGTGAGATCAGAAAGTCTGGGAATGATTTTCCGTGGGAATCCTAGGACAAACTCAGTGAAAACTGGTGAATGAGTTCTTGTAGAAAGTAATAGAAAATACGAAAATAATTCATGAATAAATCCTCGTAGGAATTCTCAGAAGGATTTCTTCAAAGCACTTGTTTGAATCACAAAAGTCATTCCCTGTGAGTATTTTTTTGTCAAGAATTCTTGAAAGGATTTTTGACTTGATTATAAAAAGAATAAATATTGTCCATAGTGAAAAATGAAATCTACAAATATCACTGATTTTCTGCGAAATGAAACAAAATAACAAATAAATAAAATCAATACTATTCTGTTAAAATTATGAAATTTGTGAAAATTTTGATTATTGCTATCGACATAACTTTTGTAAAACTAGTACTTGCTAGGCCTTCCCTAGGCCCCCTCCGGAAAAAAATCTTTGCTACGCCAATGGAATTCTCGTAGGATTTTCCCGGGGAATCTTTGTTCTTAGTTCTTAGAGGAGTCTCTGGAGGTGTCATTGAAAAATCTTCTGAAAAATATTTGACATTCTTTTTGTGAAACCATTGAAGAAACCAATGAAAGGGTTACAGCTTTCTCTGAACGAATTTAAAAAAATCTCTGGACTGTTGCCTGCATGATAATAAATTTTAATAAATTTTCATCCAAATTATGCATGTCCAACTTTGGAAGTTGAGATCATGAATTAACATCAGACTACGAAAAAACGCACCGCTTCCGAAATTGTATACATCGCAGATTTCAAGAAAATCCAATCTTCGTTGATACCAGGTAGTAATCGCCGTATTCACTATCTTCACTATGTTCTATTTCTGGTGGACTATTTTTTTTTTTTTTGAACTGTTGTATGGACCAAAACATGGAGCACCGGTGAAAACAACCTAAGAGTTATAATTATTATCTTTATAAGGCAAATTATTTCAATTATTGTAAATAATTCAGATACGACATGTGCACACAATGTTTTGAAATATTTTGCATTGTACAGTCACCCCACAGTTATGGATAGCACACAGTTATGGATCAGAGTTATATGAAAACGGGTGTATATCATCAAATAGAGTTGCAATTACGCAGAATACATTTTACCTACGTGAACCATAAATCTGTACAGCACCGCAATTATTTATAATGTAATATGATTGATTCATAACTGTGGGGCATTAAAAACCATACCACAGTTATGAATCAAAGAAAAGACGATTCCGAAACAAACGGCAAAACGTATTCTTTCACTAGCACACCAGGTAAATTGCTGTTACATATAGTGTTTTGATCCATAATATGAGTCGATTTGATCCATAATAGGGATCCTCCGCTTCCACTGATCCACATCTGTGGGGTGGACAACGTTTGAAATTTCTATCGAAATCTAAATAACCGGGAATTTAGAGGTGTATTCTAAAAAAAAACAACTATATTCTGCAGTGCCAGGGAGGTAATTTTGTTTTTAACAGCGTCACCACGATTTTTAATCATATTTTGAACTGGAAAAATACCCTTTGTTGATCCATAACTGTGGGGTGATTGTATGCTTTTGTTTTTATTTTCGTACCCCAAAATATGCATGTATTTAATTTGCTCTTTTGGGAAACTGAACTGACCTATTAAACAGGGAAAACCAAATATCTGTTTTCTGCTCTTGTGTCAAGATTTGAAAATTTAAACTGAACCAATTTTCCTGCTGCAGCTCTTACGAAAAGTTCTTCAGCTGATTTTCCTCGTCTGATAACCTACCAAAAACCAGCACGGAATCAGACATATCACAACCATCTGCCACACTCAAACGCTTGACTCGCAGACACCTCGGCAAGGAGCGAAAATCTGACACCGCTCCGAACATCTAACGCGAGTGAGTGCAAGAAAAACATCAACCACCATCTTAATCATTCCTTTGTGCATTGTGAAAATCGTGCCGGCAAAAAGTAAAACTGCGGAAAAATGTTCTCGAGGAAAGGAAAAGCTTGTGTTGCTGCTGCTTAGTACCTCTATCGCAAATGCCAGAAGAAAGGGACTTAAGATGCTCTCTTTTCGTCTTCGTTTTCGAGGTGGAAATGTTGCATCGTATAGTTACCTACACTCTCTTAGGGGAAAAGTAGACCACATAACGTTCCCTGCTGCTTCTTATAGTAGTGCACGGCTTCAAGTTGACGTTGCAAGACTCGACAGTTGTTCTCTTGGTGAACCGGAACCAGCCTAAATCCCACTGCGGAAACGGTGCACCAACAAAAAGCAAACTGATGCCACTGCAATAGATAAACCCTTGGACCCTGTTTGGCAAGAGGTGACAGTTGCTTATTTTATGGGACCCTTGGTAGCTGTTGAGATTCCAAAGATAACCTCCTGGAATATGGCGCTAGGATGTTTGTTCATTTCGTGGTTGAAAAATTTCATATTTCAATAATTTGTACAAAATCCAGTTCTTTACCGGCGATAGAAAACGATCTGGAAAAAGAAACCTTTGAAGATTGTTTGTAGGATTATTGAAAATTTAGATGCAGAAATTCATACCGAATTTGTGTAATTAATTTCTTTGTAACTTTTACCAGTTATTTTCCTAGCAAAGTATAAAAAAACAAAAAAAAAATAATTTGAATTCCTTTCATAAATTTCTACTATAATCGCATTCAAAATTCGTACAAGAACTCTAGCATCGGAGTTAATCGTGTTTTTGCCAGGTTTCAAGAGAACATGTTAACTCATTTTAAAAACTATGCAAAAATTTTAATAAATAACCACTTTGCTCTAAAATTGTATTGTACAATCAACCCTCCATGAGTCGATATTGAAGAGACCATCGACTCATGGAAATATCAAATCATGGAACGGCAATGCTATGGAAAGCCGTTTGAGGGGACCATCTAAGTAACCATGAAATTTGATTTTCAATATGGTTCCATGAGTCGATATCGAGTAATGGAACATCGACTCATGGAGGTTTAACTGTAGTTCAATCTGAAATGTCTTAAAATATATTGCAAAGTAAGGTATAACAAACAACTCATTTTTAATTTAAAACCAAGAAAACCAAAAAACAACCCAGAAATTAAATTAATTAACTCATTACGCGTGGTAAAGGTGGACAAATTATGGGTGAAATTATGAAAAAATCCATGTGCTCGGCTGGGATTTGAACCCAGGACTCTTGTATGCTAGACAAGCGCTTTACCAACTGAGCTACCGAGCCACTTGGTGACAAAACAACTGAGTTGGTTACAAGTTTAGAATTCAAATCCCTACAGACCATGCGGCCCCTCTCATAACCCATATCAATCCATTTCATGTTACTACACACGAGGAAAGAGGAATGCTCAATTAACCTACATAGATTCCACGCGATAAACATGGTCAATTAGCGAAAAAGGCTCTCAAAAAATTGTTGTGGACATGCTTACAAGAGCAGTAATCTGAGACGTTTGGAAGAAACAGTAGGAAAAAGAATATGGCTAACATACGCGAATACAATAAAATTTCAAAGATATTGATGGGGCCCACATGTATTCTAAGACACTCGCGAGTTCATATTTCCAGGAATTTATAGAACAAACTTCACGTCAAATCGATCGGTCACAAAACTTAATCATCTTTAATTAGCAGTAAATTTTGCATATGATAGGATGATTTTTTTTCTGAGTTAAACCGAATATTTTGCTTATATTTAGGCTTTGTTAAACTGTTTTAACCCGTATTTAGCCGTTTCATACCATTAAAAGCCGTTTTAAGCCGTTTTAAGCTGTTTCAGGCCATATTACGCTGTTTTAAGCCGTTTTAAGCTATTTTAAGCCGTATTAACCCGTATGAACTGTATTAAGCCGTTCTAAACTGTTTTAAGCCGTTTCAAGCCGTTTTGAGCCGTTTTAAGCTGTTTTAAGCCGTTTTAAGCCGTTTTAAGCTGTTTTAAGCCGTTTTAAGCTGTTCTAAGTTGTTTTAATCCGTTTAAAGCCGTTTTTATGCCGTTCTAAAGCCGTTTTTAGTCGTTTTAAGCTGTTTTAAGTTGTTTTAAACCGTTATAAGCTGTTTTAGCCATTCTAAGACGTTTTTAAGCCGTTTTAGGCTGTTTTAAGCCGTTTTGAGCCGTTTTAAGCTGTTCTAAGCCGTTTTAAGCCGTTTTAAGCTGTTTTAAGCCGTTTTAAGCTGTTCTAAGCAGGGCCGTACAATTTCATTTCATTGAAAGCATTTTCAGACCCCAGCTGACTGACTCAAGCTTTCCTTTCAGTTGAAACACTTCTGCTTCGTTTCAAACCGACAAACCTTTCCGTTCATCGCAGCATGCGTAGTCTCTCCCTTCTTTCTTGCTGCTTGTGCGTCGCGCGTCATGAATCGGAGTGTCACCGCAGTGAGCTGGCCTTTCAATCGATCGTCTCTGTTTTCTGGAGCCGATTAATTTAATGAACGACGTCATGACCCGTGTAGTTTCTCTGTCTTATTTCATTACGTAACAAATTGCACACATCATTGTTGTAAAAATAGTTAAATTTGATTTTAAACATTTTGATGGCTTTCAATGAAATTAAATGAAACGAAATTCTTGCTCTTTCATTTCACCTTTCTTGTTCGTTGCTTTCAATCGGGCAACGAAACGAATGAGTGTGGAACGAAGGACGAAGCGACGCAGTTGTTCGTCGTCATCGAAACGACACAGCCAAGCCTTCGTGTTTCACATAATGCTTTCGAAAATGCACAGCCCTGGTTCTAAGTTGTATTAAGCCGTTCTAAGCCGTTTAAGGCCGTTTTAAGCCGTTTTTATACCGTTTTTAAGCCGTTTTTAGTCGTTTTAAGCTGTTTTAAGTTGTTTTAAGCCGTTATAAGCTGTTTTAGCCGTTCTAAGCCGTTTTTTGCCGTTCTAAGCCGTTTTTAAGCCGTTTCAAGCTTAGAACAGCTAAAAAAAATGGCTAAAAATAAAGCTTAAAACGGCTTACGAATTGAAACATTTTATAACGGCTTAAAACAGCTTAAAACGGCTAGAAACGGTTTAAAAAGGCTCAAAACGGCTTGAAACAGCTTAAAACACGCTTAAAATGGCTTAAAACAGCTTCAAGCGGCTTACAATGGCTTAAATCGGCTTAAAGCAGCTATAAACAGCTTAAAATGGCTTGAAACAACTTACAACAGCCTGAAACGGCTTGAAACGGCTTAAAACACGCTAAAAATGGCTAAAAACGGCTTAAAACGGCTTAAAAACGGCTTAAAGCGGCTTAAAAACGGCTTAAAATGGCTGAAAACGGCTTAAAGCGGCTAAAAACAGCTTAAAACGGCTTAAAACATTTTATTACGGCTTAAAACTGCTTAAAACGGTTTTAAACGGTTAAAAACGGCTTAGAACTGCTTGAAACGGCTTAAATCAGCTTAAAACGGCTCAAAACGGCTTTAAACGGCTTGAAACAGCTCAAAACAGCATATAACGGCTTAAATCAGCTTAAAACAGCATAAAACGGCAAAAAACGGCTTAAAACAGCTTAAGAAAGCTTAAAACGGCTTGAAACAGCTTAAAACTGCTGAAAATAGATTAAAGCGGCGTAAAATGACTCATAACGCTTAAAACAGCTTAAAAAGGCTTAAAACGGCTTGAAACGGCTTAGAACGGCTCAAAACGGTTTGAAAGAGCTTTAAACGACTTGAAACGACTTGAAACGGCTTAGAATGGCTCAAAACGGCTCAAAACAGCTTTAAACGGCTAAAAACTGCTTGAAACGGCTTAAAACAGCTTGAAACGGCTCAAAACGGCTTAAAACGGCTTAAAACTGCTTGAAACGGCTTAAAACAGCTTTAAACGGCTCTAAACGGCTTAAAACGGCTTAAAACTGCATAAAAACGGCTTAAAACGGCTCAAAACGGCATGAAACAGCTTAAAACGGCTTAAAACTTCATAAAAACGGCTGAAAACAGCTTCAAACGGCTTGAAACGGCTTAAAACACGCTGAAAATGTCTTAAAAAGGCTTCAAGCGGCTTAAAATGGCTTAAAACGGCTTAAAGCGGCTATAAACAGCTTAAAACGGCTTAAAACATCTTAAAACAGACTAAAACGGCTTAAAACAACTTAAAACAAACTTAAACGGCTTGAAACGGCTTAAAGCGGCTAAAAACAGCTTAAAACGGCTTAAAACATGTTATTACGGCTTAAAACAGCTTAAAACGGTTTTAAACGGCTAAAAATGGCTTAAAACTGCTTAAAACAGCTTAAAACGGCTTAAAACACGCTAAAAATGTCTTAAAACGGCTTCAAGCGGCTTAAAATGGCTTAAAACGGCTTAAAGCGGCTAAAAACAGCTTAAAACGGCTTAAAACAACTTAAAACGGCTTAAAACAACTTAAAACAAACTAAAATGGCTTAAAACGGCTTAAAGCGGCTATAAACAGCTTAAAACGGCCAAAAACAACTTAAAACAGACTAAAACGGCTTAAAACGGCGTAAAATGACTTAAAACGACCAATCGATTAGGCTTTCAGCTCGAACCGCTGCGCTGTCTGGTTCTCTGGATTTGTGCTCTTGAAAATTTAAGGTTTGGCTTCGATGCATATTCACCTTAATCATTTCAGACTGATTTCACTTTGTGTAAATAAACATTATTTTTTACCATCATTGCCATAAATTTTCTCACTGTGCGCTAAAAATAGCCGGCTGAACTCAGCTTGGATCAGCACTGAACAGCAGCTGAATAATATGCTTGTTCAGTTTTTGAAAAGCGTACCATGTGTTGATTAGACGATGTCGATAAAGAAGTTCAAACATGATAAATATTCAGCTATGAGAGGTTTATATTTTGCACTGGACGATTTCTTCATCAATTCTAGGAAAGCGCAGATGGCAAGGCATACCGCTGACGATTGGAAGGTCTCGAGTTCGAATCCAGTTTCCAGCCGATTTTTAAATATGGTTGTTATATCATGATAATTATGTACACTACATTTGAAGCACCAAGAAAAATATTTTTTCTGTTTTTTATTTGTTTTTAATTATTTTTGCATCAGTCGTATAAAAGCTGAACTAAATGCTTGTAAAACGTTTTAAAAGCTGTAAAATAAAGTTGGAATTCAACAACATGCTTTAAAGTTTCTCCAAATTTGTGTGAACAACGCCTGAACAAAGGTTGGCCATGAAAATTATTAAAATGTTATTAAACATGATGCTGAATAAAACAACCATAATGGTGTTTGTTAAATGAGTGAATGTTAGTTGAGAAATCAGCTTAAAAAATCATAAAACGGCTTAAAACGGCTTAAAACGGCTTAAAACGGCTTAAAACAGCTTAAAACGGCTTAAAACGGCTAAAAACAGCTTAAACAGCTTAAAACGGCTGAAAACAGATTAAAACGGCCTAAAACGGCGTAAAATGACTTAAAACGGCTTGAAACAGCTTAAAACGGCTTAGAACGGCTTAAACGGCTCAAAACGGCTTGAAATAGCTTAAAACGGCTTAAAAACGCTTTAAAACGGCTCAAAACGGCAGAAAGCGGCTTAAAACAACTTTCAACAGCTTTAAGCCTGTTTTGAGCCGTTTTTAGCCGTTTTAAAGCGTTTTTAAGCCGTTTTAAGCTATTTCAAGCCGTTTTGAGCCGTTTAAGCCGTTTTAAGCCGTTTTAAGCCGTTTCAAGCTGTTTCAAGCCGTTTCGAGCGTTTCTGAGTAAATCTCTTGAGGACAATTGTGAAGTCTCATGTGATCAAGAAAACCTCTGGAGACTTTGGCGTGGGACTTTGGTTTACATGCTGAAAAGACTTTTGCAGAGACATCCGTGAAGTCATCTTTGGGTGCAGAACCACTTGGGTACTACCATGATTCATTTTGGCATGGGGGATTTTTCTCGGCGAAATTGTCCGAAACTTTGCAATAAGAAGCGCTTCAATACGGCTCATGTTGTGGCCAAATATGAGATCTATAACTTTCAAAAAACTGCCGAAGTGAATCAAAAGGGCCAAGAATAGGATCCGGACTTCTGTAGAAATGTCTGCGGAGCCCCTGTTCTGTAAAGATCACTGTGGACTGAAGTGAGGAGCGTTGAAAAAAGCATTGCTGTGGTAAACTCAACGATGGAACTCATCGCACCACTACTGGTTTTGTTTGAAATTCATGTTTAGAAGTAATTATTGGACAATATTGTTCATGACTATGTTGCACACCGAAATGCGTTCGTATTTTTGGGTACGATTGTCTGTGCAGTCACTTTACCGCTTTTACTCGCATAACTTAACTTTCGCGAAAGTGATGTTGTATGTTCGCAATCCAGAACAGTTGTTGGACAATATGTGTTTGCAACCCATTGAAACAAGACCAGGAAAAACGCTGTTTTCCTTGCTTCGGCTACTCCGGGCTGTTCAGCTACATGATCCATTGTAGGGAAAAGCCAACCCACTATCGCTAGAAACGCATTCAGTCACCCTCAGAGTGAGGTGGGGCAAAAGTTTGACCTTAGTGAAGTTATCAATATTTACAGTAAAACTATAACAGTTGATAAAAAATAAATATCACACAGGGAACTATGATCATATCAATCATTGTTAAGTCATAACAGTTTAAAATTGTTTTGTATTTAATGAACTTTTGTCCCACCACTTTTTCGGAAGCAATGTCGGGGCAAATGTTCATGTGCATGTCATGTGTAGAAAACACATTTTTTTTGTTATAAGTTTGTCCATCACAGGGTTAACTGTAACATACCTAAAATAACGTTTTCTTGCAAAACTATGGTAAAGCGTGAAATTCTGGCGGCTTTATTCGTACGATCAGTAAAATTTCACTAAATTTAGCGATAAAATGTAGATTCCGGGCAATTTTATGGTTATTATGGTTCTTACTTTTGCCCGACTCTATCTTATGCCTCGCTATGGGCAAAAAATGGAGGCCAAACATTTATGCAATAGCCAATACACTCCAAAACATTCTCATGGTAGGCCCAGGAGTGCCCTTACATAAAAAAATCAATCATTATTTCGTTCCATGCATTGAGAGTTCGACCAAAAAATTACAAAAAACATGTCAAAACCAAATATCCATAACTCTTCCAAATTTCAATTGATTTCTGTTATGACTGGAATAAAGGTCTTTTATATGAAAATAATTCGTACCACCATCCCTTCATAATCTTTGTTTTGAAATGAGCTAGAAATCATAAAAACTATTGCTCCACTCGAATTTTGCCCCCACTTTACCCTACTGAGCGCTTTGTCCATTGCATTGCACTTTGGCAGCCCTGCGAGCATACAAGAAGCGAATTGCGAAAGCATCGACGGTTGACTGTCCATTGTTGATTTGCATAAAATAATAGATTTCTGTTTACATTTGCAATAGTTATAGGTTTAATTTTCCAGTGCTGTGCGCTGTGACAGAATCGGTAACGTGATATGACATTGACCATCCGTCTGTTGGGCCACAGTTGCTGCGGTTGGTTACGACAAGGTTTGATGTGTTCCGACAATTCCAGGGGTGAGCGAGCCCATCCATTACTCGGAAAAAACTCTGACGGGTATCTCTGGACAGTGTCGAGGGTTGATTTATTTTTTGAATTATCGTTGGTAGGCTTTTGGTGCGGAACGGATGTCGCACAGGTTTCCACTCACTCGGTGTGTGGAAAAACCTTTGACTTTTGATTTTGCATGAAAAGTACAATCTGCCACCCTCCCAAAGCGATAAATTACCATTTGAGTTATTGAACGGTGGCTAATTTATGGGTGTTTTAGGTAGTGTAGTGAATGTCGACGGCTTTTTGTAATATTACCGATTTACGGTACATCTATTGTTGGCTGTTGTCGATGTTGGAACATTAGCTTGATGTTATTATGCAAATATTATAATAACCCTTTTATCATTACCCTAATCGCATCACAAACAATGAACTCAATGAGGAGAGACGTGTTCGTCGCATTCTCGTGCTTTGTATAAACAAATTTAAAAATTATAAAATTTCCTAGGTAAAAATAAGTTCTTCTCACGCAAAAGACGTCTGTTCTATGATACCAAAAAGTTTGTATGCAGAAATTGCGGGGCAATCATAAGTCTAATTTTCGGGATTGCCCTTCGTGCAAACGGATCGTTCAGGCTCATATCATGTAGATGAACGACAACGTTTTTTTGTCGAGGGAGTCGGGCGTGGATTAAAAGTGTGACCGGTTTTGTAAGCAAGTATGTTTTGCAGCGCTTCAAACTATAAAACAAATTAGGGTAAGTATACATGTTGCAGGTAAGGTTAAATTCACTTACAATTTGGTGACTTTTTTCTCTCTTCGTGCCCTTTGGCCGAATCTCAGTTGTTTCGACGGTCTACGACCTAAATTATTAATTTTAGTTATTTCTTTTAATTCTATTTCTATTATTTTCTTACTTCTTTTCTCTTTTCAGGATTAGCGGAATTTGCGGACGGACCTAGGGATTACCAAACATCACCGGATCTGGACCTATGGACTTACTTCACAGAGTTGGATTCTCGGACCGGTGATTCCGGGCGAATTTGTCTCAGGACCAATTAGCAGTCCCTTTTTTAATAAATTCACTTTAACTAGTTTAATAAATTCACTCAATTTAATTTTCAGTGCCTAAATAATTCACTTTTACTGGAGGTATCTAATTTGCAACTACGCACGTTTAGCACTGGTTTCGAAATGGATGACCGGAAGCAGCATCTGACGGTTCGTCCCCTCCGTAGTGACATCTGTCACTCGTGATGAAGCGGCGCTTTGACAGCTGTCGCCTGCCCTTCAGCATTGTTGATTGACAGTGTTGCCAGCTTGCCGACTCCTGCGCCGACAGTCTCCCCCCGGTGTGGTCGGGAGTCCTCCGGAGTCTCACTGTAAACCTTGAAGTCAAGCTGCGCCAACCGCGATGCCGGTCGCACTACGCTCTTCTGTCTAATCTTTACGACAGCCTGTCGTTGCTGGCCGTCTGTATTTGGAATTGTGCGAACGATTCGTCCTCGTTCCTATGCGCTTCGTTTCGTAGACTCCGCTACCATTACCAGGTCTCTTACTTCCAGGTTCCATGTTTGAGCGAACCACTTCGACTGCCGACGAATCACCGGCAGGTATTCCACTAACCAGCGTCTCCAAAATACGTTTAACTGACGCTGGATCAGTTCCCAGGATCTCCCCAGTATTTCCCGGCGGACGAGTTCACTGGACTGGTTACGGGCGGTAGCAGAACCTCCTTCAGCACAAGATTTCACCCCACTCGAGCTGAGCATCAAGAAATGATTGGGTGTGAGCGCCTCCGCTTCCTCAGAATCCAAGGGTAAATACGTCAGAGGCCTTGAATTTACTATGCTCTCCGCCTCCACGACCAGTGTCTGCAGACCCTCGTCATCTAATTTTCCCTCGGAGTACGCTTCGGCCATTGCAGCCTTCACCGACCGTACCAAGCGTTCACACGCTCCTCCCATGTGTGGCGCTCCAGGTGCGATGAATTCCATCTTGCGTTTGTGCTGGTGAACGTGTTGGACAGTCCCTGGCTAATCTGGTGTCGCAATACCCGGTCGGCGCCTTGAAAGTTTGTTCCGTTGTCGCTGAAGAATTCAGCGGGTGGACCTCGACGGCCCACGAACCGACGGACACAGGAAATGCAGGATTCTGTTGACATCGTATAGGCGACCTCGAGATGGACGGCGCGCACTGCTAAACACGTGAACAAAGCGATCCACCGTTTAACATTTTAGCGGCCCAGCTTTACCAGCAATGGTCCGAAGTAGTCAACCCCTGGGTAGGTGAATGCTCGTTCGTGGTGGGCTAAGCGCGCAAGTGGAAGTGCATCACTGGAATTGCTGGTCGTGCTCGCCGGACTTTGCATAATGTGCAGTCGCGGGTCACTTGCTTGACAACCAGCCGGAGTCTTGGTATAGTGTATCGTTGACGGATCTCATTAACCACTGTCTCGGCATTCCCGTGGCGGTATTGCTGATGGAATCGGTGTACGAGCAGCTCCATTACTTGTTGGTTTCGTGGAAGGATGATCGGATGCCGCACGTCGTAGCACACGTCTGAGGCAGCGCTTATTCGGCCACGCTCACCCAGTACACCGACGTTATCCAACATCGGCATCAGTCGGTATATCGAGCTCTCTTCCCCGATAGCCTTTTGATCGATTTCGTTTGGCGCCTTGTTCGAAAGTGCCGCGATCTCGTCTGTTTAACATTCGAATTGCACCAGTTTGAGAACAACTTCTTCAGCTGACTGGAGCTCTGCTTGAGAGAGAGTGACAAAATCTCGTTTTAAGAAAATCTACTTCGATTTTTTCAGCACTTTTTACTATATACCAATTGTATGGGGAACAAAAGAGTTCTGTTTGATCTTTCGACCTTGACACTTGCTCCTACGGGGGCGAGCGACGAGAGCAAGATCAAACATGTTGCGCGTCGGTCTAGTAAGTGAAAAAGTGGCGTGATCGGTTAGTTCGGTTAGAGTAAGTGAAAAGTGCCGCGATCGGTTAGTTCTGTTTGATCTTTCGACCTTGACGCTTGCTCCTACGCGGGTTAGCGACGAAGGCAGGATCAAACATGCCGCGCGTCGGTCTAGTAAGTGAAAAAGTGGCGTGATCGGTTAGTTCGGTTAGAGTAAGTGAAAAGTGCCGCGATCGGTTAGTTCTTTTTGATCCTTTGACCTTGACGCTTGCTGCTGGGCAGTGCGTCAAGAAAGCCAAGTTTTTTTTTCCTTTTCGGGTTGCGCGCCTTTTTTTTTCTGAGTGCTTTTATATAGCCGAGTAAACGAGTGAGGCTGAGAGAGGATTGTGGCTGCACAGTGAAGGATAAAGGATCAATTGGTGAGCTCGTTTCATGCTACTATTTCTAATCTATAAAATATGTATGACTGCACATTTAATCGTTACAATTGTGGGACGTAAATATGAATTTTCTACAAACTATGAATTGATCGTCACTGTGAGTGTCGACACAAACTCTGATTCATGAATTATTTATGTTTCACATTTTTTATTTTCAGAACACCCTTTTTTACCTTTATTTTTGTAATTAAAAAAAAACTTTGAATGGTTCGACACTACAAGTGTAGACTTGCGAAAAGTTCACTTCATTCAACAAATTTTGTTTGGTTCGCCACTGTAAGTGTCGGCATAAGAATAAGAGTGTTCTATGATGTTCCAACCAATCAAGTTTTTTGTTTCTTTTCAAATAAGTAAAATATAATAACACATGCTTTCGTCCTGACAGCTGTAGGAATGTTACATTTAGGTATTTGTTCAACAAACTTTGAATGGTTCGTCACCTCAAGTGTCGGCATAATTTTCCACTACATAGAAATTGTTCATATCAAATGAAAATATTATATTTACAAATAAGCAAGTATATATCTCACAAATCATTATTTATCATGGTCTAATCGCTTATCAAAGTGAATCCTGTGACCCAACGATCCTTCCCATTAACAAACATCCCTCCCAGTAACCTTTGTGGAGATGCAGAGGCAAACACGGTCTCCAAATAGCAAAGGTTACACACTAACATTCCTTCCCCCAATCCCACCTGACTGCAAGGACGTGGCCGGCGCCGTTATTGACCCTGTATAAATAGAAGCACTGAATTATGCACATTGAAGAAGATTATGGCCAATCCCAGCCAAACTTCTAGTTGATTCTTTGTGCATTTTCACTGACTTCGGTCAATCACGGAATAGCAACCATTGATATGTGTAGTCAGTCTAAGCTAAGCTAAGCTAAGCTGACTGGAGCTCTGCTTGAGAGAGTTGTCCAGTGAATATCGGCTGCTTCTTGGCCAAATTATGCAGGAATCGAAGGACGTATGCCGTCGCTCGTTGCAGTCGAACCCAGGAAGAAAACCGTTCAAAGTCGATGACGGGTATGAACGAACAATGATGAAGGAGTGATGCACGCATTTCTTCGGTAGGGGTGGACACCCGCTCTTTGGGCCGCGGCCACTCGCTTTCTGGCAGACGAAGGAAGTTGGGTCCATGGAACCACTTGTTTTCTGGATCGAAATACGGTCCGCTACCCCATTTTGTTGCTTCATCAGCTGGATTATCCTCTGATGGTACCCAGCGCCTCTGGTTTGTCGTTATGTGCTCCAGAATCTCGCCTACTCTGAAGGATACAAATGGTCGATAGTTCTTGGGGTCAGCTTTGATCCAGCCCAGTGCCACTGTGGCGCAACACTAGAAGACCAACTTTGAAACGGGCAAACTATGATTCTCTTTGACAAATTTCGACCAGCGAACCCCGAGAACACATCCCTGGAGCGACATATAAATCTTCAAGATGCCCCTCGATGAATTTTAGGCTGACAAATTGGGGAACCTGACAAAATCGGGTCATTTTATTTTGTTCCTGTGTTTCAAATTTTTATGTTTTACATGGTTACATAGACTTTTAAGAGGGCGATGGACATGGGCGTAGCCAGTTTTTTTTTTAATCAGGGGCTCCCCCCTCCTTTATATTGGTAATATCGATTATTAACACTTGATAAAAGGCATTGTCATTGCCCCTTTTGGTTACGCACATGCGTGCATGACATCAAACATCATCATCAATTTAAATGTAAACATGATAAAACACGACGATAACAATTTTTTGACAAATTTAAAATAGGCTGACAAAATCGGGTCAAAAAGCTGACAAAATCGGGGGTAGACAAAATCGGGGGCAGACAAAATCGGGGGCTGACAAAATCGGGTCAGTACTGTAGTCTTCAACATACTTGATTCGTTAAATCTTGAAGATTGATATGTCGCAAGCTCTGCTTCATAACCGGTCCATACATGGCCACTTTCCTGAGGGAACCAGGTGCCCGGAAGACTTCCGGAACGTGACCAATGCACTATGGTCCAGGAATCAGTTTTACGCGGAAAGATGCATTTTGAGCTTAAGAATGAAACATTAGACAAAAACGGTCTTCTACAAAGTTGTTTGTATTAATTGAGCCCTTTGTTTGGTTTAATTGAAAATTAGGGTGGACCACATTTTCATAGAAATTGTGTAACTAACTTTCTTATATGTAGAAATTATATTATACATGCTTCAGCTAAGTTGTAGACCATTCAATTTCAAGCAACTTTGCCAAAAAAAGTTTTCTTGTATCTCATAAATTGACCGATTTAGAGCTTTTTTCCTACGGTGACATAGGGTAGTCCGAACAAAACTGGTTTTCTGGCTCTAGAGTTTTCAATTCAAATTTCTCATCAAAGTAGTCTATGAAACACTTTTAGAGCTTTGAAAAATGCGTAATTTGGTGAGTGAAGAAACTCACTATCTCCTTCCGTTTAGGAGTAATTGTTGTTTTTCTCTCAAAAACATGCCTGCTTTGATTGTGAATATCTTTGATTGTGAATGATCTCTGATTGATGACATAAAAAATATCTTTTGACGGCGATCAAAAGACAAAATAAAACTGTATATTATATCAAAAAATTACAGATGTGTTATTTTTTTAACTCTAATAAAACGTCTTAATAGTCAAATATTTTTTATCATAAACTTTTGAACTAAAATAGATATCAACAATCTTTTTGCATGAAAATTTGCGTGTTGTTAAATTCTAACAGTCGTTCATAGACGACTTTGACGAGAAAATAATATTGAAAAAACTAGAATTGAAAAACTTATTTTTGTTGGACCATCCTGCGATGATTAGGAAAAAATGCTCTAGATTGGTCAAATTTTGAGCTACAGAAAAACTTTTTTGGCAAAGTTGATCAAAATTTCAAGTTCTACCGCTTTGCCTAAGAGCATATACCAGTATTTTTGCAAATAAAAAAGTTGATTATATGATATGTGTGATATTGTGGACCACCCTAGTTTTAAATGACACAGTATGAAAGCTTACATTTTTAGAAACAATTTTGTAGAAGATCATTTTTGTCTAAAATTTCATTTTCATGCTCAAAATGCAAAATAATAAAAATTACATACTATGAAAATCTTCAAAACAGTTTTAGAGCCCTATCTTTCTTATTTCAGATTTCTCGTCAAAGCGGTCTATCAGCGATTTTAAGAACTTAACAAAAAGCAAATTTTCATGTAAAAATATTGATGATATCTATTTTAGTTCAAAAGTTATTAAAGTTTTTCTGCTTAAATTCCTTTGTTTTTCAAGGCGTTTTATTAGAGTTACAAAAATAACACATCTGTAATTTTTTGATATAATATACAATTTTATTTTGTCTTTTGAATGCCGTCAAAAGATATTTTAATGTTTGCCCCAATCAGAGATATTCACAATCAAAGTAGGCATGTTTTTGAGAGAAAAACAACAATAACTCCTAAACGGAAGGAGATAGCGAGTTTCTTCACTCACCAAATTACGCATTTTTCAAAGCTCTAAAAGTGTTTCATAGACTACTTTGATGAGACATTTGAATTGAAAACTCTAGAGCCAGAAAACCAGTTTTGATCGGACCACCCTATGTCACTGCAGGAAAAAGCTCTAAATCGGTCAATTTAAGAGATACAAAAAAACTTTTTTTGGCAAAGTTGCTTGAAATTGAATGGACTACAACTTTGCTGAAGCATGTATAATATAATTTCTACATATAAGAAAGTTAGTTACACAATTTCTATGAAAATGTGGTCCACCCTAATTTTCAATAAAATCAAACAAAGGGCTGAACTAATACAAACAACTTTGTAGAAGACCGTTTTTGTCTAATGTTTCATTCTAAAGCTCAAAATGCATCTTTCCGCGTAAAACTGATTCCTGGACCACTGTGCAATGTGGCCAAAATCAATTGATATAGTCTTCAACATACTTGATTCGTTAAATCTTGAAGATTGATATGCCGCAAATGCCGCTTCATAACCAGTCCGTAAATGGCCACTTCCCCAGGGGAACCAAGTGACCGGAAGACTACCGGAATGCAGCCAAAGTGTCCAGAAAGGCCCGAAGTGGTTTAAAGTGACCTCTTCTTGATAAATCATGAAGAATGACTTGTCGAAGTCCAGGTTTCTGAAGCACTTTGTAAGTGGATCATCATCCGGGAAAAAACCTACCCCACTGCACCCCGGAATAACTCCGGAACCATGTGGCCAACATCATATTCTCTATGACATATAGAAACTAGAGAAGTGACCGGTTGCATTGGTGGTAAAATTTTAAAAATCGCTCCAGAAATAACGGAGATATGATTTTTTGAATCTTTCTACGAGTGCTCAAAATGTATCAAGAGAGGATAAGGGTTAATTTTGAGTAAAATTTTGTAGTTTTGCTTCAGTGTATAACATGAATTCGAATGAAGAAAATAAAACTGGCAACTTTTGTATTTCACCGCATTAAACACGTTGTTTTAACCCGCTAAGCTTGATGACGGGTTTCAACTGTAGTCGTAGACCGACCAAGGTTCTTTCAGGTTGGAAACAGCAGACGTTTGTTGAAATCATGCGAATGATCGAGATCCAATACTAAATGGAGGTGACGTCAATGCATCAGCCTTGTGGTAGGGTAAAACCCAATGCATTGCAATGCCAAAAGCTACAACCAGCTGGATTCCTCCAGGGATTCCATCAAGAGTTCCTTCAGAGATTCCAGCTAGCATTTCTTCCGAGATTCTATTAGGAATTCCTCTAGAGTTTATATCAGGAGTTCCCTTACGAATTCCATCAGGATTTCTTCTAGGGATACCATAGGGATTTCTCTAGGCATTCTATCAGGAGTTCCATCAGGAATTCCTCCAGGGATTTCATCAGGGTTCCTATAGCTATTCCATAGGGAATTCTTCAAGGGATTTAATCAGGAGTTCCTCCAATGATTTCATCTGGAGTTCCTGCAAGAATATCTTTAGGAATTCCTACAAGGGTTCCATCAGGAGTTCCTCCGAATTCCATAATTCCGGATTCCTTCAGGAATCATCATTAAATTCTTCAGAAATTTTAACAGGAGTTCCCTTAGAGATTCCTCTAGAGATTATATCAGAGGTTTCTTCAGAGATTTCACCTGATTCCTCCGGGGATTACATCAGTAGTTTCTTCTAGAGATAACCTCAGGATCACTTCTGGGAATTAGGAGTTCTTTTAGGGATTTCATGAAGAGTTCCTTCAGGGGTTTCATTAGAATTTTCTTTAGACATTCCTCCTGGAATTACTTCTGGGATTCTATCAAGAGTTCCCAAGGGATTCCATCAGGAGTTTTTCTAACGATTTTATTAGGAGTTCCTATAGGGATTCAATTAAGAATTGCTACACGGAAAACAACAGAACTCCTTTTTAGCATTTCATCAAGAGATCCCAAAAGATTCCATCAGGAGTTCTTCTAAGCACTTTATCAGTTCCTCTAGGGTTTCCATTAGGAGTTCCTTCAGAGATTCTACCTGTAATTTATACAGGAATTCTATCAAGAGTTTCTCTAATGATTCCATCAGGAATTACACCAGGGATTACAAGTTTTTCCAAGGATTCCATCCGAATGAGTTCTTAAATAGATTTCATTTGGAGTTTTTGCAGGGATTCCATCGGAAGTTCTTTTATGGATTCCATTAGAAAAACTTCTAAGACTTTATTATAAAGTTCTCTTCAAGGTAGTCCTCTTGGAATTCCTTAAGGGATTCCTCCCAGAATTCCTAAAGGGATTTCTCCCAAATTTCCTCAAGGAATTCCTCCAGCAATATCTCCAACGATTTTCGAGGACTATCAGGAATTCCTCCAGGGGTTTTTATTAGAAATTTCTTGTAAGGATTACAATACCGGAATTACTCAAAAGATTCCTTCCGGAATTTTTCAAAGGATTCGTCGCGGAATTCATCATGGGGTTCCCCCCGGATTTACTTAAGGAATCAATCCTGGAAATCTTCAAGGGATTCCTCCACTAGTAATTCTTCCGATACTTCAACAATAGTTTCCCTAATTAAATCACCTGTAATTTTTCGCGAGAGGAGTTTTTTAAGGATTTTTACAAGGAATTCTTCTAGGGTTAACACTGGGAATATCACCAGACTTTCGCTAGTATTATCACCAGAAATATCTACCAGAGTTTCGCCAGAAGTTCACCCATAAAATACTTCAAAGGTATTACTAGAATTGTGCTTTAAGATTATCAGAAATTCATCCAGGGAGTTAACTAATATTTTCTCAGAGGATCAAACAACACTTTTCGCTGAACGCCTTCAGAATGAACCCCTAAAGTGGACCTAAAAGATTTTTTTTAATTTCAGAAATAAATCCATGGAGAAATTTCTTTAATCCTTGGAGGTATCACCAAAGAAATCAATTAATTTATTTCTGGAAAGCACTTTTAAAGCAATCCCTGAAGGAGTTTCTGAAAGATTCTCTAAGGTAGTTCCTGGTAGGTTCCTTGGAATAAAATCCTTCAAGAAATACTGGTCGGAATTGATGGATAAATTCCTTTAGGAATCCTCAGAGAAATTTATATTAGATTATTGAAATAATTACTGCAGAAATCCCAGAACGAATGCCTCATAGGGTCCCTTTAGAGATACAAAGAAGAATCTTTGGAGGAGACACTGCTGCAATTTATAAAAGGATTTATTGAAAACTCCCTAAAGGAATACCGAACGATAACCTGGGGGATCCTCTTAAAAATTTGCAAGTGGAATCTCTAAAGGAATTCCTGCTGATATCCCGTGTACAAAGTTTTGATGAATTCTTTTGCAGTATTTCTGCTTGAATTCTTGGTGGAATCCCTGTAGGAACATGATGTATCCTTGGATAAATTGTGGGTAGTATCTGTATAGAAATGCCTGAAGTTTCACTGCAGGAATTCTTAAATAAATCTTTGGAGGGTATGTTGGTGGAATTCTTGAAGGAAGCATTGGATGAACCACTGGAGAAATCCTTTGGTAAGTATTTGTATAGATTCCTGGAGAAATATGTTGAAAAATTACTAGGAAGAATCGCTGAAGAAATTCCTGGTGAATTTTATGAAGTAACTCCTTGTGGAATTTAAGGAGGAGTCCTAGGAGCAAGCTCTCAACAAAGTCCTTGTGAAATCCTTGAGGGAATTTCTGTTGATGAATTTCTTGAGAAATCTCTTGAGAAGTATCTGAAAGAATTCGTGATGTAATTCTTGGGTAACGCATGATGAAATCCTTGGAACTAACTTCTAGAGAAATTTCTGAAGAAATCTTTGAAAAAAATATTATAACAATCTCTGGAGGAATTCTAGGAGGCAGCCTTGGAGTTAGCCCTGAAGAAATACTGAAGAAATGGAGGAAATCCACAATAATTTGTAGAGGAACCTCTGAAGGAATCCTTGGAAAAATTCCACCTGATGATATACCTGAAGAATGTTCCCCGCAGGAATTTCTGGTTGAGTCTGTGGATAAATTTCTAGAGGAATTATTAATAAAATTCGTGGTAGAATCCCAGGAAGAACTTTTAGTGGTACCCTTAGTATAACTTTTGGATTCCTGGAAAAATTTCTGAGCAGAATAAGTAGATGAAACCATTAAAAGATTCTGGATAGAATGTTTGAAAAAAAAAAATACCATAGCCATTTCCATATCAATGACTGCTCAGAATATTTCCCGAAAAAAAACCCAGAGTTCATTTCGTACGAATTATAATGGTTGTATCAACATAAGTCGGTTTGACTAACTTGGGGGCAGAGTCAATGTTGGTCAAACCGTCTGAGCGTCTGTGGGCTGCATAAGCCAGATCTATGCAACTAAGCTACCGTTAGCTCATTTCGACCTTACTATCTTAAGTCGATTGCTGTTGGACAACAGTAATTGGTGGGGAGGGGATGAGCACATCTATTGCGATCACCAGACGATTACAACGCAACGGGAGACAGGGACCTTTTCGCTGAGGCACTTCGACTAGACAACGATACCCCGGATTTGAATGCAGTGGAGCTGACAGACAATAATCAGGGCATGTTAAACAACAAATGCCGAGAAAACGGGCGCCAAACAACAACCGACGTCTCACTTACTGGTGTGGGACGAGGCATTCAGCACCGTTCAAGATGCTTCTCTCAAAGTCAGGAGAGCAGGAAAGAAGGAAGGGGCGGTAAAATGAACACCTTAAGGATATCATCTTGTTTCTGATAGAAAAACGATGAATTTGTATAGTTCTATCGCACAACATTAAAAATAAAGATGTCATCTACAGCAGCGACACGAATCCACTCGAAATAGCATAATTTTCACATATTCCTATCGCTAGCAAAATACGATGCTAATGTTCATTTGCCCAGCACTTTGTGGGTAAAATGAACAGCTGTTGGTAGTAAAATGAACATCATGCGAAACACGCGAGCAAAACAAATATTTTTGAAGGTTTTCATTGCATTTCCAAAAATATTTTGATTAAAGATTGTAACCCATTCAAAAAGAAACCTAAAATTATCAAATTTGACATCATATTATACAAATATTCACCTCACTGAAAAACCTCAAGACCTCCGAGCTAAAAATTACGTCAATTCTAATTTTTGACCGTGGTTTTCTAAAATCTTAGTTTTTGTTAATATTTTCACTTGAATTGATTTCCGTTTTAACCCGAACACTTCGATTTATCCTCTAAATCTTTCGGGCGTGATAAAAATTCATTGAAATTTGTTTTTTCTCGGTAAAGGCACGGTGTTCATTTTACCACCAATATTTAAAACGCAATAGAATTCCTGAATCGTCCAATTTTATATTAGTGTTTCTATATGCACAAATATCGATTTAATATTTAGGTAATTTTTCACAAATGAAAAACCAACTTTAGTACTATACCATTTAATTCCACTAGAGTTTGTATCTTTTGACAGATACACCACATACAAACAGACGTCACACCAAAGAGACACTCTCATCATTGTCCATCGATTTGGACCTTTTTAATGGTCGATCCAAAAATATGGTGGGTGGCCAATCTGCCACCTGCAGCGTTCGTATCGTTTTTGTTAGCGTTTGACGTTAACACACTACCACCATATGTTGGCCCATTGGCCAAACACACTTATCTTAGCATTGGTCATTGATTTTGATCAAGTTTTTTTCTGTGGATACACGGTGACGGTATCGGGTACTAGACTCGATTTGAAGAAATCACCGCCAGATAAACGTTGTCCTGCTGAATAACTCTGCGGAAGACACATCTCGTCTAGCTTATCTGTATCTAGAGCAGTGTCGTAAAAATTCAGCCGAATGATACCCGATCAGTGCGAAAACGAACAAAAACAAACTCCGCTAGCATGAGGCCAATCTGACTATGAGAGCGAATGCGACGAGAAAGAGAGTGGGTGCAACACACACACATTCAGTTTCACCCACAGTTGGTGTCATTTCAAAATTCAATTTCACCTAGAGGCACTGAAATTGAAAATTGAATAATAAAAAATACAACTTTTGCAATTTGCGGATGTTTTTGTGGGGTATTTTGATGGAAATGATTTTTTTCACAAGCGAAATTGAATTTACTGCCACCGAATGTCAGTAAGTGGATGAGAATCAGTGTAGAAAAAGTAATTGAAAAACTGAATGCACATTCTACCAGATTCGTGCATGTATTGTCAAAAAAAACATTCATATAAAGAAGAATTCAGCGTAGACGGATCCTACTGAGGGTCCGCGTTGTTGACTGTATATTGAAATATGCAGACACTGATCTAGAGATTTATAATATATAAAGATAGAATGAATATTCAAAGAATATAGAAGATTTGAAATAATTTGTTACTAACTTCACCTAGCGGAAAAATCTCAATCAGAGTCAGATGGCCTTTTATTTGCTAAACAACTTTGTTTAAAAGACTAAATTTCTAGCTCATCACAATCTTCAGATGGAGAAGATTAAAATTTTATTACCGCGACCTTGCGAATGAATTCCCAATCAGATAAAACATCTTAACATAGCCCTTTTAACATCTTAACATAGCCCTTTATCTGTTGAACAACTTTATCGAGGACATCAACCTTCTAGCTCATCAGAATCTCCAGATATAGAAGATTGAAATTTGTTATAAGCTCCACCATGCGGATGAATTCCGAATCAAGTTTATCACTATCAGAAAGCTCTTGATTTGCTGAACAATTTTGCCAAAGACAACCTCCTAGCTCGTCAGATTCTTGATATATCCGTTGAATGAATGATATGCCAAATTTGGCAAACCAGTATAACTCCGGATGCAGCAGTTGCGTACAACATTTTTTGCAATGTCGTAGAAGACCACATGGGGGTATCAACAATCATTTCGGGATGCATTCACCATTGTTCTGCAATTTCTAAAAATTGATGTGTAATGAGTCATTACGCAACTCAAAACAGTTGCGTAATGAAAAGGCGTTGCGTAATATTCATTACGCAACTGATATCAGTTGCATAATGACTATTGCCGCACTGCATAGTATAGTGCAAGAATGTAGGCCGTTTCATGACCGATTGGCGTATTGAAAAACAGCCTATTGCGATAAGAAATTACAAAAAAAATGTACCGTTTTGATTCATATTACGGACAGCTTCAAATTCCGGACACTCTACTTTGTATGGGAAACAAAAGTTCAAAAGTTCTCAATTTTGAGGCTCGTTTTAGTAAGCGTTTTCCATAAATAAATTTAAAAATTTATAATGCGCAACTACCTTAGATGTCGAATCAAAGTATATATGAACGAAAAGCTCTTTATCAGGAATCTTCAAGTAGCCTTGTTGTTACGAAGAGAAGGGTTTCAAAAAATTGGTCAGATGAAGTTATCTATGGCTTATGCTAAATAAAAATATAACTTTAAAAATCATATTGAGAGCATTCAAACCAAATGCAACAAATATGAAATTCACTTTTTAACAGAAAATCTAAACTTTTTTCTTAAAAACAAGCATTTGATCTTGAAACAAATTTTCAGGCCAGCCATATTGTATGCTGTACCAATTTGGACTAGCTGTTGTTACACCAGGAAGAAAGCTCTCAGAGGTTTTTAAAAAATATTTTTTATAATATGCCTTCATGGTTTATTATTAAGCTTCAATAAAATTAGAATGATACTGTTGCCAAACGCAGAATACCTTGATATAATAAATGGATGTAAAGCTTGGAATGATACTAATAAAAAAGGCATTTGCTTTGACAGTATAACGTGTAACTCCCACCTGCAGAAGAGAACGTCTACTAATCAAATACATTCTGCAGCATCATTCCAAGACCGTTACTGGCTGCAAACGACGTTTACATTCCCGAACAGCTTGTTTCAGCGTTGTTTTTTCCCTTCGACTCAACACCCAACACCTGAACACTGGAAGAAAAAAATCCATGCAGCTGGAGATAGAAGCAAAGCAACAAGGTAAGGAAAAACGCTCCCAAGTCTTTGAGAGATGCCATCCATCCGTTTGTGTGCACCTGTCAATTCCGGGTACCAATTGGTTTGAATATGCATTTTTTGCTGCCATCACCTTCAACTACTACTGTCTTTGTTCCGTTAGCCAATTCTGAGTGCGGGCAGTCATGTTCTACTGTTCTACTGTTCTTCTGATACCATTGTAACCTTTGTCCCCCTCTCGACTGGCTGCATCAGACTTTACACCTTTTGCTTCTCTAATTGCACTTTCGAGCAAATTAGACCTTTGCGGATGCGAAGAAAGTTGCATTCTCTGCAGCTACTCTGCGTGGGCTCTCACCTGTATTCTTCTGGAAAAAAAGTAAATTGCACTGCAAATTACAGCATATACTTAAGATGGGGATGATTTTTTTTCTGAACTGTGGGAACAATGGACAAAGTTGATTTGCGAATAATTTTTATAAATTACAAAGGCGACACGTGCGATCACACATATTTTCAGGTGCCTTGTGTATTTAAAATAATTCGACAAAAAACATTCAAACGTCACCTCCAGACATTTTGTTTTCAAATTTTTAAATATAAACTTACGGTTTATGTCAGGTTTATTATGTTGTATTTATGAGTGGTTTCTGCCAAATTCTACAAAAATTGAATGTTACATATATGTAATTAAGGGAAGTTTGGATTCTTTGGAATAAAATAAACAACTAAGTCATAAGTACCGTTATCCGAGGTAAAATCGATTAGCCTTTTGAATACTTCCTTAAAACTTCGTAAAAAAATATGTGCACCTATCGCTTGTGATTGCATATTATATTTTGTTTTCTGAATGCTTTCTTCTTCTTTCTGGCGTTACGGCCCAACTGGGACAAAGCTTGCAACTTAGATTAGTGTTCTTATGAGCACTTCCACAGTTATTAACTGAGAGCTTTCTTTGGCCATTTTTGCATTTGTATATCGTGTGGCAGGTACGAAGATACTCTATGTCCTGGGAATCGAGAACATTTTCTTTACGAAAAGATCCTCGACCAGCGGGATTCGAACCCACGACCCTCAGCATGGATGCTGAATAGCTGCGCGTTTACCGCTACGGCTATCTGGGCCCCTCTGAATGCTTTAAGCATGTTTAAAAAAGATTTTTTGTTTAACTATATTATGTAAATTGATTGGTAAATGGCTAGGCATGGCGTACCATTGGTACCGTAAAACGGAGTAACTTTGATAGTGTGAGACCCACAACACACCAAACGAAATAACATAGTTTCTGTTAATCAGTTCAGTAAAACGAATGCAAAACTAAAGAGTATTAGTATATCAAAGTTATTTTCGTTGGAATCAAGTACGTTTGAGGATTTATATGCAAATATTAAAAAAAAATATAAGATTCTAGCATTTTTGAACCGCTCTCAAACAATCAGTTCTACGATCACTATTTGATGAAGTAATTATGAGTTCGTCACTTATCCTTGATCTCTTAGCGAAGACCATTTTTACATACTGGGACTATTTTTGTAATCTGAGTCAGAAATTTCCATATAGCGTTAAACGCCTAGAGCAGTGGTCACCAAACTGCGGCCCGCGGGCCGCATGCGGCCCTCAGCAAGGTTTTGTGCGGCCCGCGGAGTAATTTTGAATATTGGAGTAGTGCGGCCCGCATCTTGTGATTTCAGAAGTTGAAAAGTTATCTTCTGTAATAAGTAGTAAGCCATTCAATAATTTTCTCTTTCTCATGCATTAATCAGTGGAATGGTTATCAAGAAACGAAGGAAAAATGATACAATTTCTTATTTCTGGAGTTTGTTTGATAACCCAAATTTTCTTCAAGTCTGATATCATCGTTTCTTCGAAACACCAAAGTTTTCAACGTTTTAGTAGCGCAGTTTTCAAAGTTCAAGTAAGAAAGCGATTTTTTCAAGTATTTTTATTTTAATTATAAAATAATGCTGAAGTAATAGTTGTTCTATAGCTAAGCTTTTTTTTCTTTTCTATGGAGATTAATTGTTGACAATATTTTAATGTTAAAATTGTTGTAATAAAAATGCTGATAATATTAAACGTTTCTCAAATCCATTCTCATCTTCAAAAGAATAATCTACCTGCCTTATCTCTTGAATCGGTATTGAATGGATTATGATCATAATGTTTCACTCTCGGAAATCCTATAATTTTTGACATTTATGTTTGCACGAAGGATGACCTCTTGAGAATCCAGGGACATCAGTCTTATTTGGAAAGATTATTGAAACCGCTAGTAACTGTCAGATACAATAGGCATGGATATTCCAGAAATCACCTGTCGTCCTATAAAACAAGATGTTACAGATGTTTATATTGCTTCATATTAGTTTTCCTCTCTTGTATGATCCTTGTGTTGTCAGAAAACTGGTACACATTATTGAAAATTGAAAAGAAGAGAGAAAAAAGCTAAATACAGAAGGTGCTGAAGCTACCGCACAATAATCATTGCTGGTAACGCTGTCTGGCGGACCAATCAGAGGCTGGTTCATTTTGGCACGAAATTCAAATACGTGTTGTCGAGTCTCGTTTCAGGTCGACCTCAATAGTTACCCATTCTAGCTGAGTTACAAATGTCGAAAAACTCGACTGAATGAGTCGTGCCAGGCGAATTTTTTTGGTCGACAGTAATTCTAATCGAGTCGTTTCGATCGGACTTACATATTTACATCTTGTAGCCCGTGACGTGTTTTGAGAGCAAAGTTGTGGCCCGCACAACCAGTTAGGCTGAGGACCACTGGCCTAGAGGTATACAACGCCCTTTAAACGTTCCGTAATGCATTCAATTTTGTTCGATTTATACTCCATTATCGAAGTTACCCCAAAACAGAAAACCGACTTTCGATTCTTTGAAAAAATATTAATTATCCATTCCGAATAAATCTTTTGGCAATCTATCAACTGCAATCGTTTGTTAGGATACCAGTACTTGTTTTAAAAATATAAATTATAATTCTTTGACACAGCATACATAAATATACGAGTTTTTTTTTCGAAAAATCTATCAAAGTTACCCCGTTTTACGGTACCTCGCGCACCTGAATGAATAAAATAGACCCCTTTGTGCGATCCTTAGCCTCCTGCCCAGCAACTCCTATCCCTACCTCCTAGTGGTACTGCCTGGGGTATGAGTAACCTTAGGGAAGATCGGGTAACCAATCCCAGTGGGAACTTTGGTCGTATGCTGGGGGTTTGCCTTTGCTTTTGCTTCTGCAAACCTGGAGCATCTGTACTCCATGTTAGGAGCGGTTCACAACAGCGTCTGTTCCCCATGTCCGGGGAGGCTGATCATCGTCCGAGTGCCAGAGAAGGACTCTAAGCTAAACTGCGCACTATAGTGCTCCGAACATTTAGGGGAAATGGTCCTCCAGAAATCTAGGGGGTTGGTGTCAGGCCCTGCAAGCCAACCGTAAAAAATCAAGCAACGAATAATTAACGAGAGAATACGAAATGGGATAATCGGCGAAGACCACAGTGACGTAGAGGGACTAGCGATTGGAAACTCGGTACGTGAAACTGTAAATCTCTCAACTTTTTCGGGAGCACACGCATACTCGCCGACCTGCTGAAGGAGTCGACAGCGTAGCGTTGCAGGAAGTGTGTTGAAAGGGATCAATGGTGCGAACGTTTAGAGGTAACCATACCATCTACCAGAGCTGGGAACAGTTTTTATAGTGATGGGTGATATGCAGAGGCACGTGATCGGGTGGTGGCCGATCAAAGAGAGAAGGTGCAAGTTGAGGCTTAAAGGCCGGTTCTTCAACTTCAGCATAATAAACGTACACAGCCCACACTCCGGAAGCACTGCTGATGATAAAGACGGTTTTAACGCTCAGGTTGGCCAGGAGGAAGAGTTCAGCGCCCACCGGCTGGCAAACGAGAACGGCTTACGACTAATTGATTTCGCCGCATCCAAGAACATGGCCATTCGAAGCACCTACTTCCAGAACAGCCTTAAATACCGATACACCTGGAGATCACCACAGCAGACAGAATCACAAATCGACCACGTTCTGATGGATGGACGGCACTTCTTCGACATTATCGACGTTAGCACCTATCGTGACGCTAACTTCAAACCCGACCACTATCTGATGATGGTTAAACTGCGCCCAAAACTCTCCGTCGTTAACAACGTACGGTACTGACGACCGCCCCGGTATGACCTAGAGCGGCTCAAGCAACCGGCATACGCGCAGCACCTCGAGGCTGCATTACCGGAAGAGGGTGAGCTGGACGAAGCCCCTCTTGAGGACTGCTGGAGAACAGTAAAAGCAGCCATCAACGATGCAGCTGAGAGCAACGTTGGGTACGTAGGACGGAGTCGACGGAAAGATTCGTTCGACGAGGAATGTAGGTAGATTTCGCCCGCGCTGTATGGCGGTTATGCTGCAGGAAAGGAGCTGACAGAACGTGGAACGTTTTAAACGGAAACGGCAACGGACGAAGCCTGGAGCGGGCAGAGTGCGAGGAGATGGAACAGCTGTACCGGTCTCAAGAAACACGTAAGTTCTATCAGAAGCTCAACGTATCCCGCAACGGCTTCATGCCGCGAGCCGAGATATGCAGGGATAAGGATGGGAACATCTTTACGGACGAGCGTGAAGTGATCGAAAGGTGGAAGCAGCACTTCGACGACCACCTGAATGGCACTGAGAGCACACGCAATGAAGGTCGGGACAGCTAAGGCGATGACTACGCCAGCACATCGGATAGTGGAAACCAACCAGCTCCCCCGATGGGGGAAATTAAGGATACCATTCAACAGCTCAAGAACAACAAGGCCGCTGGCAAGGATGGTATCGGAGCCGAACTCATCAAGATGGGCCCGTACAGGTTGGCCGCTTGTCTGCATCGACTGATAGTCAGAATCTGGGAGACGGAACAGCTACCGGAGCAGTGGAAGCAAGGCGTTATATGCCCTATCTACAAAAAGGGCGACATACTTGAGTGTGAAAATTATCGTGCAATCAGTATCCTAAACGCCGCGTACAAAGCGCAATCCCAAATTCTCTTCCGTCGTCTATCACCTATAGCAAACAAGTTCGTGGGATGTTATCATGCAGGATTCATCGACGGCCGCTCGACAACAGATTAGATGTTTTCGTGCGACAAATCCTCCAGTAAGCCGTGAATAGCAGGTCCCTACGCACCATCTGTTCATTGATTTCAAGGCGGCATACGACAGAATTGACCGTGTAGAGCTATGGAAGATCTTGGACGAGAACAGCAAGTTTTATTAGAGCAATGATGGACTGTGTGCAAAACTGCGTAAAGATCTCAGGCAAACACTCCAGTTCGGTCCAGTCTCGGCGGGGACTACGACAAGGCGACGGACTTTGTGCCTATTGTTCAATATTGAGATTGAAGGTGTCATGCGGAGAGCCGGACTCAACAGTCGAGGCACGATTTTTACGAGATCCGGACAATTTGTTTGCTTCGCGGACGACATGGATATTATTGGGAGTTACTAGCAGGAACCCCAGGGTATTCAAGGGCAATGCAACGGATTGAATAAGTAACTATGCTGGTTTTCTGGTGGGTTCTTTCTGCATGGAAACCATGCAATTTGTATTTTTTTTGTGAACTCTAATAAAATTCAATGCAATCCAATTTGATATTAACAATATAAACATGCAGCGTTCTCCTATGTTTTGCTGTGTGCGTTTGAAATGCAAATATCAAATGCGGAAACACCAAACGCGGTAAGATTTTTTACAAGAAATGCGATGTCAAAGATAGATTTATCTTGCTGGGGCGGCGGTGATTTTTTTGATCGTTGCTAGGCGTCCTTTGATTGTTTTTTGTTACCGCATTTCGAGGACGTTTAGCCAAGTTTTGCTTTTCAAATGCAAACAGCAATACCGTTTTGATTCATATTACGGACAGCTTCAAATTCCGGACACTCTACTTTGTATGGGAAACATTTCACGCGAAATGTTTCAATTTTTGCTGTTCAAAAGTTCTCAATTTCAAGGCTCGTTTTAGTAAACTTTTTCCATAAGTATCTTTGAAAATTTATAATGCCCAACTACCTTAGATGTCTCTTTGGTGGTTTAAAGATTTCGATTGATGATTTATCTGTTCCATTAATGATTATCATGAGTTGGCCGGAATTCGATTCAAAGTGTCCGGAATATGAGGCAAAAGTGAGGAAGCGTCCGGAATAAGAATCATGAAAAGGCCACACATTTTGATTTATTTAAAATTATTGAAGTTGCGGAAGCGTATTCTTCACCCACCGTTCGAAAGTAAAGGGCTTCCGACGCTCGATAGCGCTAAGGAATCATACAGAATGATTTATTTTGTACGCTCTATGCTGGATTATATTTCCCTGAGTCCTTAAGTGTCCGTAATATGGATCAAAACGGTATGATAAACACAAAAGTTGGCCATGAACATCTAGATTCATTTGTTAAGAGAAATGATGGAAACGCATCAATTGTGTGCTACAAATTTGCATAATGTTGCCCTTTTGATAGCCAAAATTTCACCATTCACTCTAGCGACGCCAAATGAAACAATCGCATCAATAGAAAGCTCTCCCCGAACAGTGAAATATGAATCCTGGGAACACATAATAAAACTTTAATAATTATTTATTACCCTTCTCCACTCGTGCAATGATGCTTCCGCCGTATCATTTGGGAATAACATGAAGCTCGTCGGGATGTCTGCCCGGCAGCAACAAATAATACCCCCCAGTTCGGACAATGCCGACACAATGCCGGGCACAGGACATGGAATGTGCTTATTCACACGTCCACCGGCCGACTATTTGTCCATTCATCGTCGGATGAAATCGAGCTGTCGCTTCCAGCCTCCGAACGAACCGCAGACAAATTGATACAAGTGTCATATTCGTCTATCCAGCGGGTTTCTACAGGGTTCTATAGGGTTTCCTCGAAAACCATTTGCCCGAATAGGCCATTCACCCGAATAGTGCTATGGCACAACTTGAAGCCAAGATTGTGGAGGATACTAATCAAATCGAAGCAGCCTCTAGCCCAGGCCCTTTGATTCAAGTTAGGAAGCAAAGACTGCCGCCTATCGTGGTCAGTTGTTTCGAATATATCCTACATATTCGAAACAAACCCTTAGGCAGGAGAACTGTAACTCCATTAGGGGAATCAAGGTTTCCTTCCAAATCGCAAAGAGATGAAACTGTCGCGTTTTACCGGAAACTCTTAAAGATCGCGAACTTCTTCTCAAACATCTTGAAGAGAAGAAGCACAAATAGTTTACTTATGACGACAATTTTGAACGTTTGTTCAAAGTCGTCCTAAAAGGTCTCTCAAATGACTATAAGCCGCCTGAAGAGATCAAAAATGGAATAAATGATTTACTTGAATTTTCCCCAGTCCAAGTATACATTTTGAAAAAGAGAACTTAATCTGGCATTGTTTGGATATAGCTTTCTTAAGAATATTATTTAGTTTACTTAAATAAAAAAGATCAAAATAATACTGAAGCTTTAGAAAAAGCATAACTTATGCTCGATGTACGTGTGACATGAGAACATTTCCAGAATCCTGGAGGAAATTTCCAGAACCCCACTCAGTGCCGTCGGTACCAAAAATGGGGTCATGGTACAAAACATTGCCGCGTGGATGCTAAATGCACGATTTGTGGAGGTTCTTATCACGCCAAGGACGTCTGTCCAGTGAAGGAAGATTCCACCAAGTTCATATGCGCAAATTGCGGGGGCAATCTTAAGTCAATTTATGGGCTTCCCCTTTGCGTAGGCGAGTCGTTGAGGCTCGTGCCAGGCAGATGAACGGTAATGTCCGTTACGATAACGGTCGTTTCCGGAGTTTGCCTGGTAGAGTATCGAACAATGCTCATAATTCAGTTAACGATCGCTTGATCATGAATCATACCCATCAGGAAGATAAGAATCATGCTCATTCACAAACTAATTTTAACCCATCGGGTAGCCGTTCGAATCTTTCAATTTTGAATGTATCTACCCAAGAAAAATCGTTTGCCGATATCGTAGCAAGTAATTTGAACTCCTCCCCTTTTAATACTACGAGTACTTATTCTAATTGTTTCGAATCAAATAAAAAAAAACCTTACCACCACAGAAAACTTCTACTCCGCCTCTTCGTCTACCAAAAATTCAAAGTTGGTTTTAAATTTTTCTAATGGATCCAATAAACATATCCAAAACCTGGATCCAAACTAAAAAAAGATCCTAACTGTCTTGTTTATCGTAATGATCGACTTGATGGGGCATGTGGGGGAGTTGTAATTATCATTCATAGGTGTATAAAACATCAACTGTTTTCGTATTTGAACTAAAGTTTTTGAAACTCTAGCTGTTTCAGTTGAAACACAGTCTGGTAAATATATTTTCATAGCTGCCTGTTTTCCTTTTCAATGCTCTGGACAGCAAGTTAATTTGCTCCAAACTGACTTGCGAAAATTGACTTGCAATAAGTGAAAATTTTTTGTCATTGGTGACTTTAATGCCAAACATCGGTCATGGAATAATTCTCAAAGTAATTCCAACGACAGAATTTTATTTGATGAGTGCTCTTCAGGATATTTCTCAATGCAATACCCTGATAGCCCTACATGTTTTTCCTCTTCTAGAAATCCATCTACGATTGATTTGGCCTCAACCTATTCTTTGTAGCCAATTATTTACTCGTGCCGATTTTGAGTCTGATCATGTCCCTGTTACATTTCAAATATCCCATGAAGCGATACTCAATCCTATCAGCTCCACTTTCAATTATTTTCGAGCCGACTGGAATATATATGAAACATATATCGATAATCTTGGTGTTAACATTTATTTACAAACAAAACTTGATATTGACATTGCTCTTGAAACTTTAACAAATTCCATTGTTGAAGCCCGGAGCATTGCAATTCCAAAATGTGAAGTAAAATTTGAATCCGTGATTATAGACGATGATCTTATACTCTTGATCCGTCTTTAAAACGTGAAGAGAAGGCAATTTCAACGCACTCGCGATCCTGCTATGAAAATTATATGGCAAGATTTGCAGAAAGAAATCAAGAAACTTTTTGCACACTTAAGAAACAAAAATTTTGAAAAGAAGATTTCTGAATTGGACCCTAGCTTTAAGCCCTTTTGGAAATTATCTAAAATTTAGAAAAAAAAAACCTCAGTAGCCAATACCGGCATAGTAAGAGGAAAACAAATTGTTACTTACTAATTGCTTAAAAGCTCAAAAATTTGCTATGCAGTTTGAGAGCGTGCACAATTTTATTTTGGGCCTTACTAGTCCAATTGAAAATCAGGAGAACGTTTACGAAAATTCCTGGAAGACTGATTTGGAAGAAGTGAGAACTATTATTAAAATATTCAGAAATATGAAAGCTCCTGGCGATGATGAAATTTTCTACATCCTCATCAAGAAACTTCCAGAAAGTAGCTTATCATTCTTAGTTGATATATTTAACAAATGTTTTCAATTAGCATATTTTCCTGACAAATGCTAAGGTTGTTCCAATTCTAAAACCAGACAAAAATCCTGCAGAAGCTTCTAGCTATCGTCTAATCAGCTTGCTTTCCTCCACCAGTAAAAGGTTATACTGAACAGAATGATGGTCCACATCAAGGAAAATTCAATTTTTGCCAATGAACAGTTCGGATTCCGCCATGGACATTCGACCACTCATCAACTCTTACGTGTGACAAATTTGATCCGTTCCAACAAATCTGAAGGCTATTCTACTGGTCTTGCTCTTCTAGACATAGAAAAAGCATTCGACAGTTTTTGGCATGAAGCCTTGATTGTAAAATTAAAATAAAAAACTTGAATTTTCCAACTCATTGTTTGAATAGTCAAAAGTTATCTGTCAAATCGTACACTTCAGATTAGTTATCCGAACTTCAAGTCTGAAAGACTTCCTGTAAGAGCTGGTGTTCCTCAAGGCAGCATTTTGGGGCCAATATTATACAATATTGTCACTTACCTCAGTCGCTTACTTTCAGTCGTTTGTAATTCGGGTGAATAGTTTTCTGGGAAATGGCGTAGAATCACTTACAGAGCAGCTGGGCGCCCTTTCACCAGACGCACGACGCGGTATCGATGAGTGGGGTGTTGTGTTTGGTAGACAGATCGCGAGCAAATGAGTTGTAATAAATGGACAACGGAACCAATGGATGACGAATGCATGCCTTTCGGAGAATGGCGTCCATTATTGGCGAGTTGAGTTTGGCTGACTGGGATTGCACCTCCGGTTCCCGACTAATTTTGACTTCAACAGAATTGGGTATTGGAACTTCCCACTGATATAATAGGATTCCTGGGCACCGTTATGCCCGGGTACCTGTTGGACGATTTTGGCGAACAAATTTCCATTCCGAGAAGAGTGATTTTGATCGCCTGTGGCAAATTGCCTTCCTGGAAAGACCATTAGTTTCATTAGACAGACTGAGGGCTAGTTTCAGAGTTCAACCATTTATTTTATTTGAATATTAAAAAGTGGTGAACTCTGGCTTCTTTCTAAAACCGTTATATGTATGAGAGTCAAAAAAAGAATCGATTGTTAAAAGAAATAAGACTTATTAGGGAATTTAGGGCCAATAATTTTGTGCGTACAGTGTTGCCTGCTAACAAATTAGTTTTTTTGTTTCTTCTGAATTCTTCGCTTGTTTGCTTTTATACACTTCATGATAATTGAACTTGCAAGTTTGCTATCTTTATGTAGTTTCAATTTACTAAGACTCATTACAATCTAATGGAATAGTTTTGTCATTGAACGACAGATATCTGTATCATTAAATCACATCATTATCAATCATTATCTCGAAAAGGCCTTTGAAGCTCTCCACAACTTTGCGGAAGGTCATGACCATCTGATTATAAATCTTGTGAAGATATTGGTTACCGTAAAAATAAAGATCGTCAAAAGAGGTTGAAATGTACCATTAACAACTTCCCATGAAAGATACTTAAGCAACTCAAGCAATTGAAATATGTATCTCTGTCTCAAATCGGTTCATTTCATCTAACTACAGATCTTTACGAACGCCGTTTGAAAATTTGCATCGAACCAAAGAAGCACGCAAAACACCAAATCCATTTTTGGTCTATTTTTGACGCTCAATGAAGCACCTAATGAGTTGGTCAAAATGTTCCATACTACCGAGAAACCGTCCCTTTTATATCGCAAATCAATCATTTAAACTGGGCACGAACTTTTCTCCGGGTTTTTGCTCCTCCAGCAGTGCGATGGCGATGGCGATGACCGCACACTGGCCTTAGGGGGTCATTCTAAACAGAATACCTAGAGCACCCAGGCACGTGAAATAGAACCCCAAACCCCACAAGTTCGCTTCGGTTGAAGAAGCCAAAGAGCATTTCCAGCTAAAAACGCAAGTAACAATGGCGTGCTAGACATGCTGTTTCCAATGTGAATGAAACTTTGCACTATCCGATATGACATTTTCCGTCAAAATTTAGATGAATTTCAAAATTTCTGAATGTTTTAAAAATGGTTTATCGCAGAAGGGGGTATTTTTTAAATTTATAAATTTATAAAAGAAGTAGCAAAAAGTTCGCGAACATCTACTTGCGAGTAACCAAACAAGGCGTGATTTATTATGGCTTTGACAGACAAGACAAATAAATTGTACATCCATCAAATTGACAGTAAACTATCAGTTTGTAGTCCAAAAGCCTTTAAAAATCTGATCGAGGGGAAATATCTTTTTCCCAAAGGCGCAATTAATTCTGAACAGCTCCGAACACGTTCACGAATCTCTTTAGCTTCGTTTATTCGCGAGGATATTTTATTCTAAATTTCGCAATTAATTAAATGAAAGGGATAGGACGAATATTGATATGATCATATTGGAAGACAAAATACAACATTATTATCCTAGAATTATCGGTTTAACAAAGAAGATAGTTCGATAAAAAAGTTTGTTGATTTTACAAAATCATTGTCGAAATGACAAAAATGTCGAACTAAATGATAACTATCATAGGGGCCAGATAGCCGTAGCGGTAAACGCGCAGCTATTCAGCAAGACCAAGCTGAGGGTCGTGGGTTCGAATCCTGCCGGTCGAGGATCTTTTCGGGTTGGAAATTTTCTCGACTTCCCAGGGCATAGAGTATCTTCGTACCTGCCACACGATATACACATGCAAAAAAGGTCATTGGCACAGTAAGCTCTCAGTTAATAACTGTGGAAGTGCTCATAAGAACACTAAGCTGAGAAGCAGGCTCTGTCCCAGTGGGACGTAATGCCAGAAAAGAAGAAGATAACTATCATGAATATTGAATCGACAAACATTCTGGTTTAAATTCAACAAAAATATGAGTTAACCCTGATGAGCATGAGCATGAGTATGATTGACCGCCCGCAGTTGCTGCTCCGTTATTGCCAGAACAGCTGTACTTACACAGGGAACCAACAGACGCTACTCAGGATCAGTAGCATCCTCAATGTGTAAGTACTGGTGCTCTCATTATTATAACAAACAATACCGGCGCCGGCTGCGTCCGATTGCAGGTCAATTTGGGAATGGGAGGGAAATGTTGACGTGTTACTTGTTCTATGGAAGCCGAGGAGTCCTCTGCACTTCCACAAGAAAACACTGGGAGTTTGGATATGGGAAAGGATTCGTTTTGGTAAACGATTAAGATATAATTTTAAATGAATACGTCAACATATACACGGATAATCGATACCGATAGTGCGGTTACTACGCGATCCAGACACGATCCGAATTCCGTCGCTTGCCCACAAAGGAGCATGTAACAGATTCAACGGATCAAACACTTCTCAAAATATGTGTTAACCCTGATATGACGAAAAAGTATGTCAAGTTTTGCCTTTTTATTGATCGTACAAACTTTTTGTTTTGCGTGTGTTACATACACAAAGGGTTCATTCACAAATTTCTTAACCCCAAAAATGGTCATTTCCGGACCCACAAACCCTTTCGAAACGCTTTTTGCATTGTTATTCTACAAATTTTATAAGAGCTGTAACATTTTTAGGGTGCCCACCCACATGAATGGCGTTATGGAGTTTGTGAATGGGCCCCAAGTGCAATTTAATCCAGAAAAGGTTGTGTTCAGGCCAGCAGCAAGTAACCGGGGCAGGGATGCGAAATGTACTGTAGCAAGCATTTACAAACTCGACATTCACATGTTTCTACACGACCATCAACATCTAAAGCAAACCACGACCGTTCAAAACTTAAAAAATGTCGCGGCTCTTCAAAACTGTAATCTTCTTCTTCCCAACAAGTAGTATATATTTCTTCCCAACGTTTATTCAAACCCGTATGCGAAAAGACTCGAGCACAGTGGTAACACGATTTTTCCGGTTTTCAGGGTTTTGAATTTTTGCTCGGTAAAGGCGGTATAAAATTGAACTTGTTTCTATATATCGCCACAGAATGATTGTGCTCTTGCTGTTAGTACTAATAGATTTCAATCAGTTGACAACACAAGCGAAATATTAACGATTGAATTATTTAAGATTTTTTTCCCATCATTCACCTCAGGATGGTTACCCGAAAACGATCACAGTGGAGAGACAAAAACAGTCAAGCAGTGTGTGAACCGTTGGCAGCGCAACGCCTGATGGTATTGATGCTGACAGGCAGAATCAATGAACTGTGGTAAATTGTGGTCACAGTTGCCAAGCCTGCACCGGGGTACTTCATCCAAGCACCACACCAGTGGACACAGCATTCCTCATGCTGCCGGCCACAAACACGCAATATTTACCACACTAGCAACACTGTATACTTATCAGATAATCATTCCAATCATTCATCGTTCGTGAAATGAAACTAACTTTAAATTTAACATAATTAAAACACAAAGTAATCAACTTACCCATCGATCATTCCAGATCGTCAATATAAGCTACAGCATTGTTATTGTTTATCATTTGCATCCTTTGACAGTTCCAGAAGTATCTGCAGTAGCCTTTATTGTATAACAGTTAAGCCACAATACATTACTGTATGCAACAATAGGCTACACGGAGAAATATTTTTACCTAATTTTTGAGTTAACTTTACCCAAAATTAAGTATATCGATTATAGTTTCAACCCAAAATCTCTCGGTTTTCTCTTTCTCCCACATGAATGTTGTCAAAAATAGAGAGAGCTGCATCTACCCAAATTTGGGTAAATGCAACTTTTCTTATGTTTGGGTCGAAAGAACTCAGTTTTGCGTTAAATCAACTCAAAATTGAGTATATTTTTCTAATGGAATTAAAGCCAAACTACCTAGTGGGGACCTTGGAAATTTAGCAATTTTGGCTTATTGGGCTCAACTACGGAATTTTTTTTTTTTTAAGTGACCCTCCGCTCTCCCCCACACTAAAAGGCTCAAGATTGAGCCCCCTGGTAGTGGACACTCAATTCTCAGCAATGGCAACACAACAATCAAATTGAACACATTAATTTAGTATTAATTGCTGAGAATAATATAAATTAACTTTAATCAAATGAGAGATTGAAACTACAAAAGAAAACAAAAAGGTGCTTCTAGTGGATGGAGTATCCTTTTAAAGAAGCACAATTAATCATTGAATACCAAATATATTTACGTAATATTAAGAAATATTATTTAATAATTTAGTACATAATTTAAGTAGTTTGTTGGTGGTTAGCATACATATTGAATAAAAAAAGAAAAATACGATTAAATAAGTAATTCAGAAATTTGAGATTTAAGGAAACGTTTAATGCAAAATTTAAATGATAATCGATTGGTTATTGATTGGATATCTCTTGGTAGATTATTGAATTTGGTTGGACCTATGAAAGTGAACCTTTTCTGCCCAAAGTTTGTATTTACACGAGATCGCGAGAGATTATGCCTTTGCCTTGTGTTGTGCAGCCGTGGTGGAACATAAATATTTAAGTTATTCATACTGGATGGGTTGTGCAGAACATTATGAATTAAAAGTAGAGTTTGTTCATCACACATTCCTTGTATTGGCAATATCCTGTGTGGGAAATGAGTGTACAGCTGAAGTGATGAAAACCGAAATGGAAGATTATAAATTATTTTTAAGCATCTATTTTGTAATGTTTGCAATTTTTTAAGCTTTGATTTGCAAGCTCTACCCCAAGCTACAATTAAATAATTTAAGTGGGAATGAATGTGAGCAAAGTAAAACATGAGCAGAACTTTTCGAGGGAGAAACTGGCTAACTCGTTTTAAGATTCCACACATAGATGAAACTTTTCAAGCTGTTTTGTTGATATGATGTTTCCAAGATAATGTACAGTCTAGATAGATTCCTAAGTACCGTAATCCGGGGTAACATTGATCAGCGGGGTAACATTGATCGGAATGACTCATCTTGTTAAAAGTTCAAATAAAGATTTATTGATGAAACATTTTCGAATCATGAATGGTTTCTCTCTTTCTTATATTCATAAGCTAATGAAAATTGAGGTTTGTGTCAAAATTGCGTTTACTTCATGCGTAAATTTGTCAACTTTTTGAAACAATGATTTCTATCATTTTCACTGACACTACCTAAAACTCATGTCTCACATGAGTTCTGCAGACGATATGATCAAGAAAAATGCCGTTACTACTAAATATGGCATCGCCGAAAACGATTCCGTTGTCAAATCTTTTATAAGTTTATTCAATTAGGCAACATTAACTAATTACAATTAAGAATGTAAAATTTCCTTAGGAAATTGCTTACTTTTAGGCGTATTCCGCGGTTCAAGGTGTTTTTAATTTTGAAATAACTCAAAAAGTAAATGACTTGTAAGAGTTTGGTCTTCATATTCGGTTTCAGGGGCCATGATTTTAGTAAGTAACGACATTTCCAATATTACCGAACGTTGTTTACTTGGATGATCAATGTTACCCCATATCAGCTGAATCAAAAAATCACTTAAAACATTTATTTAAACATGTTTAAATCCTTTGAAAAACAAAATAAAGTATATAGTTGGGAGCGGTGGGTGCCAGTACTTGTTTTAAAAATATAAAACTTGTAACATTTGTATTGTGAAATGAAAAAATTAAGAAAAACTCAAAAAAATGATCAATGTTACCTCGGATTACGGTATTTAAATGTGTCAACTCTTTCTATTACCTCAGTACCCATTACTAAATCTGGAAGATTTGGATGTTTTTTCCCCCGGGAACGAAAAATCATGTATTTAGTTTTTAGCAAATTGAGTGATAGGAGATTATCGCGAAAATAGGACTGAAGTATGCTCAGGTCCTCGTGCATATTAGCAACAATTAAATTTGGATCAACATTTGAATAAAATAAGGCCGTATCATCAGCAAATAATCGCGGGACGCCGGTAAAATCAAGTTTACTTATATCATTAATATAAATGAGAAAAAGTAAAGGGCCTATATTGCTCCCTTGAGGAACACCAACACAAATTTCTCGATTCGAACTTATTTCTCCGTTATATGAAACTAGTTGACTTCTGTTATCCAAATAGCTACGTATTACATCATTCGCTACACCTCTTATTCCGTAATGATCTAATTTGCGCAGTAGAATGCTGTGGTTAAGAGTGTTGAAGGCCTTCTTAAGATCTAAAAACAATGCGCCTACATATCTCTTTGATTCTGTTTCCTCTAGTATTTTGTCCACAAGTTCAGTTATAGCAACAGTAGTACTACTCCCCGCACGAAACCCGAACTGCATGCTGTAAAGCACACTGTGTTAATCTAGGAAACGTACCATGCGAATAATTAACAATTTTTCAAAAAAAAATTCATTTGTACATAGGTCCTTTAGTAATGTTCAGCGAGCATTGCATTGTACCAGTCATCTTCATTCTGTTTCGGACTGCCGTTCAGTACGGACGTGGTTTTCCGATTTGGTCGTTCCGAAATTAATATTTCTCGTGTGCGAAGTGCACCTTCTGTTCCCTCTGCGATTTTCCGTTCCCACGACTGCTCTCCGGCGCTAGCATACCTGCTAGCCAGGAAGCCTCCCTGCAGCAAGTAGCAGCAGAGCAACCGCGGCCCATAGCGATGGGTCGCAACCGAAAACAGCCCGGATAACCAGAAGTCCCATGAAAGTTCACGTTATAACTCGTTAATTCATTCAAATTACATCAAACCCGCAAAACACGATGGATAAAATCGTCAGATTGATGAGTTTCCTGGCATTAAACGCATTTTTCCTGAGTTTATTTGTACATTTTGTTTCGTCCCGTACACTCTTACAAAGTAAGTCGAATCAATCCGTAGCAGCTGTCAAATCAACATATGTTATCATACGTTGAGTCGCATAAGAACACTGCATACTTCGGAAGAAAATTTATACACTTGCATTGTATGCTATTATTCATCACATAATATATGCACGTATATCGCCTCCACTTTTATACGTGAAAGACCATTTCGCGACATCTTATAAGTGAAATTTTGCACATACAAAGCCTCCAGGTGATTTCGTTATACGTACATTTTGGTTGTCTGGAAGAAGGCGGATCCCACCTCGATCCCTGCCCCGCTGGCCGACAACAGGCAGACAAGCGCGCCGAACGAGGATGCCAACCCGGTGGCGTACAGCAGGTTGCTGGCAAACAACCAGTTTGCCTCCCTGCCAGTGGACCAAGCCCCCCAGACGCGAAGGTTCCCCCCTGTTCCCCGCGTCGAAGGACATCGCGGCGCTGCGGTTCGAACTAGCGACCAACAACATCAGGCCGATGTTCAAGCTGTGCCACAACCGGCACCAAAATCATGTGCGCTTCTGGCGCCGACTACGACAAGGACGGCAAGCTACTGAAGGCAAAGGGGGTGGAATTTTACACCCACGATGCCCCCGGTAGCAAGCCGATGAAGGTTCTCGTCTGAGGGCTGCCGGAATACACCCCGGAGGCCATCGTTGACGAGATGAAGGCGGCTGGACTGAAGCCGACGAATGTGTTCCCCATCCGGCGAGCACAAGGAGGAAGGCATCGGGACCAGCTCTACCTGGCCCACCTGAAGAAGGGGTCCACCACCATGGCGGGCCTGACGAGAGTGAGAGCGCTCTTCAACATAATCGTTGAATGGGAGCACTACCACCCGAAGAAGAGAGACGTAACGCAGTGTGGCAACTGCCTCGCGATCGGTCACGGGACGAGAAACTGTCACATGAAGCCCCGCCGTGGCAAATGTGCCGGCGCGCACGGCACGACAACATGCCAACTTATGAAGGACACCGAACTGAAGTGTGCCAACTGCGGTGTCAACCACGAGGGCAGCAGCCGCAATTGACCCAAATGAGCGGAGTTCCCGGCAATCCACCAGCAAGCATCCGCCAAGAAGCTGGGACGGCAACGCCAGCGGCATCCACCCCCACCGCAGACTGAGGAGCTCTTTCCGACTCCCCGCTACCAGGTGCCCAATCTACCACCGCTTCCACCAACCCACTGGCAGGCATCCCGCCAGCCGGCCCCCTCCGTTCAGCATCACCTCGATGCCGCCGCCGCCGCTCCACCGGTGCAGAATGCGACCCATTGCTCCCGGCACTCCTCACTCCGACGACGGCTCGCTGTACACACCGGAGCAAATGTTGGAGTACATCAGGGACTTGTTCCAACGGCTGCGCGCCTGCCGTTCCAAGTCGGAACAAATCAAGACCAGGAAGGCATCGATATTGCCGTGATCACGAAGACGCACCTGAAGCCTGAAGTTAACGTCTTCATCCCCGACTTCCGGCTTGTGCGGCTTGAGGAGGCGTTGCGATTGCTCTGCGGAGGAACGTAAACTGCACCCTGCTGCCGAGCTTCCAGCTACAAGTCATCGAGGCCGTTGGTGTTCTGGTGGAAACCTCCATCGGCCCAATCAAGATCATCGCAGCGTACTGCCCGAAGCAAGCTACCATCAACGACGGAACTTCAGCGGCCCTAAAGCAAAACCTCACCAAGCTGACACGGCGGCATGGGCAGTTCATCCTGGCTGGCGACCTGAACGCAAGGCACGAGACATAGGGAAACCCCCAGCGAAACAGGAATGGGCCTCATCCTGCAACAGGACCTGGAGGAAGACCACTACACCATCCTGAGCCCGGATTCACCAACCCGCCTGAGTCGGTCCGGGGCCCACTCAACCATCGATGTCTTTCTGACCAACATGAACGGCAACATCTCATAACCGGTCGTTAACCAGGATCTCAGCTCGGACCACTACCCAGTGGTGGCAGATCACATAATAGCGCTCTGAGGCTAAAACGATCAATAAACCTTCTGCCAGGTGATTTAACCGGTCACCTAAGCATACTAAACGAATTTTCTATAAATCCAATTATAGAAAAATGCAGTGACTGGATGGAAATGGTTGTGAATTATGACATATCATATACGGTGTTCATTCCTTCTCGCCAAGAGTGGCAAGTAGGTGGACCGAGTATTCCTCCAGGCTCAATCAAATTCTACACTGATGGATCGAGAATGAACAATCGTTCTGGATCTGGATTGCACGGACCAAGAACCAAAATCTCTGTCCCTCTCGGACAGTGGCCTACAGTTTTTCAGGCTGAAGTGTATGCTATCATTGAATGTGTGCAGCTCAGCATAAAGAGGAATTACAGAAATGCCACAATCTGTATTTTCTCCGACAGCCAAGCAGCTCTTCATGCTCTGAAAGCTTACACTTTTAACTCATCAAATCAGTTTCCAATGCGAATCAATCTAAAAGATTCGTCACAATTAATTCGAAACAAACACAAAAACTCATTGGTCTCAACAAAAGGGACCTCAGCACCTACACCGGTCTTATAACTGGACAGTGGACACTGCCCCAGCAGATACCATTTACAAAAGATCGGAGCCATTCAAAACCCAAATTGCCGTTTCTGTAGTGAAACGTGCGAAACCTCACAACACCTTCTCTGCTCCTGCAGTGCACATATACAACGAAAAATCCAAAATATTTGGCAAGCCCTTTTTGGAGCCGGCCGATATTTGGAACGCATCTCCCAGGGAAGTGGTCGGCTTTATCAGGCTGATCGTACCAGATTGGGGGATTCACAATGCTGCAGCTTAGGACTTCTGCCCATCAATGGCAGATGGCTAAAAGTTCAGTCACCGCGCAAAGTATTCCGGTGGCGTTCCCGCCACTGAGGGTCTTTGTAAAAGCAAAAGGGTATATCACAATAGTTCTAAAAAAAATGGACGCAGTGGTCTCACACCCGACAGAAGGAGAGTGGTGGCAGAAGTTGGTTCCCTGGTCAACCGGCATCGGGTCACCCGGCGCAATTACCACCGTGTAGACTGGGGCCAATCCCAGCGGTGTGTCGACGCCAACATACGAGGCTCCTCTGGCGTCCGTGTATGATATCGACCGGCAGCTGCAGAGCGTCGAAGAGGCCATCTCCGTGGCCCGACAGCAGCATATACCAGCATCTGGATAGGTGAGCAACACCCTTTTTATCGATCGTGTTACCATCGTTTACGGAACATCAAACGCAGGCAGTACCTACGCACTGGTCTGCCTGCGTTAAAAGCGAAGTAAATCACGTATCCAACATGGCCAGAATGATGGACCTTAGGAAAGAAGACTTTTCCAAAAAGATCCGCTCTCTCCCAGATCGTGCTAGGCCATTCTGGAAGATGACCAACTTTCTGAAAACCAAACCCAAACCAATCCCACCCTTGATCCCATTAGACAACACCGACTCTAAGGATCGCTTGATAACCTCTGTGGAAAAGGCTGCTGAGATAGGTCGGCATTTCGTCAGCTCCCACAACCTAGGGCTAGACATTCCTAGCCCACTTGAAGCTGCTGTCTCCGAACACGCAGCTAACCTACACCGATCTCTCAACGACTTCTCGGAGAAGTTGGAGATCACTGCTGACGAATTGCTGGTCAATCTCAAAACATCCAAAAACATGAAGGCCCCAGGTTGCAGCATCATCCTGAACTTGGAGCTCAAGCAATTGAGACTCCAGTTCTACCAACATCTGGCACTGATTTTCAATCAGTGCTTCCGACTTAGCTACTTCCCCTGAAGTCGTCGTGGAAGTCAGCCAAAGTCATCCCCATCAAGAAACCTGGGAAGGATCCTTCCTCCCCGAAAGCTATCGACCCATCAGACTTCTCTCAGGGTTATCGAAGCTTTTTGAAAAAGCGATCAACAGACGGCTGCTTTCAGCAGCCGATCAAAACAATATCTTACTCGAGGAACATTTTCGGTTTCGACGCGGTCATTCAACCGTGCACCAACTGACTCGAATAATGAACATTCTCAAGCGAAACAAGTTCCTCGCCAAATCCTCCGCCATGTCGTTGCTCGATGTTGAAAAAGCTTTCGACAACGTCTGGCATGACGGCCTGGTGTACAAGCTGCACCGATACAATCTTCCCACCTATTTGGTGAAAATCATCAAACATTATCTGTTTGACAGGACAACCAGGGTTTCCCTCAATGGAGTCAACTCAGACCCTTTCAACATCCCCGCAGGTGGGGATTTTTTTTTATATCCGTACGGGTTTGGGCCGAAAGGTCTCAGATTTTCATGAAACTTTTTCCACAGGCAGGGCTCATCAATATATGAATAAAAAAAATTAAAAATTCAGGGTCTCCTATTTTCCCGGAAAACTCAGTTGGAATTTTTTTTTTAGTGGAAAACTTTCAAATATATATTTTTGAGAAGGTAATTTCATAAGCTTTAATCGCTGAAATTTTTGAAATGTAGGGGAACCTGGTCCAATTCGGACCCTGTTCTAATTCGGACCGTCAAGCATTTCTCAATACTGGCGCTATTGTAAAGATCGTGAGTACCGTTTTTCTGCTCACCGTTTGGCTTAGATCTAACACAATGCATTTGACGCCTTTTAGTTATTTCGTTTGCTTTTTATATTAGTTTATTGTTTTGAAGTGCTCAGGAGTACTGTTGGTTGGCGTTATTTCCAAGCTTCTGAAAGCGACAACAATTCTCCAATCTCTCTGTGTTATCGTAAAATCGGGTGTAATTGATCAGAAGGGTGAAATTGATCATCGTATCACACGATTTATTTATTCGTAATGGAGCACAAATGTCAATGTAAGCTGCAGTAAATGAACGTTATTTGTGGTAACTATTGTCGAATTGTGTGTGTTGTGAAGTTTTTTACGTTAAAGAATGTTTATTACTATGAAAATAATGTATAATTTCAAAATCATGCACGGTGCAGTATTGACAAACACCTATAAACTTCTATTTCTAAGCAAGAATTCTAACATGGTATAATCCTGAAAGTTTGAGAGGATGCTTGAGATATATCCCCAAACCAGATTTCATCACCAAAACTCGTACCAACTAGCTCATACTTATGGTTGAAATAATTAAATTTCTGTTAGATATCATTGAATTCCTTATAAAATTGCATACATTTAGGCGTTTTCCGCGTAATTCTTGAAATTTAACTATTAATTATTTATATAAATGTTGCATTGTTAAGAATTTGACAAGCATATTCGGATTCAGGGAGCTCAAATTTATCATGTAGAGTTGTTTTGAAAACTTACAATAGAGGGATTCCACGGAGGCATGCAAGTCGATTCTGATCGACCATTTCAAAAATATCTGAAACTTTGCACAGTTTTTCAGTTCCATCTAAATCGTCATTTTCCGATATCAAATCTTCAAGTTGAGTCACGACTAACTTTTCAAAAGGGTGTATGTGAAAATGGTTCAAAAATATTCAAAAACCTGCACAGCAAAAACGGTTCGTTCGATTGTTAGACAACTAAAAAAACAAAGTTAGACAACTAAATAAAGATTCCAAAAAAAATACACACAGTTAAAAAAAATGTTTTTTTTTGCATTAAAAAACATCATTTTTGTCACAAAAACTCAAATATCTCAAACCCTATGGGAATACCAACGTAATTTTTTGAGGGAAAACGGTCCATTATATTAGCTATCTACCATAAAAATTTGGTGATGGTAAGCCAATAAACAAAAAAGTTATGACATTTCAAATATTTCACAAATTTGACAATTAGTGAAATTTTTTTTTTTTTTTCATTGTTAATTTTTTTTAGGACCGCAGTTTGTCGCTGAATTTTTTGTTAAGGGTACCACATGAGGTTAACAAGTTGTTTTCATGATATTTTATTTAATTATTCATAACTATTATAGCATCTATTAGAAAGTTAGACGCGATCCAGTGTTTGTGATCTAAAGTCTGGATAGTGTCATATTTTTCATTGTACGTAACTGAAGAAAAATTCTCTCATAGTGTTGAAACCTTTTGATAAAAGAAACCTATAAGAAATCTAATATTGAAGACAAAAACTACAAAAAAAGTTTTCTATACAGGTATACGACTAGTTTACCAGCAAAAAGTTTACCTCGTAGAGATCAAGGCGGGTCTATACCCAGGTGATCTAGTATACGTAAAGCAGGTCGGTTTTCTCGGCGCTGGTTTTCTCCACAAAGTTAAAATCTGATAACAACTGGGTATAGACCCGCCTTGGTAGAGAATAGACTTTGTTAATCATATTAGAAAGAAAGCGAGTAACTTCAACAACATCAAAAACATGATAGGTACATACCATGAACATACTCACGAAAAAGCTAAAAATATACTACCACTATGGTTATAAAAGATTTAATTGTAAAATTTTTCTTCAGTCAAGCAAACGACACCAAACTAGTCAGTAAAAACTTAAAAGTGATTTTGTTTATTAAAATCTAACGAGCAACATGAGTAGTCGCTTTCTCAACTGTTGCAGGCCGTTTGCAGAAAAAAAGTGTTCGAAAGAGCTACGAAATCTCACCGAAAGCACCATAGATAAACTGAAAGCGGCTGGTTATGCTCCAATGTCTACATTGAATACAAATTTACGCATTTGTACGTCCTGCCGTTTAAACGTTGACAAACGGGCAATCTGTACATCATCGGTGGATCAGGTTGCAGGAAGTTCGAAAACAACAACAACTGAGGAATTACTAGATGCACCGACAACAACTGAGGAGTTACCAGAAGTACCAAGTGCAGATAGTCTTGCCACGGTACCATCAGCGACATCTGTTTCAACAAATCAATCAGAAGATGAGTGCATCCAGAAGGTCAACATCGAACGCTTCAACGAAGGGATAGCTGGAATAAAAGTGACTCCGATTAAATCCCGAGAAAAAATACCGTGAAATCAACGAAGCTGTACGAAGAAACCTCTTCAAATTAGGACCTGAGGATGTGGAAAATACAGACTACGATGAGGTAATTATGAATATGAAGGAAAGGTTCTCGAATCTAGCCACGACAAGGAAAGAAAAATTATTGATTTTGTCGATGCTGCCAAGCTCGTGGTCTATTCAAGACGCCATTGATGAGTTCAAAACCAATAGAAATACAGCAAAAGAGGCAAAACAATTCAAAAATAACTGTCTTGCAACCAAAAATGCTAGGTCGAGTACTTCATTAACAGATGAGACAAAAGAAAAAATAATTCAATATTTTGAAGACGATGAAGTAAGTAGAGCTATGCCTGGCCAAAAAGATTATGTATCTGTAAAAAAAGATGGAAAGCGTCAAGCAATCCAAAAACGATTAATGATGACTACTTTGAAAGAAGCGTATACACGCTTCAAGGAAATTAACGAAAATATTAAGGTAGGTTTTTCCTCATTTGCAAGCCTTCGTCCAAGGCAATGCAAGCTTCTATCCAATTCAGGAACACATAATGTTTGTGTGTGCACAACACACGAAAATATTAACCTAATCTTACATAGTTTGAAAAGAATCAATTTATCAAAGGATATTAAAATGTTAACTGGTAGTCTTTTGTGTGAAAATACAACATCAAATTGCTATCTACGATCTTGTTCGGATTGTCCAGATTCTTCATCATTGGAAAATACTTTATTCGCTGAGTTTGAAGAAAATTATATTGATCAGTTATCATTTGAGCAATGGGTGACCACGGATAGGTGTGACCTAGAAACTATTGTAAAACCTGTAGATGAGTTTGTGTCATTTTTTTCCTTAAATTAGAAAGTTTAATTCCTCACGACTTTATTAAAACAGAGCAATCCCGCTTTTTAAAAAATACGAAAAATACATTACAAGATGGTGAATTTTTAGTCCTTTGTGATTTTTCTGAAAACTATAGCTTTGTATTGCAAGATGAAGTGCAGTCCCATCACTGGAACGTACAACAAGCTACAATTCATCCATTCGTTATTTATTTCAATGGAAGTACGCAAATTGAACATTTTAGTTTTATTGTAATTTCCGAAGATTTAAGACACGACTCAGTATCTGTAAATTTGTTCATTGCCAAAATGATTAACTTTTCACGCGTTGATAAGGATAAAGAAATCAGAAAGATATATTTCATGTCTGATGGAGCAGCATCGCAGTACAAAAACCGTAAGAATTTTTCGAGCCTATGTCAATTTAAATCAAAGTACGGAATTGATGCAGAATGGCATTTCTTTGCTACGTCACATGGCAAAGGTCCTTGTGATGCTATTGGAGGAACCATAAAGCGCATGGCCACAAAAGCAAGTTTAGCCAAAGAACGTGAGCATCCAATTAAAACTGCAAAAGAACTATTTGATTGGGCGAATCGCAGAAAAGAAGAAGATTTAACAAAATTATCATTTTGTTTTACTACTACTGAAGAGTACGAATTAACGGCATCAGAGCTCAGCGAGCAATATAATAACGCGAAAACGATCCAAGGAACCCAAAAGTTTCACTGTTTCATTCCATTGTCAGAAAATAAAATTAAAGCAAAACTATACTCGAACTGTACTGATAATGATGCAAAAGTGTTCGATATTGTAAAAAATTGAATAACAATAAATAAATAAATAAGTATTAATAAAATGTTTTCATGATCTCATAACGCATACCCAAATCCAAAACTTTTAAAGTTTATATACAACATTTAGAAACTCATCGATCATACTATAAAAAAAATATCCTGGTAAAAAAAAATTATTTTCGTGTAATCTGTTAATTCATTTTAATTTATACATATATACATATACATAAAATATTTATACATATACATAATATTTATACATATAATATACATAATACTAATGAATACATGAAAACGACTTGTTTAATTCACGCAAGGCCCTTAACAATAAAATCAGCAACAAACTGCGGTTCCCGTAAAAATTTACACCGAAAAAAAAAATTTTTTTTCTACTAAATGTGAAAATTGTGACATTTTTTAAATTTTTATGGTAGATAGCTAATATAATGGACCGTTTTCCCTCAAAAAATTACGTAGGTATTCCTATAGGGTTTTGAGATATTTGAGTTTTTGTTTCAAAAAATTATGTTTTTTAATGCAAATTTTTTTTTACTGTGTGTATTTTTTTTGGAATCTTTATTTAGTTGTCTAACTTTGTTTCTTTAGTTGTCTAACAATCGAACGAACCGTTTTTTGCTGTGCAGCTTTTTGAATATTTTTGAACCATTTTCACATACACCCTTTTGAAAAGTTAGTCGTGACTCAACTTGAAGATTTGATATCGGAAAATGACGATTTAGATGGAACTGAAAAACTGTGCAAAGTTTCAGCTCAATAGAAAAAAATGAAATAAAAAATTTACCAAATTTTGGTGCTGTTGCTTGGAATCACTCAATAATGGCATTGGCAAGTGATCAATTTCACCCCGAAACGAGATCCTCTGATTTTTTATTTAAGAGATATTTGTTAACACTAAAATGACATTTGTTAGAAAATGTTGGTACATAAGTCGATGAGGCTTACCTTAGTACTTGTTTTCCTACATTTAGTTGTTTGGCATTGTTAACATTATAGAATACAGACTAGGAAAACCGTGATAAATGATCAATTTCACCCGAAATTACGGTTTTTATAATCGAAACTTCCTAGCCTAAGCTTTCATCTGACCATATGGTTTTGATATGTCCATGCACCGTTTGTGCTCAACTATTTTTAAAATCTCCAAATGTATGTTGGTCCAATCCGGACCTTTTGACATGGTTCAATACGGATCTCTTTATTTTCAACGTGTACTCAGTCTATTCTAAGAGCTCCACCCCGTAAAAATCTTCCCGACTTTGTCGAAAATCACAGCAGTTTTAATATTGATTAATGATGCCTTTGTGTTGCCGGTCAAGAAAATGGCTTGGAGAAAATCTAAGAAATACGGTAGATCACCAAAAACTAAAGGAATCAATAAATCAGCTACTTGAAAAGCATCTTCATCAATACCACTGACAAGCTTTATCCAAAATAGTTTTGCAATACGCTATAAAAACCGTTTTATTAGTGCTAAGAACAATTCAGTCAACTATCCCTTATCCGATTTGCTGGTTTTGTTCACAAGCTCGAAATAAAGCGCAGTCCCTTCAATATAGTGTACTTTAATCCATAAACATAATTTGATACTTCTCAAACTTGATTTTTTGAGTCTGCTTGTTGTCTGTTTCAGTTTCCCATACAAGTTCACTTTTTCAACCCGATATTTCATAGCAAAGAGCAAAATTTTGGAAATGTGTGGAAAATTTTACAATATTCAACTTTAAAATGACTTTTTTGAATGTATTTTGTCAAAAATATAAAAATGCTCTAAAATTTGAAAACATGTGCACTTTATCTCGATAGCTCCCATACACGATATTCCGTTCAAAATCGAGTGTGGAAGAGTTTACTGTACCCAATTTTGTACAAGTTTCTGATATATTTTATAATGAACTTCATATTTCACTTGAGCTTGTTCTGACTCGAATTAGTTTGAAATTTCTCACACATTGAGTTTATTTTTTATGCTTGCGCATACAGAAAAAGTTCAATAAGCTCTGATACCAATCAATTCTGAGTTACATTTTGTTACTAACAGTGCAAATAACGATAAAATATAGGGTGGCCCGAATTAGAACATGAGGGGTCCAAATTGGAACAGAATTGATCCAATTCGGACCTTTTGGAAAAGTTGGTTCAAACATGTCTACCCATGTCCTGGTAGAAGCTATCACAAAACTCTCTGAGAGAAAAATGTGCGCGCTGAATCGCGCTTTCACGGAAACATAAAACTTTTTATGCCGTTCATCGTGCTGATAAGATATGGCCAAAAAACTGTTACTAGGTCCGAATTGGACCATGTTCCCCTACTTTTTTTTTCGTTTTTGAGTTATGGCCAATTTTGTGGAAAATTACCATATAAGCCTTTTCTTCGAAAACCCATATTTCAATCGAAGCATCGGAAAAAACAAAGATTTTTTATCAAAGCAATTGCAAATTTTCTAAAACATCTGAAAAAAAAAGATATGGGATTGGTTTTAATGAAGTATAAGTCGGAATGGATGATATTTTTCATGAAAAATTAAACCGCTAAGAAAAACTGAAAAAACTGTTTCTGCCTCAATTTTTCATTACACTGAAAAGGGATAAATAAGATTATCATTATTTTATTTTTTATTTTATTTATTCAATGATTCAGTATATAACTTACATTTTTATTTTAATACTATCTATTTTTTCAACCGGGAAGATTGTCTTTAATTGCTAACACCAGAAGATTTTCGTTTCTTTGTATTATTAAGAACAAAGCATGCTGTATTTTCTTGGTTTTCATGAGCATCTGAGAATTCACTAGCAAAAACGCTTCGTTCGTCTTTTGGTATAAATGAATGATATTTTTTTGTTCCAGGAATTGGAACAAGGTTAGAAAATCTTTCCTGAAGAAATTTTTCAGCCTCTGAATAGTCATTTTCAGTTGCATAGATAAATTCCCAATCTTTTTTTAATTGGTCTTTCACCTTTTGCTGACTTTCTAATACTAGCATCTCTAGCCATTCGCTTAATGTTGCCACCGATACCATCACGAGGACCTTTTCCATGTGAGGTTGGGAAAAAGTGCCATTCTGCTTTAATTTTAAAATCACTTTCATGGTTGCATACATTTTTGAAATTTGAAATTTTTTTCAAAATTTTCTTACGAAATGGAGCATAGTTTTTCCGGATTTTCTTTACGAATTTTCTCAACGGTGAAAAATTTTATGGAAAACTTTTTTCAGGTAATATTTTTTTTTTATTCCTGAGAAAATTTACTTCATTTTCATAAAAAAAACATTGTTTCTACGATGCTTCGTTCTTGAGTTACGATTTTTCAAACTACTTATTTCGAAAAATCGTAACTCAAACAAAAAAAATCCAGAAATTCAGTTTTCCGGGAAAATAAGTGATCCTGAATTTTTCTCAATATTTTTAATTTATATATTGATGAGCCCGCCTGTGGAAAAAGTTTCATGAAAATCTGAGACCCTTCGGCCCACTTTGCATGGAAATAAAAAAAATCCAGGTGTTCCACAGGGTAGTATTTTAGGTCCCCTATTATACAACCTGTTCACCTCGGACATGCCTCAGCTCCCTGAAGGCGGCTCTCTATCGCTGTTCGCTGACGACACCTCAATCGTCTACAGTGGCAGATTCACGAGAGCGTTACTATCTCAACTGCTTGGGCACGTCAGGAGTTAATCATCAATAGTGACTTGCTTTTCCTGAGCAGCCTAGATAGCCGCGTAGTGTCGGTAGCGATTGTTTCGTTTGGCCAAGAATTAACACTACAGGCAGGCCTGTTCCGGTGGTAAAAGTCCACCTCACAGGTGACCCCTAATTTATCGTGTGATGCGTACCGTGCCTAGGAACGAATGGTTAGGGGGCCCAGATAGCCGTAGCGGTAAACGCGCAGCTATTCAGCATGACCAAGCTGAGGGTCGTGGGTTCGAATCCCACCGGTCGAGGATCTTTTCGGGCTGGAAATTTTCTCGACTTCCCAGGGCATAGAGTGTCTTCGTACCTGCCACACGATATACAGATGCAAAAATGGTCATTGGCACAGTAAGCTCTCAGTTAATAACTGTGGAAGTGCTCATAAGAACACTAAGCTGAGAAGCAGGCTCTGTCCCAGTAGGGACGTAACGCCAGAAAGAAGAAGAAGGGGGTCTAAATAAAACCTAACCGCTAACGGAGCCTGTGGGGTACCAGGGCGCCCTCCACAGTATTAAGCCTTTCCTGTGCTACCCGGAGCAATGGTGCAGGTGACCTTGTGTTTCTCCGAGATAATCGGCTGCCCTTCTTCAGTCTCTATCCTGAGGCTTAATAAGGGTGGGATTATGAATATGTTGACATTTACTTTAAATTATCACCTATATGGATTCGCATCATGCGTTTTACTCAGTGTATTCTGTGCTCTTCCGCCTTTGACGACTTTTTATAGATACCGATCTGGTTTTTTTTTTTCGTTGCTGGTCTTTTTCTTGCTGAGATTGCAAAAAGCTTAATCCTGCTTAGTTTGGGTGGTGGCTATGGTTAGGATAGCTCAGATCAATCTTCAGCATAAAAGAACAGCAACTATCAATCTTTGCAGACTCATGCAAAATGGTACAGCCCAAGTGGTGCTAGTTCAAGAACCTTACTTTCGTAAGGGAAACTTCTATTTAGGTAACCCTGTGGACCCAGTTTTCGCTGGTTTCAGTAAAAATGAAATAGCGAACTCGCGTGCCGTGCATGCGTGCTCGTTAATAAAGCAATCGTTGCTACACTCATTTCTGAGTTAACTACCAGAGATGTATGTGCTGTCACAATCGATGTTTTTGTTGGTGACCTCAATAGGAAATACGTCTATTGTTCGGTATACTTACCACATGATGAACCATCCCCAACGGATGATTTCAAACGAGTTGTCGTACACTGCGTAACAAAAGGCCTTCCGCTGATTGTGGGCAGTGATGCAAATGCTCATCACATCATCTGGGGCAGCTCAGATATCAATTTGAGAGGTTCTAGTCTGATGGAATACTTAAGTAGTACAGATCTTGGATTACTTAACATAGGCAATCGCCCAACCTTCATGGTTTCTAATAGAGAAGAAGTGTTAGACATAACACTCTGCTCGAATAGAATCAGTCACGAGTTGACGAATTGGCATGTATCAGATGAGGAATCATTATCTGATCATCGCTTCATTTTCTTTGAACATTCAAATGTAACTGCGCAGACTTTGCGTTTAAGGAATCCCCGGTTAACAAACTGGAAACTCTACACTGAATTGATTGCGACCAAATTTCATGGATATTCTGCGTCCATTGAAAATCCAAGTGATCTGGATGATGCCGTTGATACTACAACATCCTACATTACGGAAGCTTTTGAAGAAGCTGTCCTCTGCGGTCTGTGAAGACTACAAGAGGGACCCCATGGTGGTATTCCGATCTGACTGGGCTCAGGAAACAGTGTAGAAGGAGTTGGAATAGACGCCGTTCAGCTGGATCAGAGTCGTTCAAGTTGGCTCGCAAGGCTTACAAGAAAGCTCTTCGTTCTGCTGAACGATCCGGCTGGAAAAACCTTTGTACAAATGTTTCCAGTTTGAATGAAGTTAGTCGGCTGAACAAAATCCTTGCAAAATCTAAGGATTTCCAAGTGAACGAAATTCACTTACCTAATGGTGACTTCATTTCTTCTGACGAAGAAGGTTTAGAATGTTTATTCAATACACACTTCCCCGGATGTGTGGACTTAACATCTACGGGTGAACCAAATGTCTTTTCATGTAGTTAAGAATCTCTGGCTTCGGCTCGTAACTACTGTATTGATTCAATGGGCACTTAATAGTTTTGCTCCTTTCAAATCTCCAGGAGCAGATGGGATTTATCCTGTTCTGCTCCAAAAGGGATTTGAGTTTATCAAACATGTTTTGAAAAAGCTACTTGTAAGCATTTTTGCTACCGGGTACATTCCCAGATCCTGGGCGTGATATTACTGTATAGTTTATCCCGAAAGAAGGACGTGCGTCGTATGAAGATGCGAAGAGTTTAGACCAATCAGTCTGACCTCTTTTCTTCTGAAATGCCTGGAACGCATTATCGATCACATCCGTGTTTATTTGGCAAACATGCCTCTTCATGTGAATCAACATTCTTACCAATCTGGAAAGTCCACAGTGACTCTTTTACACAAAGTTGTATACAATATCGAGAAAGCATTCGCTCTGGCCACTGTCGAATCAACTATCACATGGCAAATATTCAGCGTGCTGACTCATTTGTGCGTGATAGTTGTGACTCCGATTATGGAACTTCGTATCACCTGATATGTAACTGTCCAGTTTTTGCGCAAATGCGATTCCAATTATTTGGTAAACACTTATTAAGTGAAACTGAATTCAGAAGCCTGAATCTTCAGGACATTCTGTTATTCTTAACCCGCTGTGGTAATGAGCTATAGGCTCTCTTTACGCTCATGCGTTTTGCAGTGCTCTTTTTAGGGCGCTGTTCGAACCCATTGTGGTATGGAGCTACATGCTCTCAATTCGCTCATGCGATCTTCCCTCTTCAAGGGACCCCACTCCTATTTCCTCCCATCTTTCCCTTCCCTTTCCTCTCCCATCGGGTAGATGATGAAATAGGCTCAAATATGGCGATGGCACAAATCTCCCAACTGGCGGGGAACGTGCCTTTGTAGACGGCCTTCTGATACCTGATACCGATCTCGACTCCAGAGAGGCCTGAATGTCTTATTTATCAGATTATTTGAACAGCTGGAAGATCTGTAGCAACGCGGCGAAGACCCAGGTCATCCTCTTCCCCTATTCCAAATCCCCCAGACTTGATACGGCTGAGGATTGTAAAATCAACCTCGGTGGATCAACGGTGGAATGGTCTGATGTAGCCGACTACCTTGGTTCAAGGTTAGACGGCAAGCTTCTCTTCAGACAGCAGGTTGAGAAAAAGGTCACCAAGAGCAACATCTTGCTAAAAGCCCTATATCCACTGATCAACCGGAAGTCAACTCTGTCTTTGAAGAACAAGCTTGCTGTTTACAAACGGGTAATTCTTCCAGTCATTGAATATGGTGTACCAATCTGGGGGAGTTGCGTCAAAACCCACCATCTGAGGATCCATAGGACCCAGATACGTTCCTCCGGATGATCCTCAACAGTCTTCCGAGAATGAGGACAACTGAGGTTCACCATCTGGCCGAGATAAAAAACACTAGAGGAGCGCTTTGATGACTCGATCGATAGATTCAGGGCTCGTTGCCACCAATCTGGCCACCATGTCACAAAACCCAAATGAAAATAAACATGAATTTTATTAAAAAAAAAAAAATGTACCAGTCAGTCTGAAATAAATTGTGAACAAGAACGTATCTCTCTCATAGTAATTATTCCCTACCGGATCGTATCCGCGGGAACAGGTAGCGTCTACGCAATTTGCATTTTGAGCTGGAAATGCTCCAAAGAAAGGCTTTCTCTACCGTCTCCATCGTTATTCATTCACACATCCATCTATCGAGGGCGAAATTGGGCAGTTTCGGTTATTAGAACTTGTCGGACCGTGATCGATGGGTCGATAATGAAATTCTGAGTACTATTCATACGATGAGTGCTTGTTGAATATGCGGTTTCATCTCACACCGGGCTGCTCAGTAGGTAGGTATCTCCCGGCATGTTGTTGATGGGAGCTGGGTAATGAGTCGTACACGGAAGGCTATTCGTTTCAACTCGGCTGAGCTCGCTACCGTTGGAAAACTAATAACCCTTAGGGTCTCTGTATATCAGCACGGGAAATATGGGGAGGGTGGTGGTAAGCCAATCCCACAGTTTTGGGTATGGAAGGGTAATGGCAGTGAACGGAAGCTAAAACTACGCTGCTGGTGCTCCACCCAGTTTAATGCTTTGAAATCCGTGGGCAAAATTTCTGGCTTACCACAGGAACATGTAATCCTTTAATTGGTTTATATTCCCTTTGTCGGCTGCATGGAAAACACCGTTCAACATATTTCTGACATTTTAATTCCTGGCTTTTTTAAATTGGTGCATTTTTTTTGTCATGACTCAACATATCTTTAACCTTTGAGTCAATGATTTTTACACAAATTGTTTTATAGTTCTCAAAAATTAAAGTGATTTCACAAATGTTAAGGTAATCACAAAAAAAAATAAATAATTAAAAAAATAAAGAAATGTTAGTGAAATGGCGGAGAAATAGCTATCTGAAGTTGACCATTTTGTATGGGAAAACGATTTTGGTGTTTTTGATATACCCGATACTGTATAACAAGTCCCAATTAGTTCAACGCATATATTTCAGTTTGGTTTCCACTTAGCCTCACCATTTCAGCTGATCTCAACTCACGCACATTCATCACGTCAAAGGCGAATTGTTTCAATTAATTCAAATTTCCTGATAACACTCGGCAGGAAAACAATTTCCATAATTACAATCTGTCAAGCGATCAGAAATGATATTTTTTTTTGTTCTGAGTTTCACAGAATTGGATTTTTTTTCCTACGTTTGCCACCTTTGCCGCTGCGCTTTCAGATAAATATAATCCATTTACATATTTACCAGACTGATCGAAACATTTCCCAGGTGCCCTGCACCACCCCCGTTTGAAACCGAGTTTGCAAATCGCGTCCAAACGGGCGACAAAAAACGTAACGACACCCAGCACAAGTAAATGAATGAATAAAAAATTAACCATTTTTGCTGACCACAACCATAAATTACAGATATGCGTATGGGTCTCGGGACCACTTTCCACCACTTCCATCGGCCGGTGGACATTTCACGGAAATGGTTGGTTCGTTGGATGCTTTTTTCATGCCCTTTCGTATTCTCGCACTATGGGTTCATTTCCTGTATGGCAGCAACAATGGTACTTCACGCTCAGGAAAATCAAGGAAATTTTGAAAGATGATGACCGTATCCCACACACCTTTAGCAAGTAAATGCAAACCGAAATGAGTACTATACCATTTGATTTCATAAGAGTTTGTAGGGGGAGATCTCGACTTTTGACGATTATCCATTTGAGTCAAGACTATACACCTTGAAGCAATTTGTTCGTACTGGAAATTTGCCATTGTCACAAGTTGCTAGAAGAATAAGCGAAATGCAGAAAAATGTTTCACAACTTCTGAACCTAACAAAAAATTGCGTATGTGCTCTTCTTGAAATCCTTTTGAATTTAATTATTTAAAATTTCCTCCAGATGTTTTTACATAAATTTCCACAAGCCAATCAATCCAAATTTCAGCAAGATCGAAATGGCTCTATAGATATGTGCTGTTTGAAATTTCCGTTTTGGCTTCGAATCATCTTTACCTAAAGGAGTTGCTATTAGAAAAACGCCAGAAAATCTTTTCTAGACTCCACAGAGAATTTTTTTCATTATATTTTTTTCAATATCCTTTGCTCAAAATTATGGAATCCAAAGAGAAATATGTTGAAAAATTACATTCGAATTCTTTAAAACATATTTGTTTAATTTAGATAAATCCTTAAAAACAAAAGAAAATGTCTACAATTAATTACAAATTACCATGATACGTTTGAGATGTATGCAATCCAATTATAACATTTGGAGAACTTCTGGTTAACACTGGTTTACAGTATTATGAATCGCCCACTAATATTGACCAATTCTATCTAAATTGCGTGTGGAAAAAAGTGAATAATAATCGTGACTAGGTGACCCTTAATAGTGTGAGCTCTGTAACTCATTTATTATTTTTCTGAAGGAATTCTTGTAAGTTTCCGAACTTTTTGTAAGAATTTTCGTGGAACTTTTGAAAATTAGACAAATGAAGTCCATAAAGAATTCCTGGATTAAATTTTTGAAAAACTTTCGATAGAATCCTAAAAAAATGCAAGAAGAGAATCACCATTGGATAATGTAACGTAATTCATAGAGTTATTTCTACATAAGTCTTGGAAGAAATGATATAAAAATAGTTACCAATGTAATTTGAGCCCATTTGTATTTTAAACCTTTTGGGCCATTTGAAAAATAATAAAAAATTTAAAAAAACCGGTCTAAACCAAAAGACCAACTTCCTTCGCATGTCATCGAGATATATAGGACTTTTTTACACTGGTTGATGCAGTTGACGGATTTCACGCCAACTCGACACGCGATTGGCAGCTTCCCTTCAGAATTCAATGAAACTTTCTGGATGTCAAAAGTATGTGAAACTAAGATACTTTGCATATTTTGTATTCTCAAAATCGATCTAGACTAACATTTGAAAAGGGTCAAAGTTTTTTTTTTACTTATTTTATAAACCCGTATAACTCAAAAACGGTAAGACCTACAAAAAAAGTGTTGTATGGGGGACTGTCGTGAAATTTCCTGAAGTTTTAGAAAAAAATATTGAAAGAATAAAAAAACATTTTCTACACCGAAAAAACAATGATTCAAAACTTTAAAGTCGATTTAAAAAAAAACGGCCATTTCAGATTTTGAACATCCTTAAGCAAAAAGTTTCGTAATTAAATTTACTAAAAGTCGTCCATACATTGCAAATTGGGCATATTTAAGGGAAAAAAGTTTTTCTAACAACGAATTTTTAAGTCCAAATTTTTTTTTATTTCTTTTTTATTTCGCTTTAAATAGTCTAGTATGCTCATATTTTGAAGTGATGAATGAGTTTTAATCACAAAATAGATTATATTTGTTTTATTGAGAGTAGTTAAAAGAAATAAAACGGAATTATACAGAGTTTTTTTTTTTAATTAAATACAATTGATCTCGCAACCGCTTATGAGAAAATGAACTCCGTCTAACAATCCGATGGGTTTTTAATGGTTAGAAAGATATCACAATAATATTTTATTTCTTATTTGGTCAAAGCCAATCTTAACAGGTCTGGAAAGGGTCAATATTATGCTTATAAAAAAAATCGTGGTTTTTTTTATCATGCATCATTATTTTTATTATTGCTATGTATCCTAAACCGTAGTATCTGCACATGAATATTTACATTATTTTTGGGCTTTACTGAATAAATTGAATATTTTTGGTTCATCCTCTGAATTGGTATACCGTTTGGCTGCAATTTGTGTATCACTAATAGGCATAAAACAATGATATTTTTGGGTACCAGGGACAGTTTTAACCTTATCAAACAATTCCATCAATTCCTCTGACATTTTAACATACTGTTCATTAGATATATAACAGAAATTTAATTTGATGATACATGTATCAGTTTGTTTCACTGCCCAGTCGATAGTTCTCGCGGAGTTGCGATTGTGTTTCCATAGTCTTTTGCAAGACTTGCTCTTTTTGCCATTCGCTTGAGAGTGCCACCAATAGCGTCACAGGGGCCTTTGCCGTGGGATGTGGCAAAAAAGTGCCATTCTGCTTCCAATCCATATATTTTCTTGAAATTACATAAGCTGGCAATTTTTTTTTTATTTTTATAATGAGCTGAAGCTCCATCTGACATAAAAATAACTCTTGAGAAATTTATTTTTTGTTTAACAAAATTTATCAATTTTGAAATAAATAGCTGAACTGCTACTGTATCATGGGTCAACACTTCTGATATTATAATAAAACTAACGTTTTCCAATGGATTATTAATATAACCAAAACGACCGCTATGGGAAGAATAGATAGCGCCACCGTAGTCTTGTGTGTTTGACAGAACAGCAATGCTGTCACAATGTTAAATCCCATATACAGTGGCGCTTTTGTTTTGAAGCGGTGAGCACTTGCAAAAACTATCTTCAATGATCTATTTATTATCTTTTTATGGTAAATCTCGAATGGGTGTATCGTTGCTTGGGAACTATTCCATTGATATCCTTGAGCAGCGTTTTGTATGATAAAACTATAATTTTCAGAAAAGTCGCTAATTACCAGTATTTCACCTTGTTTTAAGGAATTTTATTTGTTTCGTAGAAAAGAAGACTGTTCTTTGCAAATAAAATCATGAGTTTTTAGCTTATCAACTTTCTCCACGAAATACGTAACAAATTCTTCAACAGGCTTTATTATAGTTTCTAAATTACAGCGATCGGTCTTGAGCCATTGCTGAAAAACTACATCTTCTTTGTCGCTTTCCTCTAGAAGCGAGATTAGTTCTCCTGTAATATTTTCTTTGGAATTACACTTTTCACATTCTCGTAAAAAACAAGCAGTCGTTCTTACTAAAACATCGCATAACAGTTTTTCACAAATTTCTGCCTGAGAGACAATACCTAAACTGTTAAGCATTAATTTAACATTTTCGTGGTATGTGCACTGCACACACATACATTGTGAATTCCTGTGCTATCGAGAAGCCTACAATGTTTAGGCCTCAACATAGTAAACAAAGTAAAACCAATTTCTATATTTTGGCATCTTTCATCAAAAATCATCAAAAAAACGCCTCTTTAAGAGACATCATCAATAGACGTTTTTGAACTTGTTCTTTACTACCATTTCGGTACTCAGAAACGAATTCATTGGCTCCTGGCATAGGCCTACTAATATCATTACTATCAAAGAAATCAATAACAACCTGTTTATCTGTTTCACTAATTCCATGCCCACTTCGAGCCCTTGTGGTACATAGAATGCCCTGTTCATTCACAAGTTGTTTCACTTGTCTTACCATGTAAATTGGTGCCTCGAACTCCTCGACAATTTTGTTGATCGACCATGACTTAGGAAGAACCGATAATATTTTCAACTGGTCATTTCTGTCAATACCAGGTGAGTTGAATTTTTCTTTCAACTGATTGATGATTTCCTCGAATGCCTCCACCTTGTCGATGTCCATTGCATCCATGCCTAGTATGTCATGACGTACAGCTTTGGTGATCTCCACTGACTTTTTAATTCGATAGTCCAAGCTCCTCGACGAGATTGGGGATAAATTCAAAGTTTCAATAATACTGTTGAATTTTTCTACGTTGTAGGGGCCTAGTAATTCATCCGCTGATGGGACGGATGGCAAAGATGAACAGAACGGGACTGCTTCTGAAATATACAATAATGTCGAATTAATATATTGATATGGGTTCTATGTAAACAATCATTGTCGTTTAATGTGCTGCAAAGTAAATTTATCTTACCTAGCATTTCATTGGAGGCCTGACCGCTTGTTGGTGGTTGTGGATTTTGATTCACTTCGCCTCCACCCGAACGTCGTTTTTTCTTAGGCGGACTTCTGTGGAGCCTGATCACTAAGCGACATGACTCACAAATATGCATAGTTTCATCAAGCTGATGACTATATCCCATAGCACGTATACGTATACATACATGTGTTCGATCATTGTTGGTGACAAGTTTCGCAACTGGCTACGCCTGCACTTAGGATTGTATATACCGACGCAACATCTCGAAATTTTAATGCGCGATAAATCTTGTTGATCCATCTTTAACTTCTTTCCGGATGCAGGTCAATTTAGGGATGGGAGGGAAATGTTGACGTGTTACTTGCTTTATGGAAGCCGAGGAGTCCACTGCACTTCCACAAGTAGACACTGGGAGGTTGGATATGGGAAATATTTGGGTAAAGGATTCGTTTTGGTAAACGGTAAATATATAATTTGAAATGAATGCGCCTAACCGGATTCGTGATATTACTCGACAAAAGCATTGAACGCCGAACAAGTCTCGCATAACTTGTGATCTCGCCCGACAAGCCATTGGTAACCGAGTATGTAGCTCCTTGTTTCTATGCAAATGAATGGCTCAGGATGGAAACGATCATCACTGGGAGATAGAGGAGGATCTTCTCTTCATGATAGCATTGTTTAATGACGTATAAATCCATTCGTTTGTTCGGTAATAACAAGCTACACACACGGTTACTAATGTGTTTTTGGGCGAGATCACAGGTTATGCAAGAAGTATTCGTCGCTCGCCCCACAGGAGCAAGCAACCAGGTCGAAGGATCAAACACTACTGCTTTATATTCAGTTTTTACGCCAGAAAAAAGAAGAAGAATTCCCGAAGGTAACATCTCAGATGAATACGTGAGGAAACCGTACCCTAAAACTTCCCAGCAAGTCCTTTGCTAGAACGCTTGACACAACAATTTGTGTAAAAGAAAAAAGGAGAAATTTCTTTCAGCATTCTGAACCAAAAAAAATTATTACAGACGGATTATAGAAGAAATACGAGGGATTCCGAGGAACAAATTTTGGGAATTAACCCTGGAAGGCAATACTGCCTTTTGAAATATCAGCTTTCTTAGGAAGTCTGTTAGACTTAGGGTTCTGATTATAAGCCTGAAGTGTACGATTTGACAGATGGCTTTAAATTAATCTAACAAAGTATGTAAAGTTTTTGAATTTTACAATCAAACAAGTCTCAATGTCCATTTTGAGTAGAATTTTCCCCACTGTGCATAGAGTACAGGCTCACTGTTTGCCATCTGAGTGAGGGGTTTATTTTATTTAGCAATTTTTTAAAACAATATGCACCGCCCTTACTACTGGTTAGGCGATTGGGTCCAAGAGGCGCCGCAGTGGGGTTCAAATGATGCTCTCTGTTTGCGGTGGGGAATGCTGGGCCACTACTGCTGGGGGGTCAGATCAGCCGATTGAATTGCGATGGCGGTGCAATATGGCTGAAAATTGCTTGCGTCTAACGGAAGTGGCACCGAAAGGGACGCGCAAATGGGTGTTTGTTGTTTTTGTATGGTGGGGCAAAAAAAAAGCGATTGGAAAAGATCGATCCATAAATGGGATAAATGTTTTTCGGGAGGTGAATATTTCAGTGGATGCAGCAATTTTTCGTTTTGTTTTATGGTTAGAAAGCTAGCAAAGTACACCCGGTGTTTGTTAGATTATGTTTTGCTAGTTGTTGAACAATCTTGAATTATTAATTGCATCAATCAGGCCAAATCAAAATATATAAAAAGAGTTGTTTTGATCGAGGATTTAGTCGCTCACTACAGCAAAATGTCGATCATATTTTTTTTTTTGGCGGGAGCAAGCGGGAAGGTTTCCATACCATAATAATATCAGCAAAAAAATCTATAGGTTATCGCGATAAATTTCAAGTTATCTACAAATTACTGCTGGTTAGAATTTTTTTAGGACTTGCTCAGGTGTTTTAAGTACTACAAATCAAACAGTAGTTACTAATAATATTGCAAAAATCTGACATGAATCTTGAAATACATACATTTCTGTAAATGCCAAAATTTTACAAATCGGACTTAGAATAGCCGAGATATAGTGGGTTGAAATTAGAATTCGAACTGATTTTGAGGCGTCGTCCTCGGTGTGTTAATGTCATTTAAAAATACCCTTCTTCTGACATTTCCATACTGATTATAAACAAATAATTATTGACACCTATTTGAATTACTTTAATGTTAGCGTGCAGTAGTTTAAATTAATGAATCTAATAAAGTAATTGTGGCAACCGCAATGGGAAATGGAGCATTTATCTACAGTTATTTTGAGTTGCCCTTAGCCACAGGTGTTTTGCTACTTTCATAGAATTTCTGCTACAGCAGCGGTAGGCGTGAGTTTCACTGGGTATGCTGACTATGGTTTGTTGTGCTTGGCTATTGTAGAATGAATCTCATGACATTTCCCAACCCTGCATCTAGGAATTCCGCACCGCAGCAATAAAAGTAAATTACATTACAAAAATCCTTTTTCAAATTGCTGACAATAATACATACTTCCATAACAAACCCTACGCTCTAGAACAATCTCGGCTCTGAAAAGCGTCATCAAAAACCTGATGCCTAATCCGTACCATCAAATCCGGAATAATCTCTCCTCTATGACAATTCCCGTTGAACAACTGGGGGGAGCCAAAAAGCATTCGGAAAACGAACTCCCGACAATTGTTACGCTAAATTTCTCATTTCTTGGATGAATGCATTTTCAATTAATGCGCAAAAACAGGGGCGGTTTGGTTCGACTGTCATGAGGTGCCAGTATCGACCGAACGGGTTTATGTTTGTCTTTCTTAATGAGGCTCGATACTCTCCAGAACGATATGCACACTAGGGTGCGGCTTGGTTTTCGAAAGTTCTATCAGAAATATGATGATATCCTTAAGGTGTTCATTTTACCACCCCTTCCCCTGTACATACTAGTTCTGTCACACCGAAAACATGCGTTAAATTTAATCCAAATTGAATATTATGGATTTCTGATATTATCAACACATTCTGGATGGAATTCGTCAGTTTACCTAGAAATTTTACATATTAACTAGGAAAACTGGATTTTGCCTGACGATAATTTTATGAACTCACAATTAATTCCACATATTTTTGAATCATTTTGAAGATGATTTGATTTTCTTCAAATTGTGTGTATAAAGCGTGTAGATTAAAGCGACCATATATGTCCCGCGAAACGCGGGACACCCTGTCAGATCTCGTTCCCAATCAAACATAATTCGTATTGGATGTATATTCTATAAAGATTTTAGGTCTAAATTATGATCTAATTTCTCAGTTTAGTCAAACAATTAGATTTGACGCAGTAAAATCGTGATGAAAATTGCGTTGTCCCGCGAAACGCGGGACGTCTGGTCACCTTAGTGTAGATAAACAATGGCTTTTATTCAGTTATTTACCATTCAAAAAACCAAACATAAACATAAGTTCACAAAAAATGGTCTATTTTGCCTAAAATTATGTTTTATTTCTAGAATTAAAGTATCCAATTGAAACTACGAGTTAAGTAGTTCGTTTTTATTAATTTTATTCACAAATAAACTTCAAATCATCAAATCAATCAAATGATTAACTAGAAAACAAGCACGGCGTTTTTAGTTGGGCGAAGATGATTTGGAATGTTTTTTTGTAGGCAAAACGATTATTTAACTGAATGTTTTAGTTACATCTTTTGAATAAAATCAAATTAATATCAGCGTTTTTCCTTCCTGTTTTACACTTGTTTGGATCGGTTTTAATTAAAATATTGTGGAAAAGAAAAAATGGCAAACATCGACTTCGATCAGCTGGACGGACGACTGCGGAAGTATTTGGATCCCACTCTGTGAATTGCGGTGGATTGCAGAGGAGCTTCGAAAGAGGAATTTGGTGAGTTTGTTCCTATCAGCTACGCAATGCGGTAATATTACATTTGTCGGCCAGAACGTCTACTAAACGTATCCCATGGCACTACCCTTTCCATCAACATTCCACAATATTCCGTAACATCTATGAGAGCTCGTAGAGTTCTCTGCATCTTTCTTAAGTAGGTGTTCAATTAATCATCCTTTCCCAATGCCCAGCTTTCGCAAGGACGTGGCCAGGACAGCTCTCGACTGTTGGAGGATGCGTCATTCTTGTCTAAGAGTTAGAGGTTAGCCGCAAATTCCTGACTTTGGTAACGGACGGGAAGGAGGCAACTCTCATACAATGGTCTAGGACTGTACCACCTACGAATTTGTGCGAAATGCTTAATCTTTTGAATTAAATCAAATTATCTTCAAAAGCATGCACATTTTTTTGGAATCGGTTGAGTATTCATGAAGTTATGCCGCACATGAGTGAACTTTATCCGAAAAACGACATCACCAAGCTTCGTAAGACGCTGATGCGGCAGCCGATTAGGATATGCCGAAGTTTCAGTGCTGAAACCAACTATAACTCATTCATCTCTAGTATGCAACAGGCACAGAAATGTTCGTCAAAACCCATTCCAACCTCCAAAACGAATCAAAGACATTCAAAACCATGGGTTGATCATGATCTGTTGACAGCTATACGGACTAAAAACGCAAAGCATCGTAAAAATATGTCTGATGAATTTGCTCGTGGTGGTTCAACAAAATGACTCTATTAAAGCGAAGTAAAATGGAACAGTTCTATGCAAAAAAAAAATTAGAACGAAGCAATGAAAGTGTATCAAAAACTTGTGACGCTAATAATGAAGTGCTTGGGTCCAAAAATAAAAATGATGAAAATACTTCGAAGAGTGATACTGTGGAAGAAAAACTACACATTTGTTGAAAATTTCTACAATTACTTTGCGAAAGTTGGGTCCAAACCAGCGCAGAACATACCATATGTAAGTTAAGAAACTATTCGCGAACAAATGAACTGTTTTCTTAACTTCGAAACTGTTAGTGCATCGGAAGTAAAACATCTTAACAATACACTTCTTTCAACGGCATACACCGGCTTTGATGGAATCCTAAAATCTTAAAATCTTAAAAGAATTCAGTATACATCTCTCATTGAACATAGCCGACATCATGAACTCTTCGCTTTTACAGACCGAAGTACCATCAGCCTTGAAAATTCATGCCAATTCCAAAATCATCGAACTCCATTGAATTTTCGGAGTTCGGACCAATCTCAATTCCTTGTGTAGTTGACAATATACTTCAATACGCCACCTGGAGCATTATGATCCACTCCCTCCTCGCCAATACACAAGCGGCTTTATTTGACGTCGTTTCTACCATTCAAACACTCTGCGATCAGAAGCAAAAGGCTGCCGCCGTGTTCCTTGACCTAAGTAAGGCTTTTTGTGATCGAAAAATACTACTTCGTCGTCTAAATGAGCTTGGAGTAAGAGGGAAAAGTTGCAAATGGTTCAGAAACTTTCTCTTTCTTTACATGTGTTTAAACCTGTCAACTCAAGTGGAATGAACACATTAGTAAACTGTGTGCAAAACTTGCTCAAACTGCTGGTGTTTTCAGGAGAATTTATGATCTTGTGCCTCTAGAAACGAAACACAACATATACTACACTTTATTACACAGTAACTTATCTTATGGAATATTAGTGTGGGGAACAGCTAACAAAACCGCATAAAAATCGCATCGATGGATTTTGCCATCTCTCGTCCCACCGCACAATGGTCCGAAGGCGCCCAAAACCTCAAAAATCAAAGTTGTTTTATCCGAACAGTTATATTTTTCCCGACTTCCTTAACACTTCTGTGGTTCAAATCCAAAGTTTTAAGCAGATTCATTGGGTTTTGAATTTTACACAACTCCTTGAGTGGACCGTGGACATGATTTTTCAAGAAAATGAATATTTGCAATCCATCTTTCAATAGCTATTTATGAATTTAAAAAGAGCTCAAGTCGCAATGGTATCTTGAGAGAAGTTGTTTGTATATACATAAAGTATACCTGAGTTGAATAAAAATTTTCATAAAATTCATACAAAGTGAATTGAAGTGAAAATTGTTCAAAAACCATATTATTTTTTAGAAAAGTACCCTAAGACATTAGTAGCCCGCGAATGCCCGCGATGAGAATAAGTTCATTCGAAAGCTGAAAACAAGAGCTTTCAAGTAGGGTACAAATTATTTTGCGAAAGCTTGCGATAGACCACTTTCAACGCGTTTGAAGGTGTATGGAGTGCAGTTCTAATTAAATAATAATAATTAGCCTGTGATACGGTAGTACGTGCATTGCAATCGCAGTAGCCATGAATTGAATACCGAGAAAAAACGAAAAACTAGCTGCTATCTTCTTCTTCTTTTCTATAGCGTTACGTCCCAACTGGAACAAAAACTGTTTCTAAGCAGGCAGGTGTTCTTATGAGCGCTTCCACAGTTATTAACCGAGGACTTTCTTAGCCGATTGACCATTTTTGCATGTGTTTATTGTGTTCCAGGTACGATGACACTTTATGCTCTGGCAAGTCGAGAAAATTTACTTTTCCAAAAGACCCTCGACTGGTGGGATTCGAACCCACGATTCTCAGGTTGGTCTAGCTAAATAGCTGCACGTTTACCGCTAGGACTCTGGGACCCCACGTATACAATATTTTGGCATTATACCTTAATTAAATATTGTCCACACCTATATTTGATATTATTAGGGTATTGGCATACTTTGAATTCAAATTTAAACTGTCACTAAATAATAAAACACAAATGTAGGCTTCGTAGCCGTTCGGTTAGTGTCACCAGGCATTTAGCCGCATCGTGCTAAGGAGTGTGGGTTCGATTCCCGCTGCAGGCCGGAAAACTTTTCGTGAGGAATGTTCTCCGACTGTACCAGAGTCCGTTGTCTAGTGTGGTGCTTCCTTCAAAGGGCAAAATGCCCACTGGAAGCATGAATGTGTCGGTGTCTTGTAAAAAAAATATCTCGGCTTATTTAAATGGTTGAACGAAACTATTTCCTTCGACATGCAGTCTCCAGATAAAATGAAACAAATTGGAAAAATCATTCCCTACGTGGACTTGCTTTTGCTTTTAAAACAAGTATGATAACAGACTGAAGCTATAGTCATATCTATTCTGAAACTGATTAAATTGATGATACTTGCATCAAGGCAGGGTTAGATCTGAGATATTTATGGACAAATGTGCATGAAATTTTCACATTTTTTTTCAGACATCACATGAATTTCAATAAATATTTTTGAGCGATATTTTCAATCATAAGTTCATCATAGTGATTTATTTTAAATATCTGAAAAATAAGCGTAATAAAAAAATAAGGTGGACATTTTGACGATCATATTTACTTATGATGGTTTATGTGTAGAGTTTCCATATCTTTGGATGAATAGTTTATATTTTTTTTGTCAAGAATTTCACTTTAGTCTAGTTGTTTTTACTATTGGAATTGTGAATGGTAAAATTACTCAAAAATATATGTTGAAATTCAAGTAATGCCTGACATGCTGTGAAAATTTCATTTCAATCCATAAATAAATAACTGAGAACTAGCCTGTCCAAGTTGACCATTTTCTAAAGAAGATTGAAAAAGTTGAAAATGTATTGTCCAAACCTGAATATTCTAATTATCAGTCCAAAACAAGAAAAAAATTGAAAACAAAAGTCCATCATAGTTAAATATGGCATAAAATATCTCAAATATATGATTTCAGCTATATAAAAGAGAGTTTGAGGTTTTGTCCGACATTTGTTCTAGATCGAACCACTGTGCACCGGCCGGTACACCTACCGTGATTACACGAATTTTGACTCCCATGCTTTGGAAAACGCTGTTCTATCTATTCGCTGGAACCGTTTTTATCAAACGAAGCAATCGAATTTTTCTACGATCATATAAAAACAGTTGATGATTCCTGCATTCCTCTCCGTACTGGTACCAGACGTCATCAACATAATCCGTGGTTTTCTGATGCCGTACGCCAAGTGTTACTCGAGCGGGACCTGGCATACAAGGACTGGTTACAAGCCCCATTACATGTGAAGAATGCTAAACGACAAAGATACAATATCCTAAGAAACCGTGCCAACACGAAAATTACTCAAGCTAAACAGCAGTACTTGAACCAGTTCTTGAACATCAATGTCCCGTCCAAGACCCTCTGGAAGCGCATGAAGAACCTTGGGGTAGGCAAAGATACAACATCTAAACCGTGTGAATTTGACCCGGAGACTGTAAATCGTACATTTTTGGCTAACTACATAAAAAGTAATCACCGGGCATCTAGACCTTTAAGAACAACACCACCTTCACCGTACAATTTTTCCTTCCGATCTGTTCAATACTGGGAAGTTGTCAACGCAATCTGGGACATACACTCTAATGCGGTTGGGACGGACGATTTGCCGATTAAGTTTATTAAAATCGCTCTGCCATTGATTGTCCATCACAAAACGCATTTATTCAACGTATTCATCAGAACTTCTACGTTTCCTGAGTGCTGGAAGCACGCAAAGATTATCCCACTGAAAAAGAAAGCTCACATGAATGATATCAACAATCTGCGACCTATTAGTATACTTTGTGCATTATCGAAAGCATTCGAGAAGCTGCTCAAGCAACAAATGACATCGTACATCGAGGATAACAACTTGTTGTCTGGCTGTCAGGCTGGATTTCGTAGAGGCCAAAGTATTAAAAGCGCAGTTCTGCGAGTACACGATGATCTAGGTGCTACGTGGATAAGAAGGGTGCTGGAATACTTCTTCTTCTGGATTCTTCCAAAGCCTTCGATACTATCCTTCATAGCAAACTTCTTAGCAAATTGGAGGCACAGTTCAACTTTTCTTCTCCTGCCATAAGACTGATAGAGTCATACTTGCGAGGGAGAAAGCAGACAGTTTTTTGTGGCGATCATCATTCAAGCAGTGCAGAGGTCTCATCGGGTGTTCCTCAAGGATCAGATCTAGGCCCTCTTCTTTTCTGCTGCCACATTAATGACCTACCAACTGTATTGAAGTACTGTTCTATTCAGATCTATGCAGATGATGCTCAGCTTTACGTCAGACGATATGGACCTTCCACGAGAGAACTAGTTGGGATGTTAAATTCAGATCTTCAAGCGGTGGAGGATTGGTCACGACGAAACAGCCTTTACTTGAATCCTGCGAAGAGTAAAGCGATATACGTCACAGGGAACCAACGGAGAGCTTCAAGTTTTCCTGTATCGCCAGTTGTTAGGAATGGTCAGTTCATCGAATGGTCGGAGAGTGCAAGTAACCTAGGGTTTATTTTTCAAAGCAATTTGCAATGGGATGCCCTAGTTGCTCAACAGTGTGGGAAAATCTATGCTAGCCTGCGAACGCTTTATAATTGTACTTTGGCGACGCCGACCGCAACTAAACTGAAGCTGTTTAAATCGTTGATTCTTCCACATTTCCTATTCGGTGATGTTCTACACGTTCATCCAAGTGCTAATTCCTTTGAAAGACTCCGTGTGGCGCTAAACTGTTGCGTACGGTACGTGTTTGGATTACACCGTCTTGACCCTGTAAGTCACTTACAACAGCACCTGATTGGTTCTACTCTACGAGGTTTCCTGGCTCATCGATCTTGTATTTTCTTGCGAAACCTGCTAACATCACAGTCTCCAGTTACACTGTATCAGCAAACAACACCACATGTTATGCTAGATCATTGTTCGTTCGAGGTGTGGTAAACTGGAACAAATTACCACCCGAAATAAAGCGTTAATGGAAAGGCATGCAGCACTTGGAAGAATGGAAGCGTTAGGGAAACGGTTTCTTGTCCGTCTCTGGTTCTAGCGTTTGCTATGAACGAATAGTTTGAGTGTGATAGATTTAGAATAGAATATAACTACATACTAACTACATAACTACATAACTACAAAGTACGAGGGAAGGGACGGGCCTGGGATTGAACCCATGACCTTCTGCTTATGAAGCAGAAGCGGTAGCCATCAGACCACCAACCTCGTCTTTCTGGAACCGCAATAGTTAGAGTTAAAAATAGTTTATTTATTAAAGGACATATCACCATGAGTATCAAAATGACCTCTAATATGGGACCTTACTTCCCCCTTCGCTTTCCGCTCCCTCCTCTCACACTTCTTTCAGTGTTTTGGAGAGCGATCACAAAAAATGATTATTTGAAGTAACTAACCTTATTGTAGAGCGGTGGTTTCTTAACTGAAGGCACTCCATAATATGTTTTTTACAAATCACCAGTTTTTGAATGCAAATACGTAGTTATTTCTGTGATTTGTGTTGTAAAATACCACGCACTTCCGAATCACTTCTTCTTCACGCACCGAGATATTGTTTGCTGGCTTTTCGGTGCCCGTTCTAAAACTCACTTTTAATCGTATGTCTACTCACCGTAGCAATTCAAAAATCTAATGCGATACTTGAAACACTTTGATTATTCACGCACGATGCTCCTGGGAGCAATAAATCACTTATATTGGTCAATTTGTGCTCGAAAACAGCACCGGAACGCGAATTCACTGAGCCAACATTGTTTATGATTCGGATGCGCCGCTCTCACTGATTGGAAGTGATGCCAGTTTTTATGTTTGCAATTAGAATGGTTTGGATATTCATACATTTGCTACAACCACGTATTTTACAATTTCATAATACTCAAAAGGTGTACAATGTCACAAGTGTTGCAAAACATTTGTATGCGTGAGAAAAACAATGTACGACGCAATTTAACAGCAAAAATGAATATAAGATATTAAACAGTACAATTGACTGTAGAATTCAAATGCATACTGATGACAACTTTCTCCGTCCGTGAGAAGCGAGTGAAGAGAGGAGAAAACTGCCAAAAATAGTAAACAACACACGCATAGTGTGAAAAATGCTTATAATTTTGGTCAAAAAACATGTTTTTACTACCAAATGAAATAAATTGTGATTTTGAGTTTTTATTAAGTTGTTGATGAATTCATATCGACAATAATACCTTTGTATGGAACGTGTGCAAGTAATACGACTTACATAATTTTGTTGGTGGAGGTATACATGTAACATGATGATTTATTTTTGGCCGACGCTCATAATATTGTGCTCCGCCTTGTTGCAGTTGCCCAAAACTTTATGGCTCACAAGGTAATCTAGAATGCCGTGAAAAGAGTACTGCAATCTGTCAAACTTGGGTACCTCTAGCACTACCGAGGAACCGAATGCAGTACTAGAAGTGGTACCCAATCTGAGCCCGAGTGCGACCGACCTGTGACAATACCAGAGGAAGAGTTCGATTGATATCCCAAAGGCGATGTAGGGGAACTGGGGGTAATATGCCCATAGGGGGTAAAACGCGCCACCATCGATTTGGCCGGACGATGTGTTTTAGAATGCTTTTTTTTCACATTAGATCATAGAAAATGGATAGATATGCTTTTCCTAATATGTTTTTATGTGGTTTTCTCAACCAAATCGATAAAATCGTATAAAAACGTTTTTCGCTGTTTTCGTTGCAATTTTGTGCGATTTTCAAAGTCATTGTTTAGGTCGATAAACAATCAAATTTCTGAAACTATCGCCGAGAGCCAACTTGTGCACTGTCATAGTTTGTATTACGTGCAAAACATATGTTAAATTTGCCCTCAAAAAGCTTATGAAGGACCTAAACTTTAATCAACTGTGGGGGCAAAACGCCCACCCCTATTTCATAACACCAAAACAGCCGTTTGAATTCAAATTCCACCAAACGTAATGGCACGTTGAAGTTACGCAAAAATTGGAACCTTACAAATGTACATATTTCGCATCAGCATTATTGAACAATAACATCTGAACAAACGCCCGGATGTATGCAACTCATATACAAGCATGATTGTGTGCGTTCGTTTACAGCATGGCTAACGCCGAACTCAAGCGGGGCGTTTTACCCCGCAAAACAATACATATGCAGTTAAGCAAGCATTTTTTTTTTAATTAATTTATAAACCCCAGAAAAGTTAAAATGGATAGCTGTTTCTACTATTTGGTAGAAAATATGTTTGTCTATCCAACCATAATTAAAAAAAAAAAGCACAAAATAATGTTTTTCACATCTAAAATCGCTGTTCTCCTTAACGTGGGCAAACTACCCCCAGTCCCCCTACGACGACGTTTGGGCAGAACTCAGCGATCGATAGGGCAACAGCAATTAACAATAATTCCCAACAAGTGATATTAAAAATCTACCGCATAATAGTTTTAAAATCAAATTGAAAACCATTCTATTGAATGGTCAGTCCAGTACTTAATGTTAGTGTGTCTCAATTATTTAAAATGATGGTCAATTGTAAAGCAATTTCTTATATTTGTCTTATGGGCATTTTTTTTAAATTATCGGACAGGTTTGGGCCGGAGGTTCTCCGATTTGCATGAAACTTTCACCAGAGGTAGAGCTCGTGGATACATGACCAAAAGTGAAATTCAAAAAAATTATAGTGGGCTATTTTCCCGGAAAATTCTAGATGAATTTTCACGATTTCTCTATATACCTAAAACTTTGAAAATTCATATCTCCTGAACTATCTTGAACTACACAACGTAGGAAAGACGTCCTGGCCGAAACAACATATTAACATTAATTACTGCCACCGTTAGCGCACGGTTATGAGGCCCACAATAGAACACATTTTCCTATGGGAAGCGTGCGGGTGGTCATCGGTTTTTCAGTTCTGTCGCCTAAACGGTAAAAGATACCACGTTGGCGTCTATGGACAAAAGTTAGAGTATGGATTGATGAAACAAAAAATATTTTTTTGAAATTTTTTCATGATACAGACGATAGTTTTTTCGCTATTTTTCCGACAATTTTCTCCATGGTGAAAAATTTTCCGAGAAATGTTTTTCTTTTTATATTTTTAATAGATTGCTGAGAAAATTTCCTTTCGATTTCACTAAAAAAATTTGTTCTACGATGCATAGTTCAGGAGATATGAATTTTCAATGTTTGAGGTATTGCTGTGTGCATTTGAAACGCAAATATCAAATGCGGGAACACCAAACGCGGTAAGATTTTTCACAAGTAATGCGAAGTCAAAATTTGATTTTCTTTGCTAGGTTGGCGGTGATATTGATCATGGTTGCTAAGTATCCTTTGATTGCTTTGTGTTACCGCATTTGAAGTCCAGTTAGCCAAGGTTTGCACGTCAAACGCAAACAGCAATATATAGAGAAATCGTGAAAATTCATCTAGAGTTTTCCGGGAAAATAGGCCACTATAAGTTTTTTGAATTTCACTTTTGGTCATGTATCTACGAGCTCTACCTCTGGTGAAAATTTCATGCAAATCGGAGAACCTCCGGCCCAAATTGTCCGATAATAAAAAAATCCCCTTATATATTATATGTTAAAATAATTAAAAGCCTATATGAATGTATTTGTATGTATGTAGCCAAAGGCTCAAATACAAAATAAAACCAATAAATTAATAAAATTAAAGTTATGATCGGATAAAATTGAATTTTATAGCTAAATTAGTGAACATTTGAAGTAAACTTCTTTTAAGTAATAATGCTTATAATTATAGACAAGTTGGATAATTTACAAACTTATTATAAACTTCAGTTTGGAAGAGATGGATGCTGCATGTGACTAAAAATTAACAAGGTTATGAATACTTCACAGAACTTCATATTTTATAACTTGAAAGTTTATCTCTTAGTAGGCTCGTGTTACTTCATAATCTCACTACTTTTGGCTAATATGTTGTGGTTTTTATGTGGTTTAAATTAACTGTTTTGTCATAAATTCCGAATGTGCTTCATATTCCGAACACTCGACATTTTATAGCGATTTCTTAAGAGAGCGGTTCCATTTGAATTCGAATGTCGGTTTACTTTTGTATTTTTTGATTTGGCTGAAATTTGGCATATGCTTTCTTTATACCCAAAAATGCCTATTTGCATCATCGGTTCGCCATTTTACCCTAGCGTTACTTTTGAGAAGGGCCTAAGAAAAAAAGCCTTAACAATTTTCAAAAAATTAAAACTCAGATACTATTTGTCTAATCAGTTTGGTGTTTTCCGCAAAGTTTAAGGTTATTGTTGGAACTATCTGGAAAAAATATACACAGTAAAAAAAATTGTAATTTTTTTTCATTTTGAAAATAAAGCTTAAAAATCCATTTTCACAAAAATCGTTTTCTTGATTTTTTTTATTTTTTTATATTTTAAAGTAGACAAAAAATGGAGTCTTTTGCACAGTGGGTCAAGATGGAGAAATCATGGACAAAAAAGTTATGATTTTTTGAAAAAAAAGGTGAATTTTCGAAAATGGTCATAATAAACTTTTTAAATATTTTTCAACTCGATTTTATGAGAGTACGCAAAATTTACAACAAAAAAGGTACACAGAAAAATCAGGCTAACTTTTACCGTTTTGAAGATACAGCGATTTTAATACAAAATTATGATATAATTTTCAATTTTCGGTTATTATAATATAACTTAGAAACGGTTTGTCCGATCAGTTTGGTGTCTTCCGCAAAGTTTTAGGTTATTGTTGGGACAATCTGGAAAAAAAAATATACACTGTAAAAAAATGTTGTAATTTTTTATATATCGAAAATAAAGCTTAAAAATCAATTTTCTCAAAAATCGTATTTTTGATTTTTTTTATTTTTTTATATGTTGAAGTAGACAAAAAATGAAGTCTTTTGCACAGTGGGTCAAGATGAAGAAATCATGGACAAAAAAGTTATGATTTAAAAAAAGAGGTGAATTTGTTGAAAATGGTCATAATAAACTTTTCAAATGTTTCGGTAGCAATTAGCAAAATTTTCTCATATACCTTTTTTTGTTGAAAATTTTGCGTACTTTCATAAAATCGGGTCGAAAAGCATTCAAAAAGTTTATTTAGACCGTATTGAAAAATCAACCTTTTTTCAAAAAATCATAACTTTTTTGTCCATGATTTCTCCATCTTGACCCACTGTGCAAAAGACTTCATTTTTTGTCTACTTTAACATATAAAAAAAAAAAAAAAAAAAATTTTTTAGAAAATTGATTTTTAAGCTTTATTTTCTATATATGAAAAATACAACATTTTTTTTACAGTGTATATTTTTTCCAGATAGTCCCAACAATAACCTAAAACTTTGCGGAAGGCACCAAATTGATCGGACAAACCGTTTCTAAGTTATTATTTTTTTGTAAATTATTAAGGATTTTTTTCTTAGGCCCTTCTCAAAAGTAAGGCTAGAGTCAAAATGGCGAGCCGATGATGCAAAAAGGCAGTTTTGGGCATAAAGAAAGCATGTGCAAAATTTCATCCAAATCAAAAAATATAAAAATGAAATTTGGGAAAAAAGTCATTTTCTGTGGAACCGCTCAAGAAAACCACTAAAATTTCTTCACAGGTGGATCAATTCTACTTTGATTCAAATTCTCTACACTTAAAAGTTATGAAAATATTAATTCTTACCTAAACAATAAAAGAGCGTCCAAAATTTTGGGTTTTTGAACTTTCGAAACATCAGCCACATCCTAATGCGCACTCTTCCTACTTCCCTGATGAGCACCCCGTTGATGTGGTCCACCAAACTCATCAACCGACGACACCTTTCCGTCACTTCACTCGCAAGGGGTTAATTCGAAGTGTGACAATTATAGAACGCAAACCGGCAATAGAGCAGCTTGGAATCGAAACAGTCCGTGACTGTGTTTATGGGACACTTTCACCGAGTGATTCCAAGCGAGGAAGGGTAGAAGCAACACCATTTACCGCTGGCTGGTGAAACGACTGAGCTGGTAGGGGGTGACCAAGACTAAACACATCGAAACAATTTCCCAAACTCATTCACTTTTCAATTGCTTGCGTCCGCTTGGATGGGGTTTCACCTCGGCGGCAAATGTATGCGCAATAAGGATCTCAACTCCCGGCAACAAAATGCGGAGATTAGTATAAATATTGATTTTTCAACGAATCGCTTGTTTTAGGATATCGGTTTTGTGCCGACGCCAAACAAGCCGTTTTTATTAATTTTCAGGATTCGATTTTATCGTGTTGTTCTTCGGAAAAGAGGACTCGGGTAAAGCTAGAGCAATGGGTTTATCCGGCTCAATCAATTGGCCTCGCTTTGGGATAGGGATCTATCGATATGCAAATTGTGGGAAAAAGTCAAATCCAATGGGTAGACTCAAGCGCCGGCATCATTCAGAATAATTATAGAAAACGAAATTTCGGAGGGATCCAACCAAGAAGCTATTGCCGCAAAAAGCAAGGTTGATATATAAAAGGCTTTACTCTTCCCACAAAGAACAAAACTACGAGCCAAAATGCTTCGAGAAATTGATGTCGGGTGGACGTGAGATGATCAAAAGGTGAAAGTAGCACTATGATTAACATTTCAATGGGTCTTTGGGCACGGGCATTGAAATTTAAAAAAGTCGAGAAATGACTGCGTCGAATCAGCTGATCGCGTACCAGCTGACACTTTGAAGAAAAAATTAGGATACCATTCAACATTCAACATCTTTACTGTACAAAAAATCTCTCAGAATCTGCGTTCTTGACTATAGTGTACTGGAAAATATGGAAAAATATCTTAAAAATTTAGGATAACAATCCAGCACCTGTGCAGAACCGTATCGGTGTTGAACTCTATTTCATAACAGATGACAGCCTCTGGGTAGGTACTATCTTTCGAAGTAAACCATCTGAAGCGATTGGAATTTCGTAAATCATTGAACCGCAATCTATCAAAATTGACTAAATGCAAACAGACTGAACTCATTTTCAGCTCCGTAAACAGCCTAGAAACAGCAGGAGAGAAAAAAAATCACTCATAGACATCCTTAAAGACGAAAGAAATGCTAATGAAGGCTTTCCGTTGACACAACCACAGCCTGTTAAGAGGAAATGTCACAATATTTACCACCGGTCGACGACCGTTTCAAGTACTTCGGTGCCAAACTGTGCCACGTTCCACTTGAATCACAAATTCTCAACTAATTACGGTCCGCTGCCTTGCTTGGCTAAGGACCTCGAGCGAGTGGTAGAGATTCGTGTCATAATAATAACTATAACCACTTAAACCATCATCATCGTCCGATTACTTTTTTTTTTGCTTTTCTGCCGCCGAAGGCAGGGTCCTACCATTTACCAAAATGAATACTCGCGATGAGACTATTCCCAAGAGGTTCTACCACAGACAAGCGGGCTCAGCTGCACGATGCTGCCATGCAATCGAAATTTTTATGTTTCCACTTTTGTCCTCTGGCGTAACGGTTGCACAGTGGTTCGAAGGAGGCCTATACCTCAGATGTCAAAGTAGTTTTTTTTCCAAACAGTGATATTTTTCTCAACTTTCTCAATTTGTGTTTTTGCTGGCATGCAAAATTTAGAGCAGGTTCATTGAGTTCTGAATTTTAAACTACTATTTGAGTGGACAATGGATATGATATTTAGCCATGTTTTGACTTGCTATTATATGGAAAATATGAAGCTCTGTTCAAGACCATCTCATACTATAATAACAGAATTAGGTACTCATAAGTTATTATATTTGGTTATAGTAATAAAATATGAACAATAGTTTATGTTCTTGGCTAACGTTTCATACAAAAACGCAACAGAAGAGGTGAATGTGGCTCAGTCATTGAAAGAAAAAATAGAGCCTCTCAATGTAAGATAGGCCCTTTTGAAAAGTTACGCAAGATTGATCATTTATTTGAGAGTTGGCCAACGTACCACTGTGCGATGGTTGTCTGGCTGACGAGTGGCTGCATATCGTAAAAACAATACCAAAATTAACTTTCGTTTTCTGGACCGCCAACGGACGAGATCAAGAGTTGACTCTTTCCACCGCAGCGCTGCCTCAGCGTGGGTATTAGAGAGATTCCTCCAAGTTAACAAACGCTTATCAAGAAAACCCAAAACAGCAAAGCACCCGCTCTGCCGCCCTGACAGTTTGAAGTGTGTTGAACTGATTTACGGCACCAATGTGTCTTCTCTTCTCGATTCCTCCATCAAGCTCCATTCCGTATCCCGATCTGAAATGCTTAACAGAGCAATAATAAATTAGTTTATTTCAACGTTCGTCAAACAGCCTTATAACAAGATTTTAACAAATTTCTATCAACAACAAATAACTTAAGTTTCAATATGGTTTTGTTCCTTATTTTTTATACATTTTGTAACAGATGTAAAACTACATTTATAAAATTTTTGACAAATGACATTACGTTGATTTGTAAATAATATCCGAAATTAATCTTGGATATTATATCTTATTTTATACCACAAGATTTTGTATCATTTGACAGATACGCGTGTTTCGACCTCAACTGTAAAGTCGACTTCCTATCGAGTCTAATACACGACACTGAAGACGGCCTTACAGTTGAAGTCGAAATATGCGTATCTGTCAAAGGATACAAACTTTAGTGGAAATAAATGGTACAGTACTAAATTCGATTTTTCATATATTTATGGGAATTCCACTAAACAGTTTGACCTTAAAAAAATTACTGTTATGAAATAATATCTCTGATTGTTATTATTATATTATTTCTTTGTGATCAGGACCAGGCTGACGGCTGGCAAGCAACGTCTAAGTGGAAAGGCTTTTGAATAATTTTCACGTTTTTCGCGGAAGTTTCACGAATGGCGCAGTCAAGCGTTAGCACACAGGTGCGATGAGACATTTTTATCTAGGGCTGGTTCATAAGCCACCAAGGCATTGTGATCCTGTCTGAAGGATGATGGTGAGAAAGCTGATTTCAAGTCACGGATGGGATGTGAGGTTGCTCATAAACCATGTCTGTCTAGTATACTGAGAATCTAAGTATCTAATAATCTAAAGTATGGCGATGGGGAAACTTCCAATCGTGATGATTTATTTCCATTGTACGTCGATATATTTTCATTCGCCAAATTGGTGTTGTCGCGAAACAAAAAGCTGTTGACACGTTTCGGCAAAAAAAAATGAAGCAGCTGGCAGTTCGAAACGATCGTATCCACCAATCTAGGAAAACGTGCGAATGGCGCACAAAGGTGAAATGTTATTTCGAAAGTTTCTGTGATACATTTCTGTCGTTTGATAAGGCGTCTTATGCAGCCCACAGACGCTCAGATGGTTTGACCAACATTGACTCCGCACCCGAGTAAGTCAAACCGTTTTATGTTGCTGCAACCGTTTGACCGAATTTTAAAGTTCGATGCAGCAACACTATATTACTTCGCATATTTTGAATGATCTCGACAAGTCTAATGAACACGTAATTGTTATTTTTTCGAATTATGTGGAAGTAGAGGGGGAATAGTTCATCGATTTTTGGGCAATAATCGTAGTGAGGAGCAGAACTTCTAAAATATTAGTAGCGGAAGAAATGGATATTGATGAAAAATTCCAGTTATAATTCGCGTGAAGAGTTCCGGCAAAACTTTTAAGTCGTAAGGGGTCTTAGTAGGGGATTATTCTGAACAGTCATCGATATGAGAATGGCTATGGTAATTTCTTCAAAGATTCTATCCAGAATCTTTAATAGTTTCCTCTAGTTATTCTTTTTTTATGCTTTTCTAGGATTCCATGTGATTCCACAAGAAGTTTTTCCTGAGATTCTACCAGGAATTTTATCAATAATTTCTCTATAAATTTATCCACATATTCAACCAGGAATTCCTCCGTAAATAATTCTTTAGGTATACCTTCAGGTGGCATTCTTCCAGAGATTCCTTCGAAGATTCCTCTACTGATTATTCAGGATTTCCTCCACTGATTCCTTCAAACATCAATCCGAAAATTTTATCAAGTAATATATTCAGTAATTTTTCAAAGCTTATACTAAAGAAGAATACCTCCAGAGATTGCTATAAAAATTTCGCCAGATACCTTCAAGAATTACTCTAAAAACCAGTTCGAAGGAATCACATAACGAATTCATTCAGATACTTTTCAAGAACTTCATCACCAGAAATTTCCCCAAGGTTTTCACCAGGATTTTTTTCAAAACTTTCTCCCAGACTTCTCTTTATATTTCACCAGGAGTTGTTTCAAAAATTCCAAAAGAAATTTTTTAAGCGATTTTTTCTTGTAATTTTTTTACAGAGTCCTCCAAAAATTTATCTTGAATCATCCCATGGGATTTCTTCAGTGATTAATCCTATGCTTCCTTCAAAAGTTCCACCAACAATCCTCCAAAAATTTCTCCAAAAAATCCTCTAGCGAAATTTCAGGAATTTCTAAACGGATTCGATACGGATTCTTTTCCTGAGATTCCACCAGTAATTCCTCTAGAAATTCTTAAATAGATTGCTCAATGGAGGGATTCAAGAAATTGATACAGGAATTTCTCCTATCAAAAGTCTTCCAGACATTCTTCTTCTGATTTCCCTAGGAATACCTCCAAAATAATCATTCAGCAATTAATCCAAACATTCTTCCACAGATTGCTTTAGAGATTCCTACACAATTTTCGCTAAAATTTGTTTATTAATTGCTATAGAAATACATACAGAGATTTACTCCAGGAATTCTCACAGTGATTCTACGCACAATTTCTTCATGGATTCATCAAGGAATTCCTCCATGGATTCCACCAGGAAGCCTTCTGGGATTCCACATGAAATACTGCACAAGAATTCAAAAAGCTTGCTGCACGAAATTCTACCAGGAATTCCTTTAGAGATTTCGATTGCAATTTTTTGAGAGGTTCCCCCAAGTTATTCTCAGGAGATGTTTCTAGGGAATCTTCAATAAATTGTTAAATAAATTCTTCCAGTGTTCCCTTCAAAGACACTTCTTTGTATCCCAAAAGAGACTGAGATTTTTGAAGGTCAAGAATCTACCAAAAATTTCTCCGAGGATTCCTGAAGGAGTTCCATGATCCATACATAAATTTCTTCCAGTATTTTTCGGAGGATTTTCACCAAGGATCCCGTCAGGAGAGCCTTCGAGGATCCTGTAGGATCTCCTTCAGGGATTGCTTTTAAATTTCTTCAGAGATATGTTAAGGAATGTCTCCAAGAAATTCTCTGGGAATTTCTCCAGTGATATCTTTGATGATGCTCCCAAGGATTTCACTATAAATTGTTTCATGATTTTTTCCAGCAATTGTCCACAAAAACCTTCCAGGGATTCAACCTAAACACATTCAGAGCTATGATTTGTTTAACCCTCGGAGTAAATATCAGTGGAATCCCTGCAGGCATAAACTTTTGGAATTTTGTAGCTGCCTTTCTGATGGAATACCTAGAGTAGAGAAAGGAAGAATTTCACGTTCAATCCTTCGCAAAATTCTTGAATTCTTGAAAAATAAATTCTAGTAAATTTATGGACTTTATTTTGGAAATCTCCTGGAGGAATTTCTGAAAACCATGAAAATTTTTAAGAAAGGAAATCCTATTAAAACCATGGATTATATTCTGGTTGAACTTCTGGCAATATTCCCAGTGTTAAACCTGGAAGAACTCCTGGTGCAATTCCTTAAAATACTCTTTGCTCGGAAAACTACTAGTAAAATAATTAGAGAAAATAATGGTGAAGTCTCTGAAGGAATTACTGGTGGAATCTTTACATGAAATCGTGGTCAAATTCCATAAGAAAATCGTTATAGGATTCTTGGAGATCATCGTGGCAAAACCTCTAGAGGATTTTTTGAATTCCCGGTAAAATCGCCGGAAACATATTGGTGGAGTTACTGAAAGAATTTCTAGTGGTATCCCTATGAAAATTTCAGCTCAAATCCCGATGGAAATCATGGAGAATTAACTGAGTAAGTTCCAGATCCTATCCATGGAGCAACCATGGTGGAATCCTTAAAGGAATCCGCGGAAGATTTTTAGTTAGAAGCCTTAGAGGATCCTTATAAGTTTTTTTTTGTAAAATTACTGGCGGAATTCCCGAAAACCCCCAAGAATTCCTGGCGATATTCCGCGATAAATTCCGGAAGGAATCTCTTAAGTAATTCCGGTGATAAAATCCTTATAAGACATTTCTGGTTTAATCCCAGGAGGAATTCCTGATAACCCTTGAGGATCCTTGGAAACATTTTATTTATTGAAAAAAATTGGGAGGCATCCCTTGAAGAATTTCGTAGAAAAACCCCTGGAAGAAAATTCTGGTAGAATCCCTTAATAAATTTTGGAAGCAATAAGTCTAATGGAACCCAGAACAGCCCTAGAGGAATTCCTAAAGGAACCTTTAGAAAAATTCCTGTTAGAATCTCTGTCAGAACTTTTGATGAAATTCCTGAAGTTGTTCAAGTCCCAAGCCCCAAAAGGATTTTATAATAAAATTTGAGAAGTTTTTCAAAATAAAACTATGGAACAATTTCTGATGGAATCCCTACAGAAACTCCTAGTGCAATTGAATCCTATTGAAAGACTCCTGATGAAATCCCTAGCGAAACTTCAGATGACGTCCTTGTGAGAACTTCTGATGTAATCCCTGGAGGAACTTTTGATGGAATCCATAGAGAAACACTTGAAAGAGTTCCTGTACAAATTCCGGGTAGAATCTCTGAAGAAAATCGTAAAGGAATTCCTACTGAGACGATATTCTTGATATTCTTGATTGAAACTCTAATTAAATCATTGGACGAACTTCTGATAAAATCCCTAGAGGGACTCCTAATGGAATCGCTAGAGGAACTCCTGTTTTAATCTCTAGAAGAACTTCTGATGTAATCACTGGAGGAATGGAATCTAATGGAATCTCTGAAGGAACTCCTGACGGGATTTTTATAGGAACTCCTGATAAAATCTCTGGAGTGATTCCTGATAAAATGTCTGTTGGAACTCGTTAAACAATCCCAAGATTGGAGTTCCTTGAGGAATCCCTGATAGGTGCTCTGGAGTAATTCTGGGTGCGATCTCCGAAGGAACTCCTGATGGAATCCCTAGAGAGACTTCTGATAGAACCCCTGTAGGAATTCCAGGTGGCATCTCTGAAGGAACTCCTGATGGAATTTCTACAGAAACTTTTGTTAGAATCCCTGGAGGAATTCTAGGTGAAATATCAAATGGAACTTCTAATGAAATCCTTGAAGGCACTCCTGATAAAATCCTCAGAAGAACTTCTGATGTTATTCCTAAAAGAACTTGTGATGTGATCCCTGGAGGAGATCCAGGTCGAATCTCTGAAGAAACTTCTGATGTTATCTCTAGAGGAACTCCTGAAGGAATCTCTATAGGATGATGAAAATCCTAGAAGAATTCTCGATATGAATCCTGATAGAATCTCTAGGGATATCAAACCCTAGAAGAAATCTCGATGGAATTTTTCGAGGAACTCCTTATAAAATCTCTGGAGTAGCTTCTGATATAATCTGGAAGAATTCTAGGTTCTCTGATGGAACTATTGATGGAATCCCTGGAGGAACTCCTGGTGAAATCTTCAGAAGAACTCCTGATGTACTTCCTAGAAGAACTTGTGATGTAATCCCTGGAGGAGTTCCAGGAGGAATCTCTGAAGAAACTTCTGATGTAATCTCTAGAGCAGGCCTGTCCAACCTTTTTGGCTCTTTTTCATCATAAATGGTTGGTGCGTTCGCAAGAATAGACCGATATGAACGAAATTAGTCTCAAATGAAAGTTTTGTAGTATATCTGTCTAATCCATGTTAAGAATTTCAAATTTATATCAAACTCTTCGCTAGCGATGCAAGCAAAGGAAAAAATCAGTCCGGCCCGCGGGCCGGATCATTTTTTGGACTTATTTGCATCGGTAGCAAAGAGGTTGCTATAAATTTTATATTTCCAGCGTGGATTAGACAAATATAGTACCATGCTTTCATTTGAGACTAATTTGGTTCATATCGGTCTATTTTTGCGAACGCACCAACCATTTATGTCGAAAAAGAGCCAAAAAGGTTGGGCAGGCCTGCTCTAGAGGAACCCCTGAAGAAATCTCTATAGGAACTCCAGATGAAATCTCTGAAGGAATTTCTGATAAGATTCCTGATGGAAATCCTGATAAAATTCCTGATGGAAACCCCGATAAAACCCCTAGAGGAACTCCTTATGATGTTCCTAGAGGAAATCCTGATGGAATTACTCGATGAACTCCTGGCATGGAGAAACTTCTGATAGAATCTGGAAGAGTTCCAGGTGGAATCTATAAAGGAACTGTTGATGAAATCCCTGGAGGTACTCCCGATGAAATCCCCAGAAGAACTTTGATACTCGCGCCAAAGGTACTCTTGATAGAATCCCTATAGGAATTCCTGATGGAATCCTTGGAGAAATTCTTAAAGATATTATTGAAAGAACTTCATTTGGAATCATTGGAGGTACTTCTGATGAAAGAAGATATCCTGATGGAATCCCTAGTAAAATTCCGGATAGAATTCCTGAAGGAATTTCAGGTGAAGTTTCTGAAGGAACTCCAGGTGAAATCGCTGGAGAATCTTCTCATAGAATTGCTAGAGAAAGAAACTTCTAATGAAGATCCTAGAGGTGTTCCAGGTACCCATGCAATACTGTATCCCTGAAAGAACTCCTGATGGAATCCCTAGAAGAACATCTGATGAAAAACTCATCATGGAATCCCCAGAGAAACTTCTACTGGAATCCAGAGAGGAACTTCTGATATAATCCCTAGAGAAACTCCTAATGGAAACTCTGATGGAACTCCTGATGTAATTCTTTGTGGAACTCATGATTGATTCTTTAGAAGTACTACTGATGGAATTACTGGAGCAGAAATGTTGATGAAGTTCCTGATGGAACTTCCTGATTAAAGGTGTAATCCGTACAATAACTTCTGATGGAAGCTCTCTTGATGGAATCCCTGAAATTACTTTAAAAGGGATTCCATTACCTGGATGAATTTCTGGTGAAACTCGTGATGAATTTCTTGTAGGAATTCTCGGTACAAACCCTGGAGAAATTCTATTGAACTTTTGATGAAATCACTGGTAGAACTGTTGGTGTATTTGCTAAAGAAATAGGTTAAAGATTGTGGAAAAATGCCGGTGGAATATATAGAAACCACTCAGGAGTGCACATTTGCTTGTCGTCGACGTTGTGTAAATTCACGCATTTTGATTTGCCATCCATCTGCATCGGCAGTTCATGGAACATCGATGCTTCAATTTGACATGCTGACGTCGATGTTCGAGCAACATCAAACTTTTTAAATTTTGGTCGACTGATTCGTCAATCGTCAAATCGGTTTCACGAACTATCAAATTGGTTCGTCAAACAGCATCATACACGGTCAAACATAGCATCAACATGAGCATCAACCTGGGGGCGAAGTAATTATTGGTCAAACCGTCTGAGCGTCTGTGGGCTGCATGAAGTATGGTAGGTTATCGTTGTTGTTTTCTTTGGATCGGAAGATCGGAACGGAGTAATGCTCTGTTGTTTCGAAAATTCGTTATCGTTTCGAAATGAATTTTAAATTATTGAAAATCAATCCCATGCAATACTGTACTCTTTAATAATTATTTCAAATAAATTAAAATTAATTCGAGGTGTAAATTTTCGAGATCCATGCAAAATTGCCTTTGATTCCCATAAAAATAATTCTTCTCATACAAATCAGTTACTCATCACGGATTGGAAGATACATTTTCCAATTTAGTTGTTTGGTTCATATTAGATGATTTGTACATTCGTCTAAGCACACTCTCCCTAATCAACACCGCACTAGCATTGACGAGCTCTAACCCAAACGTGCATCGAAACCTAGAAACAAAGTAATTACAAATAACCATTTACGTTGATAATGTTGTGCAACATCTGTTACAAATATATTACTTTTCTCATGCACCCACCCACACACATACACTTGAGAGAACTGGATTCCAACGGCTCCGGTTTAGTACTTTTTTTCGGCTACCAATTCTTTTCTCACTTACCGAGCCAGCACATGTCTTACACCGTAGCTACGATCATTTTCCCGCTGGCTTCTGGTGCGCTATTTGAAGGATGATGCCATTTTCCATCAGGCCTCCCCCTTCCTCCTATTTCGAGCATTAGCGTTATTAAGGGGGTTCAGGGGAAGCCTGCCAACCCCAATTTTGGAATTTACCCCCCAAATTTTTTTGAAAAGAAAATGACGAGACAGTTGAACTTGCTAAAAGATAAGTAATTTCAAAATCGCCAAAACATGCTGGAAACTTCACCTACGCCTATGATGCCGAGCGACGACGAAGGGCCAAAACGACAAGGTGCCTGCCTGCTGCAGGTCGTAACTCCTTTTGCAGTAAATTTCGTGGCTGGCGTTCTTTCTACCATCATTGGGTGAGTTTGTTCGAGTGCTCAAATTGTAAGTGGGTACATTTCAACCCACGTACGGGAAACCGTATGCTCAGGCTTGCCGTCTTGGAAGGACTTTTGGCCCCGATAGATGCAATGCGATACTCTCTACAGTTACTACAACCAAGTGTAGGTACATAGCTCCAAAGGTGAGCGTCACCATCATGTTCGAGCAATCTTCTTGAAGGATGGATTACACATTGACTGCAGTGCCAAATCCATCTTCTGGTGAACCTGATGCTCGGTGTTATACACGAATGGAGCTTTTGCCTCTCGGGTTCAGGCAGTTGAGTCTACCGGCGCAGCAGCTGATGACGATGGCAGTAGAAGACGAGTTCATCTGATTGAAGTAGCTACACCTACGTAAATTCATGACTTAAGAGGCAAGATTGTAATCCCACCGGCAAAGCTTCAATGTAATGACCCACTGACAGCGTGTTGGATTTACAGGAATTCGTTATGTTGGTGTATCGATTCTTTAGTATGAATGAATACAGGATAAAATCTAAACAACATGATGATTCAAAATGCGTATCTGATATAGAAACTATCGATTCTCTTTATCAAACTGTATTCGCCTCGACGTTTGCTATAACCTTCAAGGTCGAGTACTCGAATACATAAAACGGCTACCGTAAAATGGGGTGTTAAGGGATGAAAAAAATATTCTACCTTGATTTCGAGCAACTTCTAGTATGACAATAATTGAACAAAATACAGTCCTACCATTCTCCCGGCGTGTATATCAAAAGCCAATTACAATGAAGATGATTCTATGGCAGATTTTTGAGATAATCATAAATATGTGTGATTTTTGATGAAAATGCAAAATGGGGTTTTAAGGAATTTGAGCTTTGTAAATAAAACCAGTGCTGGGAATGGTAATAGTAGTAGGCTTGAATTTCGCGAAAATCACGTGGCTCTCTCACTACAGTAGTTTAAAATCGTGAATCTCATCAAGTAGCCTATATTGGGTACATGAATTTCTCTAAATCAGTAGTGTCATTGAAGGCTCTTAATGCGGGAAATGCAGCGGGAAATAGAACATTTTTCTACAGTAATTTTGGGTTGCCCTTAGCAACGGGTGTTTTGCAATTTTCAAGGCGTTTTGCCTACAGCAGCGATGGGCGTGAGTTTCACTGGCTTCGCTGATTGTGATTGGCTTTGTTTGACTACTGTAGAGTGAATTTCAGATTTTTTCCCAACCCTGAATAAAACTATATTTTGCAATATAATTCAATTTGGAACTCCGTTAACGTTAACCGTTTTATTTTACCTGCTAAATCTCTCATACATATTGATTCTTTTTTTAACCAAGCTATGAGTGCATCGCACAATATTCTTGAAAGGATTTGACTTATATGCAGTATTCGTATCCTAGAATAGTGCAGAGCAACCTTGTCATGACTTATCAAAAGAAGGATAATTTCAACAAGCTTTCAGTTTGAATAGATTAAGTGTCCAATTTGTCTTTTAAATAAAGCACCACACCAAATAACGGATTTGCATGTAACACCCAATAGCATAATCGAAAAAAAAATCCTAACGAAAAGTTTCCAATATAAAGCGGAAATCGCACACACTATACTACAATGTATTCAATGCTCGACAACACTTAACACATGAACCCCGAAGCCTAAAAAGTTTTCCAAAAAGAGATCGGAAATAACCTAATATTATAATTGTTCATCTAGGACGACTACGCTTAAAAAAATCAATAGCTCCAAAACCATCTCATATAAGATAACTATTCCTTATTCCAAACTTTTCATCAATGCGATAGGAAAGCTTTTGAAAATACTATCATGAAAACCCCATATTCACATTAATCAGTTTCTATCTTTTAGATTATGGCCTTCAGTCTATTATGCACAAAACGGATTTTAAGTTTTTATCCGACGTTTCGGACATGAAAACTTAAAATCCGTTTTTGAGCATAAAAGACTGAAAGCCACAACCTAGAATATAATTATTACAGTCGAATCCTCAATTAAGTTTTAACCTACATTTCCCTCACAATTTTACAAAATTTTGAGATAAGTCTTTTCTGGTGATATTCAACGACTTACGAAATAGATCCCTTAACTTTCCATGCAGGTTAACTTCACGGAACAACCCAAAGCTATATTGAAATACATAACAGCAGAAAACAAATGAGTCTAGTAACTTAGAAAAGTTAAAATAGATAATCCCTTAACACCCCATTTATTTTCAAAACGAGCCTTTTTTCATAAAAGTTTCTAAAAATCGAAACCCAGATATAATTTCAAGAAGTTTTTGTCTGCACTATGATCTCAATTAAATTTACTTTTATTTTACGTTACTCGCGAATTCTTCTCAAATATATTTCATGGTTTTGTAGATGAATGTATTTAGCCCATAAAATTCGAATAAAAATGTTTTGAAAAGTTTACAATATCTAGCAACCACAATACTTCATATTAATAGATAGCTCCTATTACATAATGCAGCTCACAATCCTCCGAACAAATCGAGCATTTCAGATGACTTATATATCGACTTTCCACGTTTCTGTGATTTGTCGAACTTGATAGAGAAGTTCAATCCCTTAAAACCCCACGAGTCCTTAACACCCCATTTTACGGTACGGTAATAATCAATGCTCTTCGGCACAATGTTTATTGCATGGATTAAAGAGTATAGTGAGATTAATGTTCTTGAAATGATTTCATGAGTAAAAGCAAACGAAAAACAGTTTGGATTATATTTTCCCAATCTTACATCACATCCATAACATCGAACTAGGGAACTTTTCCAAAAATACCAAAATACTTCGCAAGAAAAAAATATCTATGCAATTTTTGTGCAGTTAAGGCTAAGGCCATCCGAGCGAATTTAGAATTTGTCTTTTGTCGTGGTCACGAACTAGTGATCGCTCAAAGGCTTATGCATAAAGTTCATACCCATAAATGCTCATAAATATATGTTCGGTCTAGTTATAGGGTGTCCCAGAAAGTATGGTCAAGTCCTTACCATACTGCCATTTCAAGACGAGTGCAGATTAAAATCTGATTTTCACACATTTTATTCTTGCACTTATCAAGAACAGATTTTGAATTTTGAGCGATTTCTTTTGCTACCTGTTTGTTGATGGTGTTACATTTCAAAATGCTTCTCTTATCAGTTTTGCACTGATCGCTTTATATCTGAGCGACTTTGTTGTACGAAATTTGTGCTTGGTCACTAAGTACGTAAGTACAATAAAAATGTGAAAATAGTAGTTTACGCAACAAGGTTCTGAATGAAGATTTTAACAGCAAGAGTCGTATGTTTATCCAACGAGGCTTGCCGAGTTGGGTAATTACGACTAGTGCTGTAAAAATCGAGTTCTGCACCGAGTTGCGTACAACTTTTTTTTTGCAATTTCATGAAAGGTTACTTGAGGAATAATTTTTAAACTATTTTTCATAAATTTGCACATGGCCGTCAGTAGCCATGTTAGAAAAAATCTGATCATAGTAGGTTGCACTGAGTAATTGTCACAATTTTTCAAACCATCGTTCGGATAGCATCATTACTCGAAACAATGAGCGATTCTGATTCTGATGTTCCGATTGGCTCAATGGCAGTGGAAGTGGCCTTGCCTCGCTGGTCTCCTACCGGAGAACTCTAATATAAAATTTCTGCAGCTACTATTGTCACCTGCAGATTACACAGGACACTGCTCTCGTCGATCGTCCGCGTCTCTACTGCCAGATTGCGGGGAAGATATTTCTGTTCTTAAGAGGCATGGAGGATGCCCAGTGCAAGATCGTCTGTTCCGAGTACAGTGCAAATAACGGAGGGAAAAGTCATGGAGTTTCCACCTGACCGGAAAAGGTAGAAGCAGAAAATTTTCCACAGCTCCCAGTACTAATTATGATAATTATACAAATCCCAAGGGGGTGGTCACTCCACGCACTTGAATTTGCGCCATTCTGTTTTTAGTGTGCCCTCAGTGCGCCGATGTGCCGAGATGAAACATTTCACCATAAAACCGGCTACTATAAAAAGACAATGAACTGAAATTTATCGCAGCAATCGTAGCACTCACTGATGTTTGCGAATGGAAAAAATATGGAAATTAATTTACTTTGCATCTGATTTTGTTCAAAAATTATCAGTTTGCTTTTTCCATTTGGTTTTGTAAAATTATTATAAGAATGCCGTATTTTTTATAATGGATTGTTATAAAATTTTTAAGTGAGCAGAGAGATTTTCCTTAACTGCAAATGAGGGACTGTCTAGGGGACTGCCTATCAGGACTACACGAAAAGAAGAAAATGAACGCCTTTCGCAGTTGAAAGCTTGCCGTTTTGTTATTCTTTGATCAATGAATAATCACTGATCTTAAAGGGCTAGCATAGATCCGACATTTGACATCTTAAAATTATTCAAGGCTTCTGCTGGCTAATTATACAAAACCCCTGCATTAATTTACACCCACAAAATAAGGACATATATTCAGTTCTAACAACTAAGGGACGATTCAAATATGACGTCCATAATTTTTCGGGATTTCTAGACCACCCCTCCCCCCTCTGTCACGCTTTTTTCAATACCTTATACATGTACTGTCACACTTTCGTAGACCCCTCGCCTCCCCTAATTGATGGACGTAATATTTGAATGACCCCTAAACCCTTCTACTCAACTTATAGAGCACGTCTTCGTTTGACCACAGGAGTGGGGATCATCGTCGATCTATATAATTTTCAATCTCCTCCGTTTTTCCCACATTGTTTCATTCTTCCTACGTGTGGAATTCGGTATGAGTTCCTTAACTTTGACCTGTAATAAAAAGATGGTAATGAATGGGAAAATAATGCAATAAAAGTTAACAGATTGCAGCTGAACCCAGCATAAAAATTGGTTATAGTTTGACAGGAAGCAAACAAAAAATAATCAACGAGTGTTGAGAACAAAATTTTAGCTCACTGTGATTTTTATAGCAACCCATTACGAAAAACTGTGCCAGTCCAGTGCGCCGAGATGTGCCTACGCTGTGCTTGACAAATCCAGAACAAAAATCAATAGACCAATCCGTTTTTCTACATTAGAATGACAGTATCACATGTGCTCCATTACGTTACTGAAAAGCGTTGCGTAATGAATCATTACGGCACTCAAATGCGTTGCGTAATGATTCAATCAACTTTGGTCAATTTATGAAAGGGTCAATATCAAGTCCTTATGTTGACACAAAAACATTTGAAAATCTAAAATGATTGCTGCTTTTCCAAAAGTATAGATATTTGACAAAAATAAATTTGAAATTAATTATTTTTATTTAGGTATATTCAAAATATCTGAAAAGCTATAACTTTGTGAAGTTATCTTATGTGAGAAAAAGACTAGTGATTTTTCAGAATTTTATAATTTTGACCAATGTTCTCAAGCAAAGCCAGAGAAAATTTCAAACAAAACTTTTCGTGAAACATCTTAGATATAATGTATTTCAACCTGTTTTGTAATGTATTTCAACTAAGGAAACGGTGCTAAAAATAAGCGTTACACAGATTTTTTATCAGCCATTACTCTAAAACTACTCATTCGATTTCAAATCATCTTTTACAGTCATAAAGCTCGATCCTTCAACTAATAAATAAAAATATGCTACATAGTCGTAGCAAGTAACAAATAGTCTAGAGGAGGTTGTGAAAATATGTCTTCCTAAAATAAGAGTGTTACAATGGTTCAGAGCTCATATCTCAACCATCAGACACAAATTTTATAATTTTATTTCACCGTGTGAAACATTCAGAACCAGCTTTACAGGGAAAAATATCAAACAGAGTCGCTCCCATTTGAAATATTTACCAAACCTCAAAAAAAATATTTCGGTGCCACTATGCAATCAATTTTTAATTTTGTTTTACGATTCGACACTTCAAGTATAGATTTTCAATGGAAAAATACTAAGCATGGTAGTAGCTAGGAAAAACAAAAGTAAGGTCCATTGAAAAATTACTCAAAATTTTCAAGAAATCATTCCTTCACAATGAACAAACCGATTTTTGATTTTCTTTTGCCATTTGAATGGTTACAGTTGTGTCATTCAGAAAAAAAATATTGCACATAGTCATAGTAAATCAAAATTGAAAGCGATTTCATGTAGTTTTTCTCCATAAAATTGATTGTTGAAGTGATGTTAATAAATTTGAAAAGCAAAATACATTTTTGAAAACACTAAAAATTTATTTTACCTAGAAACTACGGAAAACCCTTTTTTGTTTAACAACTACCGAAAAGCTAAACATTACATATGATTTGCAATTGGATTAGATGGACAAATTGATGTGAAGATTTGCGAAAAAGTTACACGTCTTCTCAGTGAGAATCGAACTCACGACTCCCCGATCTCTAGTTGGGGCGCGTTACCACATTTATGTTTGTAGAGAAACATTCAAAGTATTGAAATGTTGTCTTTCCAGCATCAAATTGATTGTAGAAGTTGAGTTAACATATAAAATAGGTAGCAGAATTTTTTTAATACACCCAAAATTTACGTGACCCAAGGAACTAAGAAAAATTCTGTTTCCTGAGCCTGTTAGTCTATAAAGCAAATTTCAAAGCGAAGACATTAAGTTTTTTTTTCGATATAAATTGCTTTATAGCAGAAAAGAAAACATGTTTGAGGAAAAAAATGTTTTTAAATTACACTAAAAAATTATTCTACTTACTACTATGAAAATCTCAATTTTGTGTCTTAAGCTGAAATTAAAAGCCAAAGCAATATGTGAGTGTTTTTTAAACAATAAATTGATTGTAGAAATCAAGTTAACATGTTTGAGTAGAAATAAAATGTTTGATTACTCTCAACATTTATTCGCCTTATTTTGTGATATTCATAGTTTTCCAGTAAAATTATTTTTGTTTGTGATCATTTTTGTCCTAAACATGTTCGCTTAACTAATTTAAACAAATTTATATTGAAAAGGCTCAATGTCATCGCTTTAAATTTTCATTAACAGACAAAAAGTAATATACATTTTTTTTTATTTGTTTATTTATCTTTTCACTTCATCTGCCTTGGCTTAATGAAGGTGGTGAGGAAAAGCCCGTTGGAGTTGACAAGCACTGTAATTGCCATCCTCCAAAGGGCGTAAAAACCCCGCATCTTTTCAAAATTACATTTACAATTCAATGCTTTACAATTTTGCACCAATTACAAGCTAAAAGTCAACATTAAAACAAAGCACATTACTTAAAAATAGTTAGTTTTTCAACAAATGGACGATAACAACGACGTCACACTCTCTGGCTGTCCAAGATGGAAACACTGCTGTAAATGAAAAATGGGTAGCTTAATTCTTTCCAAAATAAGCTTTAGGAACGGAACTCGCCTGATTTTTCGTCCTGACATCATGATCGGTTGAGTTGTTGAAGCCTTCTTGAAAATGTTGCAGCAGGCACGTTGAAGTCAAAATATACGTAAACTTCGTTGAAAACGGTGGACATGGCACTTATTGGATCATTTTGGCCATAAACCGTATTACTGGGTGTAATTGTTAAAAAATCACGTTGCCGCAAAATTCGTTGAAGTGCGTAGATATTCAAACGGGACAGAATCTCAGGCGAATCCAACTCTCCGGTGAGTACTCTTGCCACAAGAGCCGCTTGTTGGATAAATCTTCTGTTGACAAGGGTATCAATGCCAAGAAGGCGACATCGGTCCTCGTATGGTGGCAAGTTCATCGAATCACGCCACGGTAGATTACGTAGAGCACGTCTTACAAATCGTCTTTGAATTGTCTCTATCCTATTTATCCACGGCAGTTGATAGGGGCACCATACAACAACATTAGATTCTAATAAAGATCTGACGAGTGCACAATATAATGAGGCAAAGTGGGTCCGTGAATTCGCCACAAATTTTGAAGATGAAGCCTAACTGTCTGTTAACTCTAGAGATGATATCCTCGAAGTGAATCCGGAAGCTGAGTGCTGAATCCAGCGTAACGCCTAAATCTCGTACTTGATAGACTCGCTGTAGCTGAATGTTATTGATTGCATAATCATAGACAATTGAGTATAATCACAAAAATCTAATTATACCCAATAATGTTCGCTTGATATCTACAATCAATTAAATGTAAAGCAAACACTAAGCATAGTTATAGATTTTGTTTTGAAGGCATAAAAAACAAACTCGAATACCTATGTTAATATAACTTCAATTAGTTTATTACGAAAAAATAAATGTTATGGCTTTGAATTATGATTAAAAGGCAACTAGGGTTATATGCATTTCTGGGGAAAAACGACTTTTTCTATGAATGTTAAATAAAATAGAGACATTTTCCGCGGATTTTTTGTCGACTCTTATGTTAAGGTTCATCACTATCAGCCTTTGATGAATAATTGTTCAAAATTACTTCGCAAACAGCCTGAAAGAGCACTGTGGGTCGTTTTTTCTCAAGGGTGCATATTACCCCAGATTCCCTTACAGACAAACAGGCCCATGATGGAGGGTTTTCTATGTGAAATAAATTTTGAGCGTGATCAAAAATTTACATTACTTCTTAAACATGTTTACCTAGATTATACAATCAATTTGATGTTAAAAAAAAAAAAACAAAACATTATTGCTTTAAATGTTGCATAAATGTTTATTAGATATGGTTTCACAAAGTTTTTCGGGTAAAATAAATGTTGACGGTAAGCAAAAGTTTGTATTACTTTCAAACATGTCAACCATGCTTACGTAGTTTCTTGCGTAAAACAAATATCTATATAAATAAAAAAATTCATTCCGAAAATTCCGAAAGACAAATATACCTATGAAATGAATTTTTAGCAGTTCCTTAGGTAAAATAAATTTTGAGTGCAGAAATCCTGAGAAGAATTCCTCAGCAATCCTGGAAGATTTTCCTCACAAATCTGGAGAGGATTTCCTCAAGATCCCTGATTTTCTCAAAAAGCCGAAAGGATTTCAACAGAAATCCTGAGTGCGTTTCAGAAATCCTGAAAGGATTTCCTTAAAAATCCTGAGAGCATTCCCTTAGTAATGCTGAGAGGATTTCTTCAGAAGTCCTCCTCAGAAATCCTTCAGAAGTCCTGAGCGTATTTTCTCAGAAATCTTGAGAAGATTTCCTCAGAAACTCTGAAAGGATTTCCACAGAAATCTAGAAAGGATTTCCACGGAAATCTTGAATGGATTTACACAAAACTTTAAAAAAGGATTGCTGGGAGAAATTTCCCAGACACCCGGAGAGGATTTTCTTAGAAATCCTGGGAGGATTTCCCCAGAAATACTGACAGAATTTCCCCAGAAATACTGGGAGGATTTCCTCTGAAATCCTGAGAGGATTTCCTCAGAAATTTTGAGAGGTTTTTTTCAGAAATCCTGGAAGATTTTCCTCAAAAATCTTTAGAAGGTTTCCTCAAGATCCTTGATTTCCTCAAAAAGCCGAAAGGATTTCTTCAGAAGTCCTGAGAAGAATTCCTCAGAAATCCTGAGAAGAAATCCTTCAGAAGTCCTGAGAGTATTTTCTCAGAAATCTTGAGATTTCCTCAGAAACTCTGAAAGATTTCCACAGAAATCTTAAAAGGATATCCACGGAAATCTTGGAAGGATTTACACAAAAACTAAAAAAAAAAATATCCCAGAAATCCCGAGAGCGTTTTCTCAGAAATCCTGAGAGGATTTTCTTAAAAATCTTTAGCGGATTTTCTTAGAAATCCTGAGAGGATTTCCTCAGAAATCTTGAGACGATTTCCTCAGAAATCTTGAGAGAATTTCCTCAAAAATCCTGAGAGGATTTTCTTCAGAACTCTTGAGAGGATTTTCTTCAGAATTCCTAGGAAGATATACCCTAAGAAATCCTGAGACGATTTCCTCAGAAATCCAGAAATCCTGAGAGAATTTCCTCAGCAGTCATGAGAGTATTTTTCAATAAGTTCTTAGAGTATTTTCTCAGAAATCCTAAGAGAATTTCAGAAATCGTGAGTGGAATTCCCTTAAAATCGTGGAATTATTTCCTCAAAATTCCAAGAGGATATTCACAAAAATTCTAGAAGATTTCCACAAAAATCCTAGAGGATTTCCACAAAAATCCTAAAGGATTTCCACAAAAATCCTCAAAGGATTTTCTCGAAAATTCTGAGAGTGATTTCCACAAAAATTCTGAGCGGATTTCCTCAGACATCCTGAGAGGATTTCTTCAGAAATCCTAAGAGAATATTTTAATAAATGATGAACAATTTCCTCATAAACCCGAGGAGTATTTTCTCAGAAATGCTGAGAGGATTTCCTCAAGGATTCTGAGAGGGTTTCCTTAGAAATCTTTATAGGATTTCCTCAGAGCTCCTGAGAGAATTTATTCAAAAATTAAGAAAGGATTTCCACAGAAATGCTGGGAGAATTTCCACAGAAATCCTGAGAGGATTTCCACAGAATCTTTTATGGATTTTCCCAGAAATCCTTGGAAAACGGCAATTTCTTAGGAAAATCTCTCAGGATTTGTATTTCCTCACAGAATTTCTAAAAAAAATCTCTTCTGTGGAAATCCTCTCAGGATTTTTAAGGAAATACCATCAGGATTTCTGTAGAAATCCTATCAGAACTTTTTAAGAATTCCAGTCAGGATTTCCGAGGCAACACCCTCAGGATTTCTGAGCAAATCCTCTGAATATTTCTGAGGAAATAGCCTCAGGATTTCTGAGGAAATCTTCCCAGAATATCTGAGAAAATCCTCTCAGGATTTCTGGCGAAATCATCTTAGGATTGCTAAAGAAATCCACTCACGATTTTTTAGGAAATCCTCTCATGATTTCTTAGGAAGATTTGTGAGAAAATCCTTACAGAATTTCTAAGGTTATCATCCCAGGATTTTTGCAGAAATCCTTTCAGGATCTCAAAGAAAATCCTCCTTGAATTTCGGAGGAAACCCTTTCAGGATTTCTGAAGAAAAACTCTCAGGATTGCTGGGGAATTTCTTCCAGCATTTCTGTGAAGGAGAGGATTTCCTCAGAAATCCTGAGAAGATTTTCTAAGAAATCCTGAGAGAATTTCATCAGAAGTCCTGAGAGTATTTCCTCAGAAATCTTGAGAAGATTCCCTCAGAAATCTTAGGAGGAACCCTGAGAGGATTTTCCCAGAATTTCTGAGAGAATATCCTCAGAAATCCTGAGAGTATTTCCTCAGAAATCCTGTGAAAATTCCTTCAGAAATCTTGAGAGGGTTTTCCTAGAAATCCTGAAAGGATTTCCTCAGAAATCTTTAGAGGATGACCCTAGAAATTCTGAAAGGATTATTTCCAGAAATCCTAAGAGGATTTTCTCAGAAATCCTAAGAGGATTTTCTCAGAAATATTAAGAGGATTTTCTTAGAAATCCTGAGAGGATTTCCTCAGAAATACTGAGAGGATTTCCTAAGAAATCCTGATAGGATTCCCTAAAAACTCTGTGAGGATTTTCTCACAAGTTCTGAGAGGATTTTCTAGGAAACCCTGAGAGGATTTCCTCAAAAACCCTGAATGGATTTCCTGAGAAATCCTTAGAGGATTTCTTCAGGAATCCTGGGAGGATTTCCTCATGAGTCCTGAAAGTGTTTCCTCAGCAATCCTGAGAGTATTTCCTCAGATATCCTGGGGGGATTTCCTCAGACATCTTTGAGGGATTTCCTCAGAAATCTTGAGAAGATTCCCTCAGAAATCTTGAGAAGATGACCCCAGAAATCCTGAAAGGATTTTTTCCAGAAGTTCCGGGAGAATTTCCCCATAAACCGTGATAGAAATGTTCCAAAAATACTGGGAGAATCTCTCCAGAAATCCTAAGAGGATTTTCTCAGAAATATTGAGAGGACTTCCTCAGAAATCCTGAGAATGCTAACTCAGAAATCCTGACAGAATTTCCTCAGAAATTCTTAGAGGATTTCTGAGAAGATTTTCTAAGAAACCCTGAGAGGATTTTCTCAAAAATCCTGAATGGATTTCCTTAGAAATCTTGAGAGGATTTCTCCTGAAATACTGGGAGGATTTCCTCAGAACTCAAGAGAGGATTTTCTCAGAAATTCTGAGAGAATTTTCTCAGAAATCCTGAGAGAATTTCCTCATGAGTCGAATTATTATGCTTTTCAGCATACGATATATATGGAAATTATTGTTATATATGTTGTCTTATATAAAAAAACTGCTTTTATAGGATTTCTAGATTTTTGTTTGATAAAATGTTTTTAACTAATAGTATTAAAAACTAAGGGGAGCAGATATCTGTAGCTGTAAATGTGCAGCTATTCAACAAGACCAAGCTGAGAGACGTGGGTTCAAATCCCACCGGTCGATGATCTTTTCGGATTAGAAATTTTCTCGATTCCCCAGGGCATTGAGTATAATATTTATACCTGCAAAACGATAAGCACATAAAAATGGTCAATTGGCAATAAAAGTTCTCAGATAATAACTTAGCTGAGAAGTAGGCTCTGTCCCAGTTGAGTCCGATAGGAATTTGAAGGTATAATAGACTTCCGAAGTTTTCATAGTTTCTAAGAAATAACTATTTATTAATGTTATTATGATCATCTTCCAGACTATTTTATTGAAGCTATTATAGGCAACTGTATTTTAAACATCATCATAATGATTTTCCCTTCCTTCACGTTGTGAAAATTGCATAAAATTGTATGCGAAGGATTGCAATAAAATTGACTAAATTACATGGAATCGCGTAGTTTTAGATTTGTAATAACACTACAATGATATGATTGTTAGGCTGATACAAATATTATTTTTTTTTTATGTCCGAGACCACTTGGAAGGTACGAGGGGGGGATAAAAAAAATGAGGAACAAAAAATTAAAAATAAAAAAAAAAAGTTATTTTTACGAATTTTTATTTTTAACAATAGTTGTTAAACTTTTTTCAATCGTCCTCTGGATCATTATTTTACCTGTTTCTTACATTAAAAGTTTAAAAAACCTAACTGATATAAAAAAATGATGAATCTTTTTTTTCTCTCCTTCAAAATTTTCGGATTTTTGAAGGGGGGGGGGGGTGACATAAAAGAAAATTAATATTTGTGTCAGCCTTATTTGGCGCAACATTCCCCACGCGATTGGTGTACTGCAGAAGTGTAGCTAAATTTCAATTCATTTTTTGCTGTATCTGTGCATTATCCTCTTGATGAAATAATCTGAATGTTTTCTATACAATGTTTCATGTTCTAAGTACAAATATTATGAATAAATTCAATATACCAAAATAGCATATATCGAAAAATTTGGTAGCCTTAAATTTTCTATGAATTTGTCGATCAACAGATATAAAGGTTGAAAATAAATTACAAAAAATAATTCTGGGGAAGAGTTTTCTGGCAAATGGTCCATTCTGGGGAATGGCTTTCTGACGAATGGTACATTCTGGCAAATGGTTTTCTGGCAAAAATCATTCTGGCGAATTGATTCTGGCAAATGTCATACAATCAGTATTTCCTCGAACGTCCTTGGAGGATTTTCTCAGAAATCTTGAGAAGATTCCCTCAGAAATCTTGAGAGGATAACTCCAGAAATCCTGAAAGGATTTTCTCTGAAATTCTGGGAAAATTTCCTAATAAATCATGAGAGAATTGTCTTAGAAATGCTGGGAGAATTTCTTTAGAAATCCTGAAATCCAAAGAGGATTTTTTTTCAAATCCATAGACGATTTCCTCTGAATTCCTGAGAGGATTTCCTCGGAAGAATTGTACAAGAGTTTCTTAGGTGTACGGATTTCGAATCCTAGCGGTATGTAACTTCGTTCAAGTTCAGTGATCAATGAGCGTTTCCCCAGGTATTACTGAAAGCTGTCCTTATTAACGTTACCATTTTCGATTTTTATGGTATGTACGATGATATTTTTGCCCTTTGCCAAAAAAAACGATGAATTAATTTCTGAAAAACACAAATTAAATAAAAACAAAAATATAAGTACTGATGCAAGATGGTCCTCCACCGAAAAAGAAGCAAAAAACCCACATCTTGCAGTTAGCCGTACGCAGTCCTGCTAATGGTTACAATCACGATAACAAAGAGGGTATCATTTGTCGCAATCATCGAAGCGTAATTAAGTGATTGTTGTAACATTTTCGTTCCGTTAGAAGGCTGATTTTTTTTTCTGTTGGCACTCAGCAGGAGAACCGCCACCATCCTCCTATGTAGGTACTGCTTTTTTGTTAGGCATTTTGTGCCGTTCGACGATTACTGGTTTTGATGTGGTGGGCACAGCGGTATACAGTATCCTCACGGTTATGGATCAACTGAGGGTCATTTTTTAGAACAAAAGATGATTGAAATCCGTGGTAACAAATTTAAATGCGGACAAAAACCTTTCGTCCAACAGCTGGCTTCCTCTATGAATGAACTCTTTAAAAAGTCATTTCGAACAGAATGATGGTTCACATCAACGAAAATTCAAATTTTGCTAATGAAAAAAACTGGTGTTTCTCAAGGCAGCGTTCTGGGACCAATATTGTACTCTCCATACTCTCATCTGACTTACCTGAGTTACCTCAGTCAATAATCTTTGTTTGCGGACGACACAGGCCTCTCCGCCAAAGAACGAAGCCTGCGTTTCATCTGTAGTAGATTCCAAAAAACTTTGGATATTTTTCCTTCCTACTTATAGAAATTGAAGATTTCTCCCAATGCTTCCAGAACTCAATTTATTATATTCCCACATAAATTAAAATCTCTTTATTTGAAACCCTCAAGTAGACATGTTGCCACGATGAGAGGATTTCCAAAAAATATATATTTAAGGTACTAGTAATAGGGTTAAAATTTATTTCCAAATGATAGAAAGAAATGTATGAAAACTCATTATAATTGAATGAGAGATTGAGATTATAAGTCAACGTAGGTTATATATTTTTGTATATTCGAAAATCTATATGATGAGATATTCCGTCATCAATCCTACATTGATCCACATCCGTGGGGCGACTGTACGATGCATGTCAGTTGCACACCCCAGCAGTTCTCTTACACGATACGCGTCGCTTACGCACAAGAATATGACCGGAACGTGACATCTGTCGATATTTTTTGCGAGATTTTTTCACGTTGTCCTCTCGATGCTGTTATCGGCCTTCTGTTTTCGCTTTCTCGTCGCATGTCGTCGTTCTTCATCACCAAATTTGATCTCTTGCTGCTTGGTATGGGCGAAGCAAGCAGAACGAGAGATGTTGCTCTGCGTACCGTTAGAGTGATTTTTTTGTGTGCATACACGTTTGTAATAACGGTTATTTGATTTTTTATTTGCAATGAATTTATTCAAATGCACCTGTCCAACACGTTCTTTCTTCGATGTGCAGCTGGACCCATCCATAATTTGGCTTAATCATACGTAAACAGACGAGAAAGTTTATTACTCAAGGGCGGCATCTTCGATCTCTCCAGAGGAAATCATTCAAAGAGCTGCTCTAAGTAGCACTTAAATAAATTAGGACTACTTCCATTTATTCTGTGGGTTTGACACAAACGCAATGGGAAAGGGGATCGGGACAACACACCGTCGAACTTTGTCCCGGCAAGCTGTCCGGATAGCATCTTGTAGGATCAACTCATCACTTTCGTAGTACCAGCGCCACAGATGAGTTACTAGAATAAATTTGTGACCATAATTTTGAATTTGGATTTTGACAGATTTCCGATGGGTTTTATGATTGAATGATTTTTTTATGGCATGAGCGTGAGATTTTGCATCGAAATTCATGCGTGAGTTTTGGGAAGCAGATCTCAAATGAGTTTGCTCTCGCGGGAGAACTCATTGATTGAAATTTAATTGTGAGTCTACCGACATTGCTCAACACGCTTAAAAAAGTGAGTTCAATTTGCTACAAGTCCTGTGTTGTTATTCTGAATGAGTTTCGACGATTAAATCTGATTACTTTTGAGTAGAAAATATAGTTGGAAAAAGTATGTGATCGAATTCACCTTCATCTGATTATTGATTCATAGCCAAAAACTACGTCAGCTGATAATAATTTGTTTTTGCAATGTTATGGAAAGGTGTCATGTAACAGCTTGTCAAAAATAAGGCATAAAAAACCATCAAGACCCGAAAGTAATTTTGACCATGATTGTCCCGCATTACTCCAATCTGAATCGCAGCCTCGGCCAAATCAATCTTTTCCCCGTCCCATTAGCAACGGCTCAGTTATGTCGTTAAACAAAATGCCCCGCGATTAACGCGCTGTAATCCTTCTACAAAGGAGAAACAAATCGTTTAAGCAAACACACTTCAGCCCAGAAAGAAGAGCGCAAGCACTTCTGTAACGGCGATAATGTCGATGGATGATGATGACGGACGGAGGAAAAGCGGCAGCATGTCCTACCGTTCGGGTTCTGTGCATACATGCATACCAAATAGAGCTCGAAGAGAAGCCACTTGAACTGCGTGTGATTTATGCTTTCCCTTTCGAGTAACCCGCTGTCTTTACGGAGTGGTACCGGATTGGGTTTCTTTACCTCGCAATAGAAAACCATTCCAGAGGCTTGCTTCGAGATCTGGGCGCTACAATGGAGCTTAGGGATTACAACTCGTTTGATGACGGGATTTACCTTTACGCTGTTTGTATTGGGAATAATCGTTCTGAAAGCTTTATTTAAACATCTCCGTAAATAGACGAAGACTTATCCCTTTGTCAGAATTGTGAAAGCATAACTCTTTATTATATTGCTTCAAGGGAATATTGATGGCATTTAACTAATTACGTAGAAAACATCCTAAAATGTACGATTCACCGTAAGCATTAAATTAGCTGAGGATGGATCTGGTATAGTGATTAGAACACATACCCCTCACGTCGAGGACCTAGGATCGGATCCCATACTTGCAAAAATGGAAGATTTCTCCTAATGCTTCCAAAACTCAACTAATAATATTCCCACATTAACCTAAAGCTCTTTATTTGAAACCTTCAAGTAGACATGTTGTCACGATGAGAGCGGTTCCAATAAATTGGTCAGATGAAGTTAAGTATCTAGGCCTCATACTAGATAATAATTTAACTTTTAAAAATAACATTGAGGGCATTCAAGCCAAATGCAACAAATATGTAAAATGTCTCTATCCCCTTATTAAAAGAAAAATAAAACTTTGTCATAAGAACATGCTTTTGATATTCAAACAAATTTTCAGGTCAGCCATGTTGTATGCTGTACCAATATGGACTAGCTGTTGTAATACCAGGAAGAAAGCTCTACAGAGAATTCAAAATAAAATTTTGAAAATGATTCTGAAGCTTCCTCCCTGGTTTAGCACCAATGAGTTACATAGAATATCCAATGTTGAAACATTGGAACAAATGTCAAATAAAATAGTTAATAATTTCAGGCAAAAATCGATACAATCTTCTATTGCCACGATTAATGAGTTATATATTTAGATTAATTTAGGTTAAGTATATTCAAAGCGTTTTTTTTTTCTCATATAAGCAGGTGATATCAACTCACCAGAGTTCTGTTTGATCCTTCGACCTTGACGCTTGCTTCTGCGGGGGCGAACGACGAGGGCAGGATCAAACATGTCGCGCGTTGGTCTAGTAAGTGAAAAAGTGCCGCGATCGGTTAGTTCTTTTTAATCCTTCGACCTTGACACTTGCTCCTGGGTAGTGCGCCAAGAAAGCAGTCGTCAGTTAAATTTCCTTTTCGGGTCACGCGCCTATTCTTTTCTGAGTGCTTTTATATAGCCGAGCAAACGAGTGAAGCTGAGAGTGGATTGTGGCTGCTCAGTCAAGGATAACGGATCAATTGATAGGCTCGCTACTATTTCTAATCCATAAAATGTGTATGACTGCACATTTGATCGTTGCAATGGTGGGACGTAAATATGATTTTTCAACAGACTGTGAATGGCTCGTCACGGTGAGTGACGACACAAACTCTGATTCATTAATTATTTATGTTTAAATTTTTTTATTTTAAGAATACCCCTTTTTTACCTTTATTTTTGTAATTAAAAAAAAAAACTTTGAGTGGTTCGACACTACAAGCAGGGCCGTATTTACGGGGGGCCGAGGGGGTCATGGCCCCCGGGCCCCCACTTTTTAGGGGTCCCCACAAATTTTGACAAACATTTTTGTAGTTGAACTTTCACGAATAATTAAAATCAATGTAATAATGTATACTTTTTGAAATAGCATCATGTGATTTGGAGGTTTTAATTTTTTAAATATCTTCTGAACCATAGGCGAAATTCATGCAAATAAACTGAAATAAAATATTTAAAACAAAGTATAAGAACATTCAGAATAGGATTTTGTTGACTTCACGAGAAACAATTCAAAAACGATTTTGATAAACACGAAAAGTGCCATCATTCTGCAAAAATTCCTAACGTTTTTTTTTACTTGAATTTCCAACTGTAACGAACGCTTTCTCAGCAGTGTTTAAGACTAGATTCAAATGCAATTTATATTTGCAGATCAAGTAATATGAATTAGTTATTTTTATTTATTTATTTTTTTTTTTTTTGAAAATGACATTATCTATCACACTGAACACCTAGAAGTGTTTAAGTGTTTTGAATATAGGAACTTTTAAGACTTCTAGCTTAAAAAAACAGACCAAAAAGAGACCAGACAGGAATCAAGAATAAACCAAAAATGGACCAAACAGAAAACAGAAAGTCAAAACGTAACCTAATAGGAACCAGAAGATAAGAATTTAATTCTTCATCATAGAATCATTATACCTCGTGAAATTTGTAATACTGTATGTTTTTTTTTTCGTGATTTTCTCTAAGAATTTATTGAGAAATGTTTGTATTTTCCCAAAGATTCAGAGACTATTTCGAAGATTTCTGCAAGAGTTCATTAATTTATTACTTGTAGCGGAATTCCTCCAAGAATTTTGTTTTGGATATATTTAGAATATAATCTGGATTTCCAAGGATAACCACAGAAATAACAAGAGATTCCATCAGGAATTCCTCCAAAGATTCTTTTAGGTATTTCCCAAAAAAGTCCTAAGTCTTCCAGGATTTTCTGGTGATTCTTTTCTCGATTTTCTTAGTATATCTTCCTAGATTTACGTTTAGAACATCTTCAAAAATTCTTGGTAAGAGAATTTGTTTAAAGGATAAGTGATAATATCTGGAAAACACATAGTAAGTTCTTTGGAAAATAATAGGGATAAGCACTGAAGAAATTACTCGGGGTAGTATCGTTGGAGTGCTAGAGGATTTCCTGGCGAAAATCCTCTAAGCATCCTTAGAAAAATTGCTCGAAGAATCCCTGGGTGAATTGATGTAGGAATCTCTAGAAAATGTTGTAGAGAAATCCCTGTTTTACTCCGAAAGTATTCTAGATGGAACCTCTAGACAAATCATTAGAAGATTTACTGAAGTTTTTCCTCGAGACATGTGAGACGAAACACTTGAAGAACCTGCTGAAAAGCTGTACTAAAGCCTTTGATTTTTTCTCTGGTGCATTCACAATAAGGAAAAAAAATACTTCAGAACCCATTTTGATTAAAATAGAGACCGGTCTCTAAGGTCTTCCATTGTAAATAGGGATTTTTTTAAGACTTGCATTAACATAGAGCCTAAGTCTCTTGAAAAAGATCTGCTACCAGCCCTACACCAATTTGTTCAACTCAAAATTGTTAAATAAATCGGTATGTTCAATAACTTGAATATTAAAACAATAATAAAATCTGTATAATTTCAATTAAGGTTAAAAGGTAATCATAAAAAATGCTGTTGACTAGGAAGCTCCAAAAACATCTGATTTAACATATGAAATCTTTAAAGATGTGTAGAATATTAAGAAAGAATTAGTTAAATTAATTTAAATTGGTTTACTTTCACAAGGGAAAACATTTTTTGATCGTTATAAAATAGTTTGACTTCTGATAATGAAAACCTTATAAAGAACATTAAAAATATCTAGTCTATTCTAAAGTATCAAAATGTTCTTCTGGGAAAAGGGCCCTCACAATACAATGGCCCCCGGGTTCCCACGTTTGTAAATCCGGCCCTGACTACAAGTGTAGACTTGCGAAAGGTTCACTTTATTCAACAAACTTTGGATGGTTCGCGACTGTAAGTGTCGGCATAAGAATAAGAGTGACGTTCCAACCAATCGAGTTTTTTTGTTTCTTTTCAAATAAGTAAAATATAATAACACATATACCCTTAATAAAAAGAAGAAGGAATCATAACTCAAAGTATCCTATATGGTTTAATAGAGAAATCAAAAATTTAAAGAATCGTAAGCAAAAGGCACATAAAATATACCAAAAAATGTAAAAATGATGCAAATTTGATTAACTATTTAAATATTTGTGATCAATTAAATTTTTGCCATTGATACCGCATTTGAAGAGTATAATGAACGAACTGAGCGTGAATTGAAATCATGTCCTAAAAATTTCTTTAATTACGTTAAAACAAAAACCAAATCTAACAACTTTCCATCTGAAATGCACCTTGATGATAAAATTGGTGTGAACCCTGAAGAAAGCTGCAATCTGTTTGCAACATTTTTTCAAGACGTTTACACTACTTATTCGGAAAATAATGGAGATCGTGAATATTTCTCATTTCTTACGGAAATCCCAAATGACATTTGCGTCAATCAAATCAAAGTACATGATATTGTAGATGCACTAAAAAATCTAGATGTCTCCAAAGGTCCTGGACCTGACGGGATTCCACCTGTATTTTTGAAAATGTTATCAATCGAACTTGCATCTCCGCTATTTTGGCTCTACAATATGTCTCTGCAATCAGGTAGTTGCCCTGAAACATGGAAAAGCTCATTTTTAGAGCCGATCTTTAAAAGTGGCAAAAAATCTGACATACGTAATTATCGTGGGATAGCCATTATCTCTTGTATTCCTAAGATTTTCGAGGCAATAATATATAAAATTTTATTCGATATGGTTAAAAACAGAATAACTCATACTCAGCATGGTTTTTTTAAGGGACGCTCAACATGCACAAACTTGCTGGAGTTCATTCATTATTCTTTGACAGCCATGGATAATGGTAATCACGTGGAAGCTCTCTATACAGATTTCAGTAAAGCTTTCGATCGCATTGACATACCAATGTTGCTTTTTAAGTTAGAAAAAATAGGATTTCAACCGGACCTTCTTGAATGGGTAGAGTCTTATCTTACTAATCGTCAACAAATAGTTAGATACAAAGGAGTAAAATCTATTCCAATTAAAGTTACATCGGGAGTTCCTCAAGGGTCTCATTTAGGGCCATTATTCTTTATTTTATACGTTAACGACATTTCCTTCATTCTGAAAAAAAGTGAAAGCTCTCATATATGCTGATGACATGAAACTGTTTCTTGAAATAGTAAACGATGAAGATATACATACTTTTCAAAATGAAATTGATATGTTTTACAAATGGTGCAATAAAAGCCTTCTTCAATTGAAGTGAAAAAATGTAATTCTATATCCTTTAGCAGAAAGCGTAGTATACCTAACAAAACAGTCTACCTAGGGAATCAACTAGTAGAAAAATGCGTAAGAATAAGAGATTTAGGAGTGATTTTAGATTCCAAAGTTACTTTTATAGATCACTATAGTACAATTATCAACAAGGCAGTCAAGATGCTAGCATTTATAAAACGATTTAGCTATAATTTTCACGATCTATACACTATAAAAACATTATACATAACCTATGTGCGTTCAATTTTAGAATACTGTAGCATAGTTTGGTCACCATTTTCATCAACCCATGAAAATCGTATAGAACCAGTTCAAAAACAATTTCTGTTGTTCGCACTTCGGAAATTAGGTTGGACAAGGTTACCTCTACCATCTTATGAAGCACGATGCATGCTCATTAATATTCAAACATTGAAGAAACGTCGCGAATTTGCAATGGTCTCGTTCGTAAACGATATAGTTTTGCATCGTATTGACTCGATGACACTTTTATCAAAATTAAATTTTTATGCTCCTTCAAGACAATTGCGAAGTCGTAGTATTTTTTATACAAACCATCACCGCACAAATTATGCCAAATTTGAGCCTTTAAATCAAATAATGTCTGTTTACAATAAAAATTGCGAAACCATTGACTTTACTATGACGAAATCGGAACTAAAACAAAAAATTATGTCATATCAAAATTCGAACTAGATTAAGAAAATAACGTTTTCAAACTATATAATATTAAGTGTAAAATTGTAACAAAATAGTCTACTTCTGATTGACGACATGAAATAAACAAATAAATAAATAAAATAAATAAGCATGCTTTCGTCCTGACAGCTGTAGGAATGTTACATTTAGGTATTTGTTCAACAAACTTTTAATGGTTCGTCACCTCAAGTGTCGGCATAATTTTCCTCTACATAGAAATTGTTCATATCAAATTAAAATATTAAATTTACATTTAAGCATGCATATATCTCACAAATAATTATTTATCATGGTCTAATCGCTTATCGAAGTGAATCCTGTGATCCAACGATCCTTCCCATTAACAAGCATCCCTCCCAGTAACCTTTGTGGAGATGCAGAGGCAAACACGGTCTCCAAATAGCAAAGGTTACACACTAACATTCCTTCCCCCAATCCCACCTGACTGCGAGGACGTGGCCGGCGCCGTTATTGACCCTGTATAAATAGAGGCACTGAATGATCCACATTGAAGAAGATTATGGCCAATCCCAGCCGAACTTCTAGTTGATTCTTTGTGCATTTTTACTGACTTCGATCAATCACGGAATAGCAACCATTGATATTTGTAGTCAGTCTAAGCTAAGCTATAAGCAGGTGATATCAACTCACCTGTAAAAAATCTTAACTACTACGGCAAATGAAATGTAATATGTTGTTAACAAAATGTTAATAAAATCTCAAATTTGTTTTACTAAATTAGAATGATAGTGTTGTAATAACACATAACACCTAGATATAAGAAATGAATGTAACATTTGGAATGATACTCATAAGAAAGATTTGTATCTGGATCAAACAAATAATGCATATACTCCGTAATAAAAAAATAATTTACAAATATCACTGAAGTGCAGCGATAAGAAAAAAATCATAACCAAATAAAATCATTACAAATCTACGCAAGCTACGAAAATTATGAGCGCCGTGATTATTGCGCCCGACATTACTACTGTAGAAAAAAATAGTAATTCAATTTGTTCTTCAATCCACGGGTTTGAGATGATAATCCTAAAGTCCCCCGGTAATTGATTGGTTCTCGCAAACTCCCACACGCGCGTAACACACGCACTTGCTCGCCAACCAAAACGGTCTGCAAATGTTTGCTTTCCATATTTTTTACATGCTTCGAACAAATTGAGGCACTTGTGTTTGCATCGGCTGTTGGTTTTCTGGTTCTAATACCCCCTCGCTTGGAACGCATGTTACATCGTTCACTTCACGAGCTAAGGTTTTGGTTCGGCGGCATTTCTGCCCCGATTGGTCGGTGAGAGATTAGGGTGTAAGAACGCACTGAAACGATGCCCGATGCGAGGATATTTTTAAGGGTCCGGCAGATGGAATGGGATGCGTTGGTAGAAAAAATGAATGGAATTACGAAATGGTCCACTGCTATCTCAATTACCACCAGAATTGGAATACTTTTTTTTTTCTAACAGGGGTGGAAAAATATGCCACAATTCAACGTTGCCTTTACCTTTGGAATACAGTCGTTTACATAACATGGCCATTCCGTACAAGGTAGCATCCCACATTCTTTTTCCATTTGGTCATCATCATTATCGTTATATTAAACAATTTGGGAAATTGATACCCTTCTCAACCTGCGGGCAAACGTTGCGTTACATCCCCTAGCAGCACTCACTTTCATCCATCTACGAATCTATCCGAAGATTAAAGCCACAATCCCACGCGATTGTCCTTGAAAGTACGCATCTTGTTCAACCAGACCAACGGTCCCTCGTTTTGTCCATAACCGACTCAACATAGCTAGACGACCATCGAAACAAGAAAGAACCTCCAATGAGTGCTTCCCTCAATCAGTGTGATAAATTTGGCAGCGCTTCGTTCCGTTAAGATTTGGGGGATGTTCATGAACCACGTAGACCTATTTTCAAGGTACTCCAGTCCCCTTTGATATCCAAAAGCCCATGTGGTTTATGAACGACCCCTCGAGTGCGTGTGTGTTTCCAAGAAACATCTACTGTGGACGACGAACGCTTTCTTGGGTAACCTTCGATAAAATTGCTGGAATTTGTCCAATTCGCCCGCCCAGTTCCGTGTCGATGGATTTTTATTACTTTCGTCTGAATCTGTTTCGACGTGTGATTGCTAGGTAAGGACGTTGAAATTAATGTGAGTGGTACTGAGAAGTTGGGCGTTCAATATTATTCTTTCTTAGGAATCATGATTTTTGTGTTATTTTGAAAATAATTAAAGCCTTGGAAGATTGTCAACGAACTTTGTATGATAAACGATTGTACGACATTTCCCAGAATGACGTTCCCCAGAACGCCATTCCCCAGAATTAGACATTCCCCAGAAAACCATTCCCCAGAATGGGACATTCCCCAGAAATAAAAATAACAAGAGATCTTTGAGGTGTTCAAATCCAGGAAAATGGTAAATAGTAAATAGTGAATGCATCTAACTGGAAAATTCGAGGAAAACCATAATTTTCATAGGTAAAACATTTTCGTATTGTTTTTTTTTTTATTTTTAACGGTAGGACTTTCGGTTTGTTGCAGTCTTTCATTTATTGAATAGAGAATCTTTAAATCAAAAATTCTTTAAAATTAACCACCTATGGTCGGATATGTAATTCGAACCATTTGGACGATTTTATATTTTTTGACGATTTTCTCGTCGAAAAAGTTAAAATTTAGCGTGACATAATATGTGTACCATCCCTAATTATTTAGACAATAAACCTAGGAAGAACAGCATATGTTCAAAAGAAGGGAGAATATGCCATGAAAGCCGACAAACAAATTCCATCAATTTACTTTGTGACATATTACACTACACCAATCTCCCTTTGAAAGTACAATTAGAAAGAACAGCCAATTTTAAACGAAGGAAGAATAACTATGAAAACAAAAAAACAATAGCTTGGATCAAGTTTGATCATAAAACACAGTATGGCATATGTAGGAACAGCTTATGTTAAACGGTTGAGCTACTTTTCCTCGAACGTCGGTTTCCCAAATGTCGTTTCCCCGAACGCCAGTTCCCAGAATGCTAGTGCCCCGAACAACCCGTTTCCCCGAATAGCCTAGTTTCCGAAAAGTTTTTAGCTCTTATAATTAAGGTACCGTGGGGTAAGTGGATACAGAAAAATCAATAGTCAACTTCATTGTTATGTACAGCTAACGTGAATAATGTAATTCAAACTTTTTTCTGTAGATAACAAATGAGGGACTAGTATACTTCAAATCATTTGCGCCAAATGGTGGGTTAAGTGGATCACCAATAGAAAAAAAAATCTGTTCTCAAAATGATATTACTCTCGTTCTTATTTTTAGTGCTAGTAATGGTACATTTTAATACTTTTAAATTATAAAGTATCTTTATTCAATCAAAATATATTTAAAAACATGAATACACTAGTTTACACTGATTCGCACAACAAAAAAACATTGTAACTAAAATGATTTGGAGAAAATTCATCCATTTATATGTTAGATAGCAACCGACCACTTTGTATAGCAACGTAGGATAACAAGCTGTATTATGCCATGATTAGTATGTAATAAAAATTTTCATCATTCCTACTGTTACCACTAACCAAACCAGACGTTTAGTCTAGAAGCTCTGCTGATATCAATAGGTTATCGGCCCAGGACAGAAAGGAATCAGTTCTTCAAGATGTCGGAAGAAAAGCTTTGGCTGTTTGACGGAACCAACTTTGGTAATTGGAAGTTCCGGATTGAAGTACTTCTGGAAGACAGGAACATGCTGGAATGTTTGACCAAGGCCATCGACGAGGAGGAGTATTCGAAGGATCTGGTGACGGACACAGCGGAGGTGCGTGCCGAGAAGAAGAAGAAGCTCGAAGCTCGATGGGCCCTGGATCGAAAATGCAAGAACCTGATCATCAACCGGATCGCGGAAGACCAATTGGAGTACGTCAAAGAGAAGAAAACGGCCAAGGATGTCTGGGATGCCCTACGGAACAATTTCGAACAAATTGGAATCGCTGGTAAGTTGATCCTGAGGAAGCAATTTCAAGAGCTGAAGCTGTCCGAAGGTGGTGATGTGAAGCAATTCCTGCTGAAGTTTGAAAAGGTCCTGCGAGAGCTACGAGCGGTAGACGTGAACATCCAGGAAGAAGACGTCGTTTGTCAGCTGCTGCTGGCACTTCCAAAATCGTATGATGCGCTCATTACTGCACTGGAGACGATCCAACCTCAACAGTTGACTCTGGAGTACGTGAAGAAGCGCCTATTGGACGAACAAGTAAAGCGAGCGAATTCAAACCGCGGCGGAGATTTCGGCCAGGCGAGCGACTCGGCGTTTGTCGGAAAGAAAATGGGGTTTAAGTGCTTTGGATGCGGTAAGTTTGGGCACAAGAGAGCCGAATGTCCGGAAAATTGTCCTCCAAACGAATCTGGTCACCAAGGAAACCGAAAAAGCGGAGGGAAGGTTAACCGGAAGCAGAAATATCGAGCGAATGTTGCTGAGGAGTCGGAAGTCGCGTTCGTCGCTACCGCGACGGGAGATTGTTTGTCGGCTTCCATGGCAACAGAAGATATGAAAATCGATTGGGTTCTCGACTCGGGAGCCACGGACCATATGCTGAGGAGCAAGGAATTTTTCGAGGAACTACACCCGCTAGCTGAGAAGGTACGTATAGCAGTGGCCAAGTGCGGCCAGGCGCTCTATGCCGAGTACGCGGGGACCGTGAGAGTGAACATGCTGATCGGAGAAAGAAGGCAACCGGCAGTAGTGAAAGACGTTCTGTACGTACCGGGACTGCAATGCAATCTCTTCTCGGTACGGCGTGTTGAAGACAACGGTATGGTGGTGAAGATTTCGAACGGCTCCGTGATGATTTCGAAGGGTGAACGGGTGATGGCTACCGGTCGGAGAGCTGGACAGTTATACAAAATGAATATCGAGTTACGTGGAAGTGCAGGTGCATTATCCGAACCTGGCGCGATGGCCGCAAAGCAAGATTGCTTCGATTTGTGGCACCGGCGTCTTGGCCATCTGGGAGAAGCAAGTATGAAAACTCTTTGGAAGCATGGGATGGTGGAAACGTCGACGAAGGTTCTCGACTGGCCCAATCAGTGCATCTGCGAGGTATGTATACAGGCGAAGCAAACCCGAAACCCGTTTGACGATGTTGCAGAGAGGCGTGCGACGCGCCCGTTGGAAGTAATTCACTCGGACGTGTGTGGCCCGTTCACTCCGAGGACCTGGGATAACAAGCGTTACTTTCTGACGTTCATCGACGGGTACAGCCATTTTACGGTCGTGTACCTTCTACACAGCAAGGATGAGGTGCAAGAAAAATTCGAGGAGTACTACGCTCGGGTTACTGCTTTCTTCGGCACTCGTGTGGCAAGACTGAGGTGCGACAACGGCGGGGAGTATCTTGGAGGATCGTTTCAGAAGTTTAGTCGCTCAAAAGGTATCAGTATTGAAACAACCGTTCCATATAGCCCACAGCAGAACGGTGTAGCAGAGCGAATGAATCGCACCCTTCTGGAGAAGTCCCGTGCGATGATACAGGATGCTGGTTAGCCCAAATCCATGTGGGGTGAGGCGGTACTAACCGCCGCATACGTGACCAACCGTAGTCCAACGGCAGCGCTGAAAGAGAAGAAAACTCCATTTGAGGCCTGGTATAGGAAGAAACCGAATATCGACAAGATGCGTGTTTTTGGATCAGTGGCGCACACTTGGATTCCAAAGGAAAAGCGGACCAAACTGGATCCACGTTCTGAGAAGAATATTCTGGTAGGCTACACCACGAATGGCTATCGCATTTGGAACGCAAAGAAGAAGAAGATTTTCATTTCAAGAGACGTGGTATTCGACGAGAAGAGAAGTGGTTCTGAGCAAGAGAAGCCGGTCACTCAAGTCTTATACAGAAGTTATGCGGAATCGGAGGTATCAGAAGACCGTTCGGTAAAGGAACTGGACATGACGGAACCTACGGATGCGATTGCGAATCAACCTGAAGAAAAGCTAACCGATGAGGAAGGCAGTGAAGTCACTGACGATGATGGCGAGGGCAACCACGACGACGACGAGATCGACAGCGCGCTCCCTTCGCAACCAGAACGTGACAACTGCCCAGCAGAAGTGATCACGAGGCGCAGCGAACGGGAGCGCAGACTTCCCGGTAAGTTGTTAGATTTCATTACCGGCTCAAGAGCAACTACTGCTGCTGAATGTTTCTCAGGTGTTTCTGATGGCTTCGGTAAATCGACGATGGCGTTTGCGCTGAACGCCGAGATGTTTGTGGACAACCTGCCGACCACGATTGACGGACTGCGGAGACGAGACGACTGGCACGATTGGAAGCAGGCTATCGGAAGTGAGCTGGAATCGTTGCACAAAAACGAGACTTGGGAACTTGTGCCGCGGCCACAAGGAAAGAACATCGTCGAATGCAGATGGGTCTTCCGCATCAAGAGGGACGAAGCTGGGAATGTCGACCGTTACAAAGCCCGTTTGGTCGCAAAGGGCTATTCCCAGAGGAAGGGCTTCGATTACGACGAGACCTACGCACCAGTCGCAAAGGGAGCCACGGTGCGTGTGCTACTGGCGGTAGCAAATCAAATGCGGTATCACATCCATCAAATGGACGTAAAAACCGCGTTCCTCAATGGAAAATTGACGGAGGAAATCTTCATGCGACAACCCGAGGGACTGGAGCCTACTGAACCCGGCCTTGTCTGTCGGCTGAAGAAATCGCTCTATGGACTGAAGCAGGCCCCAAGAAGCTGGAATTCGGAGTTCCACAACTTTATCCTGCAACTGGGCTTCCAACGCTCGAACACGGACAGCTGTCTCTATTGGCGGCGACAGGGAAATGAAGTGGTCTATCTTCTTCTTTATGTCGATGATATCATCCTGGTGTCGAGCAGACTGGACCTAATCGCTGAAATAAAGAAGAAACTATCATCAAAATTTGAAATGACGGACATTGGCGAGATGAAGACGTTTCTGGGCCTGAAGATTGATCGAGACCGACGAAAGGGACTACTGAAGATAAGTCAACCCAAGTACATCGCTGACCTGCTGCGACGTTTTGAAATGAATGACTGCAAACCAGCAACGACACCACTGGAACCGAATCTCAAATTGGAGCGATGCAAAGGTGAATCACTGACTACCGAGCCCTACCGCGAGCTGATCGGGTGTCTGTCATATCTGGCGCTTTCGTCAAGACCGGATATCTGTGCAGCGGTGAACTTCTTTAGCAAATTTCAATCAGCACCAACGGACGCACACTGGAGTAATCTTAAACGGATTCTTCGCTACCTTAAGGGAACCGCAAATCACGGACTGGTTTTCCAAAGACATCAAGCTTCGAAGCCTCTGGAGGGATACGCTGATGCTGACTGGGGCAACGATCCGGATGACCGCAGGTCGATCTCAGGTAATGTTTTCCAGGTTTTCGGTGGGACCGTCTCGTGGATGACTCGCAAACAAGCTACGGTGGCATTATCTTCGACGGAAGCGGAGTATGTCTCTCTCAGCAATGCCATGTGTGAAGCCATCTGGTTACGAAATCTCATCCTGGAACTTGGTGTCAAACTGCAGCATCCAGTGCCCTTATTCGAAGACAACCAATCCTGCATCTGTATTGCCGAGGAGCCCCGTGACCACAAGCGAATGAAACATGTGGACATACGCTACAATTTCATCCGTGAAAAGCTGCAGGAAGGGCTGTTCAAGATTCACTACATACCAACAGGCCAACAAGTAGCAGACCTGTTCACCAAAGGTTTGGCGCGTGGACCATTTGAGACACTTAGAGATAAGTTAGGATTGTTCGGTTGAGCGGGCGTGTTAGATAGCAACCGACCACTTTGTATAGCAACGTAGGATAACAAGCTGTAGTATGCCATGATTAGTATGTAATAAAAATTTTCATCATTCCTACTGTTACCACTAACCAAACCAGACGTTTAGTCTAGAAGCTCTGCTGATATCAATATTATACACATAAGTTATACAGAAGTATTGTAGGATTATTCCTAAAGATGTTTTCGAAAAACACTCGTAGTTTGAAAATATTAGTTACATTTATTTTTGAATAACAAACTAAAACATTTTTATTCTATTTTTGAATATGATTGTATCATCTGTCTAGATTAATTTATATGGTCAAATAAGGTACGAAATTATGCTTTCAATTGGAGAATAAGTATTTTTTGCACTTTTGCAACTTAGATTAGATAAACCACGAAAAATTTCGTGTGAGTTTTGAAATTATTATTATATTATATTTTTTATACCAGAAAGGTTAAAAAAAACTTTAAGGTGGATTAATTCAAATTCTCTATGGTCAATTTGACAAATTTAAGCTGGGAATGAAACAAAATAAAAGTAAACAACATTTGCGAATATTGAAACTTATTAAAATTCTCGTAAGCAGTCTGCTAGTTAATGATAATAATACTTGATCCACTTACCCCACCCCATTAAAAAGTAGGGGTAAGTGTACCATGTACAATATATCTGTATTTATTTAAACAAATCACATATTTTTTATTGTGATTCATTCAATTAGAACTGAAATGCTCACCATGTGTCGAAAAAACTAATAGAATTCGATTTTAGACAGTGGTACAATGGATTTTTGATTGATGGAAAACAATTTTGAATTTAATTAATTTTTGCAGCTAACAAGTTTGTTTGTGTTAGTGTACGTGTAGTACCAGTTTTGCAATAGTATTAGTGTGGACGTAAGAATATAACCTAAAACGACGCAATGGTGCGAAAACATTCAACATATTCAAGTATTTATGCTTAATATTAACGAATGATCCACTTACCCCACTGATACACTTCCCCCACTGTACCTTATCATAACTTTTGTGTTTCGAGGTGGTAACGAACCGGTCATCTAATATGCACCCTTCTTTACTTGATTGGCGGTTCTTTCGAATTTCACCATCATTGGCATTTTTGGCAAGATATGTTTAGTCGAGGATGACGTTCAAATCTATATTATTTTCTTCTTTTAATTGCTAATCATTCATTCTAGTTCAGAGACTATTCTTGCACCTGTTTGAACTGCATCACTATTCGGGGAAACGGGTCATTCGGAGAGGTGACATTCAGGGAAATGATATTCAGGGAAACGACAGTAGCACAATTATGAAATTAATTAAGACACAATTAAGAAAATTTTAAAACAGCATTTTCCTCCTAAGATTATGGTTGGGTCTGCCGATGAACCACTTAGCCACAAAACCACCTCTCCCCTTCGTGATTTTTTGACCGTACAAACTTTTTGAAATTTGTATGCCACACCCCCCCTTCCATATAAGACCAAGTGATTTATGGACGGCAGCTTAGATGGTTTGCCTGAGAAAAAGGAAGCAAACACTCGCCGTTCAAAAGATTTTTTAACTCAATTCCGATTTTATTCGCTTGAGATCCATAGTAATGAATTTGACAAAATAATATTTTGGGTGAATTGACGTCTGTGTCCGGAATTCGAAGCTTCTGGGAATTCGAATCAATTCAGTAGGTACATTTCTTAACGACAAAAAAACTAAACTACATTTTTTTTCTGGGGAATGTCCTATTCTGGGGAATGGTTTTCTGGGGAATGTCCCATTCTGGGGAATGGATTTCTGGGAAATGTCCCATTCTGGGGAATGGGTTTCTGGGGAACGTCATTCTGGGGAATGTCGTTCTGGGGTTTGACTTTCTGTGAAATGTCCTATAACCATGATAAACTATGCTATGGAAAACACCTCTGATCTTCTAATCAGATTTTTAATCTTATCTCGTATTTTCCAAATAGCTTTAATCTTCCGTTTTATTTATGTGTTAATTTTTTCCTTATACTACTATACTAATCTCGCCCATTTTTTAATCATTTCTTTATTAGTATCATTCCAAACATTACATTCATTTCTTATATCTAGGTGTTCTGTGTTATTAGACAACACTATCATCCTAGTTTGGTAAAATAAATTTATGATTTTATTAACATTTTGTTAACAACATATTACATTTCATTTGCCGTAGCAGTTCAGATTTTTTACAGGTGAGTTGATTTCACCTGCTTATAAGAGAAAAAAAATAACGTTTTTAATTTACTTAACCTAGCTTAACCTAAACATATAACGCATTAATCGTGACAATAGAAGATTGTAAAGATTTTTGCCCTAAACTATTAACGATTTTATTTGACTTTTCTTCCAATGTTTCAACATTGGATATTCTATGTAACTCATTGGTACTATACCAGGAAGGAAGCTTCAGAATCATTTTCAAAATTTTATTTTGCATTCTCTACAGAGAATTCTTCCTGGTATTACAACAGCTAGTCCATATTGGCACATCATACAATATGGTTGGCTTGAAAATTTCAAGCTTGAAAAATCAAAAGCTTGTTTTGAAACAAAGTTTTGATTTTCTGTTAATGAGAGGATATAGACATTTTATATGTTTGTAACATTTGGCTTGAATGCCCTCATCTTCTTCTTGCCATGACGTCCTCACTGGGACAGAGCCTGGCTTCTCAGCTTAGTGTTCTTATGAGCACTTCCACAGTTTTTAACTGAGAGCTTTCTTTGCCAAAGTTGCCATTTTCGCATTCGTATATCGGGTGACAAGTACGATGAAACTCTATGCCCAAGGAAGTCAAGGAAATTTCCATTACGAAAAGATCCTAGACCGACCGGGAATCTTACCCAGATGCCTTCAGCATGACTTTGCATGCAGCCTTGGACTCTAGCCACCCAGCTAAGAAAGACCCTCAATGTGAGCTAATATAGGCTAGTTGGTTTCTACCATCCGCAGATTAATGTGTTCCTTTATATGCTGGTGTTCATTGAAATGCTGCTTCAACCTTTCGATCGCCTCACGTTTGTCCGTCAAGATACACCCATATTGACCCCACACATCTCGGCTCGCGGCAGGAAGTAATTACAATGCATACCGGGATCCGTTGAGCTTCTAGTAGAACTTCCACGTTTCTTCAGACCGACACAGCTTTTTCCAACTCATAGCACTTCGCTTTTCTAATTCGGCGTATTTTTGTTTTCTCCCGTAAAACGTGAGTCTTAGTCAAGAAATACGGCTCCGGAGGTGGCAACATGAAAATCACTTAACAACACCTCCGTTTCTTTCATCTCAGCTACTGAAGTTGTAAAATGTCACCAAACGGTTATTCCAAAACAATGCAAAAATTCAAAAATTCAAAATTCTATAGACCCAATCTTATTGGCGTAGGAACAAAGGGGGCAGAATTTTTGGTGATAATTTTGAACAATTAAATAACACATTTTACATGATTCTGATCGAATTAATTAATTTACATGACTCTCAATATTAACAAAACACTTCAGTAGATTCACTCTTTCATTTTGTACAATAATAGAGGAAAAACCTCGCTTGTCGTACACAGCATCAGCGCGGCCGACCTCGGTGAATAGTGCGGCAACCGAAAGATTAACCGTCTGGCTGTCGCTCGATTGATTTCCGCTAAAACCAGCTTGTTGTTGCGTGCGATAGGCGCAATTTTTCGACATCCCCGTTGCAAAAAAAAACAACATGGTACAAAAGGCGTAAATGTCCTGGAAATTCGGTTCCTAATATTCGTATTTTATGAATAACGCAAACTGCGCTGGTTTTAGATGGTGAAACTTAAGGTGAAGATGCATCGAAGCCAAGCCTCAAATTTTCAAGAACACAAATTTAGAGAACCAGACAACGGTTTTAGCTAAAAACTTAATCGGTTGGTCACAAGCTGATGGTGACCAATCAATTAAGTTTTAAACTTGAACGGCAAATTATAAAATCGACCAATGTTTTATATTACAGGAAGAAACTCTTTGATTTAGTTAAAATCCTTTACAGTAATTTATTATGTTTTAAATTTTCTAGAAATTCCAAAAAATATTTGACTTATTTTCAAGAGATTTGTAGCAAAACTTTTGCTATAATTATCTTGGAAATAAGTCAAATATTTTTGAGAGTTAAAACATAATAAATTACTGTAAAGAATTGTTCACATTTTCACCGTGAATTCCTCCTGGAAGACGACCATTCCTTCTATGTCTTGTTTTTACCCTTTTACCTTTTTCCAGTTTCAACTAAAAAAAAATTTAATCTTCCATAAATTTAATGTTTTCCCTTTCAATTCCTCCAATGATGCATTGTATCTGCCAAATTTTATACTGAAATACATTGCACTATGATCCAGGAATCAGTTTTACGCGGAAAGATGCATTTTGAGCTTTAGAATGAATCATCAGACAAAAACGGTTTTCTACAAAGTTGTTTGTATTAGTTGAACCCTTTGTTTGGTTTTATTGAAAATTGTGTGGACCACATTTTCATAGAAATTGTGTAACTAACTTTCTTATTTGTAGAAATTATATTATACATGCTTGAGCAAAGTTGTAGACCATTCAATTGCAAGCAACTTTGCTAAAAAAGTTTTTTTGTATCTCTTAAATTGACCGATTTAGAGTTTTTTTCCTACGGTGACATAGGGTGGTCCGAACAAAACTGGTTTTCTGACTCTAGAGTTTTCAATTCAAATTTCTCATCAAAGTAGCTATAAAACACTTTTAGAGCTTTGAAAAATGCGTTATTTGGTGAGTGAAGAATTCCGCTATCTCCTTCCGTTTAGGAGATATAGTTGTTTTTCTCTCTAAAACATGCCTACTTTGATTCTGAATATCTCTGAATTCTGAATATCTTAGGAAAAAATGCTCTAGATTGGTCAAATTTTGAGCTACAGAAAAACTTTTTTCGGCAAAGTTGATCAAAATTGCAAGTTCTACCGCTTTCCCTAAGTACATATACCAGTATTTTTGCAAATCAAAAAGTTGATTTTATGATTTGTGTGATATTGTGGACCACCCTAGTTTCAAATGACACAGTATGAAATCTTACATTTTAAGAAACAATTTTGTAGAAGATCATTTTTGACTAAAATTTCATTTTCATGCTCAAAATGCAAAATAATAAAGAAATACTACTATAAAAATCTTCAAAATAGTTTTAGAGCCCTATCTTTCTTGTTTCAGATTTCTCGTCAAAGCGGTCTATCAACGACTTTAAGAACTTAACAAAACGCAAATTTTCATGCAAGAATATTGATGATATCTATTTTAGTTCAAAAGTTATTAAAGTTTTTCTGCTTAAAATTCTTTGTTTTACAAGGCATTTTATTTAAAGTTACAAAAATAACACATCTGTAATTTTTTGATATAATATACAATTTTATTTTATCTTTTGAATGTCGTCAAAAGATATTTTTATGTTTGCCCCAATCAGAGATATTCACAATCAAAGTAGGCATGTTTTTGAGAGAAAAACAACAATAACTCCTACACGGAAGGAGATAGCGAGTTTCTTTGAAATTTGAATTGAAAACTCTAGAGCCAGAAAACCAGTTTTGTTCGGACCACCCTATATCACTGCAGGAATAAAGCTCTAAATCGGTCAATTTAAGCGATACAAAAAAACTTTTTTAGCAAAGTTGCTTGAAATTGAATGGTTTATAACTTTGCTGAAGAATGTATAATATAATTTCTACAAATAAGAAAGTTAGTTACACAATTTCTATGAAAATGTGGTCCACCCTAATTTTCAATAACACCAAACAAAGGGCTTAACTATTACAAACAACTTTGTAGAAGACCGTTTTTGTCTAATGTTTCATTCTAAAGCTCAAAGCATTGATGAAATTTTTACTAAAAATTCCTTCAAATAGTGTTCCAAATTTTTATAACAAATTCTCTCGCAAAGTTCATCAACAGTTCCTCAGAAAAATTTCTTAAATACATCGCAATTTGCGTCAGAAATTATGCGATGTTAATGGGTTTTTTAAATGTCTTTTGCCTTCGAATCTACAGAGGAAATTTATTACAAAGTCCCTAGCATGCTTTTGCTTTCAAATATAACATAGCGGTGATTCCTTCACCGTAGATTTTTTGTATAATAACACAGCTGAAAATATGTTGTTAATTTCAGTTTATTTTCATGCACATATTTGGAGCAACAAAATAAACTAAAATGTCAACGATAAATCGCTTATTTTTCAATCGAATGCACTTTAAATTTACACAATCATGTAACATTCAAGCATCTTCAGTTGAAAATTAAACGTGATGCTGTAACAATAGATGCATATGATTTACTTTTACTATACTCTCTTGTTTACGCTACATTGAAATTTAAATATTTTTATCTGTGAACTGGTAAAAATTCCTCCAAGATTTAATGCTAGTAAAATCTTAAAACATAAATTTCACCGTAAAACATCATTGGCAATGTATTTTTAAAATACCGACAATTTTTTTCCGCGTTTAACTTCTCCATTTCTATCACAATCATTAAAAACAATCAATAATTTAGCCATAGAATCATGAAACTTTGAAGCTGCAGGCTTTTCTGTGAGGTGTATAATCAGGAATTTCTCCAAAATTTTTCAGTAGAGGACTACCGGTCTTATCAGCGCCTTGTAGGGTAACGGTCGTATTTTGTACCCCCTAAGGAAGTGATTTTAGTTTTTTATCCCAATTAATTCATTGCACAGCGTAACCAAGTTAAAGAACATGCCAAAATATAGAGAAAAACTTCCTCTTCGAGATAAAAATGCCCATACGGTAATATAGAGTCCACAAAAAGCGAAAAAAATTGAATTGTGAAGCACTGCTCTTCATTATCTTGGACACACCAATACATTTTGGACCCTCAAAGTATATATTTTGGACCCCCGGCATTTTTTATCGTTTGGCGACAAAGTCCACGACAAAGGTTGTATAATATGCTTGCCCATAGTCTAATCAATCGATTGACAATGGAAAACCAAATAAATTCTACGTTTTTAGTTCAGAAATCTGAAAAAAGTTTTTGTTTACATTTGAACAATTTCTGACGGCTCCAATTTCTGTGTGTAACGTGTTGTAACGGTTGCATGGATGAACTGATTAAATTACATTAATTTTCGATAAAATAAACATATTTTCTATGTACAATCGGTTGATGAAAGTGCGGAATAGTCCTATCTTTTCAAATAGCATGCGAATTGATTTGGTCTTTCGATTTAAACTGGCAAATTTGCAGGAAAATGGGCCAGGGGGTCCAAAATATATAGGGGTTCAAATTATATTGGTTACCCTACATGGTGCAATTAGTACGGAAGTGAAGTTTATCAGACCGCAAGGTCTTGTGGAGTCCGTAGTAAGCACGACTTCCGGAAATGATACGTCTTCGAATTTCTCTGCTGCAGTTGTTATAACATTATCCCACGTTATCAATAATCCGAGGTAGACAAAATCGTCCACCACCTCGAACTCATCCCCATCGATCATCACGCGTCTGCCAATGCGAACTCTATCGCGCTCGGTTCTTCCAGCCAGTAGATGTTTCGTCTTCGACGTATTTACCTTCAATCTAACCCGATCCGCTTCACGTTTCAGCCTGGTATACTGTTCAGAAACCACCTGGAACGTTCTTCCGACTATGTCCACTTGGCAAACCCGTTGGCTCACGTTCGTCTGCCAAGATACATCTCTTTTTGTATCCCGGCATATTTCGGCTCGCGACACAAAGCCTTTGCAGGATGCATTGAGTTTCTTGTAGGACTAACGCGTTTCTTGAGAACGATATATCTGCTCCATCTCTTCGCACTCCAACTCTCGACATTACCCTTGGCCTCAGACCCTTATCTCCCTGGAACCACCTTACGGTATTCCTTCGGGGAGGGGCCAGTGCATATAACACAACACGAGTAGCAGAAGTAGCCTTGGCAAACCCCGGAACCACCTTACGGTATTGCAACTTCGGGTAGCTTGAGTCGTTCCAGGTTGTACCGTGGCGGGCGTCAGTACCGAATGTTGTTCACAACGGAAAGTCATTGGCGCACTTTAACCGTCACAAGGTAATGGTCCGAATCGATGTTTGCGCCGCGATAGGTTCTAACGTCGATAATGTCCGAGAAGTGTCTTCCACCAATCAAAACGTGGTCGATTAGCGATTCAATATGTTGGGGTGATCTCCAAGTGTACCGATACGGGAGACTATGCTGGAAGTAGATACTACGTATGGCCAAATTCTTGGAGGTGGCGAAATCAATCAGTCTAAGGCCGTTTTCGTTCGTAAGCTGGTGAGCGATGAACTTCACTATAATCGATCTAAATTCGTCCTCCTGGCCAACCTGAGCGTTGAGATCTCCGATAACGATTTTGACATCATGGCTTGGGCTCTTGTAGATGGTATAACCATCCCTATACATATAAACCGTCGACCCTTTCCAGCAAACCTCCTGCAGCGCTACGATGTCGAACTTGCGGACCCTCAATAATCCTGAAAAAATGCGAGTACTTCCCAAGAAATGAAGAGACTTACAGTTCCATGATCCGAGTTTCCAATCGTTAGTCCGTTTTCGATGCCGATTGTTCCGGTGCGAATGTACATTGTATGCTTCCTATATTGATGATTTTTACGGCTGGCTTGTAAGGGCTGCGCCAACTCCCTGTCTCATCGGAGGACCATCGTGCACAGTACTGTCCCACAGTAGAGTCCCACGCTGGCACTAGGACGATGATCAGCCGCTCCTAACATGGAGAAAAGACGCTCTGATAAGCTACACCCTTAAAAGAGAGGAGCCCCCCTTCCCTGTCAGCATACGACCAAGGTCCCATCGGGGTTGGTTACGCAATCTTCCCAACGGTTACTCGTATCCCAGGCGGCACCACTGGGTGGTAGGGATATGAGTTACTGGACAAGAGGCTAAGGACCACAAATGGGGTCTGTTTTATACCTGCAGGTACGCAAAGTACCAATGGTACGCATTGTCCAGTCATTTACCACCATTTATTTATTTATAGGTATTCCAACCAAACAGCTCGAAAATTAATCATCATCAGGAATATATTTTTTACTTCAATTTAAGCTGAATTTCTTTAGAAGTACTTTCAAAAGTTTGTTTGCCTGAGTAACTCTAGAAATCTTATAATAATTGGATATGGATAGGATATGATTTGTGGATATGAAATGAAATCTCTAAACAAATATTGGGGCGTTCCTTGAGTAGCCAAAAATTGAATTGAACCAAAAATGGAGAGTGGATAGATTTCTTGTTATTATATATGGATGAATCCCGGAATTTACAATCAAGATTCTGCAGAAGTTTTTTTTTGAGAAATTCAAGATTGAATTAGAATCCTTTGTGAATCTATTGTAAAAAATATTTTAAAAATTACCAGAAGAATCCGTTATGCTGTTAAGAAAAAAATCTCTCAAAATTCTTGAATGAATATCTTGTAAATGTTTTGGAAAAATCCCAGGACGGAATCCTAAGGAAAACAATAACATCATTCTCTGAAAAAATCCCTTGAGAGTTCTTGAAAGTTCAACGCTAGAAACTTTATAGGATTTTTTTTTCAGAGGACATTTTTGAAGAAATTGGTTTTGAAGGGAAGCGGGATAAAACATCAAACCGATTTGAAGAGCAATCTAAAAAAAACACTTAGAGAGTTTTCTGTAAAAAAAATTCAGATAAATCGATGGAAAATGTCTCTCAGAAATCGCTAATATCAGGTACCCAAATAAATCCTGTTAACTAGCAATTAATAATCTTGTGGAATATTAAGAGGAATCCTTGGTGTAACATAAGGAAAAATTCTTTCATGTTTAGCGCTTGAAGTCCTAGATAATTTTTGCTGCGAATTTTTCATGAAATTCTTGAAGAATTGCTGAGAAATTTTCCAGAAGATTTTTTGAAGGAATCTGAAAAGAAACTCTCAAATCTCAAACGCAAATTTGGAAAAGCTGGTGGTAAACTCTCTAAAGAGTTTATGAAAACAATCCTAGCTTGGTGATCTTGAAGACAATTTTGATGAGACTCCTAGAATTTCCTGAACAATTTGTTTGTTATTCCAAAAAATTCTAAATAAAATAATAATAAAAAAAAACTGGATGATGTTTCAAAATGACAATTGTTATAAGTAGTAGAAGCCTTTGCTGGAGAAACGTTTAGATGGAAAAGAATTAGAGGAAAAAATCAGTTAAATGATAGCTACCAAACTTGAGAAAAATTTGAAAAACCACTGGAGAAGTATGGTAATAATTCATGAAGTGAACCCCGTAGGAATTATTAGAGGAATATCTTACAAGCACATGGTTGAACACCTGAAAAGTTCGTGTAAGAATCATAAGGGATATTCTTCGTGAGTACATTGGAAACACATTGCTTACTGGATTGGACAAAATATGAAAATTGAAATTTACAAAAATCACTGATGTACAGCAATATGAGACAAAATCACAGGCGAATAAAATCAAATCTATGCAAACTTCGAAATTAGTGGAAATCGTGATTATTGCGATCGATATTACTACTTTAAAACAAGAATTTGCTGGCGCACGACTTTGTTTATTATCATCTATATCATTGTTAGGAAAAGTTGGAAAATTTACGCATGAACCAAACTGAGTTTTCACAAAAATCTAAGTTTTTATTAGCAAAGAATAGAAGGAAGAGAAGCATCATTCATGTATTGAAAATATTCCATCGATAAATGTTGATTCGATTTTTGACGTAGAACTACGTCTTTCTTCTCTATACAGGAGTGAAATTGGAATTTCAAAACCAAGAGCATTTTTTACAAGTAGGGTCATTCTGATCAATGTTACCCCGTATAATGGTAGGCATAATTTACTGGAAATTTTCCGTGCATCTTTGTACATTTCTTGTCATTCTTTTAATTTTTAAGGTTTGGCTAAATCGAATAAGACATATGGTAATTGCTTCTTGGAATTTTGAAACACTTTGACTATTTAAGGTAAAAAGGATATTGCAGGATGGTCAAGGATATTTACGTTCTTGGAATCATCAAATCGTTGCTTTTCGATTGGTCCTATTTTTTTGAAACTATTCAGTTTGTCCACAACTTATTCCCGATACAGTCCTTACAGAGTTGTGTTTGATCCTTCGACCTTGACGCTTGCTCTTGTGGGGGCGGGCGATGAGAGCAGGATCAAACATGTCGCGCGTCGGTCGACTGAAAGCGAAAAAAAAAACCGCGATCGGTTAGTTGTGTTTGATCTATTGATCGCGTCGCTTGCTCTTACGTGGGCAAGTGATGTACACTTATTCGGCGTACAATGCGATAATCGAATTATTTTGCGATTCCGATTAGGCGTGATTGTACCATGGATCGCATCACCAATCATTGGTGATTCCCGGATCTTTACCTTATCCCACTAACCCAATATCCTTTCCATTACAACTGTGGAGATGCAGAGGTATACTCGGTCTCTAGTAACAACGGCTGTCTATTTAATATTCCTTTCTGTCCCCGATGACCGTAAGGACGTAACCGGCGCCGTTATTGACATTTAATATTTGAGCTCTCAATTTGTGCACATTGAAGAATGGTAAGATAATTCCAAGCCCCATTCATTAATTCCTTATGCAACTTCGATAGTTCTGGTCAATCACGGAGTAGCAACTACGAATTGTACGGTCATCTATCCTCATGATCATGCTCAACTTATTCCCGATACAGTCCTCACAGCTTCTTAGTTCTAGTTTTCTAGTGAGAATGACGAATTTGTGTCTCTCTATTTTGATCTGAGTACGAATAGAAAGATTTTCTCATTAGTATGTATAATAAAAGCATACTTTTCCTATATAAAATTTGTATACGCATCGCATCATAACAAGTACGCAGCCATGAGGAACGCTGATATGCTCACAAAGAGGAGTGATAAAATCCTATAAGAATAATTCTTATGTTTCATTGCGCCTGGTGGTATGCAGCACGCACTGCATGGACACTGAATCGGGTCTTGAGAGGAAAAAGGAATAGCAAAGAATGAACGGACAGAAGTGGAACGTGGAATCAATAAAGACATTTTCTAACAAGATTACTTCGGGAAACTTGAATGGCAATATTGTTGCCTAATTTGAAGTTGATTATATCATGATCTTATAACCTACATTACAACAACGTGTTTCTGCTGGGAGTGTCTTTAATTATTTCAATATAATACATTACAAGTATATAAGGTCTTTTAATATGATAATGAGTTAGGTTAGGGATATTATTTACGTATTGTTTGTACGATTTTTGAGAAGTTTCCAGTTTTTTGTCGGTTTTATGCGTCGAAATAGAGTGGTTCTAACTTTCTTCTTCTTTTTGGCATTACGTCCTCACTGGGACAGAGCCTGCTTCTCAGCTATGTTCTTATGAGCACTTCCACAGTTATTAACTGAGAGCTTTCATTGCTAAAGTTGCCATTTTCGCATTCGTATATCGTGTGGCAGGTACGATGATACTCTATGCGAAAAGATCCTGAACCGACCGGGAATCGAACCCAGACACCTTCAGCATGGCTTTGCTTTGTAGCCGCGGGCTCTAACTACTCGGCTAAGGGAGGCCCCTGGCCATGACATTGATTCCCACAGTAACACGAAGTGTGAAGCTTTGAATTTTTCACATGACAAAGCATATAGGTTAAAACATTTATTTATGCTCTATACTGACCAGATTGTAATTTATTATTGTAAATATGGGCATTTGAAAGTTCACGTAATAAACGAACTGTTGCTGAAACTTCGAAATGGTATTTGCAGAGCATTAAATTCGTCAAACAATCACAACACCTACTCGTGCAACAACAAGGAAGAGCTAAAGTCATTGACTGTAATAACGTTATCCGTATTGTATCCAAAATTGGTACACTTCGTCGAATTTCCATCATAATTATACACTTATTCGATTTCGTTCATCGACTCGAATATTAAAAGAAATCGGTTTTCATGAGCCGGAACGAGAGTCCAATGACTCAAGGAAGGAAGCTGACCGCACAATCAAATGGTCCCCTCGAGATCCTTACCTAGAGAAAGCACCATTTTCGTTGCTGTAGGTTGCTTGTTGAATAAGTGCTGGCGTACCAACAGTATGGCCCAAAAAAATATTATAAATTGTGCGAAATTGAATTTGACACAGACAAGCGCTTTTTTTATTGCTTCCGTAAGTAAATGTAATTTTTAATAATTGTCGGACATTGCGACATGAACATTCGACCACACATCAACTTTTACGTGTAAAAATTTGATTTGCTCCAATAAATTTGAAGGCTATTCTACTGGTCTTGCACTTCTAGACACAGAAAAGCATTCGACAGTGTTTGACATCAAGGCTTATTTGTAAAATTAAAAAAACTTCAATTTTTCAACATAAATTGGATTACTCCAACCTTATCTGTCAAATCGTACACTTCAGGTTTATTATCAGAGTCCAAAAGTCTGAAAGACGCCATTTGACAGCTGGTGTTCCTCAAGGCAGTATTTTGGTACTAATATTATATTAATTATAGCAGCTTCACCACGTGCTCCATCCAGTCGATAATTATGATAAACAAAAAAGTTTGGATCTCTTTTGAGATTGGATACAGATTTCAAATAAGTATAATTGATAACTGTTATATGTATGTTATTGGCCGTTGTACAAAAAAAAATACATTTGGATTCATTTGCGAAACGTGATCTAATAACGTTTTTATTGGTAAATTTTACACCAAGTTGGATTGCTTCGACCATAGTGGTGGTGTTGAACATTGCGTCATTCATTTCTTCAGTAAAATGTTACTAGAACTAAGTACATTTTCTGTTGGGATTTTTTGTTCCAACAGAAATTACCATCGGTGGCATAATCTTCTGTGTTTCTATTTGATTTGAAACATTAGAATGGTTACTCGTTACTGAATAATGTTGATAATTGTATCTAAATGAGCAATCAGTTCGATGCTCTAGACAAATTTTCCGAACACCAAATCGAAGTAGCCTCTAGCCAAGGCTCTTTGATTCAAGTGAGGAAGCAAAGAGGGCCGCCTATCGTGATCAGTTGTTCCGAATTTGGGGGATTTAGGCAGGGATCTTGAACTCCATCAGGGGAATCAAGGTTTCCTTCCAAATCGCAAAGAAAGGAGACTGTCGCGTTTAGCCGGAAACTCTTCAAGATCGCGAGCTTCTTCTCAAACATCTTGAAGAGAAGAAGCACATTTTTTTACTTATGACGACAAAACTGAACGATTGTTCAAAGTCGTCTTGAAAGGTCTCTCAAATTACTATAAGTCACCTGAAGAGATCAAAACTAAAATAAATGATTTACTTGGATTTTCCCCAGTCCAAGTAATTATTATGAAAAAGAGAACCCAATCTGGCATTTTTCGAAAAGGGCTTTCTCAAGAATATTACTTGGTTCACTTTAACAAAAACGATCTAAACAATATTGAAGCTTTAGAAAAAGCTGAACTTATGTTCGATGTCCGTGTAACATGGGAACATTTCCAGAAACCTGGAGGAAATTACCAGTAACCCACTCAGTGCCGTCGGTGCCAAAAGTGGGGTCATGGTACAAAAAATTGTCGCATGGATGCTAAGTGCATGATTTGTGGAAGTTCTTCTCACGTTCAGTTTTCTAACTGAACAATTGAATCTAATGATTGATGCAATGTACAAAGCCACCACTATGACTGAAGCAGTCCAAGTAGGTTTGAAATTTACAAATCAAATTGTTATTGGATTACGTTTTTCTAATGGATCCAAATAATAATTTAAATATTTTAAATTGGAATGCTCGTTCTCTGAATGGTAAAGAGGACGAGCTGTTTAATTTTCTTACAGCTAATAACGTGCATATAGCAGTTATTACTGAAACGTATTTGAAACCTGGATCTAAACTCAAAAGAGATCCTAACTTTTATGTTTATCGTAATGATCGATTTCATGGGGCATGTGGGGGAGTTGCAATCATCACAATCATCACGTTCTTCTCACGTTCAGTTTTCTAACTGAACAATTGAATCTAATGATTGATGCAATGTACAAAGCCACCACTATGACTGAAGCAGTCCAAGTAGGTTTGAAATTTACAAATCAAATTGTTATTGGATTACGTTTTTCTAATGGATCCAAATAATAATTTAAATATTTTAAATTGGAATGCTCGTTCTCTGAATGGTAAAGAGGACGAGCTGTTTAATTTTCTTACAGCTAATAACGTGCATATAGCAGTTATTACTGAAACGTATTTGAAACCTGGATCTAAACTCAAAAGAGATCCTAACTTTTATGTTTATCGTAATGATCGATTTCATGGGGCATGTGGGGGAGTTGCAATCATCATTCATAGGCGTATAAAACATCAACTGTTTTGGTCATTTGAAACTAAAGTTTTTGAAACTTTAAGTGTTTCTGTTGAAACACAGTTTGGTTAATATACTTTTATAGCTGCCTATTTGTTTTTCAATGCTCTGGACAGCAAGTTAATTTGCTCCAAACTGACTTGCAAAAATTGACTCGCAATAAGTCATTTTTTTGTCATTGGTGACTTTAATGCCAAAAATCGGTCATGGAATAATTCTCAAAGTAATTGCAACGGCAGAATTTTATTTGATGAGTGCTCTTCAGGATATTTCTCAATTCAATACCCTGATAATTCTGCATGTTTTCCTCTTCCATAAATTCGTCTACGATTGATTTGGTCTTAACCGACTCTAGTCATCTTTGTAGCCAATTAGTTATTCATGCTGATTTTGATTCTGATCATGTCCCTGTTACATTTCAAATATCGCATGAAGCGATTCTCAATCCTATCAGCCCCACTTTCAATTAATTTCGAGCCGACTGGAATATATATATGAAACTTATATCGATAATCTTGGTGTTAACATTCCTTTACAAACAAAACTCGATATGCTCTTGAAACTTAAACAAATTCCATTGTTGAAGCCAGGAGCATTGCAATTCCAAAATGTGAAGTAAAATTTGAATCCGTGATTGTAGACGATGATGTTAAACTCTTGATCCGTCTTAAAAACGTGAGGAGAAGGCGATATCAACGCACTCGCGATCCTGCTATGATAATTATATGGCAGGATTTGCACAAAGAAATCAAAAAACATTTTGCACAATTAAGAAACAAAAATTTTGAAAATAAGATTTCTCAATTGGACCCTGGCTCTAAGCCCTTTTGGAAATTATCTAAAATCTTTAAAAACCTCAAAAGCCAATACCGGCATTGAAAAAGGAAAACAAATCATTACTAACCAATTGCGAAAAAGTTCAAAAACTTGCTATGCAGTTCGAAAGCGCGCATGATTTCAATTTAGGACTTACTAGTCCAATTGTAAATAAAGTTACTCAGGACTTCGAAAATTTTCTCAATCAAGAGAACGTTTTTGAAAATGCCTGTGAGACTGATTTGGAAGAAGTGAGAACTATAATTTAAAAAATTCAAAAATATGAAAGCTACTGGCGCTGATTGAATTTTCTACATCCCCATCAAGAAAATTCCAGAAAGTAGCTTATAATTTTTAGTTGATATATTTAACAAATGTTTTCAATTAGCATATTTTCCGGACAAATGGAAAAATGCTAAGGTTGTTCCAATTTTAAAACCAGACAAAAATCCTACAGAAGCTTCTAGCTATCGTCCAATCAGTTTGCTTTCCTCTATCAGTAAACTTTTTGAAAAGGTTATTTTGAACAGAATGATGGCCTACATCAAGGAAAATTCAATTTTTGCCAATGAACAGTTCGGATTCCACCATGGACACTCATCCACTTTTACGTGTATCTGAAGGCTATTCTACTGGTCTTGCTCTTCTAGACATAGAAAAAGCATTCGACAGTGTTTGGCATGAAGGTTTTATTGTAAAATTAAAAAAAAACTTTAATTTTCCAACATACATTGTTAGAATAATTCAAAGTTATCTATCAAATCGTACACTTCAGGTTAATTATCAGAACTCCAGATCTGAAAGACTTCCTGTAAGAGCTGGTGTTCCCCAAGGCAGCATTTTGGGACCAATACTATACAATATTTTCACATCTGACTTACCTGCGTTACCTCAGGGATGTCAAAAATCCTTGTTTGCGGATGACACAGGCCTCTCCGCCAAAGGACGAAGCCTGCGTGTCATCTGTAGTCGATTGCAAAAAAGTTTGGCTATTTTCTCTTCATACTTGCAAAATGGAAGATTTCTCCTAATGCTTCCAAAACTCAACTAATAATATTCCCCCATAAACAAAAAGTTCTTTATTTGCAACCTTCAAGTAGACATGTTGTCACGATGAGAGGGGTTCCAATAAATTGGTCAGATGAAGTTAAGTATCTGGGGCTCATGCTAGATAAGAATTCCACATTCAAAAACCACATTGAGGGCATTCAAGCCAAATGTAACAAATATGTAAAATGTCTCTATCCCCTTATTAATAGAAAATCAAAACTTTGTCTTAAGAACAAGCTGTTGATATTCAAACAATTTTTCAGGCCAGCCATGTTGTATGCTGTACCATTATGGACTAGCTGTTGTAATACCAGGAAGAAAGCTTTGCAGAGAATTCATAATAAAATTTTGATAATGATTCTCAAGCTTCCTCATTTGTATAGTTCCAATGAGTTACATAGAATATCCAATGTTGAAACATTGGAACAAATGTAAAAAAAAAAAAAATTGAAGACAAAAATCATTGCAATCTTCTATTGCCACGATTAATGCGTTATATATTTAGGGTAAGTAAGGTTAAGTAAATTGAAAGCGTTTTTTTCTCTTATAAGCTGGTGAAATCTACTCACCTTTAAAAATTCCTTACAGCTACGGCAAATGAAATGTAATATGTTTATAACAAAATGTTAATAAAATCTTAAATTTGTTTTACCAAATTAGGATGATAGTGTTGTTGTCTAATAACACACACATAATGTTTGGAAAGATACTAATAAAGAAATTCAAAAAAAAAGCTTCAGTATTATAATTATTGTTTAAGCGAACTAAATAATATTTAAGCCTTTTCCGACGAACGGCCAAATTGGGTTCTTCTTTTCATAATAATTACTTGTACTGGGAAAAATACAAGTAAACCATTTTCGCATATTTCTATGGACCAAACTGTACTGTGCAGCATTGCAAAGTAGAAAAGCGGGAAGCAAGGTAATAGTCTATAATGTTCCCCCACGGAGCTCATGAGGTGTGCGAAATCCCCTCTTTATGGTGCTTCTCCTTATGCCGGTCGGTGGAGTACCACCTTCAGACCGGTCGCCCCTTCAAAAGCCCCTTCGACACGTTTCGTCTCTTTTTCTTTTTGCATCCCTTGTGAATGAGTAAGTATCGGGCGAATGACTAAGAGGTAGTCCTGAAACGGTGGGTGGATACTGGGTACGTATAACTTTCAAGCACGAAGAAGAAATAGATCCTGTCTTGGATCTTTTCCACCCTTTTTTGGATGTAACACGTGCTGCCACGCACAGTATTGGACACATCATTTGCAACTTTTTAGATTTTCCATGAAAAGTGGTCAATTTTTGAAGAAAAATCGAAATTGTAAATTGAAATTCAAGTTATTAAGTCAGCCCTAGCTTACCAAAGTTGATAATTTTACATGAGCTCGATTGACCGCCCACAGTTGCTTCTCCGTTATTGCAAAAACAGCTGTACTTACACAGGCAACCAACAGACGCTAACTAAGTTCAGTAGCACCCTCAATGTGTTTTCATTTTAAAAACAAACAATAACGACGCTGTCTGCGTCTGAATGCTGGTCAATTTAGGGATAGGAGGGAAATGTTGACGTGATACTAGTTTTTGTAAGCCAAGGAGTCCTTTTCCTTTTCACAAAAATACACCGGGAGTTTGGATATGGGACAGGATTCGTTTAGGTAAACGATAAAGATATAATTTGAAATGAATACGTGAGTTAATTTTACAAATCGATTGTCCAATACTGTAGCTCCGGCGGAGTGGTTGTTGCTTATGGGATCCAATTGAGGGGAAACAAGAAAAAAAGGATCCGTACCTTCAGACTGAGCATTGCTTTCGTCGTAGGTGGTGCGATATGAGGGATGGAAAATGGGTAGAATGGGAAGGTAATATTATGTCTCAGTCGGTGCGGAAGAGGATGGAGAAAAATGTACATATTAAATTTTTATTTTCAGGTTGTAAAAGTGATATTTATTTTTATTATCCTTATAGGGAATCCTTTTCTTTCGTTTCGAACAACGTCATGCTATAGGTGGGCTGCAATATGTGGCTGCGGAATTGCGAAGATGGTGCGTTATTGAGTCAATGCTGACGACGAAAAACTGAAACCAAAAATTTGAAGACATGCGGTAATGTACTCCGATCCAATAAAGGAACTCACAGTGATGTGGAGTATATTTCTTTAATACATCTCAATGTGAAGAATATTAACTGGGTTTAGGAGAATAGGGTAAGTGTACCAGTTATGGACATAGTGGTTCCCTATTTCGCCATACGTGGTAACTTTGATGTCTTCAAATTTTGAAAATTTGTGTTTGTTGTAGCAGTTAGATTTAAGATAAATATTGATATTAAAGCATTCAAAAAGATTTAAAATGTGAAAGTTATCAAAATGTCACATATGGCCAAATAGGGAACCACTATGGCCATAACTGGTACACTTTCCCTATGTCAAGCTTGTACTAAAGTTGGATTTTCGGCAGCTTTTTTTCTATGAGTTTCGTATTGGGCTTAGATTTAGCATCAATTAGTTTAGCATTTAAGATCCAAGTAAAAATGAAGCAAATTTCAAAAGTAAAAAAGCAGATTTGGCCGTTCAAATCGACAAATTAAAAAAAATGGTGAGAACTGCTTTTTCATTTTTGACATTTGCTCCATTTTAACTTGGGCCTTAAGCGCATCTTCCTGTCGAATGTCAGAAGATTTGGCCAACAAAAAACATCTAATTCAATAATTCCTTTGATTCCTCTATACAAATATCTTCAGGGAATTTGTCCAATTATTTTCAAGGAATTCCTGCAGGTTAGCATTAGCAATTTGTTTTGGAAATCTTCCAAGATTTCCTCGAGATTCTAGAAGTTCTTATAATGAACCTTATGGGAGCTACTCAAGGGTTATTCTAGAACTCTTAAGAATTTTTTTTTTGCAATCCCGAATCAGTTAATAAATATCTTAATTAATTTCTGAAAAAAAAATCAAGGTCATTTTCCTGAAGATTTCCCTGAAAAAAAAAACCGTAAAAAATGAAGATAAGGAAATTTTTCAATAGTTTTCTGGAAGAATGAATGAAATCTTGAAAGCTATTTTTTGGAACTCCTAGAAAATGCCTAGAGAACATACTGGTTGATTTTTTTCCAGTATTCTAAAAGAGAATCTTAGAGAAAGCTCTTGAGAAAAGGATGGTTGAGTCGTTGGACAAAATCTTGGAAGACTTTCTTGAAAAAAATCTGAGAGAATCTTTAGAGAAATTTCTGATGAGACCTCTGAGGTAGCTTCTGTAGTTATCCTTAGTAGATTTCCTGATTGCCTAAAAAGAATATCTTGGAAGGATTCCTTTGGAAGTCCGTAAATATAATGAAATGAACTCCTGAAGGAATCTTACGAGGAAACCCTTTGAACAAATACCTTAACCAATTCCTGGAGGAAGTAGTATAGAAATTAAGACAAGAGTACGAGCACTAATACTTGTCGTAATGTGAAATATTATATCTTTCTCTTTCAAATATTCTAAGTAAAATGTCTGGCAAGATTCTCTGAGGAATAATAATCTTATCTTCTGGTTCCTGTTAGGTTTCTTTTCGTTATCTTGATTCCTTATTAATCCATTTTTAATTTCTTTGTGGTATTTGTCTGGTCCATTTTGGTCTCTTTTTTCAGGCAAAATGTCTCTAAAGTTCCTATTTTTGAGACACTTATTCGGTACCAGCACTGTCAAAAAAAAAAAAGATACTAATAATTTGTGTACTGTCATGAATCACAAGTCAGTCCCATATAAAAGTAAGCACTGATCAAATATACTGAGAAATTTTTGCGTGTTTTTACCTAATTGAACAGAAAAAGTTGGGCTATATTATTAGTGCAACTGAAAGATCATTGGAAGATTTGTTGAAAATTGATATAAACTCAATTTGACTTACGATTCATATCAATGGTGCGCAAACTGGATATCACCGAATCAAGAATCTTCCTGATAAGATCTTTTCCTGCAGATTTTCTCTAAAACGTCTGTAGGGGTCTTCTTGAAATGAGCCCCAGTAATACTGGCCCTAAAACAAAAAAAAATAAATTATGAGATGAACCAGCCTAGGGCTGAAAGTCTCAATAACAAAGAAAGAAAAAAAAACAAAAATGTTGTAAAACTCAACGGGGCACCCCCTAGATATTGTGTGCCATAAGGTAAGAAAAAAGCGCTCACAAAATTTCAACTCGATTGGTTGCTCCATCAGCTGGCGCAATAAATTTGAAGTTTGTATGGAATATTCGTTCCAAATATATTGAGAATTGACCCAATGTCACTGTTTCGTTCCGTATACTAGTTGATCGCGCGCAATTGAGCCCAGAACGACAAATACACTATTTGATAATGAATATAATTGCAGAAGGTTGTATCTAAGTTCAAGCTCGTTTTCATTAACATTTCAGTTATTGAAAGTTAGGCTTAGATCAGCCTCCCGTACAGTCACATATTGGCATGCGCCTTGTGCAGCAGCTGGCCCAGCGTCATAGGTGGCTATGATGCGCTTAGTGGCTATGTTGAGGAAATACAAAGCAGTATAGCATGAGCTTAGCAAATCTACTTCAAATAGTTAAAACACCAACTTTATCAATTTCAATCATGATACAACCTTCTACAATATTGTTTGCTATGGTATCAAGTAGTGTTTTTGACACTCTGGGTGCAATTGAACGCGATCAACGATTTTCCTGAACCAAACATTAGATGATGCGCTCAATCCCATATGTTTGAGCAGAAAATCCCATATTGACATGAATTCAAATGCGCCAGCTCATGGAACGACCAAATGAGCTGAAACTTTCAGGAAGTCTTCTTCTAACTCTAAGGAATAATTCTGGAGGGTACCCCATTAATTTTCTCTCATACTAAGCTGGGCCAGTCTACCCAGTATGTATTAATGGAGAATTCCAGAAAGAATTTTCTGAAGGAATCTTGAACGAATTTATTGAAGAATTCTTGAAGAAATTTTCTAATGAACATTGGTGAAATTCCTATTAGAATCTTGAAAGAATTGACGAAGAAAACATTAGAGATGTTGACGGAAAACACTGACAAATTTGTTCCACTTGGAAAAAATAAGGATTCCTCAGTAAATGTCCATTACCCATATTTGTTTTCCTTAAAGGCAAGAATTCATGCATCTTTGTTTAGAAAATATCTATCTAGGAATGAATGAGTGGAGGTATTCCTAAAACATAATCTGAAGAAATGCATGAAGGAATGCTTGAACACATCACTGGAAAAAATATTGGAAGAATCAATTCCCTTGAACAAATACCTGAAGGAATTACCATTATCTCTCTTGAAAACCTGCGCATATTACCCCAAAGTTCAAATTTTCAAAAGAACCTCAGAGGTTATTTCTCCGGGGAATCTATTAGAAATTCGACCAAGGATTTCACCACGAATTTCTATGGGAATACTTTTGAAGATTCCTCAACGAAGTCCTCCTACAGAAATCTCCAGGAATCCTTCGGAGCTTTGCTGCAGGAATTCCTCAGGTGATTTCCTCCAGGAAACCCTACGGATATTTCCATCCGAAATACCTTTGTGGATTTCGTCTAAAAAATCCTCCAGAAAATCCTTCTGGACTTCCACCAGGAACTCCTCCTTCTGCTAGAAATCCCCGGAGGAATTCCTGAAGACAATCTTCCTAGGATCTCCTGAAGGAATCACTCCTGAGATTTGCTCCAAGAATTCTCGCAGCGGTTTCGTCCAAGAATTTCTCCGGAAATTCATTCGGGGTTTTCGTTCCGGAATTCGTCCGGTGATTTCGTCCAGGAATTTTTCTGGGGATTTCATCTAGAAATTCGTTCAAAAATGCCTCCGTGGATTTTCTCCAGGAATTCTTTCGGAGATTTTCTCAGAGAATTCATCCGGAGATTTCCTCGAGAAATTCATCCGAGTAATTCCTTCTGGAATTCCTTTGGGGGTATCCCACAAGAATTCCTGAGGGGATTTTCTCCAGAAATTCTCCTGGGGATTTCCAATAGCAATTCCTGCGAGAATTTCGTCCAGGAATTCCTCCGGGGATTTCGTCCAGAAATTCTTCCGTGGATTTTTTCAGAGAATTAATTCGAGAATTTCTCCAGGAATTTCTCTAGGAATTTAAACCTGGAATTTATCCAAAGATTTTCCCCAGGATTCCTCCGATGATTTGAGTGATTCCTACGGGTATACCCCCTGAGAAAATTCCCGGAGATTTTCTCCAGGGATTCATCAGGGAATTTCAATAGCAATTCCTCCGGGGATTTTATCCAGAAATTCTTCCGGGCTTCCCTACAGGAAGTGCTCCGATGATTATCTCTAGAAACTTCTCTGGGGATTCCGTCTAGGCATTCCACGAGAAATTGCTTCGGAAATTTATTACACAAATTCTTTCGCGAGTTTGCTCAAGGAATTCTTCCGGGGATTACTCCCAGGAACTCCTCTTAAGGTTTTCTCAAGAAATACCTGGCATTTTGGATTTCATTTATTTAGTTAACATCTACACAGATAACACTGAATCAAGAATTTCACGCCACAATACTCGGTTCGTGGCCGCATCTCTCCATCCTCGGATCTGCCCCACGCTCGCCAAATTGATACGCACTTGATCCGCCCACCTAGCTCGCTGCGCTCCACGCCTTCTTGTACCAACCGGATCCGAAGCGAATACCATCTTTGCAGGGTTGTTGTCCGGCATTCTTGAAACATGCCCTGCCCATCGTATTCTTCCAGCTTTGGCCACCTTCTGGATACTGGGTTCGCCGTAGAGTTCGTGTACAGGTCTGCAACCTTTTCAAATGTTCGGCCGACGATGTCCATATCATCCGCGAAGCAAACTAATTGACTGGATCTCGTAAAAAACGTACCCCGGCTGTTAAGCCCGGCTCTCCGCATAACACCTTCTAGCGCAATATTGAACACCTTGTCGTAGTCCCCGGTGGGATCCAAACGAACTGGAGTGTTCGCCTGAAACCTTCACACAATTTTGCACACCTTCCATCGTCGCTCTTATCAGTCTCGTGAGCTTCCCGGGAAAGCTGATCTCGTCCATGATTTTCCATAGCTCTACGCGGTCGATACTGTCGTATGCCACCTTGAGATCGATGAAAAGGTGATGCGTTCGGACCTGGTATTCATGACATTTTTGGAGGATTTGCCGTACAGTAAAGATCTGATCCGTTGTCGATCGGCCGTCAAAGATTACCCCTTCCTTCCACTCCTCCGGTAGCTGTTCTGTTTCCCAGATTGTGCCTATCAGCCGGTGCAGACAAATGGCCAGCCTTTCCGGACCCATCTTTATGAGTTCAGCTCCGATTCTATCCTTACCAGCAGCTTTATTGTTCTTGAGCTGGTGAATGGCATCCTTAACCTCCCTCAAAGTGGGGGCTGGTTGGTTTCCATCTTCCGCAGTATGAAGGCATTTCCTCCGTTGTCCCGTCCTTCATTGCCTGTGCTCTCAGCACCATTCAGGTGCTCGTCGAAGTGCTGCTTCCACCTTTTGATCACCTCACGCTCGTCCGTCAAAATGCTCCCATCCATATCCCTGCACATCTCGGCTCGCGGCACGAAGTCGTTGCGGGATGCGTTGAGCTTCTGATAGAACCTACGCGTTTCTTGAGACTGGCACAGCTGTTCCATCTCCACGCACTCCGTCTCCTCCAGGCGGCGTTTTTTCACCCGAAAGAGGCGGGTCTGCTGTTGCCGTTTCCGTTTATAGCGTTCCACGTTCTGCCGGATTCCTTGCTGCAGCATGACCGCCCGCACTGCATTCTTCTCCTTCAAAACCCCCTGGCACTCCTCGTCGAACCAATCGTTCCGTCGATTCCGTCCCACATACCCGTCGTTGCTCTCAGCTGCATCGTTGATGGCTGCTTTTACTGTTCTCCAGCAGTCCTCAAGAGGGGCTCGTCCAGCTCACCCTCTTCCGGTAATGCAGCCTCGAGGTGCTGCGCGTATGTAATTGCGACATCCGGTTGCTTGAGCCGCTCTAGGTCATACCGGGGCGGCCGTCGGTACCGGTCGGTAACGTCGGTAACGACGGAGAGCTTTGGGCGTAGTTCGACCATCACCAGATAGTGGTCAGAGTCGATGTTAGCGCCACGATAGGTCCTGACGTCGATAATGTCGGAGAAGTGCCGACCATCAATCAGAACGTGGTCGATTTGCGATTCTGTCTGCTGTGGTGATCTCCAGGTGTATCGGTATGGAAGGCTGTGCTGGAAGTAGGTGCTACGAATGACCATATTCTTGGACAGTGTTGTGAAAAACTCAATTTCTCACAACTCACGCTTGAGATTTTTCAAGCGTGAGTTGTCAATCATGCAGCTCAGCAGTCAAAAAATCATGAATGAGTTGGCTCACCTTTTTGACTCATTGTCTCGTATTTCCACAGTTTACTCACACACGGCAATAATTTCTTGTTAGTCTGGTAAAATTATAGTAATCCTTTCTAACGTAAACAACAACATTCAGGTTTCAATAGTTTTTGCCGGGTTTTGCGACTGAATCATTTTTTACGGTTTGAGTTGATTGAGTTGATTTTGCATCAAAATCTCAAGCGTGAGATTTGCGAAGCAGATCTCTAATGAGTTTGCTCTCACGGGAGAGCGTATTGATTGAGATTTTGAGTATGAGTCTAACAACACTGTTCTTGGAGGCGGCAAAATCAATTAGTCGTAGGCCGTTTTCGTTCGTCAGCCGGTGGGCGCTGAACTTTCCAATCGTCGGTCTAAATTCCTCCTCCTGGCCAACCTGAGCGTTTAGATCTCCGATGATGATTTTGACGTCGTGGCTTGGGCAGCTGTCGTACTCGCGTTCGAGCTGCACGTAAAAAGCGTCTTTTACATCATCAGTGCTTCCGGAGTGAGGGCTGTGCACGTTTATTATGCTGAAGTTGAAGAACCGGCCTTTGATCCTCAACTTGCACATTCTCTCATTGATCGGCCACCACCCGATCACGCGCCTCTGCATATCACCCATCACTATAGAAGCTGTTCCCAGCTCATGTGTATTGCCGCAGCTCTGGTAGATGGTATGGTTACGTCTAAACGTTCGCATCATTGATCCCTTCCAACACACTTCCTGCAACGCTACGATGCCGAATCCGCGGTCCTTCAGCACGTCGGCGAGTATGCGTGTGCTCCCGATGAAGTTGAGAGATTTACAGTTCCACGTACCGAGCTTCCAATCGCTAGTCCCTTTACGTCGCTGTGGTCTTCGCCGATTGTCCCGGTTCGTATTCTCTTGTTGATTATTCGTTGCTTGATTTTTTTTTACGGCTGGCTTGCAGGGCCTGACACCAACCCCCTAGATTTCCGGAGGACCATTACCCCTAAATGTTCGGAGGACCATAGTGCGCAGTTTAGCTTAGAGTCCTTCTCTGGCACTCGGACGATGATCAGCCGCCCCTGACATGGGGAACAGACGCTGTTGTGAGCCGCTCCTAACATGGAGTACAGACGCTCAAGGTTTGCAGAAGCAAAAGCAAAAGCAAACCCCCCCTTCCCTGTCAGCATACGACCAAAGTTCCCACCGGGGGTTGGTTACCCGATCTTCCCTAAGGTTACTCGTACCCCGGCCAGTACCGCGAGGAGGCAGGGATAGGAGTTGCTGGGCAAGAGGCTAAGGACCGCACAGAGGGGTCTATTTTATTCCTTCAGGTACGCGAGGTACCAATGGTACGCCATGCTCAGCCATTTACCGATCCAGGCATTTTGGAATCATGCACTAATTACGTCACGCTCTAAGGAGGGAAGGGTGTGACAAGTCTTAAAACATTTTTGGAGGTCTCACACAAAAAACGTGACAAAGGGGGGTCAAAAAAGTTGAAATTTAGCGTGGCATAATTTGTGTACCATCCCTTTCTTCAGAAATTCCTCGAGAAATTTTTCAACAATAATTCCTCTAGAGTTCCTTAGGAAATTCTTTCATTTGTTTTGTTGTATATTGCTTTGAAGATAAACCGTTCAGAGTTCCTTCAAGAATTCTACCGTAGCTTCTCCAGGAATTCCGTTGGAGATCCATCAGGATTTTCTACAAAATTCCTCCAGGATTTCCTCCATAGTTCCTTCGGAAATTTCTCCGGAGTTTCTCTTAAAAATTACTCAGCAGTTCCTCCAGCAATTCCTCCGGAGTCCCTGCAGGAATTCCTTTTGAGGTTCTTCAAATGTTTTTCAGAATTCTTCATGGAATTTCTTTGGAGTTCTTCAAGAAATTTCTTCGGAGTTCCTCCAGGTATTCATTCAGATTTACCCTGGGATTTTTTTAAGTGCTCCATCGGGAATTCCTTTGGATTTCCTGCAAACTTCATCGTGGATATTTTTTAGAATTTCTCTAGGAATTCTTCAGGCTTTCTCTAGTAATTCTTTGGAAATCCTCCGGGATTCCATAAGGAATTCTTCTGAAGTTACTTCGAAAAATTCCCTAGATCTGGAATTCCTCCAGAGTTCCTCGGGAAATTTCTCAAAAGTTTCTCCGGAAATTACTCTATACTTCCTCTGGAATTCTTTAGGATTTTTTAATAACTTACAGAAATTCTTCCGTACTTCCTTCGGGCATTTTTTTGGTAATTCCTCCGAATTTCTACCAGGAATTCTTCCAGAGTTCTTCCAAAGATTTCATCCAGTAATGCCAGGAAAGTTCCTCCGGAGCTTCATAGGGAATTCCTTCGAATTTCCGTCATAGTTTCTCCAGGAATTTCTTCGCAGTCCCTCAAGCATTTACCCCGCAGTTCCTTCAGAAACGCATATGAAGTTTCTCCAGGAGCGCCTCAGATGCTCTTCCAGGAATGGCTCCAGAGTTCCACTATCAAATGCTCCGAAGTAGCTTCAGGATTTCCTTTGGAGTTTCTCGAGGATTTTGTCCAGAATTCCTCCAGAATTCCGTTCTTCAGAGTTTCTCCAGGAATTACTTCAGAGCTTTACCGGTAATTCCTCCCGAGTTCCTCCAGGAATTCCTCCGGTTTTCTTCCAGCAAATCTTCTGGATTTTATTCAATATTTCCTCCAAAGTTTGCATTTCAGTTTATCAAACAAGTTTTGAAAAAGCTTCTTGTAAACAGTTTTGCTACCATTTCCAGTTCCTGACGTGATATTACTGTAGAGTTTATCCCGAAAGGAGGACGTGCGTCGTATGAAGAAGCGAAGAGTTTCAGACTAATCAGTCAGACCGCTTTTCTTCTGAAATGACTGGAACGCATTATCTATCATCACATCCGTGATGTTTGTTCGGCAAACATGCCACTTCATGTGAATCAACATGCTTACCAATCTGGAAAATCAACATTAGTGATTCTTTTACACAAAGTTGTATACGATATTGAGAAAGCATTCGACCAGATGGAATCCTGCTTGGGTGTTTTCTTGGATATTGAGGATGTCTTTCATAACGTGTGTTTCGATACCATATTAGAAGCTTCACGAAACCATGGGCTACGTACAAAGATTACAAATTGGATTTATCAAATACTCAAAAACCGACATCTCTTCTCGACATTGGGTCAAGCTGCGAATCGCAAATTTAGTGTTTGTGGATGCCCCCAAGGGGGAGTCTTATCAGCAATTTAATAATTGCGAATTTTTAAGGGAAGACGGAACCGCGATGGAATTTTACCTTTACGTTTTTTGGAACTGAGATTAATATGACTGACCAGGTAAAGTATGTTGGAGTCATTGTAGAATTCTAAACTTTGCTGGACACCTGACATTGAATTCAAAGCCTTGGCCTTCGGTCAGTGTCGGCGAACCTTTGGTAAAACTCGGAGGCTCAAACCCACATATATAAAATGGATTTACGCAACAGTTATGCGACCAATATTGGCATAAGTGTAGTGGCAAAAGAGCTCCCACAGCAGCGCTCGAGGCTCTTTTCGACGTTGTGCCGCTACACAAACATCTTAAACAAGAAGCACTTTCTTGCTCTCCCCGCTTATGGGTACTAGATCTACTGGAGAAAAATTCAGTGAATCGTAGATCTACACACTGTCGTTCTACGCATATTTGTCCCGCAGTCCATAAGAATTACATAGAACATGGGACAAGTAGGCGTAGAATGGCAGCACATACATAGCACTTGGAAAGAAAGTATCAAACAATACAGTATGTTACACTAGCCTGGGACACGGTTATATTGAAAATTTAGATTCTCGCTCCAGTCCACTTTTCGGATTGCATTTAGGTCTCATAACAACTGTGCAACATTTCAGCTCGATCGGAGAAACTATATTTATGCGCCAGCTGTTCTAAGTTTGTATGGGATTTACTATGGGAAAACTTACTTTTGCAAAGAAAAATCGCCCATTGACCTCTATTAAAATTCTAAACACAGACCTCGATAGGTATTTTTACGATGAACAACATTGCTGAAGACCGCAAGGCAATCCGATGCTTGTGAAAAAAGCATGTACATGCTAAGGCTAAATCAGTTTTACTCATTTGGTAGAAACTACACCGTTTTTCAGGCATACATATTTGCTCTTATGTGTGGAGTGCAATTAGGGGAAGACGGGGTAAGAGCGCCCGCACGGGGTAAGACGGACCACCTACAGTTTGGCATGAAAATGGCAGTTTTCTTAAAATTTCTCCATGCACTTTCCATAAACACAGGATTTTTGACATTCCAAACCATTCAGGGTGATATTTACATTAAATTTTTCAAAACAAAAATCAAAAACAAAGTTTTTGTTCGTCAATATTGAATTTGATCTAATTTTAACAGATGCTCACTTAAGGATTTCGGTAGGGATTTTGTTGTAAAATCATAACAAATTACCCGTCCTTGCTTTAACAGAAATGTGAAAAATGCTTCAGTGAAGTGAAATATGAATAGTAAATATTTATCTTTGAAATAAGGCCATAGTTGTGAAAATTTCGTAAGCGGGGTAAAACCGACCACTGTTGATGGGGTAAGACCGCCACCCCTATTTATACCAAATAAAATGTCTAAACCATTTTGAAAGTTGTAACTACGTTGTACATTACTATTCGAGTAAAATAAAATCAATTTTGTAAGAAATATAAACCAGATACGCATATTTTTTCCAAAATATGGGTGTTTTAAGGTGATGATAAGTACATATCTAAGTTTTTTTAGTTTTTTAAGTTAATTAATCCTAAAAATAGTTCAATCTCCCCGTTAATCAGTGTAGAATTCATAAAACATTTTATTTCTTAGAATCACAGAGAACTGATTTTTTTTCGCAAAATTGTGCGCAAAAACCGTGGTGGTCGCTTTTACCCCGTGGGTGGGCGGTTTTACCCCGTCGCTAAAAATAATCGTGATAAGGCATCAATTTTTCAAGCATCAAGAAATAAATAATTTTTTACAAATACTACACATGTGATATTTTTAGATCATGCCTAAGGTTTCAAAAAATGACATGCTGCGTCGAAAAAGGATTTATTGATTCTCGATTTTGACTTATTAATTGAATTGCTTAGGCGGGCGGTCTTACCCCGTCTTCCCCTAGCACTTCAACAGCACGTAATGGGTCAAGTCATATACTTCTGTTCAGATAGTCAGGCTGCTATAAAAGCTCTTGCTTCGGCCAACTCCAGGTGGATGTATGTCGGTTTAATTTGAGGAACTGAATTCAATCAATTCTGTGAACCTTGTATTGTTTCCTGACCATTGCTGCATCGTATGCAGCATCGCATGACTTCACTGGCAATGAGCCAGTTATTCCAATTTCAAAGTGGTTAGTGAAACTTCAGATCAATTCTTAAGCGGCAACTCAGCACAATCAATACTAGAATAGTTTGGAGTCGAGTCGTCAAACAAAATTTAACATTACTGAGCCACTTCCGAGGATGGCGAAGTATTTAACAATGCACAGTGGTCCAGGAATCAGTTTTACGCGGAAAGATGCATTTTGAGCTTTAGAATGAAACATTAGACAAAAACGGTCTTCTACAAAGTTGTTTGTATTAGTTGCGCCCTTTGTTTGGTGTTATTGAAAATTAGGGTGGAACACATTTTCATAGATATTGTGTAACTAACTTTCTTATTTGTGGAAATTATATTATACATTCTTCAGCAAAGTTGTAGACCATTCAATTTCAAGCAACTTTGCCAAAAAAAGTTTTTTTGTATCTCTTAAATTGACCTCAAATGACCTCTTCAAATTTCTCATCAAAGTAGTCTATGAAACACTTTTAGAGCTTTGAAAAATGCGTAATTTGGTGAGTGAAGAAACTCGCTATCTCCTTCCGTTTGGGAGTTATTGTTGTTTTACTCTCAAAAACATGCCTACTTTGATTGAGAATATCTCTGATTGGGGCCAACACAAAAAATATCTTTTGACGGCATTCAAAAGACAAAATTAAATTGTATATTATATCAAAAAATTACAGATGTGTTGTTTTTGTAACTCTAATAAAATGCCTTGAAAAACAAAGGATTTTAAGCAGAAAAACTTTAATATCTTTTGAACTAAAATAGATATCAACAATATTTTTGCATGAAAATTTGCGTTTTGTTAAGTTCTAAAAGTCGTTCATGGACCGCTTTGACGAGAAATCTGAAATAAGAAAGATAGGGCTCTAAAACTATTTTGGAGATTTTCATAGTATGTATTTCTTTATTAATTTGCATTTTGAACATGAAAATGAAATTTTAGACAAAAATGATCTTCTACAAAATTGTTTCTTAAAATATAAGCTTTCATACTGTGTCATTTGAAACTAGGGTGGTCCACAATATCACACATATCATATAATCAACTTTTTTATTTGCAAAAATACTGGTATATGCTCTTAGGCAAAGCAGTAGAACTTGAAATTTTGATCAACTTTGCCAAAAAAAGTTTTTCTGTAGCTCAAAATTTGACCAATCTAGAGCATTTTTTCCTAATCATCGCAGGGTGGTCCAACAAAAATAAGTTTTTCAACTCTAGTTTTTTTAATATTATTTTCTCGTCAAAGTCGTCTATGAACGACTTTTAGAACTTAACAAAACGCAAATTTTTATGCAAAAAGATTGTTGATATCTATTTTAGTTCAAAAGTTATTAAAGTTTTTGTGATGAAAAATATTTAAATTTCAAGACGTTTTATTAGAGTTACAAAAATAACACATCTGTAATTTTTTGATATAATATACAATTTTATTTTGTCTTGAGAATGCCGTCAATAGATATTTTTTGTGTTTGCCCCAATCAGAGATATTCACAATCAAAGTAGGCATGTTTTTGAGAGAAAAACAACAATAACTCCTAAACAGAAGGAGATAGCGAATTTCTTCACTCACCAAATTACGCATTTTTTAAAGTTCTAAAAGTGTTTCATAGACTACTTTGATGAGAAATTTGAATTGAAAACTCTAGAGCCAGTAAACCAGTTTTTTTTTTCGGACCACCCTATGTCACCGTAGGAAAAAAGCTCTAAATCGGTCAATTTAAGAGATACAAACAAACTTTTTTTGGCAAAGTTGCTTGAAATTGAATGGTCTACAACTTTGCTGAAGCATGTATAATATAATTTCTACAAATAAGAAAGTTAGTTACACAATTTCTATGAAAATGTGGTCCACCCTAATTTTCAATAACACCAAACAAAGGGCGCAACTAATACAAACAACTTTGTAGAAGACCGTTTTTGTCTAATGTATCATTCTAAAGCTCAAAATGCATCTTTCCGCGTAAAACTGATTCCTGGACCATAGTGCAATGGCCACTGCCGACTCAAATATTACATAACAAATATTCAGCGTGCTTACTCATTTGTATGTGATGGTTGAAAATCCGATTAAGCATCTTCGTATCATCTTATATCTTCCCAGTTTATGAGCAGCAAGGTTCCATATAATCAGTGATCACTTATTAAGCGTGGCAAAAGTCCCCGTCATCCATGGATAGTTGACAGATTCAACCGAAAAAGTTTCACCTTCCCCAAACTGTGCCAATCGAATTCAATGTCATACCTCAGAAAAACTTTTACCCACCAAGGACCCTGAACGGCGGATGCGAACTTCACGAGTAACGATCTCCTATAAGTGATAGATATTGGCAAAGTGAAAACAATCTCCCCCATTAAGTGGGTGAGAACGGACCATAAAAGCTTCAATTTCACAGACCTCGTGGCGACAGCGATGACGATTACAGGAACGATGGCTGCCAGAAGGTGTGCTGCAAAGTTTTGGCAGCAAAGCATGGAAAAATCGAGAAATCGAACAAAAATCGGTGAGGAATGTCGCGGTTCGCTTTAATTCAGTCGCGCTTCACGCGAAGGAAGATGCTCATGATGATGGTGCACGGGGTGTTTGATAGAAAAAGTTTATCACTAAAAACAGACATCGTTAAATCTTCTACTATTCTAAACTATAAGTTTTTTTATGTTTCAGACCTCTCAAATAACCGTAACGCAGCTATTCAGCAAGACCGAGCCAAGGGTCGTGGGTTCCAATCCCACATGTCTCAGATAATAGCTATGCTTATAACACTAAGCTGAGAAGCTGGTTCTATCCCAGTTGGAACCCAAGGCCAGAAAGAAGAAGAATACGTGTTTCTTTAAGAAAATGACGGGGTTGGTGGTCTAATGGCAACCGCTTCTTCGTCATAAGCAAAAGGTCATGGGTTCAAACCCAGGCTCGTACCTTGTAGTTGTATCTCTCACTTAGGCCATCACGAAGGATACAGTTTTGTAACAAACCTTTGCCGCATACACACCGTGACTACAGATTGGATGTGGGAGGATGTCAGTGCGGTCACGAAAGCAAAATTAAAGATGACAGAAAATCGATGGAATAATCCGTATGTTCCGGCGTGGCTTGTGCCGCCTCCGTAAACGAGACTCTGCTTCTGCCTGCTTCACGTGGCAGTCGCGCTTGTTTCACTGTGGTAGGTGTTTTTCTTCCGGTGTTCCGGGCGTGGGAATCCATGAGTACCGATATCAGCACACGAAAAGGAAGTTGTTTTTGTGTTACTTGCAGTAGGAAATAATTCCACTTATCATACCAATTTCCGTTGAAAGGCTGGAGAAAGCAGACATTATACTGGTGAAGAATGAAACATAATTTGAACTTTAAAATGACCGCTAAGTTTGGTTTAATTAGTTCATCTAACCAAATAATCCGGTTGCTACAATCATCACATCTGAATAGAATCGCTCTACCACTAGGTGGATTATCCTAGACTTTTTTTCCTAGATTTATCACAGCAAGAGCTGCTCGTGTCCGTTATGGTCCGCTGGGATTTTGCAGGGAGATGATGTTGATGCTGTGGCATTTTCGCCTGTACCTCCGGGCTCCGGATAATATATAAGACGAAGCACATTAATATGTCAGGAAAGTTCACGTCAGTCAGCCTGTCAGAGTCCCGCGTTTGCATTATTCTATTAGCGGGTGACCTCCCGCTGACGGTTTGTGCTGGTCTGTTTTATAGTAGGGTACATGTACTATATTTCGACTGATAAAGCTTTTCATCCATATGAAAATTCTTCGGAAATCGTACAAATAAAACGTGATTGACAAAAAATTCACTGTCATATACAAAAAACTTAATTTGCACCAATATTCAGGCATTATATTTTTAATTTTTGTTACTTATATTAAGAGATTAAAGACATTACTTTTTTGTAGGATTTTTCAAAAGGGCGTTTCTATGGAATGCACGCTTTCTTTCAACAATAACCGTTGATAATTGCATCAAAATGTCGCCAGTCGTGGTCAGTTGTTCTGAATTTGGAGAATTTAGGCAGGATATCTTGAACTCAATCATGAGAAATCAAAGTTTCCTTCCAAATGTTAAAGAAAGAACACATTGCAGCATGAATGCTTGTACAAGAGTGGACTGTACTTTTAAATAACCTTGACATAGGCGAACCCACGTATCTCCGAGACGACCACTTAATCAAAGCACCGGGACCGGATTGAAGCACACTGACAAAACATTTCATTCTGCTCGAAAATCTTCCCCCGCGGGAATCTTGTTCTCGTTGATCGCCTGGTTGTCCAATATAGATAGAGGAGCTAGTTTATGGATCGGACGCTTGAACACTCCTGACTTGGTTCGCACGTCTACCACGGACAGACCAATCCGTCTGATCCCGTATAAGTTGCCCAACTTCCATTGATGAGGCGGTAAGTTGTCATCCTTCATATCCACCACTGTTCCAGGTAGAATATTTTTCTTCTTTTTGTTGCACTTCTGTCGTACTTTTAACTCTTGACGCAGGCGCTGTATGTATTGTCATTTGGTGAGCCGATAAGCTAGGATTCTATCATGGCTAGGCTCCGGAATGATGCTTGTTTGGCATTTATTCTAAAGAATGGTCTTGACCCTCTTCACTCCTGCCTTTCTGATTCCACCCATGTGAAATGCATTTCGAGGGTTCATACTGAAGCAACGCAGATTTTGTTGACTCAAATAGGTGATCTCGAGACCGTAAAGTAGCCTGCTATCTACGATAGCTTGTGCTACCCTGAAGAGCGTGGATCGATTGTTGGATCTATGCGGCTTGGATATCGTTTTAATGATGTTTAGACGGGAACGACAGTTCGTTTTGACAGCATTGCAATACTCCTTAAATAGCAGGTTACGATCAATCAAAATTCCTAAAGTCCTAACAGTTTTCCTGTTTGGAATGGGTTGCCCGTCAATTTTGATTCCTGGACTCACTAGTTTATGTCGCGAGATACAAACATGGCCTCGGACGCTTTTAACTGCGGAGAGGAAACAGAAGAAGCCCATTTGTGTACTGCCGTTACTGCTGCTTGCGCTTTGACTCTAGTGCGCCTAGGAGTATGACCAACGGCTACACGGATAAAAATCTGATCGCCATACCATGATTTACAAATCATGAAATTCATAAATTGGTTAGGTCATAATATCAGGATCACAAATCATGGATCCTGGAGTCATAATCATGATTCCTGATAAGCGTAACATCCAGTGTGAAAACAGTAAGCGGCGCACTTTGCAACATCTCATTCGTATTGATCACGGCAAATTCAAGATGATGAAGCGGTTGAGTGGTAGAGTACGTGGCTCACAATCGGAAGGTTCTTGGCTCGAGTCTCGATGTGTGCTTTTTAAACTTTTTTTTTATTTTGTCGATCATAAACGGATGCGCGACTCAGCATTTTTGGCATTTGAATCATGATTCCGAGCAATCAGCCACAAAAACCTAACGCGTGTGTTGTGTTACGGCAATCTGACTCATGATATCATGAGTCCAAATCATGGTGTATTTTCATAAGACGAAAACACGCTGGAATCATGATATCATGAGTCATAATCTTGTTTTTGGATTCTGATTTCTACCCGTGTACCAGCAAGATGTCGTCAGCATTTACATAATTGAAAATGTCTGGCGGCAAGTTTTCAAACACTCCGTTCATCGCTACCAGGAACAGCGTTACAGCAATGACCGAACCTTGGGAACCCCAGTTTCCTCGGCGAAGTCGCTTGAGCTGTGGTTCCCTACTGCAACCCGAAAAGATCGATGCAGAAGAAAGTTAAGGAAGCCGATCAGGTTCCCGGAGACACCCCATTCCGTCAGTTGTTTTAGTACCAAAGGCTTCAATGTTCTATTGAACGCCTTGCATATGTCCAGTGAAACGAGTTCTGCATGCTGTCCTTTTGTTCGCGCCTCATGAAGGAGGTCTCCAAGGGAGACGAAGTATGAGTCTGTTCCCTATCCCGGCCTGAAGGCATGCTGTCGATGCCCGAGGCGACCATCCGCTTCGAGCTGCTTTTTTAATCGTCGGTTAACCATTCTCTCGTCCACCTAGATTGGTTAGTGATTCTTTGGCGGAAAACTGTATCGTATGTATCGATGCTGACTAGACTACCAAAGTAATTTCCCAGGACTTCGGCAACCGCAGAAGGCTCGGTGATCCTTGACCCTTAGATTTCCATGGAAATCGGCGTTAATCTCCCCCCATAATTCTGTCGAGGTTTGGGAAGAATTCATGGAGTTAAGAAATTCTTCCCATGATAACCGCTTGGCTGTCCTTATGGTGGAACGACATTTTACGTTGACGGCTCGGCAAATCCTGAGTTAATCTTCTTCCTCCGGATGTTCTTTGGGAAGCCTTTTAAGTGCTCTTAGAGCTTTCCGGCGTGCTTTGACAATGGAGCGGGTGTCATCAGACCACCAGCGAAGAGCTTTCCTTCCTGGTCTGCTGCTGCTTTTGGGGATGGCTGAGACAGCTGCCTTTGTAATAACATTGGAAAAGCTGGGTAAAGAAGCAGGATCTTATAATTCGAGAACATGATTGATGTTTGATTGGTAGATTTGCCAGTCCGCCCGATCATAACACCACCTGGGGCGTCTGGTGATTGGCGGGGACGTGACCGCTGCAGAAATCTGAATCGGATAATGATCACTACAGATCACTACCATGCAAGTCGGCGCAAGCTTGCCATAGGAATTTGCGCTATGGAGCGACTTGCCCTTGATAAATCTTTGAACGAGTGTCGCTTCGGCCGGTGAACGCGAAGGTGGATGAACCGTCATTTAAGGATACCATGTCCGAATCTTCTAGGGAGTTAAGGATAGCTGTTCCGCGTGGATCTGTCCTATTGCCACCCCAGATTTGATGGTGCGCATTGAAATCTCCAAGGAGCAGTCGGGGCTCTGGAGTAGTCCTGATTATGTTTAAGATTTTCTCTTTGATTCCAGAGAGGGAGCCGCAAGGAAGATAGAAGTAATTGATCGTTAGCCCAAAGCTACCAACTAATCGAACAGCTTCGATGGGTAAGTCACTGTGGATTTCTATAATTTCAAAAGGGACACTCCGTAAGACGCCAAGGGCTACGGTGTGCCGCACATTCCTGCTTTTCTTCCTTGTGCATCTGCATTTTCCGCTGAGGGAGCGGTTCATAGCGGTAGTTGACGTACGATTCACTTCCTGCCGAGCATTAACTCAAAGGGAACTGACGTGTGTCAAAAGCTCTAGATTGCTCAGATTGTAGTAAAAACCGTTAATATTCAACTGGAGGCAGAACTTGGTGGGACCAGGTAGAGTAGTGTGGGGAACCGGGATCGGAAATCACAGTTCTCGGATGGTGAGTTTTTTGAGTGGGTTGATGAAGATGATTTATCTTTGCTGTTCTCAGAGTGATGTTTATTGAAACTATATAAAGGGAACCCGGAATAATCGTTGCTTCCTAGGTACAAGTGCCCGGGGCACTCACACGTTGAGCTGTCAAGGCATCGGTGGTGGTCACCCAGATGCGGTAAAATAGGGCGTACAGCTAATGTGAGAGCAGCAGCGGTTATTCAAAGAAATTGACCCGAGGATGCCTGATAATGGTGGCAATAAAACGGGCGGTGGTGGTTCCACTGCAATGGCGTCTGGGTTAAGGTTCTCAGAATACAGCGCACCGAAGCTCCATTAAAAGTGACCTGGGCGGCCATGTCGTTGGAGCGGACGGAATGGTATGTTGCGCTATGGTTTCGATGACATCAGGATTCGAATTCTTGAGGAGCTTTGTAGACGATGAGGCGTAACTACTCTGATATCCTCGATATCCTCCTTATCTCGATATCTCCGTTTCTCGATGTAATCCTGTTTATATTTCGTTCCCACTTTCCTCTCTGTATTTTTAAATGACCAATATCAAATGTTACTAGACCAAATTTTTGGGGTTCAAAACAAATTAGGAACGCCCAATTATTTTTTTCTTGGTAATGGAGTGTTTTTCAATCTAGTATTCAATAAAAAAATAAAAAAAGGTTCTTTGTCTCGATCTCTTCCTGTCTCGGGACCCTCGAGATATCAAGATGTGAGAGGCGACTGTAGTTCTAATTTCCTGACTTCTTCAGAATCCCACTTCACTGCTTCTATTTCCTGGTTATGCATCCGGTTCCGGAACAGTCAGAGACACTTTACCACACGCGATCCGACCAGAAGGACCAAAATTATGTACGAGAGTGGACTGTAGTTTTAAAAATATGATGGACATAGGCGTACTGACGTATCTCCGAGACGACCATTTAACCTGGGAACCGAGACCGGATGAAAACGCACTACTCAAAGATCTATTTAAAAATAGTTGTCTGGTTTCAATAATGTGACCAAATTCACTTTTTCTAAATTAACAATGATGACTTCCATTCGCTCTTAGCAAAATCCTTGATTTTTACGCGTTCAGCTACCATCACGCAAATCAGCAGGTTGCGGCCGGCAATGTACTGATAAAACATATCATTCATTCAGGCGAACGGCTCGAACAATACGTTTTGTCTCAAATTCCGAACAGAATCATATTCCGAATACTAGGTTTTTGTATAACGATATGGCAAAGACAAATTAAAGACCCCCATGTCCCTTGCAGTTGCCCAAAATTTTATGACTCATAAGGTAATCTAGAATGCCGTTTAAAGTGAACTGCGATCTGTCAAACTTGGGTACCTTTTGCACTACCGAGGGACCAAATGCAGTACTAGACAAGGTTTTTATAATGACAGGTTTACCGATCTAAGCAGCCAGTGGATGCGCGGTGTGGTTAGCTGCGGGGAAGGTGGAAGTGACAGCTGGCGAGTTGGCTAGCTAGCGGGTTTGTGTACACTGTTTTTCACTCTACCGTTTCTATGGGGTTGTTAGGGAATGTTTACTCCAACAAACATAAACACAGTGAAGTGAAAATTTTCTGCAGCATTAATGAGCTGTTTTGTCGCGAATCAAATTTTCGTCGTTAATGTAGTATTCCGATGTTTGAGTCAAAGAAAAGTAGATTACTTGGAAAGTTGGTTGTAATGCATGTAAATGTTGAAATTTTGAATAGTTCTGCGGGTGAGAGCCACCCACCAACGATGGTCCCCCGATGAAAGAGAGGTGTTCCCGTCTGACGGTGACGGTTGTATTCTTGTAACTTTAACTCGTAAGTTCATAGTCATTCTACTATCAATTCATTACCTAGTAAAGGAAATTCAGATACTTTGCCGCGTATACCATACATATATGGGTGTAAAAGAGACATTCTATAACTACTTTGTCACGCCATGCACCTGATATCCAAACTACCAAAACAAACTCGCCAGCTGTCACTTGGCATTTCAAAATGGCGGAATGGGAAATCTGACACATTGGATTACCTCCCTTCTAGATACCTTGGTACTAGAAGTGGTACCCAATCAATGTGCTATAATACAGGTGAGGAGATGCTTCTGTATAATACACAACTGTTTGAATGTATTAGTGCACCGCTTGCATTTTCACTCAGCAACCCATTGAATCGTGATTGTGTGTGACGTCATACCGTTTGTTGTCGAAAGTTTCTGAGGCTTTGTTGCTAGCCACCCTTACGTTACCAAGGTTGTTATGTGTGTTGTTACCCAAACAAAAACATGAAAAAATTCAGCACGGGAAGATGGCACTACAGGTGATTCATATGATTTAGTTCTAACTTTTATTATATTTACCCGTAAAATATTCAGCCGTGATATATTGAGTAGAAATGTGCTGGAAAATAATGGGTGTACAGGTCGGACTCGGTTATCCGGAGACTCAATTATCCGGGGACTCGATTATCCGGGATTCGATTATCCGGAATTTTAGACTCGATTATCTGGAATTTGTTTTTTGATGTTCTTTTTTTCAATTTTAATGCATAAATATGAGATAGTTTGGTATTGCAATATACAATATGAATGGTTTAGAAGTTTTGAATGTATTTAAGAAAAGGGGGATTTAAAAAGTGTTTTTTTCTTGTGAAGACCCCTACTGTTCCTAGAAATAATTTCCGACTACGCCAACACATCATATAAATAAAACAACGAAAAAAGCTAATATTCAAGTTCTTTTATCGAAGATTTCAATTCTTTTCTTAGTGTCTCGATTATCCGGAGGATTCGATTATCCGGAGTGAAAAAAAATCGATACTCCGGATAATCGAGTCCGACCTGTACATGGAATTTACCAACATTTCGTCAATTAATGTAGCCCTAATATTCATAATAACCTGGAAAAGCCAATTTGTCCGCGAATTTATTGCTGAAAAATATGATTCCTATACTGAAATTATATAACTTGTAAGTTTAGGAGTTAGCTGCAGATGTTTTCCCTTCTACCCTTGACTAGCTCTACAATATAGAACGTTTTGTACCCAGTCATCAATGTGAACATTGCCTACTCACAGCATTTAAGACGAAGTAGGCCGTCATTGAGATTTGTAAGCGTAGTTGATGATTGCTGCTAATTCATCTCACAATTTCGAATCAAAGAAAATCAGCATACTTTATGCATGTTAGCGCGTACAGTGATACATTTTCAAGTCAATATAAACTATCAAGACTAAGTTTTATCACTTTGAAATGCAAGCTGAAAAGTCTACTTAGCCGAACCCGTATGAAGTCACTCATTTCCCCTCAATGTATATTTTGAATTTACACTACACTAATACAAGCACACAGCGACTTTCTCCTCACCTATTCTATATCACATTGGTACCCAATCTGAGCCCGAGTGGGACGGACCTGGAAATGGTTGAAATGTTTCGCTGCATTAAGTCATCAAATTGCAAGGAAATGGCAGTCAATAGCGATTCATTTTTAACGTCTTCCAGTATATTTTATCTTTGGAAGTAGCGATGATTCTCTAGTTCCACACAAATAAAACTAACACATATAAATTTATTTGCGAATTTGTTCATTTGAAAACGGTTTATTTGTGCTGTTCGCAATTTGGATCATAGTCATCGGATTATGAGACAGAATCAACAGAGTGTTCGACATTTGAATCAAAATGGAATTCCGAACTTTTACGTAAAAACAATATTAATATAAATTTATTCAACATTATAATTGACACACCCAACAGCTAACAGTTCTCCTTCTTCTTCTTCTTCTTCTTCTTCTTCTTCTTCTTCTTGGCATTAACGTTCCCACTGGGACAGAGCCGGCTTCTCAGTTTAGTGTTTTTATGAGCACTTCCACATATATGAACTGCTATCTTTGCTTTTTTGCCTAAGTTGCCATTTTCGCATTCGTATATAGTGTGGCAGGCACGATTATACTCTATGCCCAGGGAAGTCAATGAAATTTCCATTACGAAAAGATCCTGGACCGACTGGGAATTAAACCCAGACACCTTCAGCATGGCTTTGATTTGTAGCCGCGGACTCTAACCACTCGGCTAAGGAAGGCTCCAGCTAACAGTTAGACTTTGCTTTGCAAATAAATTGAGGTTTTCACAAATATCAGCTAATTTAATCCTTTAAGATGCATTTCAAGTCACTATTAACCTTAAATGTTCGGAATATGAGTCAAAACGGCACATGATTTGCGGAAGTTCTTCTCACGCTAAGGACGCCTGCCCTGTGAAGGAAGATGCCAAAAAGTTGGTATGTGCAAATTGCGGGGGCAACCATAAGTTTCATTTTTGAGATTGCCCTTCACGCAAATGAAACGTTGAGCCTCATAAAAGGCAGATGAATGGGAACGTTTATTGTACTCGGAATTCCCCAGATAGAATCTCCAACAATTCTCATTTTTCAGTTGACGAACGCTTGCTGATTATCAAAATTTGAATCATGTCCATTCATAAGCAAATTTTCGCCCGATTTTTCTCAATTGAAAAGGAAATACCAATGTCAATATTTTCACAAGTAAAATTAAAAAACTTTAATTTTTCAACATACATTGAAAAGAAAATCCATGTCGTACACTTCAGGTTAATTATCAGAACACCAAGTCTGAAAGGCTTCCTGTAAGAGTTGGTGTTCCTCAAGGCAGCATTTTGGGCCAATATTATACAATATTTTCACATCTGACTTACCTGAGTAACGTCAAAAATCTTTGTTTGCGGATGACACAAACCTCTCCGCCAAAAGACGAAACCTGTAGTAGATTGTAAAAAAGAATGGATATTTTTTCTTCATACTTGCAATAATAAAGGATTTTTTTCATATTGCTTCCAAAATTAAACCAAAAAATCTTTATGTTAAACCTTCAGGTAGATACGTTGTTACGATGAGAGGGGTTCCAATCAATTTATCAAGTATCACATTAAGAGCATTTAAGCCAAATGTAACAAATATGTAAGATGTCTTTATCCACTCATTAGCAGAAAATCAAAACAATGTCTTAAGAACAAGCTTTAGATCTTCAAGAAAAATTTTTAGGCCAGCCATCACCAAGAAGAAATTTCTGCAGAGGATTAAGTATAAAATTCGAAAATGATTCTGAAGCTTCTTCCCTTCTGAGCTACAGAGAATATCCAATGTTGAAACATTGGAACAAATGTCGAATAAAATTATTAATAATTATGCGATAAATGATGTTAAACTTTTAAGAACAACTTTTCTAAGGTGTTTTTGGAAACACTTTTGAGTTCTTCAGACAAAAGTATTTTGCTAGAATTTATATTTTCATAACATCTTAGAATAGTAGTTGAATAATGCAGAGAAAACCGATTACGATTTCAATAATAAAAAAGGTACAGCATAAACAATGTGTCCACTTTAAAAAAAAATAATTGTCCTTAGATGTTTTGATGAGTACGTTTACAGTTTATATAAAGATTGTTCTACCAATGGATCGAAAACAGGCACAGTGTCAAACACTAGATCCCTGACCCTAAAGGTGTCTCTACACCGCAGAAATACTGAGCACAGTATCGTGTGCCATGCTTTCATTATTTCGCTCTTGGTGGTTCCGTTTATGCGCAACTTGCTTGGAATAAAAATAAAAGCTCTGTTTTCATTCTTCGGAATGGACAACATGAAATTGGTCACTGGAGCGTGCTGAGGCATCTCTTTCGAATTACGAACAAGGTCGTCCACTGTAACGGTGCCATACATTTCATCACTGCAATAACGTAAAGTAAATTCAAACTGACATGTTTTTTATGGCGTAGCAATAACAAGAAAAAATGGAAATTTGTTGTATCATGCTCGACTTGAAAATATTTATTCCAATTGTGTTTACGAATCGATTAGTGTTTGTAGTGCAATGGTGTGATCGAGTAATATTGCGAATCTGGTTGGGTAAGAATATATGATGGATCGCATCACCAACGTATGCTCGCAGATCCTTATCTTATTCCACTAACCTATTACTCTTTTCATAACAACTGTGGAGATGCAGACGTATATTCGGTTGTCTAATTTAGTATTGCAGTTTGCATTTGAGAAGCAAATCTTAACTAAACGTTCTCCAAATGCGGTAACGCAAATCAATCAAAGGACACCTAGCAACGATTGTAGAAATCACCGCCACCCTAGCATAAAAAATCTATCTTTGACATCGCATTTCTTGTGAAAAATCTTACCGCGTTTGGTGTTCCCGCATTTGATATTTGCATTTCAAACGCACACAGCAATATCTTCGCCGATGACCGAAAGGACGTAGCTGACACCGTAGCTGACTTTTGATTTTTCAGTTCTCGATTTGTCACATTGAGAATGGTTAACTAATCGCAAGCCATCATTCATCTATGTTCATGCTCATACTCATGCTCAGTTTGTGGGGTAATATTCAATCAGTTTGATGATTCATTGATTTGAAGAATGTTCAGAATGGCATATTGCCGTTAAATATGGAAGTCACATAAAATATAAGCACAATTATGATCAACTTTAATAGAAAACACTTATTTTCCTTGGATTTAGTAAGTAAGGAATCTGCAAAATCGATTCCCACTCCCCAAGCATAATCAATCATCATTCAAGTACGTTTCAACAACCACCATTAAAGCACCCCATACATCACCCGGAGCTTCAACGACCCAGTGACCTGCAAATTGGCTCAATCCTGCAAAACTGCCGAAGCACACCGATGCCAATTGCCAAGAAACAGAACAGAACGCTCTTATCGAACAATCGTAAAGCAATTTAATAGCCATTCCCGCACCCGAAGAGGGAGCACCACCACTTCGAATCCTGGCAGAAGTCCTGTCGTTCATTGGTCCTTGCCGATAAGAACAGATGGTCGCCTAGAGAGTCTGGGATTTTTTTTCGACTGGAGCAACGAACGCCAATCCCGGTACCTATTTAGGGAAGATCTATGGCACATTATCTGTTCACAACAAAACTTAAATTGAATAATTTTCCTTCTGCTGCTGCTGCTGCTGAAGCGGTACTTTGTGCGACTAGGTACATCTTGAGCAGAAGAAGGCCAAAAGAGCTATTGCCCCGATTTCGGCCGGTGGTTGTCCAGCGAGGGGAACCAGGACGAGGGCTCCCGATGGCTGCTGAAGATCGTACATCTTCAGGAGGGCAATAGATTTACGCTTGGCTCTCTTTTTGCTCACGGTTGCTGCTCCATTATAGCCGTCGACGACGTCTTTCGAGCTTGGCACTGCTGTTGAGGTACCTACAAACTGCAAGAGGGGGGGCCTTCCAATGGCAGAGATCAAACGGAGCTCAAGCATACGTTGGAATCTCCGGGTGGATGCTCCACGGCAAACTGATGCACTCAGGATAGCAATGGATTGGATGAGGTTCAGAGGTTTTCAATTGGATTAATGCAGTTTTACTGTCAAGTTCCTTCTAATATTTAAACATTACTGATAATAAATAAGAATTGACATCAAGTCAGTGACACAAGTTAGTAACCAAATGCTATTTTTCATACAAAATGCCCAAGTTTGGGGCTCTGTATCTCAGCTTCTGTAGTCTGAATTAGAAATTTCTAATGATGATAAGTCAGTGACCTGGTTTCGGTGGTTGACCGAATCGAACTGATTGAGAACCACTACAGCATTTCCGGATCTTGAGTGCGGCTGCTGTGTTTCTACATTCGAGTGTTGGAAGATGTGTGAGTGTTTTATTTTCAAGATTAGCAGAACGTTTAAGGATGCACTTCTTGGTCTCCAATCTCGGGCGCATTGGGAGACGATCCGAGGCATGTTGTTGTTGTAGTACAGCGTATGTTGAGCATGCGGTTCGGTTCGATGGACAGCCCAGGGATATAGGTGAAATGGTTTTCGCTTCTTGCTTCCAGCTTGCGGCATGCCCCCGGCCGGCTGCAACGTGAATCGACTCCCTGAGACAAACCAACGAGCAGCTATTAGGAAGGTAGCTATCTTTCTACGGTGCGTTTCCACCTGGCATCCATTCCGAGAGTGACTCCGGACTTTGTCAGAATGGATGGGGATCCAGTCTCGGTGAAGTGAGTTTATATATTATGCAATGGATGAATAGAGCAGTGGAGCTTTTTCATCTTAATGGAATAACTATTTCACTCAGTCTGCCGACGGAAGTTCTTGCTGGAGATGAAACATCTTGCACCATCATTGACTAAGTACTTCGAATCGAAGACCGACAGACAGCATCTCTTTCGAGAATGCAATTGATGACTCGTTTGATCGATGTTATTGGATGAATCCAAATTAAATTTCAGCATTTTCAAATATTTTGCATCACTTAAGCTGCTTGGAATAGCTTTGAATCAATTCAAAAAGTACAAAAGCATAAGATTGATAATATAGAAAGCTGAGCTGAAATCACAAATTTAATCACTTAAATTACTGATGCAGGTTTGTTACATATATTTTTATCTTGCAGGAATTAGTATAGGTCTCTTCTCTACACAACTCATATAGGATTGTAGCAAATTTCAGCCTTTGTTCAGCATTAAGAGCAGCCAACAGCCATACTGCTAAGATGAGGAATGGTGTGCTGATGTTGCAACATATTCCGTAACAAGCGGTCCCTAGTAACCATCCAATAATGAACAGCGACAGTACAAGGCGCCGCGTTAGATCACAATCCTCCCACTCACATCTCACATTGCCTGATTCACGATTAAGTACCCCACCCACTTGTAGGCAGTGAATTACTTCAGGCCCCACCGCGATGACGATAGCGGAAGCGGAAGGCCAACATGCACACAAGACAAAACAGAGGAAAGATCCGTATGTAAGGAACTATGTCTCTCTCGTATTTCCGTTCATCTTGGCGTCGTGACCTCGCCAAGTCTGTGCCACGTTTCGAACTATGTAGTAACATAGCCAATGTAGCTCTTGAATGTGACACAGCCTACACACCAAAAAAATCTTAGATTTACACGTAACGTTATTTTAGTTTCAATCATGTAAAGCCATCTCTCATGTATTATACAATGATAAAACCTATAAACACATCTATTATATACAACATTGTTACCAAATTCCTTAATATTGAACGCGAAACGCCTTCTCTCAAAGAATGTTGCTTGCAAAACGGCTCGATTTACATGATTATCCCGCTGAAAGTTCAATCATAAATAATGCACATCGAATGACACGCCGTCGATCCATCCATGTGCATTATTTTTGGCAGAATATTCAACGTGGAATCATGTAAACTGAGCGATCTTGTTTTCAATTTCACTTTCAAGATGCAAGAAATCATGCAACATTGGCGAATGTTGGATGCAAGATCATGAAATGTTTCAGTTTCACTCAAGTTTTCAAGCATTCCTGAATGCAATGAGGCAGTTTACATTATTTATCGTTTAATGTCAAATGATGATTCGATTCACATGACAATCATGAAAGTTTACGTGACATGTAAAATTAAGATTTTTTGCTGTGTAGCTCCCCATCATTTATACATGGGTTCCTAATCATGTATCACAAATGCGAGAATTAGCAAATCAAGTGAGAAGATTTTGACACTTTAAATACCTGGCGTTGGTGAATTTAATGTGGTTTCCTAGAGAAATATACTTCCGGCTTGGCGACAACACTACAATTTGTATAACTGCTGGTGTCGCTAAGCCGGAAGTGTATTTCTTTAAGCAATCTAATTTATGAGGGTGAAGATGAATCGAAGCCAAATCTGATATTTTCAAAATCACAAATCTAGAGAACTATACAACATTCAAGCTGAAAATTTGATCACCACCGGCGAGTGACCAATTGGTCCAATTTCCAGCTTGAATGATTGTCTGCTTATGTAGATTTTGAGTTGTAAATTTGAGAGTTGGATTCGATTTAACTTCACCTTAACGCCACGTAAGGGATCGTTCAAATATTACACAGCAAAAAAAATCTCAAATTTACATGGCACGTATTTTTTTATGATATTCCTGTTAAACGAATTATAACTGAATGTTCAACGATAAATAATGTAAACTGTCCCATTGCATTCAAAAATGCTTGCAATCTTGAGTGAAACTGAAACATTTCATGATCTTACATCCAACATTCGCCAATGTTGCATGCTTTCTTGCATCTTGAAAGTGAAATTGCAAACAAGAATTCTCGGTTTACATGATTCTACGCTGAATATTCTGTGAAAAATAATGCACATGGATGGATCGACGGCTTGTCATTCCATGTGCATTATTTATGATTGAACTTTCAGCGTGAAAATCATGTAAACCGAGCCGTTTTGCATGCAACATTCTTTAAGAGAAGACGCTTCGCCATCAATATTAAGGATTTTGGTAACAATGTTTTACAGTGGGATTCCGTTTTTGGCATGCTCCATTTTTGGCCCGATTTTGGCATTAAAAATTGTAAGTTTTTTGTAAATATTACCGTTGTTGTTACTTTAGTCATTTGAACAACCGGTCAGAGACAAACTAATTACATTCCAGAGCTCCATCATCGTCGATACTTCCTCAAATCCCACCAACTACTAAGGTCTATTGTACGTGCTTATTTACTTAGGGATGGTCATTGGTCATGCATTCGCAATAATCTCCACCAGTATCTCAACTATAGACCAACCTCTTTTCTCAGGAATTCATACTGTGTGGCCAGCCCATTTGAGTCTGCCAGTAGGTGATATGCATGAAAAAACATGTTTCTTCATATTTGGAACAGCTCGTTCGAACATAGCACAAGCAGTGACAAAGGAGCGATGGCGTAGTTACGGTATACTTGGTAAATTGGACACTAGCCTAGGAGTTTATCACTCACACAGAGTTTGAATCATAAATTTGGAATTACACACATTGTTTATGTAAAAACGCACCGCAGTAATAAAAAAATAAAACAAAAGTCAAGCATCTTAACTTTTTAGGAGTTTCATAAAATAAACTGCGTTATTCCATGACAAATGCGAACACAGTTCAAATTACACTTTATTCTCATAAATATTATTGAAACGTGCGATACATACTATTGAGAGTGTTTTTATTCTTCAATTTTACAATCTTTATTGTAATTTTACCTCTATTCAGTACGTTCCCTCTTTGTAAAAAGAGTTTGAGTTTTCAAGAGACAATCTAACATTCTATACGAGATGTTCAATCAAAGATGCGGGTCCCATAAAATAATCAAAATGTTCCTTACGTGCTGTGTCTATGAGTACTCTGGATAATCTTTAAGAGATTCTAGGTTTTAGGGAGCTTCTCAGAACTCTCAAAGGATTTTTGAAGATGTCTGGAGATTCCTAGCTGACACTGGGATGTTATTGTGCTGAGCGATACATGATAATTCCTAATAAACTCTAAAGATTTCTATGGCGTCCTGTGAATTCCTAGCTAGATTCTGCGGAATATTAGTATTTCTGGTAAAATCTTGGGAGTACTAGTGGTAACTTGGGAAACATAAACTTTTGAAAATTTTGGTTGGAGACTTGAGAATTTTTACCAATATCGCAGTGGAATCTTTAGATTTTTTTTCGGCCAACCTTTAAGCGAGATCCTGAGATTTCGGCACCCCCTTGAAGTATTTTTTCCATACCTCGTTGTGGATGGAGATAATTTTGCCGTACTGCTCCATATAATTCCAGATGACGGTATTTGACATCGGCGGTGGAAGGCGGTGGATCCTTACTGTAGTCTACGTAGATTGGGATGTAATACTTCAAACCCTAACGAATAAAGCAGTGTTGGAGATGGTGTTCTTTTTCCACACGTGGGACTACACCGGCATCATTCATCTTCATAAAAAAAAGCTATGTAGTTGTATATTCCGCACGTCCGCCAAGTCGAGTTAAACGAACTTTTGGAGAAATTTAACATGGGGAATATTATCGCACAGTGCCCCGACTTACCGTTATTATGTTAAAAAATTGTCCATCAAATCTGAGTACAGGGATCGATTCCTGAGGTCATTCTGCACCTCTGGGCCAATTTAAAAAAAAAATCCCTAGGAGGAATCTTAAAAAATCTTGATTTGAAGTTTTTACTTACAATTTCGATATAAACCATATTAAAATTACACAATAGCACTGAAAAAACCTACTAAATCGCTCTAAAAATGGCCAAACTGTTCTCAACTAGTATACAATTGTTACCGTTGTTACAATTACAAATATTTACAACTGACTTATTGTACCGGAGTGGCTTAAGTATGTTTTTTTTTTTCATAATTTACTGGTCGAAGTTTAATTTATTGTTGTGTTCTATGTAAACCCGATTGAAAGGTAAAACAAATAAATTTACGATTAACAATGTTGTTGTTTTGAAAACCAAGGATCTAAGAATAAATGTTGCATAATAATAGTCAGAAGATGAGCCATTAATGATTTGTTGACAATTTTGAGCAAGTATCGAAAGTTTGTTTAAAATCTGGAATGATTTGGTTGCTCTGGTACGCTAATCTGAAATCAGATCGCTCAATACCATAATGAACTTATGCGGATGTCTTCGACGGGACCAGTGACCTCCACCTGATTGATGCAACTTTTTATTCCGGCATTCGCACTAAATCACCAGCTCACAGAAGTTTTCCGAACTTTATTCGCTTAATAGTTTTCGCTCCTGTTCTCAAATAAATGTGGTTAGAGAGCCAAGAATCAGTATCTATACAGGGCAAATTGACAATGATGTTTCATTTGGGCATGCTTGCATTCATCATTGCTCTCTTTGCTTTAATATTAAAAACAGATTTACTTTCCGAAACACTTTTCAGTGTTGTACGATAAAGGGTTGAAAAGTGTTATGTGCGAAATTATTAACAAAAGAATGGATTATGAAGTCAGATAAGCCTTTATCAAGACAGTGTAGCAATGTCGTTTCCCTTTGCAATTTGCGGGTCCCTAGGCTGGTTACGTAATCCATAAAAGAGATATTCGCAGCAAGAACACATGTTTTTACAACACGGGAAATATCATTATCACACGTCACAAATGTTCTATGGCTCTTCAACAACTTCAACTAAAAAACACGGACACCGTCTTCAGCCATTTAGCTGCATAGACTATAATTTAGCACCTGGCTGATGAAATAAAATCCATGTTCCTTGCAGATGCTCAAAATTGTAAGGCACGTAAGGTAATAGAGCAAATTTTAAGGTACATAAGGTAAAAGAGCAAATTCATGAAAAGTGTACTGCGATCTGTCATATGAGTATATACTCGGATACCTTTTGCAGCACCAAGGGATTAAATGCAGTACTAGAAGTGGTACCCATTCTGAATCCGACTACTATGTCTCTATTCGTCTCTGTTAACACTAAACAATGGACAAGCATGCTCCAGTGGCTCAGCCGAGAAATTTTCCTGGCACACCACTCTCTTCGGATCGCGTTAGAAATACACTTTTCTTCTCCGTTTTGGTCCGTTAGTTTCAATGGTTTTATTTTGACTGAATGAAAGATGACAATGAAATTGCTTATATACATTTGCTCTTTACAGAAAACAGCAGCCGGCAATTTTGTCACACTGCATGGTAGGCTCCGCCCATTCGGAGCACAACCGGGTAAAAACCGTCTGACGCAATCGTTCGCAGGGTTGTGATGGAGAGATGATTGAACGATTGCAATTATTATTATTTTGAACGCGTAGGGCGTGTACAAAGGCCTTGGGTTCGAAGGGGCTATTGCTGTTCTTATTTTTTCTAGAGAGATCAGAAAATTTTACGTTCACTGTCAAATTTTCAGCGATATATTTTTTTAGTTTTTTGAGATATATTATATTGAAAATAAAAAATCAATCATTTTTTATCGGCACACACTGTAGGTCTCAGCGCATTAGATTTTTATTAAAAAAAATCATAACTTTTGAACAGCTCAACCTTTTGGTCCCAAGATCTTCAAAACACGAAAAAACGGAAATTTTTGTTTATTTTTTTTTTATGTAAAAAAAAAACAATTTTGTGGAATTTTATATTTTTCTTGAAAAGTCAAAATCTTTAGCTTTCATTTCGTCCAAGAAAATTGAAAATCGGTCAAGCAGTTCAAAAGTTATGATTTAAAAAAAATTAAAAAAATGGCAATGTCGAGATTTTTTTGGTCACCCTGTTTTGGAATCAAAATCTAATCAAAAAATCCAAAAACACGTGAATCCTTATTTCGGATAAGTAACAAAATAGCAAATTTTCACGGGATTCTGTGACCTACTAGATCGGGTGTTCATGGAATAGCTGTACATACCATGACCTTTCGTTACCGTTATTGGTTTTGATTGCATTATGACAAATTGAAAAGGTTTAGCTAAACACTAGTTACCGTAATCCGGGGTAACATTGATCATTTTTTTGAATATTTCTTAAATATTTCGTTTGAAAATGCAAATGTTCCACTTTTTTATATTTTTAAAACAAGTACTGCCACCCATAGTTCGTGACTATAAACTGCATTTTCTTTTTTGAAAGATTTAATCATGTTTAAAAAAATGTTTTAAGTGATTTTTTTATTTAGCTGATATGGGGTAACATTGATCACCTATGTAAACAAAGTTCGGTTATATTGAAAATGTCGTTACTTACTTAAATCATGACCCCTGAAGCCGAATATGAAGGCCAAACGCTTACAAGTCATTTACTTTTTGAGTTATTTTAAAATTAAAAACACCTCGAACCACGGAATACGCCTAAAGGTAGGCAATTTCCTAAGGGAATTCTATATTCTTCACAATAATTCGTTTATGTTACCGAATTGAGCATGCTTATGAAAGTTTTGACAACGGTATCGTTTTCAGCGATGCCATTTTTAGTAAGAATTGCATTTTCCTTGCTCATATCGTTTACAGAACTTATGTGAGGCATGAATCTTCGGTAGTGTCATCCTTACCCATTGAAATCATTGTTTCGAAAAGTGGACAAATTTACGCATTAGGTAAACGCAATTTTCGCAAAAATCTTCACTTTCATTAGCTTATGGATATGAGAAAGAGAAGCACCATTCATGATTTGGAAATGTTCCATCAATAAATGATGATACGAACTTTTTATGAGATGAGTCATTCCGATCAATGTTACCCCGCTGATCAATGATACCCCGGATTACGGTACTAGATTTAGCTGTGCGCACACCTTATACAGTTAATCCTACAGTTCACTCTCCCTTGCTCGATATTGAAGGGACCATATAGTTAGAAAGGTATCGAGTTACAGAACACAAAACCACCATCGAGTTAGCCACGAAAACCAACTTTTACTATGGTTCTCTAACTCGATATCGAGATACGCAATACCGAGTAAGGGAGAGTTAACTGTAATACGATTGGCGACTAACCATGTACAGTAATTTTTTTGTCAATACTAATTCAATCGCACCTATTCCCATTATTTGATAGGTGTGGAAAAAACTGTACGAAAAAAAGAATAACAAATGAAAAATCAGTAGATGTCGATTTCACCTACAGAGTCAGTTTTACCCAGATTACCCCTAGTACAACCCAAATATCCGCAACAGAAGGGTCAAGTTTTTAATTGATTGAAGATTTAAGACTGCGTGTTTCAGGCGAATATATCAATCGAACATCTTCCCGTGAAGCTCTTGAAGGCCATTGCCAGTTTAAGTGTCGATTCACACCACCATCTCCAATGAGAATGAAAACCCCGTTCAACAATCTGACGTGATCCGCTCCCTGGCATTTATTCTTGGAAAGCGATACTATTCACTACTTTTGCTCCTACTGGAAATTTCTCGAGTACATCAGGAAATTTCTACCGCTATCGGCCATATCAATACATCAAATGCGCTCCGGGAAAAGCAATTCTCACCCGCCAAACGGGAGCAAATATTTAGGTTAAACGAACATCCCTTTTTGCACCTAATTGCAGGTTGCTTCAGTAGAAGTAGCTGAGGTTAGCGCTCGAAAGTGATTCCTTTTGTTCTACTAAATGGTCATAAACCATTTGATGGGAAATAATTAAAAAATGCTAATACAATTGGGTTTTGACCAAAAAACTATCAATGTTGTTGTCATTGATATAACCTGAAAAATTCTTATCTGGATTTCTACATATGTAGAAAAAGAAGTTTTATTCGACAGATTATGTGACAAAGAAAGACTTTCCAAATATTTCTTAATATTTTTTTACAATTTTGTAATGATTGGGTCTGTAAATATAAGTACAATGATGACGATATTTTTCGACGCAAATAATAAAATAACAGTTTTTGATTTTGTCAACACTAAAAAGCCAATATATCACCAACAAGGAACTACAGTCGAACTACCAACGATGCAAATAATAAACTCTAGAAAATTGTCACTCACTCATGACTCATATGTAACAATTTATGTTTTGTTTTGGCCTATGAGTGGTACCATTGTGCGCTCTGGTGATTGGATATCCTAGATATGGGTGGGAGACTGCTGGTTGCACTTCAAGGATGCGAGTCGAGCTGCAATCGAAATAAATCTTCAGTCAAGTAAAGGCGTGCTCTAGTAGTGATGGTGTAGTGCTGTATGTATCCTTTATTGAAGATGAATGGCAGATAATACGGCAAAAGATTGCAGTCGATTACGGTTGAAAGGATAGCTCTTTGGAAGTTGAAAAACGAGTCAAACTATATCAATAGTAAGTAATAGACACTATTTGAATCAGATCTCTGATTCCACAACTTTCCCTTCTATAGCTGTTCCAATTCAAATAGATTAATTTCGATTTTGTTCCAGGTATCACTTACAAGAGCTAATATTTACTTTCCGTAATTTCTATATTCGTATTTCCTCCCCGCCACACTCATCAGAATGAAAAACAGAGTGCCATCAAACTTAAAAGCTATTTTTCCATGAATATTTAACTTGACCAGCACATGATAAAAGCGTTTTCATCTCCCTTCCTCCTTCGGAAAAACAACATCCATAGTCGATTCGTTCAAGACTATCTTTCATTGGCTACAGCGGAAAGTTTTCTCTATCTAACACGTTCCACACTGACCCACGTGTCATGGACGTAGCGTAGCCAAGATTTCCGTTGGAAGGGGAGGGACCTTAAAAGTTCATTCACGAATTTGAAGCACAAAATGAACATTTTACATAATTTCTTCACCTTTTTGCATGAAACGTCGAACTATGAAGAACATGTATGTATTCTGCGTAACAGATCAATTAACTGTTTGGAAAATTTCAGATGGGTTATTACAAGTTCATACAATTTCTTTGAACTTAAATTGTTGTTTGAAGCATTCCTTTAAGGAATCCGTCAGAAATTCTTCCAGAATTTCCCAGGTGATGGCTTTCATCAAGCAGGTCAAGCAACAGTCCCAGAGCGTTAATGATTAACGGGTCGAAATGATTGATTAAGTGATTAATGATTACATTCAATTTTATCATGATTAATGATTATAATTATTGATTAAAAATTTTGAAGTCATGATTAATGATTGCGATTGATTATTAAGCCAGAGTATGATTAATGATTATGATTAATGATTAGATTACAATTTTTGATGATAAATGATTATGATTAATGATTAAACTCAGTACGATTAGTGATTATGATTAATGATTATGATTAACCCTTACATGCCTAATGTAAAATTTGATCAAAATTTTCAATTTTGAAAGAAAAGTTTTTTTTTTTCAAACAGAAGTTTTTTTTTAAACAAAAGTTTTTTTTTGTAAACGTCGCGACCCATTGTGAGCTTGCACTATACAAATCTCGTCCATCAAGTCGTTGGCGAGTAGTGTTTGATTATTGAGTTGAAATCGAACTCAGCTTAACTTCTGCGTCCGTAAGTCCTCTCGTGGTGTAGGGAAAACACGCCCTATCTAGTGAACAGGCCCAGTAAACACACCATCGTATTTGATGGGATATAAGAGTGCTAATGTGGAGGCGATATACGTACATCTTGCATGCAGCCTTATGGCGTATGTACGTATATCGCCTCCACCCCTAGTAGCACAGATGTTATAATTGAGGCAGAATAACTCTTATATGACCAGATCTGGTCATATAAGAGTTATTCTGCCTTAATTATAACAAGTGTGTTACTCGGGACATTTGTACTCTTATGCGCTATCGTATACGAGTTTGTGTTTACTGGGGGGTGTCGTGAGTTCGATTCTCACTGAGAAGACGTGTAATTTAATTGCAAATTTCACATCATTTTTTTTTTTCAATTAAACCATATGCGAAGTATATGTAATGCTTAGTTTTACGGTAGTTTTTCAGTAGTCTACGAGCGAAATTCCGTAAATATCAGGATTGCTGTTTGTCTTTGAAACTGCGGGTATCGATTGAAAATTCGGATTCTATTACGGGGAGTACTGGAGTAGCCCCCCTAATGATTGATTGAATTGATGATTGATGATTAATTGATGATTGAACGAAAAGTCATGATGAGAGCTATTTGATTCAGATTTTTTTAATCATAAGTGTACTGATACATTTTCAAGAGTGTGGTGCATTCGTTGCATACTTAAAGGTTTGGGGCATCTCATGTCATTGAATTATTGTTTTATGGTTAATCTCCGATTACTTATTAATCTTCGGTTAATCATTAATCATTCAATAACTAATGATTAAATGTTCGAAAAAATGCACTAAACGACTTGAAGTATGCAACTAGTGGGTTTTATGATAACACTAGATTATGATGAATACTACTCATGATTAACAAACAATCCTATATAAAAATATTTTGAACTTCGTTATGGCAAATTAATCTCAGTTTTCAATCACAAATCGTGATTAATTGCTCTGATTCAAGAGCCAGTATCCTGGAGGTAGTGGTCAATATATTGGCTTTGTGAAGCGTAGCTTGCGGCACATCCCACTTCATAAATTATTAAGTTCTGAACAGAAGTTTCAAGCGTTATTGATAAACTTGAACATATGCCGGATTGTAAAGGATTGTCGATTTCCCGGGAAAAGTGTTCAAAATATTGGTGTTGAAAAAAATCATTAGTAAGGCGAGCAAACCCCGGTAAACTCTAATATACTGCTCATTTTGTGATTATATTATAATTATACATATCAAAGTTTAATGGTATTTGCTCACCCTTCTAGTGATTTTTAGTATTCTTTTTGTAAAGCAAAATGTTAATATTCAATAAGTTGTTTATTCATACTCCAAAAATTCCTCCAAAATGAAAGTGAAGCACAATATTTGTAGTTCTGAAACCTAGCTTTCCATATATTAAACTTCACGAATTTTGCAAACCAAGCCATTGAATTCATTCTCATGGGAATTATTGAATTATTAGATGCTAAAAATCTCGTTAATAAAGATAGAATATAAAGAAGTATTAGATATTAGATTTTTCGGTAGAATTGGCTTGTTTAGGAGTATCCAGTGTTTTGTATTTTCTGAATCTACATTAAAGTTAGAACCTGAACTATTGCCCTGAAAATATTTTAATAACGCGTTCGATATTAGTATGGAAATCACTTTTGAATCACCCCCGGCAAATTTAACTTCGAGCGAGCTGTCATTGTTTAAATTGAAATGTCTTTGAGTCTACGGTTTGAAATCTTTTTTGATATACTTAGAAAATGGGATCTTACGAACAAGCTACAAAACACTGCATATATTGCATCACTAAAGAACCCAATTCTTGGAGAAATATTGGGCGAAATCAGTTTGAACATTTGCTAGGAATTTCCTAACGAGACCTTCATGAAAAACTGGAAAAATATTTGTTTTGCAAATTTCAGTAAAAACGGTTTGCAATTAAAAATTTGCTGTAACGATTTTATATCAGATTTATTGCTAATCAAGGGAAAAAATCATCATTAGGCTGATACAAATATTAATTTTCTTCTATGACCACTTGGAAGGTACGAGGGGGGGGGTTAAAAATATAAAAGGAACAAAAAAATAAAAAGTTATTTTTTCGAATTTTTTATTTTTAACGATAGTTGTTAAACTTTTTCCAATCGTCATCTGGATCATTATTTTACCTGATTTTTACTCTAGAAATTAAAAAAAACCTAACTGGTGTCAAAAAAATGATGAATCTTTTTTTTTCTCCCCTTAAAAATTTTCGGATTTTTGAAGGGGGGGGGGGGTGACATAAAAGAAAATTTATATTTGTATCAGCCTTATGTATTGTATACTTGTTTGTTACTTCAAGGCGTTTAGAGCATACTTTTGGAACTCATTAGCCTTTGAATGATTAACCATTAATAAATGATTATTAATAAAAGTAATAGTTAAATGACATCTTCCTAAGGCACCGTCCACAGATCACGTAATGCTTGAAGGGGGGGGGGGTAGGCTCATACGGTGCGACTCAAACAAAATTTTGAAAATGTTCATACCAAAAGCACGATGAAAGTTCACGATGAGGGGAGGGCTTTCCCCAGGGTTAAAAAAAACTCAATTTTAAGCGCTACGTAATGAATGGATGCTACTTACACGCCATGACTTATGCAACGAATGATTATGGCTCATGAAAATGAATGGCTTTACTCATTATTGAAAAGAACAATTCAAACCAAAAAGCTTTAAGCATGGTTTATCGTTTACAATCATCGAATGTTCAATCAAGGTTAACTTAACGCTCTGCTATATTCAGTGGATATATGCAGATGTTAGATTGCAAGCATCAAACGTGAAAAGGACTAATTTTTGAACTCGAAAATGTTGTGCCAATTTTCGGATTTTCATACAAAGTATACAACAATCTTATGAACGGCCAAAAAACTAGTGCAAGGTCAAAATTTTGAGATCTGCCCCTATAAACAGCAATCCTTCATGTAGAATGGTACCACTCACAAGCTTCCAACCGCGTCTTCGCATTCGGATCATACACAACTAAGAAATGCACCGTCTTACATGGAGGAAATATTTAAGGGTCTTTTTTAGTCTTATGATTACGTCTTCGGATACAAAGCAAAGCCATGATGTACTTGGTTGGATTTGGACGTTCCTTGGGCATAAACTCTCATTGTTCGTGTCACAAGATATAACAAATGCAAAATTTACGTATACATTAGAAGACAATGTTGTAAAATTTTGGTAAATTTTGTTCAATGATTGATTGATGATTGATTAAATGTTTAGTTTATGATTAAGATTATGATTACTGAATAAAATTAACGATCTTTATGATTATGATTAATGATTAATGATAAAAACATAATATTGCAATGATTATGATTAGTGATTAATGTTTAACTCATGATTTTTTGTGATTAATGATAAACATTTTTGATTAATCATAATCATTAATCATTAATCATGATTAAATTTATGATTAATCATTAACACTCTGAGTCTAACACAGAATGAGACGCCCTGCCACAGCCGAGAGCAACGAGTGGTCCACTCGACGGCTGCCGCAATGACTCGATCTATAAATAACTCCCTGGCCATTCAGGAAATCCAGCGCAGAAGACCTCCAAAATTTATTTATCCCAAACCATCCAGCACGCCAGACACCAGCCCGCCCCGAAGAAGACCGCACCCTCCAACCATGACCTGACTCAGAAGGAGTATTCCGGCGAAGATTATTTAATTATTTAATGGGTTGTGCACTATATTATAGAATTATAGTGATACATTTTTCGCATCGATGTATGGAGTGGTTTTTGAGATTTCCTTCTTCAAATGGATAGGATGATTATCAGATGACGTCCCGTGCGGCCTTAACGAGATTCAACTGTGGTGCTTTAAAAATGGAATGGAGTTGAACACCAAGAAGTGTAAACTCATTTTTTCAATTTCTCATCGTAATAGGTTGTATTTCATCACGCCAATCTGTCATGAAACGGCCTACTATCCTACACTAAAGTATGCAGTGCGGGAATAGTCATTACGCAACTGAAATCAGTGCTGTAATGATTTGATGTAATGCTTTCTCATTACGCAACTGTTTTGAGTTGCGTAATGAATCATAACACTGTCCTGCTCAGAGGATTCGAACATTAATTAAAGAGTTGTAATGGCATAACACTTTTTTTTCAGAAATTATAAAATAATGCATTCCGATATAAGTTCTGATACCCACAAGTGGTCTTCTACGAAATTGCCATAAATGTTGTACGTAACTCAGCACTCGTAGTTTACGACTCGTTCTGTAAAAACCATCATTCTGCAACTTGTTTCGTAAACTACAATTCTTTCACTCGACGCCAGTCCCAAATCGACTTCGAATAATTGGTGGGCCCAGATATCTTGGAGCGCGTTGAATCCATTCGCGGCCTTGGGGTCACAATCGATTATAAAATGCAATTCAGCGAACATATCAGCATTACCACTGATAAAGGATTCGCTGCCCTTGGATTTGTTCGACGTAGTACGAAACATTTTCAGGACATCTATGCTTTGAAGTCGTTGTATTGTACGCTTGTCCGAAGCGTCCAGGAATATACCGAATCATACTACACAGATCATCTGAATGGAAAGAGTTCAACGTAGCTTCGTTCGGTACGCTCTTCGCCAGTTGCCTGATCTGTCTGATTACAGAAGCCGGTGCAATTTCATAGCTTTGTAAACGATCTCTGCCAGACGTACAAAACTACGGAGGCTGTTTGTTTCCGGTCTGATTGTAGGAATTGTCAATTGTTCGTCGCTGTTGGAAAATGTGTCCCTGTATGCTCCGTCCCGTCAACTACATGAATGTAACCTGCTTTTTGTTAGATGCTACAGGACTTCATACAGTTTCATAATCCTCTAGATAAATGTTTTCGTACGTTCAATAATGTGAGCGTTGTTTTCGACTTTGTTTTTAAAATTATAATAAGAAACTTAGAATAAGATAAAGTCTGGGCAATTTGTCATGACGGTGATAAATAAATAAATTATTTGCCTTTGGAGTATTTCAAAACTAATCTTTAATTACTTATTACGGTCGTAAATCCCAAAGCCTATATTCAATGGAATCCTTGGAGGACCAAAACATCCATACAAACCAATATAATATTCAGATGACTTAAGGTGAAGATGAATAGAAGCCAAACCTAAAATTTTCCACATATCTGGTGACTTAAAGTGAAGATGAATAGAAGCCAAACCTAAAATTTTCCACATATCTGGAGAACCGAACACCCTAAACGGCCGTCCATTAATGACGAAGCATGATTTCACTAAAACGAAACTCTGACTGAAACGTTAGGATAATCTGACGAATAATAGTTTGATATACCGAGGCACTCAAAAGTCTTTTTTTTCTATCTTGATTACGATATTTAAGATAACCTTTCCGTCATGACAGACTATCTCGGGAATGGGATTCGATCCCAGGTTCTCGGCGTGAGGGGCATGAGTTCTAACCACTACACCAGGCATTCCACAGTATTTCGATAGGCCGAAATCGTGAACTTAATTCAGTAGCACTCTTAAACGTGATTTTTCTGGAATGGTGTCTTCGGCATAAGGTTCTAAAATGTAAGGGAAAGGAATTATAGTAATTTAAGTACAAATATCAGTCACTTTTCGGGGTCGTTTATTTTTTCGGGTGGCAAGTGGTGGCAGATGAAACCCATTGGGATTGAAAATATATCATAAGTAGTGTTCAATGTCGATAGTGCCATGATTATCCACGAGTATTCCTTCCAGTTAACGGGTTTTTTTTTCAGAATCTATTTAGGCAAGTTAAAATAGATGTACCTATTTTTTTTGATACCTTCTCCTGTGCGTGATCAAAACTTGCCTAAATAGACTCTGATACAAATCCCGTTAACTGGAAGGGATACTCGTGGATAATCATGGCACTATCGACATTGAACACTACTTATGATATATTTTCAATCCCAATGGGTTTCATCTGCCACCACTTGCCACCCGAAAAAATAAACGACCCCGAAAAGTGACTGATATTTGCACTTAAATTACTATAATTCCTTTCCCTTACATTTTAGAACCTTAGTGTCTTCGAGAAAATGATTCGTTTTGACTGTTTACACAATTTTGTAGAACAAAGTTACTACCGAAAACCTCACATTTTCAAAATATTCAAGAAAAACTGTTTTTTGGGGGTCGTTCATAAAATACCTCCATATTTTGGAAATGCGACTAGATACAGACTAGGTGTCTTCGACAAAGTTTTTTGTATTTAAATTATCTACAACTTAGCCAAAGACACCATATTTAAAGATCGTCATTTCAGATATTTTAATTTTACAGCGCCGCCTACGGCAAAGTTGCGAACTAACAGTTACCGCCAATATATGCGCCATATTTTTAGAAAATTTTCGTCCGAAGACACCATTCTAGAAAAATCACGTTTAAGAGTGCTACTGAATTAAGTTCACGATTTCGGCCTATCGAAATACTGTGCATTCCCCAGCCAAAAGTCATTTGGAAAACAGTTTTGAACAGACTTATTTCCTGTTTAAGTAACATAATTTCGCTTTCCAGTTTAATATAGGTAAAAATTAATTTGTTTTGCTGTTGATAGCATGAAAACATAAAACAAGTTTATAGCTAAAAAGGTAGAAACAATGTGAAAATTGAGTGGTTCAGATTATTGATAGGGCAATTTCGATAATACAGTAATGACCCGATTTTGTCAGCCCCCGATTTTATCTACCACCGATTTTAGCACCCTTTTTGACCCGATTTTGTCTGCCCCCGATTTTAGCATCCTTTGTTCCCGATTTTGTCAGCCTAAAATTTATATTTATTTTAATTAGACTAAACTCGTGTATACTGGCAATATTGGACGCGTAAAGTCAATTATGACCTTGGCCACGTCTATACAATCATCTAAAGATCGATATTTTCAAATTTGAAATTTTTAATAATTATCCGAGAAACTTATCAATATTACCTTGGATTACGGTAAATAGAAAATGGAAGTAAAAAAACAATGTTTATATTAATTAAATCATAAAACTAAGTCCTTAAGTTAAAATAAAAGTTGGAACCAGTCGAAAAATTTTATCCCGATTTTAGCTCTTTCCCGATTTTGTCAACCCTAAATGCAGCATGGGGTTGACAAAATCGGGTTAGTACTGTTCTCAAATTTAATGTCCTTATTATTCTCCAGGCTTTTCCATCAAGAACGATGATATATCAACACAAATCGATGAGTTGCTTGGGCAAAGATCTTCTTCGACGTTGAACACATTATTCACTGAATACATATCTTGTTTTACTGTGATAATATGAATATTGACCTAAATAAGCATATTTTATTCTTTTAAAGAAATAAAACTCCAACAGAAAATAACTATAACACTAAAACAGTTCATTCTTGTATTGATAGCAAATGAAAAACAATGTTACATTGTTTTATAGTCAAATTATTTTTTTTGTTCATTAATTGATAAATTTAGACACGAATATAATATCATAATCACATTTGTTTTCAAAGCTGTCTAAAATTAATTTAATTGCATATAAAACGGAAATTTAAAATTTCATAAAATAAATGTATTCTTAATATATGATTTTTTTGAAGCTGAAACATATTGAAACCCGTTTAATAATTCAAATAGAAAACAGTGATTAAAAACTATTTGTCATTTTGTTTTATCAACGCAACTATTTTTACCGACATAATTCAAAATGCTACACGGGTAGAAATCAGAATCCAAAATCATGATTATACCCGGATATCATGATTCCAGTGTGATATCATGAGTCAGATTGTCGTAACTCGACACAAGTTGCAGCTGAGTGCTCGAAATCATGCACCGTATGCTCGAAAATCATGATTCGCGCATCCGTTTCGGATCTATTCATAATTCTGTCAGTCAACCCTATAAAATGAAAACAAAAAAGAAAACAAAATTTGCTAGAGCAAGATTCGAACCAAGAACCTTCAGGTTGAGAACCACGTACTTTACCACAATACCAGTCTATCGTGATGAATGAAGGGTGATCTATGCGAATGACTCGAAGCAAAGTGCACCGCTTTGTGTTGTCGCTCTGGATGTTACGTTAATAAAGAATCATGATTATGACTCCAGAAATCATGATTTGTCGTCCTGATATCACGACCTAACCAATTTATGAATTTCATGACTTGTAAATCATGGTGTGGGAATCAGATTTTTATCCGTGTACGTCCACTAGTTGGGACCCCTCCCTCCCCCTCGTCACACATCGTCACAAATTCGTGAAGACTCTCCTCTCCCCTAAAATGCTACGTCATTTATGAACGACCCCTAATCGATTGATCACCACCAGCTAGTAACCGATCGATTAAGTTTTCAGCTTAATCGGGTGTTTGGTTCTCCAGATTTGTGCTCTAAAAAATTTAAAGTTTGGCTTCGATTTATAAATGGTTAAAAGACTGTGCCATTTTAAAAATAAACTATCGATGGTCTGCATTTATCATGAAGTCCTTGGAGGACCTAGAACATCGGTACAAATTATAACAAAACTCATTTTACTGCTATGAATTCTAGTCTGACCAAATATATCAATAAATATTTCAATGATACTAAAAGAGCATGATTTCTCTAAATAATAAAAATGAATTTCGTACAAATAAACTCCAAAAGGCAAAACCTCATTTTACGAACTAAGCTCCCTCGTTTTCCGCACTGATTTAATTCAAAGAACCAATTCAATTTACGAACATCCTATCTACAGTCGCCTCTCCACATCTCGATATCGAAGGGACCATCGAGAAAGGGAGAGATAGAGACAAAGAACAAATTTTTGATGAATACTAGATTGAAAAACACTCCGTTGCCAAGAAAGTAATACACAAACAGACGTCATTTTGCGCTCCTGATTTGTTTTGAATCCCAAAACTTTGGTCTAGTAACCTTCAATATTGGTTATATCGACATGCGGAGAGAAAATTGAGAACAAACAATCAACAGAAACACATCGAGATAGGGAGATATCGAGATGAGGAGGATATTGAGATATGGAGAGATAAAATTTATGCAGATTGAAGGGGCTTATGAAACCATCGACATAGGGAGAGATATCGAGATGTAGAACATCGAGATGTGGAGAGTCGACTGTAGTTTGTAAATTGAGGTTACAGTGTTGTTGATAAACCCTTCGAACGGGTTTTTATAAGATCTTTGGTCTGATTTTAAGTTGGACTCCATGAATGGTTCAAAATGTTTATCATGTCAAAATTTTACATAAAAATGAAACAAAAACCTTCAAACAAAGTATAACCTTTGTAACAAACCAGTTATTTTGATTTTTTTTCGTCGTCCAGAGATGAAAAGGGGAGCAATGGCCCCCTCCTGGCTACACCCATGACCGGTGCCGAGGAGGGAGGTCCACACGTGCGCCCGAGAGACCGTTCAATTTCCACCACCAATGATGGCGCTGCTACTGCCCTCTTGATTCGCTGCACGTTGGAAAGTTATCGTTTGCTGACCACTTTAAAAATATTACATTTTACACCCCCTAATTCAAAGTTATTTTCCTACCAACCACCCGAACTGGTTCCGTCGTTCCGGCTTAGGACCGACCGGAGCTTGTGAGTTGTGACGTGCAACGAAAGGTCACTTGGCTTAGAACGTGATGCTCTCGTTTGGTGGTTCCCCAAAGCAGGAAGATAGATTTACGGCGGGTGACTTCCATATATTCTATTTTATGCTCCGCAAAGATGATGCTAGATTATTATTTTTGGGTATCCTAAAATTTAGTCGAGGGATTTTAGTTTAGCACAGCGATGAAACATTTGGTAATATACACTAAATGGACCTGATGGTGTGATACATTCGAGTTATCTTTTGGTATATCCATTTGAGCATATTTTGATCATCTTTAAATACTTTAGTAATGAAATGAGTTAGTCCGTAGTCAAAAAGTTATTATTTCATAACGCAACAGATTTCATTACACAACTCATTTTTATTACTCAACAATGTTTGTACCAAACGCTTGATTACATATTGGATACAAAACTGGAATTCTCATAGAAAATCATTTATTTTTCTTATTCAATTTTTTTGAAACGTGCACGTAAGTGCCAACTTTGCCGTCCAATTGTCTAGAACCATATGCTAACATTGTTCCGCTTGCCAAACTTATCAACCAATACGCTCCACCGACAGCCATTTTCGCACGGCTGCCGAACAAAACGACCAATCTTGTGGAATTGTTCGAAACAGAAAAAGTTTGTTCGGAAAGAGTTCATCTCCAATCCGGTTCCTCCACATTTGCGCCATCAATCGATCGTGCAAAATAAACACCTCCTTACCGCACTCACATCACATGACGAAGACGACGCCACAATCGAGATAGACATCCAGCCAAATCTACCGGAGAAGAAACGACCAACCAACCAACGACAACAATAACACAAACTCAACACCCACCAGAGCAGAGCAAAATCTTTCCCAAGTTGTTCGTTGCTTGAATGGTTTTTCCGGAGATTCCTGCTCATCGTCGCCAGCCAACACATAGATACCACCACCGCTTGGAATTGCATCGGTAGTTGTCAGTTGCCCCGAGTTCCTCCGTGCGCTGCCGCCAGCAGCAGATTGGTTCGATTGTTCGATTTAAACAGCTAATGAAAACTTTAACGGGGAGGCGAACTTTTCCAATAATCGGAAAACAAAAGAACAGCGCTGGTGCTGCTGGAGCTTTAGTTCCTCGCCACTCGAGCGAAGGAAGGTAGGTACCGAAGAAAAGTCCGATCGAAGCTCATTGAGACGAGGAATAATGCCGACGAGAAGCATGAATGGTTTTTGGTCTGGCTGCTCCCGGGGCTGGGTTGGCTTAGATAAGGAACATCCCAAAAGTTGCAAAGTAGGAAGCTTTGACCCTGTAACACGAAAAGCGAAACTGGTGATCGGCGTAGTCGTCTTGGACAGGGTCGGATTGATGATGGAGATGAGAAAAAGTTTTGAAAGAATCCAGCATAAATTAAATTGCTACGATTTTAGAGTCAAATTATGTTCAATTTTTTAAAGGGCCTTATGGCAGAGCGTGTGCCTTTTGAAGCCGAATGCTTAGAGTCCTCGGCTACAAAGCAAAGCCATGTTGAAGGTGTCTGGGTTCGATTCCAGGTCAGTCCAGGATCTTTTCGTAATGTAAATTTCCTTGATATTTCTGAGCATAGATTATCATCGTACCTGCCACACGATTTACATATGCGAAAATATCAACTTTGGCAAAGCAAGCTCTCAGTAAATAACTGTGGAAGTGCTCATTGAGCACTAAGCTGAGAAGCAGGCTCTGTCCAAGTAAGGACGTAATGCCGAGAAGAAGATGGAAGAGAATTCTCTCAGAGGAAAAGCGCCTAGAAGTACCGAAGGTATAGACGCCACTTCACAGGAAGAAGTATAAAGTTAGTCCAATGACACGGGATGGCAACGATGAAGACGACATGACTGGTTCAATGGAGAGTGCCTGAATGGCAGGTACTCGCCTGAAAAGAGAGCGGTACAAGATAGTAAGAGCTGAAGAAAAGCGAATCCAACACATAAAGAAAAGGCAGTGTAAAAGTGTGATACCTGAAGCACAAAGCAGCATGAAACGGAACGATATGCGAAGATTTTATGCAACGGTCAAAGACGCACGGCTTAATACTTCATCAGTGCCAGCACATGTAATGTTCGAGAGGGTAAACGAACTGACCGATAAAACGGTGGTGGATGCCAGGAGCAAGATGCATGTTTTGTTAGTTATTGAAGACTGAGAATTGAAATTATAGCGAGGAGCAGATTATGGTGCTGTAGCATTTGCCAGCATATACAGCAAAGCATTCTCTTCGGATCCCGTCCATCTGTCATCTAACACCAGCAATATGGATTCAAAATGCTATCATTGCACAGTGGGACGGATAGGGGTTTTAGGAGGAAAGATGGAACTCACGCCTTCAATTGCGATTTTACGTAAAAATGTTCTTCAAAGTTGTTTCTAATATAAAAACAACTTTTTTGGTCGGAACGAAAATTAGGGTGGCCCTATGTAAAACAAGATATTAATTAAAACTTTTTTATTTTAAGGAATATTGACATAGCTTGTTCTACAAAGTTGAAGATCGGAGAATTTTAAGCTGATTTAAAAAAAAAGTTTTTTCCTAGCTCAAAAATTGACCGTTTTAGAGAATTTTTCGCTATTGATGTAGGTGGCCCTTCAAAAATAGGTTTTTGTGTTTTATTTTTTTCATTTTTAGATATTTCATCAAAGTTGTCATTCCTTCATCTTTAGACGATTGAGACGCATATTTTAAGGCCTATACAATTTTGTCGGTGAATAGTTATAAACATTTTTCATGAAAAACAAACGTTTTTTTACATGTAAATGTAATTGGGGCAAAAAAAGATTTTTTTTTTTTTGCATGACAATTATTATCTTTCGGATTTAAATCGGAATAAAAAACTAACTTATTTCGTATTCTTATATACGTACTTCCGAAAAGAGTCAAAGGAGCTCAGCAATATAAATAAGGAGAAAAGTTTTTTGAAAATATCTTCTAAATTTACCTCACGGTTGAATTTCCTGACATGGCTCCGAATACTTCTGTTTTGGGATTTGCCGGGCTCTTTGGGAAACATTCTGATTGGAAGTAACGAATGCTCAATTACTAGTAATTTGTCCACCGTAGGAGATATATCGTATCTGGAACGGATATTACTAGAGTACGATTTCTGGTTATGACGCTGACTTTCAAGGCTAGATTAAGAAGAATAACTATATGCATTATTTGATCATGTTTAGATGTTTCGATTAATTAAGGCTATAATTTAGTGATAGCCATGCCTGAAAATTGAACATTATAGTAAATTTGGGAGTTCCTTCAAAAATCTGTTAGTAACGATTATTAATATATTGACCAGTCATATCATTAGCAAACAGATTCGCCGAAGTATAATACGATTATTCACATTTTTAAGCTGACAAACACTATCGTCATGTCAACACAATTCATTTTGTTTTCCCAACTATACAAACATATAAACATGTTTTTTAGGTTATCAAAAAGTCTCTAACTTTTCATCAGAAAAAATTGTATCAATATTCTTTTTTTTTTTTGGCATCGCGTCCCTACTGGAACAGATCATACTTCTCAGGTTATTGTTGTTAGGAGCACTTCCACAGTTATTAACTGAGAGCTTTCTTTGCCATATTTTTCATTTTGCATTCGCATATCGTATGTATTAGTATCGATGATACTTTATGTCCAAGGAAGTAAATTAAATTTTCATTACGAAAAGACTCTTGTATCTATTTGTTTCCATTAGCTATATCTTTTATGTATGCGTTTCAATTAGTCTTGAAAGTAATGGGAAGACAATTTTACTAAGAAACTTGAAATAATAAAAATTAAACACAAAAAAACAATTTTTGATGGGCCACCCTACATCAATAGCGAAAAATGCTCTAAAACGATCAATTTTTGAGCTAGGAAAAAACTTTTTTTATCAAATCAGCTTGAAATTTTTCGATCTTTAACTTTGTAGAACAAACTATAT